>NW_026705450.1:0-621931 GCF_029867415.1 Vicia villosa | reverse complement strand
CGATGATCCAGGAAGCAGGAGGGATATGATGAGAAAGTGACGTTTGTGTCACTTGTCGATCGAGTACTTCAAGTAACTCATCCTTCCTTCTTAGGATGTTATGAATCTCAACGTTTTCCGTGTTGACGATTCGATACTTGTTCCTCCAAGCATTCCTTTCTTGACATACCTTGTTTAATGCCGCTTGTAGTTATTCAACATCGGTGGAGAAAAGGTATATTGGTTCCCTTAGGGGAATGGGTTCTTGATGCTGATATGGCATCCTGAGCTTGAATGCTCTGACGCGTACCCATTGAAGGTAAGGATCCAGGGAGATGCAAAGATGTTTTCCTAACAATCTTCTCCCTTTGCTGTGAACAAGACGCCAGGCTTGGACAATTTCCTTTTTCAGCATGTTGCCATGATCGTCGATGTTCTCGAAGAACAACCCCTCCAATTGGATGTTACTCGGTATATTTTTCATAGGATAGCCGTATTGACGACGGGCTAAAGCTGGATTGTAACTGATTCCTCCCTTAGTTCCAATAAGGGGTATGTTGGGAAAACTTCTGTAACTGAAGATGATCTTGGTTTCGTCGTTGTCAGGACTACACCAATCAATGTCTGTATGAGTGAGAGACATGATTTTCTGTGACCAGTAAAGGCCATCCCTCATGTTCCAGAAAGTGCTAGACTTTGGCAGGTGCGAAACGAACCATTCGTATAACAACGGTACGCAGCATGTGATTAATCCTCCTCGCTGCAGGTTTCTTGAATGCACAGAGTGATAAGCATCCGCAAGCAAGGTTGGAACTGGATTTCCAATTAAGAAGATCTTAATTGCGTTGATGTCGACGAAATCGTTAATGTTAGGGAACAAAAACAATCCGTAGATAAGCAAAGCCAAGATTTCCTCAAAAGCGCTCATATCTTGGATGCTGACGAAGTACCGAGCTTGATCAAACAGGAATTTGGAGGGCAATCCTTGAATTCCTCCTCTACTCACCATATGAGTTCTGATGTCGAC
The DNA here is from genome assembly GCF_029867415.1 of Vicia villosa. Lineage (NCBI taxonomy): Eukaryota > Viridiplantae > Streptophyta > Magnoliopsida > Fabales > Fabaceae > Vicia > Vicia villosa. The sequence continues at coordinate 620,925 of NW_026705450.1, read as the reverse complement.
TACGTTCAAAGGAGTAGTTGCAGCGATGATAATGTCGTCAGGATTATTTTCCAAACCGGAGTACGGATCTTGCGCGTACACGGGTATTCCAATCAGACGAAAGTACTCCTCCAACGTAGGCATGAGTTGATAATCTGGAAAGGTGAAGCATTGATACGTTGGATCGTAAAACTGTACCAATGTGGGAAGGATCCTGTCCACAATGTTGGTATTGAGCAAAGGCAGAAGTTTTCCATACTTCTCCTTGAAAGCCTGGGGGTTGACCACCAGTTTTCCGAGCTCTCCCAGTTCCTCGACCTGGGGAATCTTGAAGGTGTATTTCCTAGCTCTCTTTCTTCCGTAATCCATGATATAGATCCTTAAGTCCTTTCTCCGTTTCTCTCTTTATATGAAGTTCAAAAACGTTCGTTACTTAGTTTCCTTGAAAAACGACTCGAAAAAAGACTCTTTTTGTTTTTAGTTGTTATTAATGAATGATGCATGAATGCATGAATGCACACACAAGAGTTTTTAAACAAACATGGCGTTGAAGGGTATAGTGGTCATGAAGTCAAAACGCAAAGCTCGCCCCAATGGTAAACTAAGGATAAGGATTTTTGTACCTGTAGAACGGGTTCTAGGGGTCTTAGAGTTTTTGCTCAACCTTAAAGATACGTTGATTGGTATCTATAAGAGAGTTTTCTCTGAGTGTAGTATCTGCGTGACAATTACTTTCGTAATCACCGCTCTACATCCTAAAAAAGGCTTTAAGGGGGGTTAATGTGTTTCTAGGTCCTCCTGGTACAAATCAGTCTCGGAATGCATTGGCGCAGTTAATCACAACCAGCCAGGCAAATCCCAAGAGTAGATTTGGAAACCAAGATTAGAGGGCCTTCACCGGGAAGACATCCTCCATCCTATCTCATGTTGCACTCAAATCCGGGTATAGGATTTCTCACCACAAGGGGGAATCAAGCCCTTTCCCGATACAGAATAAACAAAATAAACAAATATAAATGCAGCAAACACATGAAATGCAGCAAACACTTCTCAAATTTCCACATCACCTAATTGATTCAATCTCAAGACAAGGTCTTAAGCTAATTCTATTCTTGTATATATATAACACATTCACACAAGGGGAAGGGACGAAATTTGGCACAAAGAGATCTAGGGTTTCAAGTTCATAATATTCAAAAAAGCTGCAATCATCGTGTTCTCCATCCAAGGATTTTCAAGGCAAAATAACCATTCAATTTCTTTTTCCAGGTGATGTAGAGTAAGAACTCATTGTTATTTAGGCTTTATAACCTCTATAATGGACATGTCAATTTTACATATTCATGCAACTTTCTAATTTTTCATATCTCATAAACCATTATGCTTTAATGTGGTTTAACGATTTTCTTGAGTTTATGGAGTGTTATAGTGAAGAATAGAACCGTCATCCATGGAGTTTAAAGCCAAAACCGTGAGACACCATTACTAGGGCATGGAAAAAGGAAGCTCTCGTATGCAATGATTCAGGCCGTTTCGACTCGAACCAACGCCACCAACGGATTCAGAACGTCCTAAATAGGGGATCTGGGCATTCTTGGGTTTTGTTTAACGTGAATTTTGTGGTTTAATTCTTTGTAGGATTTCCATGGAAAAAGCGCTGCCAAAAAACTGCACAAAACCGTGGGCAAAAACCAGTTGGTAAATGAAGAAGATGACAAACAGTGCTTGTGGACCCCATCAGCACACGCGGCGCATTATAGTTGGCAGGTCAAAGGGTCTTCATTCTCTCTCTCGGTCTGATCACGTGTGGAGGCAACTGAATGGCCAGTCAACACATTGGTTCTTCTCTCTCTCGCTATCATTGGCTATTCGTGCAATCAGGGGACCCCATATCTGACTTTTACTTTGAATTTACGTTTTAAATTGTTTTAATATTTAAAAATTTATGTTGGCTTTGTTGACAACTCAAAAGCGTGGCACAAATGGCAGGAGGAGAATTATTGTGGCCTGGGAAACCTGAGTTCGAGCCTTGGTCACGACAAATATTTTGACAATAGTTTTCTTTCAGATCCAGTGCAGTCATCCCCATGCGAGTATGATGCGACCTCAACCTTGCGCCCTTAGATCAATCACGGAACCAGATCAAGAAGATCCCATCGCAAGACCACCATGGACACTCAGAGCTCCTCCACATAGGATTTCATGCGCCCAGGTTCTCTCTTATCTTTTATTATTTTGTTATTTTGTTTACAACTCTTTCTTTATATTTTCTTTTAACTAAACTTTAATTTTAATTAATCCTTAACCTTTTTTTAATAATAATAGAAAATTCATTTAATTAATAGAATTAGCCTTTTAATTTAATAATTAAATTAACTAACAAATTAATTTTAGTTATAATTAAATTTAGTTTAAATCATGTTTGTTAATTTAATTTAGGTTAAATAATTAATTAATTAAATTAGGCTTTTATTTTAATTTAGGTTTAATGATTTTAACTAATTTTAAATTTATTAATAATTTTAACTGTTAATTATGTTCACAAACCCTAAAAAACCTTAAGAGTAAACTATGTTCATTAACGCACTTTACCTTATTTAGGTCACAACAAGTTTTCTTTTTACCCTTAGGTTTGCCATTAGGTTTTTTAACCCTGATATTTTTATTCGCAAATTCTCTTCTCATCCCATACTCTGTGATTGTCGCATGCCTTTAATTTTAATTATCTATTTAAATTTCATTTTATTTGCATTTATTTTATTTTATTTAAAGTTATCTGCCTTTATTTAATTTTGCCTTTATTTAAAATTCTGCCTTCATTTTAATCTTGCCTTTTTATTTTCGCGCTCAATTCTTCCTCTATAATGTATCTTCCCCAAAGCCTTGTAAAAAGTTTTCTACCTTTCTGCCTTTATTTTATTTTTTCCCACAGGTGTTTATTGTAATAGCGTAGGACCTTTAAACTCTGCTTTTAATTTTTGTATCTTTTAAACTGCGTGGTTAGTAATTTAGGGAGTGATAACCATGAATTGAACGTAGATCACCTAATTACAGGATAAATGTCATCGAAGTTAACCACGTGATTGTGCACCCACACACCTTTAGGGTAACCCCTCTTGTTGCCTGTTGCCTTATTATTGTTGCCTTGTTGCCTTATTATTTTTGTTGCCTAAAAATAGTCAAGTCCCTCGATTCCGAGGATACCTAAAGCAAATGTTGCCTTCAAAGTTATTGAAACTCCCTCGATGTTGCCTTATAAAAATGATTGTCCCCAATTGCTAAGGTATCCTCGCATGATGCCTAAAAAGATTAATGACTATTATATCCTTCCCTTAGACTACCTGCCCTCTTTATGGCATGGGAGAGTCTTGTGGCGAACGATTATTCTCGATGACCCTTAAACATCCAATTGAAAGACTTCCTACCCTTTATGGTATGGATAGACCCTTTCGCCTGAAAAGCTAAAAGAACGAATTTTCAAACTTAGGGTAGTTGCTACTAATTGCTTGCTCTAATTCAAATTACTTTTTACACCTCTTTTTCAAATCAAATTCAAAAAGACTACGCTTATTTACAAGCTAAAGTTCTTCTTCGAAAATCTTTTCAAACAATTCAAACATTTCAAACAAAGTGAGCTAAGCAATTAAGAGCCCATGGATAACCATGGATACAAAGGGTGCCTTACACCTTCCCTTTGTATAACTTACCCCCGAACTCAAAATCTTTTAAAAGGTCTTTCCTGTTCTTTTAGCCTTTCCAATTGGATAAAATAAAAGTCGATGGCGACTCTTGCTTAACCGCGACATTTCGATATAAAAGTCAGTTCACCGTATTACAGAACTGGCGACTCTGCTGGGGATGCTTTCGAATTAAAAGAGGGGTTACCTTAGAGATTAGGATTCACTTTAATTGTTTGATTTGTCTGCTTTATATTTCAAAGGTTGTTTTGGGTATTTACTTGTGTGAAAGATCCTAACCCGGATCTGAGAACCTTAGGTAAATGGCATGAGACCAAGGAGACTGCACAGCGTATACTGATGTGGTTGATATGGTGGCCATCGTTAGTGTGACACATTGGTTTGTCCTGGTGTTCCTTGGGATCCGACTCGAGGAAACACTTGGCTGCTGCGTGGTGTCATTAAGCACTAATTTGCCTCTAGAACCTTAGTTGAACTTGACTTTGGCCTATTAGAAAGTAGCGAGATGGCTGGCTTTGGTTCCGACTGAAGTTGGTTGATACTCGAAGCTACACTCATATGGACTGGACTTTCAGGACCTTCTCAGTTGGTGATTCGATTGCCGGACTGAGATAAGCGCCTTCGAGAAAGGTCGATGATATGAGCTCCCTAGAACCCAATCTTTATATAGGACAGGTTGAACCAACTAAACTTCAATGGGGAGGGTACTTACCTACGAACTTCATGCAAGCCCCTAAACCTAAGGACACTCGTGTGACTTGCTTGTGTGTGCTACTAACCCCCTAGTTTCCTTGCAGGTTTTCTTGTGGGACCCACTCGCCCTTATTACCCTATGCTTTGACTAATGCATCACATCTGCATGACATCATGACATCATAACATCATAAAATTGCATGTTAACTAACCCTTTCAAGGATCTTAAGGATTTAGGGCGCACGATTTCAGGTACCCTTATCAAATACTAAATTCTCATCAAGGAGCAAGAGGACTTACTTTCCTCTGGCCACATACCTTCCAATTCAGATAATCAGTACCTATCGAGGGGCAAGAGGATTTACTTTCCTCTGGCCATTTGTCTTCCAAATCAGAGACATTGTACCTATCAAGGGGCAAGAGGATTTATTTTCCTCTAGCCATAGTGTGGTGTCGTTTTTTTTACCTCCCCGTTTCACTTGGGAGGACGGCACGCTAGACCCTTCATGCGAAATTTGGAAGGAGAATGCGCCCGTGGTGGGATGAATTTTATTTCAGTTCTTCCTACGATATCACACGAACTTTCTTATTGTCCTACAAGTAGGAAAGGGAAAAAAAGATCTCAACTAAACCCTAGGAGTTTGCTAAGTGTGGGGATTTCACCTAGACTAGAAATTCTGGAGTCCGGGAGGTCGGTTATACATAGAGAAGTGTTTAAACACCCTACATATCTGTAGTACTCTACAGGAACCTTCTCTGTGTCATTGTGATTGTGTTTACTGCTAATGATTGGGAAAGTTTCTCCTTTGTGTTAGGAGAAGGAATTGAATTGAATAAAAGAAAGACAGACAGACTGACTGACTATTTTTGGTATTTTATTAGCTCGCTGAGGTTCCTTGTGAACCTCATGCCTACATATCCCTAATGGAAGTCAGAGCTTAATGTAGTTTGGGGAACTAATTAATTATTAATTATTTTTGGGTGCCTTGCTTGAAGCTCAAGGTTGAAGCTTTGAATTAAATCTCTGTTTACAGTAAAGAGACATGAAATCATCTTTACAGAGAGGTATTTGTACTATTCTACCACAAACATTTTAAAAGAGTGACAGGATGATTGAATTCATTTCATTACTAGAGTGACCTTACTTGTGTGTTTGCAAGTATGCTAGTATCTCTTGAATGAAAGAAAGATGCTCGTCCAAATTAGGGAAAGTTACCACATGTCTGGGTTTTACTGCCAGCTCATGCCTTTCAAAATCCTAAATGGGAGACTTGATTGAAATTGAAATTGAAATGTTGAAATGTTTGTTTGTTTGAATGTGGTAGAGTAGTAAAAATATCTCTCTATAGAGATAAGCTATGTCTATCTATTGTATAAAAGATTTGACTTTAGCTGGCTTGCATGAGGCCCAAGCTTGAGGCTTTTTGACTGATTGATTATTATTATGACTCTGGGAGAAAAACTCCACTGGGGATTAATTTACAAGAGATTTTTTATGTTCTGTACAAAGCCCAGAATTGAGTCTGACTCTACTTGGGGAGTGTTTATTTTGATGGATTTTATTTGGTGTTCTGTACAAAGCCCAGAATTGAGGCTGACTCTAGCTAGGGGGAATATTATTTTCTGCCTTGTATGAAGCCCAAGGTTGTGGCGGACTCTTAAATAAACTGAGTATGGATGACTCTATGGGAAAAGATCCTAGATGTTAGGAACCTTTGACACATGAAATATGGTTTATCTGCCTTGTACAAAGCCCAAGGTTGTGGCTACTGAACAATGAAGGACTCACTGGGGGAGACTCTATTATCTGCCTTGTACAATGCCCAAGGTTGAGGTTGACTATTAACAGGGAGTTTTATTGTTTTGGTGCCTTGTATGAAGCCCAAGGTTGAGGCTAACTGTTTTTTGTTGGATTTTGACTCTATTGAAGGATTTATTTATTAAAAGACTGATTTTTTTTGGAAGCTAACCCTTTCCAGGGATTTTGACTCAGCTAGAGAAATTGTCTGTTAAAAGACTGATTTTTGTCATGTTTTTTTTTGGAGGCTGACCCTTTCCAGGGGTTTTGATTCTTTTGGGGAAATTATCTCCTAAGAGAATGAATCTTTGGTTTTTGAAGGACTGATTTTAGAGGCTAACCCTTTCCAGGGGTTTTTGTTAAAATGAAAGAATGTGTGGAGGCTAACCCTTTCCAGGGGTTTTGTTAAAATAAAAGAATGTGTGGAGGCTAACCCTTTCCAGGGGTTTTTGTTAAAATGAAAGAATGTGTGGAGGCTAACCCTTTACAGGGGTTTTGTTAAAATGAAAGAATGAATGGAGGCTAACCCTTTCCAGGGGTTTTGTTAAAATGAATGGCAGAAAGATTATCTAGTGGAGACTTCTTGTTTAAAGCCCAAGATGAAGGCTGACACTTGCTGAGGATAAGCAAACATGGATCCTAGACTCTGCTAAGGAAGATTGATGAAGATAAGGGTGACAGAGACTGTCCATGTCTCTCATTCCAAAAGGTGTACTCAATGTGAAATTGAGACAAACTTAGCTTGTTTAAAGTCTGGTTTAAATTGGAAGAAACTCACCAGGGTATGTTAAAAGGTGACTAAAGACCTGTTCCTATGTTTATAAGAAACCTGATGGGTCCTTGTATACAAGCTCAAGAGGAAGCTGGAAATGCTTTTAAGAAGCCTGTGGGTCCTTGTACAAAGCCCAAGAGGAGGCTAGTCGAGGGTCATCGAGGGTCCTTGTTATAGCACAAGAGAAAGCTATGTATTTTTGAACTTATTTTGGCTCTAAGCAAATGGATAAGAGGTTTCACCGGGAATAATTCCTCTTTGGGTGGATGTGTCCTATTTTTGGATTCTAAGGTTTTTACCAAGATGTTTCACCGGGAATAATTCATCTTGGGGGTTTTGAACTACAGATCTCTAATTAGGAAAGAGCCTTCACCGGGAAGACATTCTCAATCCTAGGCCATATTCCTATAATATATATATAGTTTAACTGTCCTAGGGTTTATACTCAAACGTAGTTCTAAACTAATATATGCACAGTTTATATTTGACAGTAATTTAAATAAAGACTGTAAATTGAAAGCTTGTAAAGCCTAACCTGGATGGAGTGGAGGCCTTTGAAGAAGTATGTACAAAGCCTTACCAGTAATTGATGGATAACAGTTGAATATATATATGATAAACAGTTAATGGTTTTTTGAAAACAGAAGAAGTGAAGATGGACAAAGGTCACATAAGTATCTGAAGAGTTTCACCGGGAATAATTCCCTTCAAATACCAGAAGAATGTTTTGAAAACAGAAAGAAGATTTTGAAAATACAGTTTTGTAAAACAAACTATGAAAAGAAAGAAGGTGTTGGGTCTTACACTCTAATAGAGGCCCACTTAAAAAATGATTTACTGTTTATGAGAAACAGTTGAAAATGATTGAAATGATATAAGGTTTTGTTGTTTGAAAACCTTAATCGTCTGTTTGATCGGAGATTGAAAACAGTTTTGCAAATTGACAAAAGTCAACTTAATTAAGGCAAAGATGAAATCTATACCTAATTAAGACCTAAATAATTAGGGTTTTATCATAAAATTATTCACAAAGTAATTAGGTTAAAACAAAATGAAAATATATATTTTAAAGTATTTAAGAAAACATTTAAAACATACTATTTTAAACCTAATTAAAATACATGAAATAAATAATATTTTTATGATTTTTTTGATTATTCATAAAATAGGTATATTAAATAACAAGTGTGTGAAAAATAAAGTGAAAATGAATTAATTTGATAGGTTAAATAATTGTGTAAAGTTGATAAAAAAATGGAAGAAAAATAGTAGTAAAGAAATATGGTTTGGTCTTACCAAGGGTTGAACTCACGCCCTCTTGGTTATCCAACAAAACATTTACCAAATGAGCCACGCGCGTGGAATGATTAGCAGAGGTGCCCATGTGATTATATGTGAAAGCAAAGCATGAAAAAGATTTGAAAAAAATAAAATGGACAAAAGGTCTGAGGGGGGGATCGAACCCCAGACCTAAGGCATGGCAAGAGTTTGGACGCGCGCTGTAACCATTGGGACACTACGATGAATTCGTAAGTGACACACCTATCATTCAAAATAAAATAAACTCGTTTCTGGGAAATTCAAAAAAATGGCGCCACCATCTTCATCTTCAACCTCAAGCTTTTGAATTTCTGGAAATCGTATCTCTCTCAATTCTCAACCAAATCCAAAGATGTAAAGATGGATTTTGCTCGTTTTTGGACGAGGATCATGATGGTGTCCTTTAATTTTATTTATTTTTAGTATAACATAAAATTCGCAAGCATGAACACTAAGAACCCTAAAAATGGAATTAAACATGAAATACTATATATGCATGATTTGATGCAATTGATTGAGGGCTAATGATCTATGAAGGTGCAGAAACCAACTGGTAACTTCATTTTAAATTTATCATGCGTGAATTATAGAGTTTGAAGCTTTTGAAACTTACCTGAAAAATGAAGATTTGGCTCTGATCAAAAGGTGTTACAGAACTGTTGTAACGATCCAGATAGCTTCAATGACTCTTTTGGAAGGTGTTGAGATGCCTGGCTTGGACTGAAAGTGCCCAGAACTCCTTGCTCGACCCCAACTGCAACAGCTCCAAGTGAGAGGTGAAGATGATGATTCTTCACGCCCAGAAGTGTTTCAGAGGTTTGGATCACCTCTAAATGACTCCCCTAAGGTGTTTGAATACTTAATTCCAAAGGAAGAGCTCTGGTTTGAAGAATCCAAGTCTTCTTGCCAAAGAACCTTTGAAAACCTTAAGTATGAAGAAAGAAGAGAGAAAGCAAGAATTATGTTGCTTTGGTGTGTTTTCTGAATGAGAAAGAGCCCTCTATTTATAGGCAAATGGCTCAGAGCAATTGAACATAGCAAGCTTGCTTAGTGTAGTGAGTTTGGTTTCTTAGCCAAGAAGAAAATTTGAAAAGATCCTAAATGCAATGATGCATTTTCGGGCTAGCTTCCCCAACCATTGATCTTGTATGATCTAAGGGAACATTTCTGATTCAGAGGAGAGTTCTAATTGGCTAAGAACAAGATTCCTTGATGATTCATCATTTGCCATAAATTCAAAAATGCAATCATTACATAATCACATGCCTTTGTTTTTGGGAATCTTCTCTAATCCTTATGCAATGATGAATTTGGATTCATGGCATGTTTTCAGATGCATTAGAGGTCGTGTAGCATCACTTAGTGAAGCAAAATGCACAAAATTGCAAAGTTTCAAATTGTACATGACCTATAATTTCACTTCATGAGGCCAACTTTGAACAAGCATAACTCTTAGCTCAAAATGAATTTGGAGAAGGTTGAACACAATTTGGAAAGCCCTAAACATCTACTTCAAATCATTAGTTTATGGTTCCTTCAGAATCCTTTGGCAAATTTGTGAAAAATGAGGCCAAAGTTGGAAGAAAACTAGGTTAAAAACACTTAGAAAATTTTCTAAGTGTTTATGACCTAAAACTTCAAAATTTCCAAATCTCTTAAATGATTGATCTTTTGAAAAAAGTTCCATTGTAAGATGTTGTTTTATTTTGCAAGATCTACAACTTTCATGTTGGAAGTTTTTTGAGTTGTGTAGGTGAAATTTTGAGTTCCCACAATGCCCTCAAAAACCCTAATTCCCGACTTTTTGCTCCTTGAAGATTCTTCTTGAATTTCTTTGGTCAAATGACTTTAATATCCATATATTGATGATATTGATCCTTGAAAGTCATGGTTTGACCAAAAATCTTAAAAGTCAAAGGTGATCCCATACAGTTGACTTTTTCCAAATAAGGTGAGATTTTGGACTTTTGTGTGGAATTAAGATCTTCTCCTCAAATGAGTGATGTAAATGGGTTATATTGAGGTAGCAGAGGTTCTTGAATCATGTCTTGAGTTTTGGATCCATGCCCTGATTAAAAGTCAACTATCCAGATGAATTAGGTTAAAAACCCTAATTGTCGACCAGATGAAATTGGTGACTGTGGATCTTGAATTGAGGTGTGATGTCCAGTGGATCTTATTGTATGGATCATTTGAAGATGATTGAAGTCTTTAATAGATGTCCTGGAGCTTTTTAGGGTTTCCCAAAGGTGATCCCTGATTTCAGTCCTTGATAGGCTCAAAAACCCTAGTCTGGTGACCTGAGTAAATCTGTACTCAGAGGACTGGGTGTCTAATCAATCATAGGTGAAAAAATGAAGCTCTTGAGTCCTATGATTATGTTAGAGACTAATCCTTCTACTGATTGATCCTTTGCCTGAGTTTTCTTGTCTTTGAACATCCTTGATTAAATGCCAAATGAAGAAGTGACTGCTCTGGGTACTTGCTTTGACCTGATGAAAATCCTGAAGATATGTCATCTCAGGGGGGGTCAAAAATTAGGGTATGACACATAGGCGTTCAAATTCAGAGGTATCCCGAATCAGAGGCTATGACCCACTGGATATGGTGAGCTTGATTCTCAAAGAAAGACATTCAAAGACAAAAGTCAGAATTCTTCAGACAAAGACGCGACCAAACCATTTTCTAATGTTGCTAACTAAATTCCTAAAGATCCTTGAAAAGATTGCATTTGAATTGATAACATCACATAAAACTAACTTTCCCTTTCAGGTCGACCAACTGGTCAGACAAATACCATCAACAAATCAATCCTAATCAGATGAACATTCTGGAAGCTTGACCCCCAGACTTCTGAAACATTCCAATCAGATATACATTCCGGAAGCTCGAACTCCGGACATTCTGAAAGTTCCAATCAGATGAACATTCTAGAAGCTTGACCCCCAGACTTCTGAAACATTCCAATCAGATATACATTCCAGAAGCTCGAACCCCGGACATTCTGAAACATTCTTATCAGATACACATTCCGAAAGCTCGAACCCTGGATACCCTGAATCTCTACACCAGTTCCACAACAACGACGCAAGCCAGATGCACCTAAGCGTCAATTCACCAAAATCAATATGTCGTCGGCTCAAGCATTACAACATCTGTTGAAGATCAGATTGATTACTCTGAGGGATGCTCCTAAGAATTCTAACACCTCCGCTCCTGGCTATAAACTCAATACGAGGTGCACGTACCATTCCAACATTCCTGGACATTACACAAACAATTGCTGGACATTGAGGAATAAGATTCAAGATCTAATCGATAACGGGGAAATCAAATTCAACCCTCCCGAAACTCATGTGGTGATCACCGCTCCTATGCCTAGTGATGACAAGACTGATTGACGTCTAGATGGATGAACTTTTGGATCATTAGATCTACTTTCATTTGCAAGTTTCTTTTCTGTTTGTTTAAACATTTGACTCATGATAGACATTATCTGTTTTAATAATCATCATCAGTGCATTGCATATGTTTGTTTTGAATAAATTATTTCGCTATCACTCGTTTTAAATTGCGTCTTTACTTTGCATATGTTTTGTGATACTCGACTCCTGCTAAAGCTGTATGCCTTTTGAGGGAGGATGACGAAAATGATACCGCAACCTCATACAGTATGATTTTGAACGGACTATGCTGACGATGTACAGGCATTGTTTCAATTCCTAAACAGTGGAGATATAAGGATGTTAATCCCTTGTCAACCCCTTTGAGCCTAAGGTGTAGGAGTTTGAAGGATAGAAAAACACTTAGAAAGGGGGGGTTTGAATAAGTGTAGTTTAAAAACTTGAACGATAAAAACAAATTGCACAGTTATTTTTATCCTGGTTTGTTGTTAACTAAACTACTCCAGTCCACTCCCTTGGAGTGATTTACCTCACCTGAGGATTTAATCCACTAATCTCAACAGATTACAATGGTTTTCCACTTAGCCCGCGACTAAGTCTTCTAGAGTATCCTGATCACAACCTGATCACTCCAGGAACAATTGCTTAGACACAAGCTAAGACTTCCTAGAGTATCCTGACCACCACGTGATCACTCTAGTTACAACTGCTTAGACACAAGCTAAGACTTCCTAGAGTATCCCGATCACACTTGATCACTCTAGTTACTTACAAATTAATGTAATCAAATTCTAAGAGTATTACAATGCTTCTGAAAAGCTATAATCACAACAGTGATATTTCTCTTAAAGTTTAAGCTTAATCTCACTAATATATTACAACAGCAATGTAGTGAGCTTTGATGAAGATGAAGTTTGTGAGCTTTGATTAGAACAGCGTTTCAGCAAGTTTGTATTCACAGAATTCGTCAGAATCGGTAACCTTGCTTCTCATCAGAACTTCATATTTATAGGCACTTGAGAAGATGACCGTTGGGGGCATGTAATGCTTTGCGTATTCCGTACAGCATTGCATTTAATGTTTCACTCTTTTGTCAACTACCTCGAGCCTTGTTTACGCTGTGTCTACTGACGTTGCCTTTAATAGCTTCTAACGTTCCTTTTGTCAGTCAGCGTATGTAACACTCGTATATTTTAATTTTTAATATAAATGGAAATTTAATTAATAATTAGAATTATAGGTGGTTGTGGGAATTAATTGGAAAAGGATGGTTTATGGTGTTGGGCCAAGTGTGATGTTAAGGAATGAGGGGGTGTTATGTTAGTAAAAGTTTTATTCCAATTAAAAGGTTATTTTATAAAATAATAAGGAATTGAGAATAAGAAAAGGAACGTGAAAAGCAGAGCAGAGGAGATGAGGGATTGGGAAGCTGGTACGTGAAGAGGAGCAATGGAGGGAGAGACCAATCAAGAATCTTTGGCTAAGGTAAGGGGGGACTCTCCGGTTATCATCTATTATCGTATTCTTGGATAATAATATTGATTAGGGATGTTGTTGATGTTAGAACAAGATTTGTTCTTATCAATTATCTTAGTTTTGATGATAACAATAATATGAATTTTGCTTAAGATAATATGGTACTCTAATCCAATGCAATTTCCCTTTCAGGAAATATATAAAGAGTACGCATAATTCAGCGCTCAGAAGTTGTGTCTCAAATGGTTCAGCATGCAACATCAGAACATGGTCTGGCAAGACATCAGAAGATGGTCGAAGCAGAATCAGAACATGGGTCTATGGAAGCATCAGAAGAACATGAGATCAGAAGCACTGAAGATCAGAAGATGGTATCACGCTCAGAAGCACTTCAAGGTCTGAAGATCAGAAGATGCTGTGCACCAAGCTGTTTGACTCTGATGATATTCAAACGTCGTATTCACAAACATCAGATCAGAAGGAAGTACACGTGGCAGACTACGCTGACTGACAAAAGGAACGTTAAAGCTACTAAAGGCTACGTCAGTAGACACAGCGTGAACAAGGCTCGAGGTAGTTGACAAAAGCGTATAACATTAAATGCAAAGCTGTACGGAACACGCAAAGCATTAAATGCATTCAACGGTCATCTTCTCAACGCCTATAAATATGAAGTTCTGATGAGAAGCAAGGTTAACGATCCTGAACAAAGACAATTCAAATTAACTTGCTGAAACGCTGTTCAATCAAAAGCTCAGAATCTTCATCTTCATCAAAGCTCACTACATTGCTGTTGTAATATCTTAGTGAGATTAAGCTTAAATTGTAAGAGAAATATCACAGTTGTGATTATCGCTTTTAAGAAGCATTTGTAAACTCTTGAATAGATTACATTAAGTTGTAAGGAACTAGAGTGATCAGTTGATCAGTATACTCTAGGAAGTCTTAGCAGTTGGCTGAGCAGGAAGTCTTGGCAGTTGGCTGAGCAGGAAGTCTTGGCAGTTGGCTGAGCAGGAAGTCTTGGCAGTTGGCTGAGCAGAAAGTCTTAGGAGTGAACTAAGCCTAGAGTGATCGTGTTGATCAGTAGACTCTAGTAAAGTCTTAGGAGTGAACTAAGCAGTTGTTCCTGGAGTGATCAAGTTGTGATCAGAAGACTCTGGAAGACTTAGTTGCGGCTAAGTGGAAAACCATTGTAATCCGTGCGATTAGTGGATTAAATCCTCAGTTGAGGTAAATCATCTCTGCGGGGGTGGACTGGAGTAGCTTCGTTAACAGCGAACCAGGATAAAAATATTTGTGCATTTATTTTTATCGTCCAAGATTTAAAGTCACACTTATTCAATCCCCCCCTTTCTAAGTGTTTTTCTATCCTTCAATTGGTATCAGAGCGCCGGTTCTAAGGTGCAAGCACTTAACCGTGTTTAGAAAAGATTCAGGAAGAGAAAAACGCTTCATTTAAAAGATGGTAGATGAAAGTGAAAGGACTATACCTACACCTGCATCTACATCTGGCTCTGCTGAGCAATACAACGGTAACAATGGTTATACTAGACCGCCGGTATTTGATGGTGAAAACTTTGAATACTGGAAAGATAAACTGGAAAGTTACTTTCTGGGTCTAGATGGTGATCTATGGGATCTTCTGATGGATGGTTACAAACATCCTGTAAATGCCAGAGGCGTAAAGCTGTCAAGGCAAGAAATGAATGATGATCAAAAGAAGCTTTTCAGGAATCATCATAAATGTAGAACTGTTTTGCTGAATGCTATCTCTCATGCTGAGTATGAGAAGATATCTAACAGGGAAACGGCCTATGACATATATGAGTCCTTGAAAATTACTCATGAAGGAAATGCTCAAGTCAAGGAGACAAAAGCTCTTGCCTTAATCCAGAAGTATGAAGCCTTCAAGATGGAGGATGATGAAGACATTGAAAAGATGTTTTCGAGATTTCAAACTCTGACTGCTGGATTGAGAGTTCTTGACAAAGGATACACCAAGGCTGATCATGTAAAGAAGATCATCAGAAGCTTACCCAGAAGATGGGGTCCTATGGTGACTGCATTCAAGATTGCAAAGAATCTGAATGAAGTTTCTCTGGAAGAGCTTATCAGCGCCTTGAGAAGTCATGAAATAGAGCTGGACGCAAATGAGCCTCAAAAGAAAGGTAAGTCTATTGCATTAAAATCAAATATCAAGAAATGCACTAACGCTTTTCAGGCCAGAGAAGAAGATCCTGAAGAATCAGAATCTGAAGAAGAAGATGAACTGTCCATGATTTCCAGAAGGCTAAATCAACTCTGGAAGACCAAGCAAAGGAAGTTCAGAGGCTTCAGAAGTTCAAGGAAATTTGAACGTGGAGAATCTTCTGATGAAAGAAGATTTGACAAGAAGAAGGTCATGTGCTATGAATGCAATGAGCCTGGACACTACAAGAATGAATGTCCAAATCTTCAGAAGGAAAGTCCCAAGAAAAAGTTTCATAAGAAGAAAGGTCTTATGGCAACCTGGGATGAGTCAGAAGATGATTCAGAAGATGAGCAGGCCAACTGTGCGCTGATGGCGACAGAAGATGACGGATCAGAATCTACATCAGAATCAGATTCTGAAGAGGTATTTTCTGAACTTACTAGAGATGAGTTAGTTTCCGGTCTAACTGAACTTCTGGAACTCAAGTCTCAGATTAGTCTCAAATACAAAAAGCTGAAAAAGCAATTTGAATTTGAAACAAAGAAGCTTGAGTTGGAGAATTCTGAATTAAAAGAAAAACTTTTAAAATTATCCAATAATGTTGGATCTCCTTCTGATTCAGAAAAATCCACTCCTAGTCTGAACCATATTCTGAAAGAATATGATTTAAGTTTCAGAAAGTTCTTATCTAGAAGTATTGGCAGAAGTCAGCTAGCTTCTATGATATATGCTGTGTCTGGAAACAAAAGAGTTGGCATTGGTTATGAGGGTGAAACCCCATACAAACTTGAACCTGTTGATGAAATGAAAATTACATACAAGCCATTGTATGATCAGTTCAAGTATGGCCACTCTCATGATATTAGGCACACCTCACATGCACAAAGTTTTCACATAACACACACTAAGAAGCATGTGACACAACCTAGGAAATATCATGAAACTCACATTAAGAATTATCATGCTGTTCCTCCTATTGCTTACAATGTTAAACCCAAGTTCAATCAGAACTTGAGAAAATCTAACAAGAAAGGACCCAAAAAGATGTGGGTACCTAAGGATAA
Organism: Vicia villosa; assembly: GCF_029867415.1. NCBI lineage: Eukaryota > Viridiplantae > Streptophyta > Magnoliopsida > Fabales > Fabaceae > Vicia > Vicia villosa. The sequence goes on along the minus strand of NW_026705450.1, from coordinate 604,530 downwards.
GATTATTCCTATTGCAGATATCCTTGGCTGCAAGAAGGACAAAGCACAACATGTCATGGTACCTGGACTCTGGATGCTCGCGACACATGACAGGAAGAAGGTCTATGTTCCAAGACCTGGTACTTAAGTCTGGAGGAGAAGTCAAGTTCGGAGGAGATCAGAAGGGCAAGATAATTGGCTCTGGAACTATAAAATCTGGTAACTCTCCTTCCATCTCTAATGTACTTCTTGTAGAAGGATTAACACATAACCTTTTATCTATCAGTCAATTAAGTGACAATGGTTATGATTTAATCTTTAATCAAGAGTCTTGCAAGGCTGTAAATCAGAAGGATGGCTCAATCCTATTTACAGGCAAGAGGAAGAACAACATTTATAAGACAGATCTGCAAGATCTTATGAGTCAGAAGGTGACTTGTCTTATGTCTGTTTCTGAAGAGCAGTGGGTCTGGCACAGGAGATTAGGTCATGCTAGTTTGAGAAAGATCTCTCAGATTAACAAACTGAATCTTGTCAGAGGACTCCCTAATCTGAAATTCCAATCAGATGCTCTTTGTGAAGCATGTCAGAAGGGCAAGTTCTCCAAACCTGCATTCAAGTCTAAGAATGTTGTTTCTACCTCAAGGCCATTAGAACTCTTGCACATTGATCTGTTTGGACCAGTCAAAACAGCATCTGTCAGAGGAAAGAAATATGGATTAGTCATTGTAGATGATTATAGCCGCTGGACATGGGTAAAATTCTTGAAACACAAGGATGAGACTCATTAAGTGTTCTTTGATTTCTGCATTCAGATTCAATCTGAAAAAGAGTGTAAAATCATAAAGGTCAGAAGTGATCATGGTGGTGAATTTGAGAACAGACCCTTTGAAGAATTCTTCAAAGAAAATGGTATTGCCCATGATTTCTCTTGTCCTAGAACTCCACAGCAAAATGGGGTTGTAGAACGAAAGAATAGGACTCTTCAAGAAATGGCCAGAACCATGATCAATGAAACCAATATGGCTAAGCATTTCTGGGCAGAAGCAATAAACACTGCATGTTATATTCAGAATAGAATCTCTATCAGACCTATTCTTAATAAGACTCCCTATGAATTGTGGAAGAATAAAAAGCCCAACATTTCATATTTCCATCCCTTTGGATGTGTGTGCTTTATTCTGAACACTAAAGATCATCTTGGTAAGTTTGATTCCAAAGCTCAAAAGTGTTTCCTTCTTGGATATTCTGAACGCTCAAAAGGCTACAGAGTATACAATACTGAAACATTGGTTGTAGAAGAATCAATCAATATCAGGTTTGATGATAAGCTTGGTTCTGAAAAACCAAAGCAAGTTGATAATTTTGCAGGTTGTGATATTGACATATCAGAAGTTGTTGAGCCAAGAAGCAACGCATCAGAAGCAGAGCTTCTCAGAAGCAAAGAATCTGAAGATCAAGTATCAGCTTCTCTGGAGGATCTAAGTATTTCTGAAGAACCATCTGTCAGAAGATCATCCAGCCTCATCTCTGGTCATTCAGAAGATGTCATTCTTGGAAAGAAGGATGATCCAATCAGAACAAGAGCATTCCTTAGAAACAATGCAGACTGTCAATTAGGTCTTGTATCTTTGATCGAGCCAACTTCTGTTGATCATGCTCTAGAAGATCCAGACTGGATAATTGCTATGCAAGAAGAACTAAATCAGTTTACAAGGAATGATGTTTGGGATCTTGTTCCTAGACCAGATGGATTCAATATAATCGGTACAAAATGGGTCTTCAGAAACAAGCTCAGTGAGAAAGGCGAAGTGGTAAGGAACAAAGCCAGACTGGTGGCTCAGGGTTATAGTCAGCAAGAAGGGATTGACTACACAGAAACCTTTGCACCAGTGGCCAGGTTAGAATCTATTCGTCTATTAATTTCTTTTGCCACTCAACATAACATCACTCTCTATCAGATGGATGTTAAGAGTGCCTTCTTAAATGGTTATATAGATGAAGAAGTTTATGTCCATCAACCTCCTGGTTTTGAAGACTCTATGTCTCCTAATCATGTTTTTAAACTTAAGAAATCATTGTATGGATTGAAACAGGCTCCCAGAGCTTGGTACGAACGCTTAAGTTCTTTCCTTCTGGATAATGGTTTCACTAGAGGAAAAGTGGACACTACTCTCTTTTGTAAAACCTTTGAAAAGGATATTTTAATTTGTCAAATATATGTAGATGATATTATTTTTGGAACATCTAATGCTACACTTGGAAAGGAGTTTGCTAAGTCTATGCAGGCTGAGTTTGAAATGAGCATGATGGGAGAACTCAAGTATTTCCTTGGAATACAAATAAATCAAACATCAGAAGGAACGTATGTTCACCAGACCAAGTATGTGAAGGAACTTCTGAAGAAGTTTAATCTTCTAGACTGCAAAGAAGCCAAAACTCCTATGCATCCAACATGCATCCTAGGTAAGGATGAGGTAAGTAAGAAGGTAGATCAGAAGCTATACAGAGGTATGATTGGATCTCTTCTATATCTGACTGCTTCTAGACCTGACATTCTGTTCAGTGTTTGTTTGTGTGCTAGATTCCAATCAGATCCTAGAGAATCTCATTTAACTGCTGTTAAGAGGATTCTAAGGTATCTGAAAGGTACTACTAATGTTGGCTTAGTTTACAGAAAATCTAAAGAATACAACTTAGTAGGATTCTGCGATGCTGATTATGCTGGAGACAGAATTGAAAGAAAAAGTACTTCAGGAAGTTGCCAATTTCTTGGAAGTCACTTAATCTCCTGGTACAGCAAGAAGCAAGCAACCATTGCTTTATCAACCACAGAAGCAGAATATGTCGCAGCTGCTGGTTGTAGTACACAGATGCTCTGGATGAAAAGTCAGTTAGAAGATTATCAGATATTTGAGAGTAACATTCCTATATTCTGTGATAATACTTCTGCTATATGTTTATCTAAGAATCCTATTCTTCATTCAAAAGCTAAACATATTGAGATAAAACATCATTTCATAAGGGACTATGTTCAGAAGGGTGTTATTTCTTTAAACTTTGTTGATACAGACCATCAATGGGCTGATATCTTTACAAAACCCCTGGCTGAAGATAGGTTTAAGTTCATTCTGAAGAACATCAGTATGGATCTATGCCCAGAATGAGAAGATGAGAAGTTCTCATGTATGAGTATCTTCTGAAATGAATGTGGAACAATTTTTTTTAGAAGTTCTGATTGAAATCTTTTAGAAATTATGATTCGGTTATTACTAACGTTTCATTGTCTAAGTTGATTCAGAACCTCTTTTAAAGCAAAACAGCTGTTACGTTTTATCTCGGGATGGTAAACCTGTCGTTACTATTCATGGATAAGCGCGCGTGCAGTTGAAGGGACGCCGACCATAGGTAACTGTGCTAGTCACCTCATTCGTCTTTATTATCTCTCCTCACGTCACGTAACATTAAATGCTTTTCATCATTCGTTTCATTTTATTTTCTTTTAAATACTCTTCAAAATGTTTTTTTTTGGTTTCCTATCTTTTTGTTTTCCTCTTAAAAGTTTTCTCTCTCTCTCTCTCTCGGTTTTCATTTCTTCTCTCAAAACCTAGCGTTCACCCTAAGCCTGTTGAAGCTCCATGTCTCAAAGGCGACAGATCTCTGTGCATCTCGGGATGGCTCTTCTAATACCTCTCAAGTCAGATCCTTCTTTGTTGTTGTTATCAACTTTCATCCAAAGACTGAAGACTTTCTTGAGTTGTGGGAAGATATACTCAACTTCTATGTTGAGTTTCTTGACCGAATGTTGTATTTTTTATTTTTTTGTAGTCATTTCCTCTTTGGAAATTCTACTTTGTAGTTTTCTTTTCCTTGCTGCTTCTGCTTGTTTTGTATTTGCTAGGAATGTTTTTCATCTTGTTAAACATAGGAACCTTTTGTAATATCTTTTGATTATCAATGAAAAAGTTTCTTTGTGTTTTACATTCCAGCAAATGTTTTCTTTTGTCGTTTTATACATCTGAATCTTTTTAAATATTCTTTTTGATGTTATGACAAAAAGGGGGAGAAAGATAAATGATAAATGATTTGATTAAATCTATCAGTTGCTGGGTAAAGGCTCCCACACATTCACTAACAAGAACTGCAAGTTCTATATGGTTTAAGTGTTTTGCAGGTACAGAGAAGTGAAGTGAATCTTCAAAGCAAACACTAGAAGCAAAACCATGGAAACTGAAGCAAGCTGAGTGCTGTCAAGCTTCAGAGATCAGAAGCAAGAAAGAAGAATGAATCAGAAGCACTGATAATAGAATTTGAATATCATTGTCTATCCTGTTATGACAAAATTCTATTTGCCCTGATACATATAATGTTATGGCTCTGATACATTATTTGCTCTGATACATGTTTTTAGCCTAAAATGCTCTGATACATTTGGCTCTGATACATATCATGTATTTGAATATACATTTTATGTTCTAACTCGTTCATGCTGACTTTTGTCGTTTAGTTTTTGTTCTGTAACATTTCAGGATGTAGAGATGCTCAAATGATGCTCTGGTACATTCAACAATGTTCTGATACAAATCTAGCATGAAGTGATGTTGGTAGACATTCAAAGTTCTGAAGCTATCCGAGGGAAGCAGAAATCAGAAGATGTGAATGTTCTAAAAGATCCAGTAATTCAAGTTCTGAAGCTGTCCTGAATGGAAGCAGAAATCAGAAGCTGTGAATGTTCTGAAGATCAAAGAAATTCAAGTTCTGAAGCTGTCCTGAATGGAAGCAGAAGTCAGAAGCTGTGAATGTTCTGAAGATCAAAGAAATTCAAGTTCTGAAGCTGTCCAATGGAAGCAGAAGTCAGAAGCTATGAATTCTCTGAAGGCAGAAGCTCATATGATCGTCTCTACCGAAATAATCAGGGAAGTCTTTTATCAAAGTTCTTCGAGTATTTATTTCAGGGGGAGATTATTTATCTCAGGGGGAGATTGTTAATCTCAGGGGGAGACATATTCATATGCTTATGCTATAGCTGTGTAATTTGTCTTTTGCCGTCTACTCTTTCTGATCGCAAATTCATATCATTTATATATGTTTTTGTCATCATCAAAAAGGGGGAGATTGTTAGAACAAGATTTGTTCTTATCAATTATCTTAGTTTTGATGATAACAATAATATGAATTTTGCTTAAGATAATATGGTACTCTAATCCAATGCAATTTCCCTTTCAGGAAATATATAAAGAGTACGCATAATTCAGCGCTCAGAAGTTGTGTCTCAAATGGTTCAGCATGCAACATCAGAACATGGTCTGGCAAGACATCAGAAGATGGTCGAAGCAGAATCAGAACATGGGTCTATGGAAGCATCAGAAGAACATGAGATCAGAAGCACTGAAGATCAGAAGATGGTATCACGCTCAGAAGCACTTCAAGGTCTGAAGATCAGAAGATGCTGTGCACCAAGCTGTTTGACTCTGATGATATTCAAACGTCGTATTCACAAACATCAGATCAGAAGGAAGTACACGTGGCAGACTACGCTGACTGACAAAAGGAACGTTAAAGCTACTAAAGGCTACGTCAGTAGACACAGCGTGAACAAGGCTCGAGGTAGTTGACAAAAGCGTATAACATTAAATGCAAAGCTGTACGGAACACGCAAAGCATTAAATGCATTCAACGGTCATCTTCTCAACGCCTATAAATATGAAGTTCTGATGAGAAGCAAGGTTAACGATCCTGAACAAAGACAATTCAAATTAACTTGCTGAAACGCTGTTCAATCAAAAGCTCAGAATCTTCATCTTCATCAAAGCTCACTACATTGCTGTTGTAATATCTTAGTGAGATTAAGCTTAAATTGTAAGAGAAATATCACAGTTGTGATTATCGCTTTTAAGAAGCATTTGTAAACTCTTGAATAGATTACATTAAGTTGTAAGGAACTAGAGTGATCAGTTGATCAGTATACTCTAGGAAGTCTTAGCAGTTGGCTGAGCAGGAAGTCTTGGCAGTTGGCTGAGCAGGAAGTCTTGGCAGTTGGCTGAGCAGGAAGTCTTGGCAGTTGGCTGAGCAGAAAGTCTTAGGAGTGAACTAAGCCTAGAGTGATCGTGTTGATCAGTAGACTCTAGTAAAGTCTTAGGAGTGAACTAAGCAGTTGTTCCTGGAGTGATCAAGTTGTGATCAGAAGACTCTGGAAGACTTAGTTGCGGCTAAGTGGAAAACCATTGTAATCCGTGCGATTAGTGGATTAAATCCTCAGTTGAGGTAAATCATCTCTGCGGGGGTGGACTGGAGTAGCTTCGTTAACAGCGAACCAGGATAAAAATATTTGTGCATTTATTTTTATCGTCCAAGATTTAAAGTCACACTTATTCAATCCCCCCCTTTCTAAGTGTTTTTCTATCCTTCAGTTGAGTCAATTGGATTATATGTCGGGTTTAGGGAGGTTATGAATTGATGAAAATTGCATGGATTATTGATTGGTTATGTGTTGTTTTGATGTGTGATGATGAATAATGATGCAATTGACGATTAACTGCCTGTATATGACGTTTAGAGTCAGTTTTGGACTCAGATTGAGTCAGATCGCAGGATCTGACGCAGACCCGAAAATCTGTGAAATCGCCAGTTCGCGCCGCGTCCTAGTGTTGGCGCCGCGAAGGCGTACTTTTTTCTCGCACCGCGCCGCGTGCATAGGTTGGCGCCGCGAACGTGTTTGTGTGCTTCAGGTCGCGCCGCGAAGTCTTGGTTGCGCCTGTTAGAACAAGATTTGTTCTGATCAATTATCTTAGTTTTGATGATAACAATAATATGAATTTTGCTTAAGATAATATGGTACTCTAATCCATTGCAATTTCCCTTTCAGGAAATATATAAAGAGTACGCATAATTCAGCGCTCAGAAGCTTTGTCTCAAAGGGTTCAGCATGCAACATCAGAACATGGTCTGGCAAGACATCAGAAGATGGTCGAAGCAGAATCAGAACATGGGTCTATGGAAGCATCAGAAGAACAAGAGAACAGAAGCACTGAAGTTCTGATGGTATCACGCTCAGAAGCACTTCAAGGTCAGAAGATCAGAAGATGCTATGCACCAAGCTGTTTGACTCTGATGATATTCAAACGTTGTATTCACAAACATCAGATCAGAAGAAAGTACAAGTGGCAAGCTACGCTGACTGACAAAAGGAACGTTATAAGCTATTCTAGGCTACGTCAGTAGACACAGCGTGAACAAGGCTCGAGGTAGTTGACAAAAGCGTATAACATTAAATGCGATGCTGTACGGAACACGCAAAGCATTAAATGCACTCAACGGTCATCTTCTCCAACGCCTATAAATATGAAGTTCTGATGAGAAGCAAGGTTAACGATTCTGCACCAAAACAATTCAAATTAACTTGCTGAAACTCTGTTCAAATCCAAAGCTCAGAATCTTCATCTTCATCAAAGCTCACTACATTGCTGTTGTAATATTTTAGTGAGATTAAGCTTAAACGATTAAGAGAAATATCACAGTTGTGATTATCGCTTTTAAGAAGCATTTGTAATACTCTTAGAATTACATTAAGTTGTAAGGAACTAGAGTGATCGTGTGGATCAGAATACTCTAGGAAGTCTTAGGAGTGAACTAAGCAGATTGTAACTAGAGTGATCGTGTGGATCAGAATACTCTAGAAAAGTCTTAGAGGGTATCTAAGCAGTGTTCCTGGAGTGATCAGTGTGTGATCAGAAGACTCTGGAAGACTTAGTTGCTGACTAAGTGGAGAACCATTGTAATCCGTGCGATTAGTGGATTAAATCCTCAGTTGAGGTAAATCATCTCTGCGGGGGTGGACTGGAGTAGTTTAGTTAACAACGAACCAGGATAAAAATAACTGTGCAATTTATTTTTATCTGTCAAGTTTTTAAAGCTACATTTATTCAAACCCCCCCTTTCTAAGTGTTTTTCTATCCTTCAATTGGCATCAGAGCGCCGGTTCTAAGGTGCAAGCACTTAACCGTGTTTAGAAAAGATTCAGGAAGAGAAAAACGCTTCAGTAAAAGATGGTTGATGAAAGTGAAAAGTCTACACCTGCATCTACATCTGGCTCTGCTGAGCAATACAACGGTAACAATGGTTATACTAGACCGCCGGTATTTGATGGTGAAAACTTTGAATACTGGAAAGATAAACTGGAAAGTTACTTTCTTGGTCTAGATGGTGATCTATGGGATCTTCTAATGGATGGTTACAGACATCCAGTAAATGCCAGTGGCGTAAAGCTGACAAGGCAAGAAATGAATGATGATCAGAAGAAGCTTTTCAGGAATCATCATAAATGCAGAACTGTTTTGCTGAATGCTATCTCTCATGCTGAGTATGAGAAGATATCTAACAGGGAAACGGCCTATGACATATATGAGTCCTTGAAAATGACTCATGAAGGAAATGCTCAAGTTAAGGAGACTAAAGCTCTAACTTTAATCCAGAAGTATGAAGCCTTCAAGATGAAGGATGATGAAGACATTGAAAAGATGTTTTCAAGATTTCAAACTCTTACTGCTGGATTGAGAGTTCTTGACAAGGGATACACCAAGGCTGATCACGTAAAGAAGATCATCAGAAGCTTACCCAGAAGATGGGGTCCTATGGTGACTGCATTCAAGATTGCAAAGAATCTGAATGAAGTTTCTCTGGAAGAGCTTATCAGTGCCTTGAGAAGTCATGAAATAGAGTTGGACGCAAATGAGCCTCAAAAGAAAGGTAAGTCTATTGCATTAAAATCAAATATCAAGAAATGCACTAACGCTTTTCAGGCTAGAGAAGAAGATCCTGAAGAATCAGAATCTGAAGAAGAAGATGAACTGTCCTTGATTTCCAGAAGGCTAAATCAACTCTGGAAGACCAAGCAAAGGAAGTTCAGAGGCTTCAGAAGTTCAAAGAAATTTGAACGTGGAGAATCTTCTGATGACAGAAGATTTGACAAGAAGAAGGTCATGTGCTATGAATGCAATGAGCCTGGACACTACAAGAACGAATGTCCAAATCTTCAGAAGGAAAGTCCCAAGAAAAAGTTTCATAAGAAGAAAGGTCTTATGGCAACCTGGGATGAGTCAGAAGATGATTCAGAAGATGAGCAGGCTAACTGTGCGCTGATGGCGACAGAAGATGACGGATCAGAATCTACATCAGAATCAGATTCTGAAGAGGTATTTTCTGAACTTACTAGAGATGAGTTAGTTTCCAGTCTAATTGAACTTCTGGAACTCAAGTCTCAGATTAGTCTCAAATACAAAAAGCTGAAAAAGCTATTTGAATTTGAAACAAAGAAGCTTGAGTTGGAGAATTCTGAATTAAAAGAAAAACTTTTAAAACTATCCAATAATGTTGGATCTCCTTCTGATTCAGAAAAATCCACTCCTAGTCTAAACCATATTCAGAAAGAATATGATTTAAGTTTCAGAAAGTTCTTATCTAGAAGTATTGGCAGAAGTCAGCTAGCTTCTATGATATATGCTGTGTCTGGAAACAAAAGAGTTGGCATTGGTTTTGAGGGTGAAACCCCATACAAACTTGAACCTGTTGATGAAATGAAATTCACATACAAGCCATTGTATGATCAGTTCAAGTATGGCCACTCCCATGATATTAGGCACACTTCACATGCTCAAAGTTTTCACATAACACACACCAAAAAGCATGTGACACAACCTAGGAAATATCATGAAACTCACATTAAAAATTATCATGTTGTTCCTCCTATTGCTTACAATGTTAAACCCAAGTTCAATCAGAACTTGAGAAAATCTAACAAGAAAGGACCCAAAAAGATGTGGGTACCTAAGGATAAGATTATTCCTATTGCAGATATCCTTGACTACAAAAAGGACAAAGCACAACATGTCATGGTACCTGGACTCTGGATGCTCACGACACATGACAGGAAGAAGGTCTATGTTCCAAGACCTGGTGCTTAAATCTGGAGGAGAAGTCAAGTTTGGAGGAGATCAGAAGGGCAAGATAATTGGCTCTGGAACTATAAAGTCTGGTAACTCTCCTTCCATTTCTAATGTACTTCTTGTAGAAGGATTAACACATAACCTCTTATCTATCAGTCAATTGAGTGACAATGGTTATGATATAATCTTTAATCAAGAGTCTTGCAAGGCTGTAAATCAGAAGGATGGCTCAATCCTATTTACAGGCAAGAGGAAGAACAACATTTATAAGACAGATCTGCAAGATCTTATGAGTCAGAAGGTGACTTGTCTTATGTCTGTTTCTGAAGAGCAGTGGGTCTGGCACAGAAGATTAGGTCATGCTAGTTTGAGAAAGATTTCTCAGATTAACAAACTGAATCTTGTCAGAGGACTCCCTAATCTGAAATTCAAATCAGATGCTCTTTGTGAAGCATGTCAGAAGGGCAAGTTCTCCAAACCTGCATTCAAGTCCAAGAATGTTGTCTCTACCTCAAGGCCATTAGAACTCTTGCACATTGATCTGTTTGGCCCAGTCAAAACAGCATCTGTCAGAGGGAAGAAATATGGATTAGTCATCGTAGATGATTATAGCCGCTGGACATGGGTAAAATTCTTGAAACACAAGGATGAGACTCATTCAGTGTTCTTTGATTTCTGCATTCAGATTCAATCTGAAAAAGAGTGTAAAATCATAAAGGTCAGAAGTGATCATGGTGGTGAATTTGAGAACAGATCCTTTGAAGAATTCTTCAAAGAAAATGGTATTGCCCATGATTTCTCTTGTCCTAGAACTCCACAGCAAAATGGAGTTGTAGAACGAAAGAATAGGACTCTACAAGAAATGGCCAGAACCATGATCAATGAAACCAATATGGCTAAGCATTTCTGGGCAGAAGCAATAAACACTGCATGCTATATTCAGAATAGAATCTCTATCAGACCTATTCTAAATAAGACTCCCTATGAATTGTGGAAGAATAGAAAGCCCAACATTTCATATTTCCATCCTTTTGGATGTGTATGCTTTATTCTGAACACTAAAGATCATCTTGGTAAGTTTGATTCCAAAGCACAAAAATGTTTCCTTCTTGGATATTCTGAACGCTCAAAAGGCTACAGAGTATACAATACTGAAACATTGGTTGTAGAAGAATCAATCAATATCAGGTTTGATGATAAGCTTGGTTCTGAAAAACCAAAGCAGTTTGATAATTTTGCAGATTGTGATATTGATATATCAGAAGTTGTTGAGCCAAGAAGCAACGCATCAGAAGCAGAGCTTCTCATAAGCAAAGAATCGGAAGATCAAGTATCAGCTTCTCTGGAGAATCTAAGCATTTCTGAAGAACCATGTGTCAGAAGATCATCCAGACTCATCTCTGGTCATTCAGAAGATGTCATTCTTGGAAAGAAGGATGATCCAATCAGAACAAGAGCATTCCTTAAGAACAATGCAGACTGTCAATTAGGTCTTGTATCTTTGATCGAGCCAACTTCTGTTGATCATGCTCTAGAAGATCCAGACTGGATAATTGCTATGCAAGAAGAACTGAATCAGTTTACAAGGAATGATGTTTGGGATCTTGTTCCTAGACCAGATGGATTCAATATAATCGGTACAGAATGAGTCTTCAGAAACAAGCCCAGAATTAGAAGATGAGAAGTTCTTATATATGGGTATCTTCTGAAATGAAATCTTTTTCTTAAGAAGTTCTGATTAAAATCAATTAGAAATTGTGATTCAGTTACTACTAACGTTTCATTGTCTAAGTTGATTCAGAATCTCTTTAAAAGCAAAACAGCTGTAACTGGCTATCTAGATGGTAAACACGTGGTCACTACTCCTGGACAAGCGTGCGTGCAGTTGAGGGGACGTCTACGTAGGTAACTGTGCAAATCACGTCTTTTGTCATTATTATCTCTCCTCACGTCACGTAACATTAAATGCTTGTCATCATTTACTCTCTTTCAGTTTTCTATTTATATTCTTCAAACGTTTCCTTTCCCTCTCATATTTCTCTCACTTTGCATTCAGTTTCTTTTTCGTTCTCTCTCTTTGTTTTCATATCATAAACCCTAGCAGTTCCAATATCTGCAAATTCATCATGAATCCATCGTCAAGCTCTGGGAATCAAGATAATGATCGGAAACAAAAGAGAAAGGCAACTGCTGAACCAGAAACCAAACCAAAAAGAGTAAGGATCTCCTATGACCCTCTCAAAGTGTATCAACCCCTTGACGGTTCTCCTCAATCACCTCCCTCTTCAAAGACCTCCACCACCTCTTCCTCCTCATTCATCCTCTCGGAACCACCTTCATCACCATCTGATATCTCCTCTCCTTCAACCCATCCATCATACATATCCTCATCTCTCTCACACCCTTTTCCCACCAGAACACCTAATCCCTACTGTGTTGTTCTTCCCGACTCCAGGTTCACTGTCAACCCTCCAACCCCTACCACTCAATCATATCTGGAGCTTTTACATGCTGATGTAAATGGCTGGTTGGAGATTCTGGGTGCTGCTCACCTTAATCATCTGGATGAGTATGCTACAAACAACCTTTGGAATACCTTTCGTCAGGATTTTCTGGATAAGGCTACAGACACTCAGAGAAGGATTATGTCTGAAGCTCCTGGTGTTCGTGGTCTCCGGTTGGAAGTTGGTGAGAGAAGCCATCACCATCTCTTCAGGAACAGAAGTGTTCTTGAAAGGAAGATACCAGCAGATGAGTTGGAAGAAGAAAATCTCTGCAGAGACATCGTGGTATGGAGACCATGGTTTCCTGTGCTGACTGGAGATTTTCAGTGGCTGTTCAACTGGTTCAGAATGAACCCTTCTGAAAAAGCACCTCACATGGTCTTTCCAGTAGTGGTTTATCGTGCTGAAGTTGCTGGTCCTACTCTTCCAACAAACCTAGCAGCTATTCTTCAAGCGTTGGAAGATGGAACTTCTGAGCTGCCTGAACCAGAATATGCTAAGGCTACTTCTGAGTCAGACTCAGATGAGGAAATGGAAGATGCACAAGCTGAAGATCTCCCAGAAGATCACCCTGCTGAGATTGCTGTCCCGTTTAGCAGAAATTCAGGTGCCTCTTCTTCTGGTGAAACCTCAGCTCTGATGGAGACCTTGGAAACTCTTCATCAGAATCAAGCTTTGCTGGCTTCTCGCTTGGACGCGCAAGAAGCAGCCAATGCTGAGTTTCGCTCCTTCATGACAAGGCAAGCTACAAGCACTGACGGGATTCATGATGTTCTGGCGCGGATTTTGCGTAGGCTAGGATCTTAGTCTTTTGGTCTTTGTAGTTTTCTTTCCTTGTTGCATCTGTCTTTTCCTGCATTCCTCTCCTGTAATCCTTCGTTTGATTATCAATAAAAAGTTTCCTTGATTTACATTCCAGTGATTTTATTTGTCGTTTTATGCATCTGAATCTTTTAAAATATTCTTTTTGATGTTATGACAAAAAGGGGGAGAAAGATAAATGATAAATGATCTGATTAAATCTATCAGTTGCTGGGTAAAGCTCCCACACATTCACTAACAAGAACTGCAAGTTCTATATGGTTTAAGTGTTTTGCAGGTATAAAGAAGTGAAGAAAATCTTCAAAGCAAACACAAGAAGCAAAACCATGGAAACTGAAGCAAGCTGAGTGCTATCAAGCTTCAGAAATCAGAAGCACTGATAATAGAATTTGATCCATATTTGTCTATTTGTTTTGACAAAATTCTATTTGCTCTGATACATTATTTAAGCCTATATGGCTCTGATACATATAATGTTATGGCTCTGATACATATAATGTGTTCGAATATACATTTTATGTTCTGACTCGTTCATGCTGACTTTTGTCGTTTAGTTTTTGTTCTGTAACATTTCAGGATGTAGAGATGCTCAGATGATGCTCTGGTACATTCAACAATGTTCTGATACAAATCTAGCATGAAGTGATGTTGGTAGAAATTCAAAGCTCTGAAGCTATCCGAGGGAAGCAGAAATCAGAAGCTGCGAATGTTCTAAAGATCCAGAAAACTCAAGTTCTGAAGCTGTCCTAAATGGAAGCAGAAATCAGAAGCTGTGAATATTCAGAAGATCAAAGAAATTCAAGTTCTGAAGCTGTCCTAAATGGAAGCAGAAATCAGAAGCTGTGAATGTTCAGAAGATCAAAGAAATTCAAGTTCTGAAGCTGTCCTAGATGGAAGCAGGAATCAGAAGCTGTGAGTGTTCTAAGGATCTAAAGAAATTCTAGTTCTGAAGCTGTCCAATGGAAGCAGAAGTCAGAAGCTATGAATTCTCTGAAGACAGAAGTTTATATGATCGTCTCTACCGAAATAATCAGGGAAGTCTTTTATTAAAGTTCTTCGAGTATTTATTTCAGGGGGAGATTATTTATCTCAGGGGGAGATTGTTAATCTCAGGGGGAGACATATTCATATGCTTATGCTATAGCTGTGTAATTTGTCTTTTGCCGTCTATTCTTTCTGATCGCAAATTCATATCATTTATATATGTTTTTGTCATCATCAAAAAGGGGGAGATTGTTAGAACAAGATTTGTTCTGATAAATTATCTTAGTTTTGATGATAACAATAATATGAATTTTGCTTAAGATAATATGGTACTCTAATCCATTGCAATTTCCCTTTCAGGAAATATATAAAGAGTACGCATAATTCAGCGCTCAGAAGCTTTGTCTCAAAGGGTTCAGCATGCAACATCAGAACATGGTCTGGCAAGACATCAGAAGATGGTCGAAGCAGAATCAGAACATGGGTCTATGGAAGCATCAGAAGAACAAGAGAACAGAAGCACTGAAGTTCTGATGGTATCACGCTCAGAAGCACTTCAAGGTCAGAAGATCAGAAGATGCTATGCACCAAGCTGTTTGACTATGATGATATTCAAACGTTGTATTCACAAACATCAGATCAGAAGAAAGTACAAGTGGCAAGCTACGCTGACTGACAAAAGGAACGTTATAAGCTATTCTAGGCTACGTCAGTAGACACAGCGTGAACAAGGCTCGAGGTAGTTGACAAAAGCGTATAACATTAAATGCGATGCTGTACGGAACACGCAAAGCATTAAATGCACTCAACGGTCATCTTCTCCAACGCCTATAAATATGAAGTTCTGATGAGAAGCAAGGTTAACGATTCTGCACCAAAACAATTCAAATTAACTTGCTGAAACTCTGTTCAAATCCAAAGCTCAGAATCTTCATCTTCATCAAAGCTCACTACATTGCTGTTGTAATATTTTAGTGAGATTAAGCTTAAACGATTAAGAGAAATATCACAGTTGTGATTATCGCTTTTAAGAAGCATTTGTAATACTCTTAGAATTACATTAAGTTGTAAGGAACTAGAGTGATCGTGTGGATCAGAATACTCTAGGAAGTCTTAGGAGTGAACTAAGCAGATTGTAACTAGAGTGATCGTGTGGATCAGAATACTCTAGAAAAGTCTTAGAGGGTATCTAAGCAGTGTTCCTGGAGTGATCAGTGTGTGATCAGAAGACTCTGGAAGACTTAGTTGCTGACTAAGTGGAGAACCATTGTAATCCGTGCGATTAGTGGATTAAATCCTCAGTTGAGGTAAATCATCTCTGCGGGGGTGGACTGGAGTAGTTTAGTTAACAACGAACCAGGATAAAAATAACTGTGCAATTTATTTTTATCTGTCAAGTTTTTAAAGCTACACTTATTCAAACCCCCCCTTTCTAAGTGTTTTTCTATCCTTCAGCGCCGCGTGCTGTAGCGTTAGTTGTTTTCTTGAAAAGTTAAATGATGTGTAACTTTCGAACCGTAGGTCCGTTTTTAGTGCCGTTTCGAGCACGATGAATCTTATGAGATAGCCTATGTTTTAAATGATGAAATGAGGTGTGAATCCAATTATTTTTAAATATGAATTTTATTTCTTGGTGTATGATGTATTGTACATATATGTGATGAGATGTGTTAAATACATGATATGTTGAAATATTAATCATGTGACGATTTGTTTAATTGGATGATGTATTGTTGACATATATGATGAAATGTGACAATATGAGATGTTGTTTTGAAAAACATTATGATGTGATGATTTGTTTAGAGTCGTATGATGATGACTGATTTGCTTTGAAATGATGTGAATACATGTGTGTCCTTATTTTTGAAGATGATGATTGATGTGGACACTTGTATGTTCTTTAATGATGATGATGATGATGATGATTGATTATATTTGAATGATGCTAATGTATATAAACATACTTTGATGATGATGATGATGATGAAATGGGTATTTGATGATGTTACTCATTAGACTTGACGATGGTATAGTATGTTGTATATGTTGCATTCATTCATGTTCATTGATGATACTGTATCCATAAGGGTGTGTTGGATCAGTGAAGGGCATGATTCCCATTGTGTGGAATCTGTGCTGGCAGGGCCGTATCTTGATGATGTTGGATCGGTCATGGGTTATTCCCATTTGAGGAGGTTGGTACCACATGCATAATGTCAGTTCATACATATGCATACTTTTATAACATAATTGGATGTATTCCAGTGTTATAAATATTGATGATGTGTTGGTTGTGTGTTTTGTTGAATTAATGTTGAGTATGATTGTCTGTTTGAAAGATGTGTTCTGTTGATGTTTGTGTAAACGATAGATGTTCCTGATAATCTGAATTTGATGAAATTGGGTGAATGATATAACTATGATGTGTTGTTATTTAAGATTCAATAACATTTGTTAACTGTGATGAGACTCACCCTTACTGTTGACATTTTCAGATTGAGGATAGCTGCTTTCGACTTGGTGAGGATTAGCTCATAAGTCAGTGTATTAGTGTAGCGTCAGGTGTCATGCTCTGATATTGTAACACTGGGGGAACGTTAGATTAGAGTTTATGATGATACTCTATCGTGTTGTTATTGTATTAAATTATGTGGGATATTGCATAGATGATGTTATGCTTATCCGTATGATGAATTTTCCGCTGTGTAAACATGAGATGTTTGTGTATTATGACAGATTGTCCCTTAGTGAAAGCATGACAATGAATTTATGATAATTTGTTTTAAATTGAATTGTGGCACCCTTGTTTTCATGTTTTACTCTGAAAATTATTTTATAAATTTCCGTGGGGTTTAGAAGGGTGTTACAGCGTAGCCTGCCATCTTGTACTTGCTTCTGATCTGATGCTTGTGTATACGACGTTTGAATATCATCAGAGTCAAACAGCTTGGTGCAGAGCATCTTCTTGTCTTCTGACCTTGAAGTGCTTCTGAGCGTGATACCATGAGAACTTCAGTGCTTCTGCTTCTGATCTCAAGTTCTTTTGATGCTTCCATAGACCCATGTTCTGATTCTGCTTGACCATCTTCTGATGTCTTGCCAGACCATGTTCTGATGTTGCATGCTGAACCTTCTGAGTCAAAGCTTCTGAGCGTTGATTTGTGCATACTCTTTATATATTTCCTGAAAAGGAAATTGCAATGTATTAGAGTACCACATTATCTCATCCAAAATTCATATCCTTGTTATCATCAAAACTAAGAATATTGATCAGAACAAATCTTGTTCTAACAATCTCCCCCTTTTTGATGATGACAAAAACATATATAAATGATATGAATTTGCAATCAGAAAGAGCAGACGGCTAAAGACAATTACACAGCTAAAGCATAAGCATGTGAATATGTCTCCCCCTGAGATTTATAATCTCCCCCTGAGATAGATAATCTCCCCCTGAAATAAATACTAGAAGAATTTTAATAATAAAAGACTTCCCTGAGTATTTCAGTAGAGACGTTCACATATGCTTGATCTTCAGAACATTCATGACTTCTGATTCTTGCTTCCATAGGACAGCTTCAGAACTTTGAATTTCTTTAGATCCTCAGAACATTCACAGCTTCTGATTCTTGCTTCCATCGGACAGCTTCAGAACTTGAATTTCTTTGATCTTCAGAACATTCACAGTTTCTGATTCTTGCTTCCATCGGACAGCTTCAGAGCTTGAATTTCTTTGATCTTCAGAACATTCACAGCTTCTGATTCTTGCTTCCATCAGGACAGCTTCAGAACTTGAATTTCTTCTTACATCACTTCTGTTAGAACAAGATTTGTTCTTATCAATTATCTTAGTTTTGATGATAACAATAATATGAATTTTGCTTAAGATAATATGGTACTCTAATCCAATGCAATTTCCCTTTCAGGAAATATATAAAGAGTACGCATAATTCAGCGCTCAGAAGTTGTGTCTCAAATGGTTCAGCATGCAACATCAGAACATGGTCTGGCAAGACATCAGAAGATGGTCGAAGCAGAATCAGAACATGGGTCTATGGAAGCATCAGAAGAACATGAGATCAGAAGCACTGAAGATCAGAAGATGGTATCACGCTCAGAAGCACTTCAAGATCAGAAGATCAGAAGATGCTATGCACCAAGCTGTTTGACTCTGATGATATTCAAACGTCGTATTCACAAACATCAGATCAGAAGGAAGTACACGTGGCAGACTACGCTGACTGACAAAAGGAACGTTAAAGCTACTAAAGGCTACGTCAGTAGACACAGCGTGAACAAGGCTCGAGGTAGTTGACAAAAGCGTATAACATTAAATGCAAAGCTGTACGGAACACGCAAAGCATTAAATGCATTCAACGGTCATCTTCTCAACGCCTATAAATATGAAGTTCTGATGAGAAGCAAGGTTAACGATTCTGCACAAAATCAACTTATATCAAACTTGCTGAAACGCTGTTCAAATCTAAACTCAGAATCTTCATCTTCATCAAAGCTCACTACATTGCTGTTGTAATATCTTAGTGAGATTAAGCTTAAACTGTAAGAGAAATATCACAGTTGTGATTATCGCTTTTAAGAAGCATTTGTAAACTCTTGAATAGATTACATTAAGTTGTAAGGAACTAGAGTGATCAGTTGATCAGTATACTCTAGGAAGTCTTAGCAGTTGGCTGAGCAGGAAGTCTTGGCAGTTGGCTGAGCAGGAAGTCTTGGCAGTTGGCTGAGCAGAAAGTCTTAGGAGTGAACTAAGCCTAGAGTGATCGTGTTGATCAGTAGACTCTAGAAAAGTCTTAGGAGTGAACTAAGCAGTTGTTCCTGGAGTGATCAGGTTGTGATCAGAAGACTCTGGAAGACTTAGTTGCGGCTAAGTGGAAAACCATTGTAATCCGTGCGATTAGTGGATTAAATCCTCAGTTGAGGTAAATCATCTCTGCGGGGGTGGACTGGAGTAGCTTCGTTAACAGCGAACCAGGATAAAAATAATTGTGCAATTTATTTTTATCGTCCAAGATTTAAAGTCACACTTATTCAATCCCCCCCTTTCTAAGTGTTTTTCTATCCTTCAACTTCATGCTAGATTGTATCAGAACATTGTTGAATGTACCAGAGCATCATCAGAGCATCTCTACATCCTAAAATGTTACAGAACAACGCTAAACGACAAAGGTCAGCATGAATGAGTTAGAACATATAATATGTATCAGAGCCACATAATATGTATCAGAACAAATGGACATAATGTTTCAGAGCATATTCTATCATCAGAATATCTGAACATTCTTCCTTCTTGCTTCTTGCTTCTAATTCTGAAGCTTCATAGCACTCAGCTTGCTTCAAGAATCCAAGAGCTTGATTCTTTAGAATTGCTTCTCCTCATGATTTTCCTCATGATTTTGCTTCTCATGTTGAGTTTTGAAGAGGATCTTTAATTCCTGCAAATCAACACTTAAACAACACAGAACTTACAAGTTCTTGTTAGAAATGTGGGGCCTTTTTACCCGGTAACTGATAATATTAATCAGATCATTTATCACATTTTCTCCCCCTTTTTGTCATAACATCAAAAAGAATATAAAAGATCCAGATGAAAAGTAAAAGACAATAGGAAAGAAACAGAATTAAAGTTTTTCATTGATTTGAAAGAGAAAGTACAAAAAAAAAATGCAGAACAAACAGATGCAACATGGAAAGAAAACTACAATGACCAAAGACTAAGACCCTAGCCTAGACAAAATCTGCGCCAGTATGTCATGAATCTCGTCAGAGCTTGCAGTTTGCCTTGCCATGAAGGAGCCAAACTCAGCATTGGTTGCTTCTTGCGTGTCCAAACGAGAAGCTAGCATGGCTTGATTCTGATGTAGAGCTTCCAAAGTGTTCATCAGAGCTGAGGGTTCACCAGAAGAAGAAGCGCCAGAACTTCTGCCAACAGGGACAGCAATCTCAGCAAGGCGATCTTCTGGAAGGTCTTCAACTTCTGCACCTTCCATCTCAACATCTGAGTCAGACTCAGAGGCAGCCTCAGCATATTCTGGTTCAGGCAACTCAGAGGCTCCAACTTCCAACGCCCGAAGAATAGCTGCTAGGTTTGTTGGAGGAGTTGGACCAGCAACTTCTGCAGGATAAACCACTTCTGGAAAGACCATGTGAGGAGCGCTTTCAGAAGGGTTCATTCTGAACCAATTAAACAACCATTGAAAGTCTCCAGTCAGCATTGGATACCATGGTCTCCATACCACGATGTCTCTACAGGGATTTCCTTCTTCCATCTCATCTGCAGGTATTCTCTCTTCAAGAACTCTTCTGATGATGATGATGATGATGATTGATTATATTTGAATGATGCTAATGTATATAAACATACTTTGATGATGATGATGATGATGATGATGAAATGGGTATTTGATGATGTTACTCATTAGACTTGACGATGGTATAGTATGTTGTATATGTTGCATTCATTCATGTTCATTGATGATACTGTATCCATAAGGGTGTGTTGGATCAGTGAAGGGCATGATTCCCATTGTGTGGAATCTGTGCTGGCAGGGCCGTATCTTGATGATGTTGGATCGGTCATGGGTTATTCCCATTTGAGGAGGTTGGTACCACATGCATAGTGTCAGTTCATACATATGAATACTTTTATAACATGATTGGATGTATTCCAGTGTTATAAATATTGATGATGTGTTGGTTGTGTGTTTTGTTGAATTAATATTGAGTATGATTGTCTGTTTGAAAGATGTGTTCTGTTGATGTTTGTGTAAACGATAGATGTTCCTGATAATCTGAATTTGATGAAATTGGGTGAATGATATAACTATGATGTGTTGTTATTTAAGATGCAATAACATTTGTTAACTGTGATGAGACTCACCCTTACTGTTGACATTTTCAGATTGAGGATAGCTGCTTTCGACTTGGTGAGGATTAGCTCATAAGTCAGTGTATTAGTGTAGCGTCAGGTGTCATGCTCTGATATTGTAACACTGGGGGAACGTTAGATTAGAGTTTATGATGATACTCTATCGTGTTGTTATTGTATTAAATTATGTGGGATATTGCATAGATGATGTTATGCTTATCCGTATGATGAATTTTCCGCTGTGTAAACATGAGATGTTTGTGTATTATGACAGATTGTCCCTTAGTGAAAGCATGACAATGAATTTATGATAATTTGTTTTAAATTGAATTGTGGCACCCTTGTTTTCATGTTTTACTCTGAAAATTATTTTATAAATTTCCGTGGGGTTTAGAAGGGTGTTACAATAGTGGTATCAGAGCAGGTCGGTCCGTCCGGCCAATTGTTGAGTCAGTTGAGTTGCACGGTGGTTGAATACTGTCGGCATTTTTATTCCTTGGTATGCGACATGTGAGTGAATCACTGTCGGTACTTGGTTGTTTGCTGCAGGTGTGGGATTGAAACAAGTGGGGGAGAAGCTTCGCTTCTGGGTTATGTTTCAGTTGAAGGAGATTGATTCAGTAGGCTGTTGTTGGAAACAGTGCGAGCGTTGTCGGAGTTTGTTGTTTCCCGAGTTGAAGGTGACTTGGAATTAAGACTTCACTGGGAATTGAGTTGGAACATCTTGAAGGAAGGTGATTAGAGGTAATTGACAGTTATTGTAAGAGAAGGAGATTGGAGAGTTGAGATGTGTCAGCTCTGCTGGTGTGCTGCGAAGTTGTCAGTTGAGTAGCCTTGCGTCTCGGAAGAGGTTCAGTTACGAGTTTGCAAGGAGGATTGTTGTCGTGATGTTGCAGAAAGCGAACTTCGGCGGGGGAATGTGTCGCTTAAGTTATAAGGATGTTTGGAAGTGAAGAGATACGATAAGGGGCTGTTTGGAATGTGATAGAGTTGAAAAGAATGAGTTTTGGAGAGAGATTTTCGTAAGCAAAACGCAGGAAAATTGCTGAATAGCTGCGAAACTTCAAAAATTCATAACTAGAGTTCTGGACACCCGAATTGAGTTCCGTTTGAAGCGTCGGAAAGCTAATGAGATGAACTTTGTTATAAAAATGGTTGCAACAGCTGTAAGATAATTAATTGTGACAGGATGACGTTGGTAAGAGGCGGAGTTACGGTTACTCTTGTTCTTATAACTAGAATTGTTTATTGGTACTGCACGGGATGTCAGTGTCAGTGTTGAAGGGATCGAAGGAACAATTAGCAGGTTTGTTGAGGAGTAATTTTAAGAATTGAATTTACCAATTGAGGAGTTTTGGATATATCGTATAGAGTGTCACTGCATGATGTCAGTGTTGCATTTTTCGGGCAATGATTGGAAAATTCATATCTTGAGTTCCGAGTGTCGGATTGATGTGCCGTTTGAACCTACAAAGAGGAGGGATTGTGTTCTAATTTATGGGAGAGTTATAAATACAGTAGAGTGACCCTATGAGGAAAGGTTCTGAAGTCGGTTATGGAAGCATGAAACTTGTTGAATAAGAATGCTTACTACCGTGATTGTTGGAAACAAAATTGAGTGTAACATGTTGTTGATGAGATGTTCGGTAATAAGGATGGTTTGAGGGCCGATGAATTTTAGTGAAGAGTGCATTAGTAGTAAAGATGGGATAAACTTTAGAACCCTTGGAATCGTATTTGTGATGGCAAAATAACGATAAGTATAAAAGAAGAATTGTAGGGAATTTCTAACATTTGTTGACGTGAGGAAGACTTTGTGGAGATTCCGAGTGGGATGATATTTGGACGTGAAGGATGTAATAAAATTTGGATTAAAACCACGAGTTATGAATGTTGTCTTGGTCTTGCAGGCTAATTGTATGGTTCAAAATTCGAAGTGTTTAGTGATCATCAGAGTTGAAGTACCTCTTTGATCAGAAAGGGCTTAATATGAGGCAGTAGAGATGATTAGAATATATTTTTGGATTAGGATTTTGGTGTGAATTACCATCCTAATGAGGAAAATGTTATGCTATTATGTTGCGTAAGAAGTCCTTAAAATGTCGGTGCTAATGATGAATGAGTTGGATTTAATTGGACAATTTAGAGACTTGAGTTAGTATGTGAAGGCACTCCTAATAGTGTTAGATTGAGTATGCTAGAAGATGACTAGTGGTATTCTTGACGAGATTAGAGAAGGTCAGAAAGATGATGTTGAGTTGATCGATAGGTTGACTTTGAATTACCAAAGTAAAGGCGGTGAATTCAGAATCGACGAAAATGATGTAATGAGGTTGAGTGATTGAATTTGTGTAACTGATGTTTTGAGCCTCAGAAGGATATTCTATAAGGACACCGTAGTGAATTATTGGACTATGAAGATGTTAATGAGTTTGGGTGCAAACTCGGAAAATGGACACTATTATGTAGTAACGACGGTTTATGCTTAAATATGATTTTCAACTAATATTGACAAATTTAGGACTTGATCACCCTAAATCTCTTGTTGGTAGTAGATGGAATCATATAGAAGAGATAAGCTTGTTTTGTTACCTTAATGGTTTAAGATGTGATGAATACTAAGCCGTGAGAATAATCACTCACTATGTTGTGTGAACTTATGAAGAAGTGAATATGAAAGAGTGCAACATGGTGGATGATGACTTAAGACGGGTAATCAGAGTCGCGCAGCGAAAGTGTGATGTGGAGTAGTGTTATGAGTACTACTCGCGGGCAGTAAAGGAATTAATATGTCTGAAGCCTACATAGAACATATGTGTTGATCTATATGTTGGATTTAGAATCCAGTGGATGTAAGGATGTCGTGTCGAAAAATTATAACTCTTTTGAATAATTGCCGAGATGATGAATATGTTATTACGGTTGTACGTAGTTAACGAGTATGTATCCGGCGAAATTAAAACGAAGAGTTGATGCTATATGACGTTGTAATAATTTTGTGTTGTTGTTAAGGGGTTATTGTAGATTCCATATATAATGAGGAATTATACTCTATGAAGGGAGAAATTGATTTAATTCTTAGAAAAGAGCGAAACTCAAATTGAGTTGTTTTGTAAGAAATGTCGTATTGAGACTGATGAGCGTGATTATAATTACTTGTGTGCACTCGTTCCGATGGCCGGGATGTTTAATAGATGTAAAAACTCAAGAATTTGTTTTTGAGTGCGAGTAAGTATTATTGAGTGGTAAATTGGTACCATGAATGATGAAGAATGATTCTTGAAACGAATGAGTAAAGAGAGTCGGAATCGGGTAAAACTCAGAAATCTATTTGGTATAGATGATTGTGATGAGTAGTCAGAGTAGTGCGGAAAAAGCGGAATGTAACGTGTTGGATAATTACTGGTGTGACTTAAGAGGAGTCAGATAATTGGAATTCAATGGTATAAGAATACGAGTATTGAATTTCTTGAAGGAAGTGGTTGATGAAAAATGTAAGTATTACATTATCACTTAGATGGAAAAGTGTGTCTAAGGTTGATATGTTTGGTAGATGGAATGCATTACTGCAGTGTTGATCAGTGTGATCATACTATGGATTGTGTAATTGTATTACTCAGTTGTTGAGTGTATTGTATAGGTTATGCCTCAATGTTCTATTGTAGTTAACCTTTTAGAGATATAATGAGTTGTACAACTTTTGATGGTCAAATGCGACGTAAGAACTGGGATTTGAATGTATGAAACATGTTCCCTGTTGGTGATGTCAGATGGATTTTGAGGATTGACCGATGGTAATGTTAATTGGGAGCTGAAGAGTCAGGTGGGGGACTCTTATACGAGCTGGTTACTTGAGGTATGTTTTCGAGGACGAAAACTCTTTTAGTGGGGGGGAGTTGTAACACCCGTATATTTTAATTTTTAATATAAATGGAAATTTAATTAATAATTAGAATTATAGGTGGTTGTGGGAATTAATTGGAAAAGGATGGTTTATGGTGTTGGGCCAAGTGTGATGTTAAGGAATGATGGGGTGTTATGTTAGTAAAAGTTTTATTCCAATTAAAAGGTTATTTTATAAAATAATAAGGAATTGAGAATAAGAAAAGGAACGTGAAAAGCAGAGCAGAGGAGATGAGGGATTGGGAAGCTGGTACGTGAAGAGGAGCAATGGAGGGAGAGACCAATCAAGAATCTTTGGCTAAGGCAAGGGGGGACTCTCCGGTTATCATCTATTATCGTATTCTTGGATAATAATATTGATTAGGGATGTTGTTGAGTCAATTGGATTATATGTCGGGTTTAGGGAGGTTATGAATTGATGAAAATTGCATGGATTATTGATTGGTTATGTGTTGTTTTGATGTGTGATGATGAATAATGATGCAATTGACGATTAACTGCCTGTATATGACGTTTAGAGTCAATTTTGGACTCAGATTGAGTCAGATCGCAGGATCTGACGCAGACCCGAAAATCTGTGAAATCGCCAGTTCGCGCCGCGTCCTAGTGTTGGCGCCGCGAAGGCGTACTTTTTTCTCGCACCGCGCCGCATGCATAGGTTGGCGCCGCGAACGTGTTTGTGTGCTTCAGGTCGCGCCGCGAATTCTTGGTTGCGCCGCGTGCTGTAGCGTTAGTTGTTTTCTTGAAAAGTTAAATGATGTGTAACTTTCGAACCGTAGGTCCGTTTTTAGTGCCGTTTCGAGCACGATGAATCTTATGAGATAGCCTATGTTTTAAATGATGAAATGAGGTGTGAATCCAATTATTTTTAAATATGAATTTTATTTCTTGGTGTATGATGTATTGTACATATATGTGATGAGATGTGTTAAATACATGATATGTTGAAATATTAATCATGTGACGATTTGTTTAATTGGATGATGTATTGTTGACATATATGATGAAATGTGACAATATGAGATGTTGTTTTGAAAAACATTATGATGTGATGATTTGTTTAGAGTCGTATGATGATGACTGATTTGCTTTGAAATGATGTGAATACATGTGTGTCCTTATTTTTGAAGATGATGATTGATGTGGACACTTGTATGTTCTTTAATGATGATGATGATGATGATGATTGATTATATTTGAATGATGCTAATGTATATAAACATACTTTGATGATGATGATGATGATGAAATGGGTATTTGATGATGTTACTCATTAGACTTGACGATGGTATAGTATGTTGTATATGTTGCATTCATTCATGTTCATTGATGATACTGTATCCATAAGGGTGTGTTGGATCAGTGAAGGGCATGATTCCCATTGTGTGGAATCTGTGCTGGCAGGGCCGTATCTTGATGATGTTGGATCGGTCATGGGTTATTCCCATTTGAGGAGGTTGGTACCACATGCATAATGTCAGTTCATACATATGCATACTTTTATAACATGATTGGATGTATTCCAGTGTTATAAATATTGATGATGTGTTGGTTGTGTGTTTTGTTGAATTAATGTTGAGTATGATTGTCTGTTTGAAAGATGTGTTCTGTTGATGTTTGTGTAAACGATAGATGTTCCTGATAATCTGAATTTGATGAAATTGGGTGAATGATATAACTATGATGTGTTGTTATTTAAGATGCAATAACATTTGTTAACTGTGATGAGACTCACCCTTACTGTTGACATTTTCAGATTGAGGATAGCTGCTTTCGACTTGGTGAGGATTAGCTCATAAGTCAGTGTATTAGTGTAGCGTCAGGTGTCATGCTCTGATATTGTAACACAGGGGGAACGTTAGATTAGAGTTTATGATGATACTCTATCGTGTTGTTATTGTATTAAATTATGTGGGATATTGCATAGATGATGTTATGCTTATCCGTATGATGAATTTTCCGCTGTGTAAACATGAGATGTTTGTGTATTATGACAGATTGTCCCTTAGTGAAAGCATGACAATGAATTTATGATAATTTGTTTTAAATTGAATTGTGGCACCCTTGTTTTCATGTTTTACTCTGAAAATTATTTTATAAATTTCCGTGGGGTTTAGAAGGGTGTTACAGCGTAGCCTGCCATCTTGTACTTGCTTCTGATCTGATGCTTGTGTATACGACGTTTGAATATCATCAGAGTCAAACAGCTTGGTGCAGAGCATCTTCTTGTCTTCTGACCTTGAAGTGCTTCTGAGCGTGATACCATGAGAACTTCAGTGCTTCTGCTTCTGATCTCAAGTTCTTTTGATGCTTCCATAGACCCATGTTCTGATTCTGCTTGACCATCTTCTGATGTCTTGCCAGACCATGTTCTGATGTTGCATGCTGAACCTTCTGAGTCAAAGCTTCTGAGCGCTGATTTGTGCATACTCTTTATATATTTCCTGAAAAGGAAATTGCAATGTATTAGAGTACCACATTATCTCATCCAAAATTCATATCCTTGTTATCATCAAAACTAAGAATATTGATCAGAACAAATCTTGTTCTAACAATCTCCCCCTTTTTGATGATGACAAAAACATATATAAATGATATGAATTTGCAATCAGAAAGAGCAGACGGCTAAAGACAATTACACAGCTAAAGCATAAGCATGTGAATATGTCTCCCCCTGAGATTTATAATCTCCCCCTGAGATAGATAATCTCCCCCTGAAATAAATACTAGAAGAATTTTAATAATAAAAGACTTCCCTGAGTATTTCAGTAGAGACGTTCACATATGCTTGATCTTCAGAACATTCATGACTTCTGATTCTTGCTTCCATAGGACAGCTTCAGAACTTTGAATTTCTTTAGATCCTCAGAACATTCACAGCTTCTGATTCTTGCTTCCATCGGACAGCTTCAGAACTTGAATTTCTTTGATCTTCAGAACATTCACAGTTTCTGATTCTTGCTTCCATCGGACAGCTTCAGAGCTTGAATTTCTTTGATCTTCAGAACATTCACAGCTTCTGATTCTTGCTTCCATCAGGACAGCTTCAGAACTTGAATTTCTTCTTACATCACTTCATGCTAGATTGTATCAGAACATTGTTGAATGTACCAGAGCATCATCAGAGCATCTCTACATCCTAAAATGTTACAGAACAACGCTAAACGACAAAGGTCAGCATGAATGAGTTAGAACATATAATATGTATCAGAGCCACATAATATGTATCAGAACAAATGGACATAATGTTTCAGAGCATATTCTATCATCAGAATATCTGAACATTCTTCCTTCTTGCTTCTTGCTTCTAATTCTGAAGCTTCATAGCACTCAGCTTGCTTCAAGAATCCAAGAGCTTGATTCTTTAGAATTGCTTCTCCTCATGATTTTCCTCATGATTTTGCTTCTCATGTTGAGTTTTGAAGAGGATCTTTAATTCCTGCAAATCAACACTTAAACAACACAGAACTTACAAGTTCTTGTTAGAAATGTGGGGCCTTTTTACCCGGTAACTGATAATATTAATCAGATCATTTATCACATTTTCTCCCCCTTTTTGTCATAACATAAAAAAGAATATAAAAGATCCAGATGAAAAGTAAAAGACAATAGGAAAGAAACAGAATTAAAGTTTTTCATTGATTTGAAAGAGAAAGTACAAAAAAAAATGCAGAACAAACAGATGCAACATGGAAAGAAAACTACAATGACCAAAGACTAAGACCCTAGCCTAGACAAAATCTGCGCCAGTATGTCATGAATCTCGTCAGAGCTTGCAGTTTGCCTTGCCATGAAGGAGCCAAACTCAGCATTGGTTGCTTCTTGCGTGTCCAAACGAGAAGCTAGCATGGCTTGATTCTGATGTAGAGCTTCCAAAGTGTTCATCAGAGCTGAGGGTTCACCAGAAGAAGAAGCGCCAGAACTTCTGCCAACAGGGACAGCAATCTCAGCAAGGCGATCTTCTGGAAGGTCTTCAACTTCTGCACCTTCCATCTCAACATCTGAGTCAGACTCAGAGGCAGCCTCAGCATATTCTGGTTCAGGCAACTCAGAGGCTCCAACTTCCAACGCCCGAAGAATAGCTGCTAGGTTTGTTGGAGGAGTTGGACCAGCAACTTCTGCAGGATAAACCACTTCTGGAAAGACCATGTGAGGAGCGCTTTCAGAAGGGTTCATTCTGAACCAATTAAACAACCATTGAAAGTCTCCAGTCAGCATTGGATACCATGGTCTCCATACCACGATGTCTCTACAGGGATTTCCTTCTTCCATCTCATCTGTAGGTATTCTCTCTTCAAGAACTCTTCTGTTCCTGATGAGATGGTGATAGCTGCTTTCACCAACTTCCAAAAGAAGACCAGGAGCACCAGGTGCTTCAGTCATGATCCTTCTCTGGACATCCCTAGCCCTAACCAGAAAATCCTGGCGAAAGGCTTCCCAGAGGTTGCAGGTAGCAGACTCATCCAGATGGTTAAGGTGTGCAGCACCCAGAATCTCCAACCAGCTATTTACATCTGAGTGTAAAAGCTCTAGATAGGTATGAGTGGTGGGTGTTGGGGGGTTGACTGTGAATCTTGAATCAGGATACACACAGCTGTAGGGGTTAGGTGTTCTGGTGGGAAAAGGGTGTGAAAGAGGTGAGGAGATATCTGCGAGATGGGTTGAGGGGGAAGGGATATCAGACGGTGATGATGGTGGTTGCAGAGAGGTGAATGAAGAGGAAGAGGTGGTGGAGGTCTGTGAAGAGGAAGGTGATTGAGGGATACCTTCAAGGGGTTTAAACACACGTCTAGAGTAGTTTCCAGACATCATAGCTTCAAAAGGATTCACCTTGACAGGATCGTAGGTGATCCTTATCCTTTTTGGTTTGTTTTCAGATTCTTCGGTTGCCTTTCTCTTTTGTTTACGGTCAGTTTCTTGATTTGATGAGCTTGACGAAGGATTCATGGTGACTTTGCAGATAGAGAAGAACCGCTAGGGTTTATGATATGAATGCAGAGAGAGAGAAAAAGAAACTGAATGCAAGAGAGAGAAATATAAGAGGGAAAAGAAGCGTTTGAAGAATATAAAGGAAAAGAAATAAAAAGAAATGATGAATAGCATTTAATGTTACGTGACGTGAGGAGAGATAATTATGACAAAAGAAGTGATTAGCACAGTTACCTAAGTAGGCGTCCCCTCAACTGCACGCATGCTTTTCCAGAGATAGTGAATACGTGTTCATTTTCTGGAGAGACTGGTGACAACTGTTTTGCTTTAAAAGAGCTTCTGAATCAACTTAGACAATGAAACGTTAGTAATAACAGGATCATTACTTCTAATTGATTAAAATCAGAACTTCTTATGGCTGCCTAGTCTTACCACATTTTAGAAGATCTCATACAAAGATCTTCTCATCTTCTCATTCTGGGCACAAGTCCATACTGATATTCTTCAGAATGAACTTAAACCTATCTTCAGCAAGGGGTTTTGTAAAGATATCAGCCCATTGATGGTCTGTATCCACAAAGTTTAAAGATATAACGCCCTTCTGAACATAGTCCCTTATGAAATGATGTTTAATCTCAATATGTTTAGCTTTTGAATGTAAGATAGGATTCTTTGATAAACATATAGCAGAAGTATTATCACAGAAGATAGGAATGTTACTCTCATATATCTGATAATCTTCTAGCTAACTTCTCATCCAGAGCATTTGTGTGCTACAACCAGCAGCAGCAACATATTCTGCTTCTGTTGTTGAGAGGGCAATAGTAGCTTGCTTCTTGCTGTACCATGAGATCAGATGACTTCCAAGAAATTGACAACTTCCAGAAGTGCTCTTTCTTTCAATTCTATCTCCAGCATAGTCAGCATCACAGAATCCTACTAAGTTGTATTCTTTGGATCTTCTGTAGACTAAACCAACATTAGTAGTACCTTTCAGATACCTCAGAATTCTCTTAACAGCAGTTAAATGAGATTCTCTCGGATCTGATTGGAATCTAGCACACAAGCAAACACTGAAGAGAATGTCAGGTCTAGAAGCAGTTAGGTATAGAAGAGAACCAATCATACCTCTGTACAACTTCTGATCTACCTTCTTACTTACCTCATCCTTACCTAGGAGACATGTAGGATGCATAGGAGTTTTGGCTTCTTTGCTTTCAGAAAGATTAAACTTCTTCAGAAGTTCTTTCACATACTTCGTTTGATGAACATAGGTTCCATCAGAAGTTTGGTTGATTTGAATCCCAAGGAAATACTTGAGTTCTCCCATCATGCTCATTTCAAATTTAGCCTGCATAGACTCAGCAAACTCCTTTCCAAGTGTAGCATTAGATGTTCCAAAGATGATATCATCAACATATATTTGACATATTAAAATATCCTTTTTAAAGGTTTTACAAAAGAGAGTAGTGTCCACTTTTCCTCTAGTGAAACCATTTTTCAGAAGGAAAGAACTTAAACGTTCATACCAAGCTCTAGGAGCTTGATTCAATCCGTATAATGATTTCTTTAATTTAAAAAAATGATTTGGAGACATGGAGTCTTCAAAACAAGGAGGTTGATGGACATAAACTTCTTCATCTATATAACCATTTAAGAAGGCACTCTTGACATCCATCTGATAAAGAGTGATGTTGTGTTGAGTGGCAAAAGAAATTAATAGACGAATAGATTCTAACCTGGCCACTGGTGCAAAGGGTTATGTGTAGTCAATCCCTTCTTGCTGACTATAGCCCTGAGCAACCAGTCTGGCTTTGTTTCTTACCACTTCTCCCTTCTCGCTTAGCTTGTTTCTGAATACCCACTTAGTGCCGATGATGTTAAATCCTTTTGGTCTAGGAACCAAGTCCCATACATCATTCCTTGTAAACTGATTGAGTTCTTCTTGCATGGCAATTACCCAGTCTGGATCTTCTAGAGCTTGATCAACAGAAGTTGGCTCGATCAAAGAAACAAGACCTAATTGACAGTCTGCATTGTTCTTAAGGAATGCCCTTGTTCTGATGGGATCGTCTTTCTTCCCAAGGATCACATCTTCTGAATGAGCTGATGCAAGTCTGGGTGATCTTCTGACTGTTGGCTCTTAAGAAATCCTGAGATTCTCTAAAGATGCAGCAACTTGATCTTCTGATCCATTGCTTCTGAGACTATCAGCTTCTGCAGCTTTGCTTCTTGGTTCTACTGCTTCTGATATATCAATATCAAAATCTGCAAAATTCTCAAGCTGCTTTGGTTTTTCAAGACCAAGCTTATCATCAAACCTGATATTGATTGATTCTTCTACAATCAATGTTTCAGTATTGTATACTCTGTAGCCTTTAGAGCGTTCAGAATATCCAAGAAGGAAACACTTTTGTGCTTTAGAATCAAACTTACCAAGATGATCTTTAGTATTCAGAATAAAACATACACATCCAAAAGGATGGAAATATGAAATGTTGGGCTTTCTGTTCTTCCATAATTCATAAGGAGTCTTATTTAGAATAGGTCTGATAGAGATTCTATTCTGAATGTAACATGCAGTGTTTATTGCTTCTGCCCAGAAATGCTTAGCCATATTGGTTTCATTGATCATGGTTCTGGCCATTTCTTGTAGAGTCCTATTCTTTCGCTCTACAACTCCATTTTGCTGTGGAGTTCTAGGACAAGAGAAATCATGGGCAATACCATTTTCTTTGAAGAATTCCTCAAAGAATCTGTTCTCAAATTCACCACCATGATCACTTCTAACCTTTATGATTTTGCACTCTTTCTCAGATTGAATCTGAGTGCAGAAATCAAAGAACACTGAATGAGACTCATCCTTGTGTTTTAAGAACTTTACCCATGTCCAGCGGCTATAATCATCAACGATGACTAATCCATATTTCTTCCCTCTGACAGATGCTGTTTTGACTGGGCCAAACAGATCAATCTGCAATAGGAATAATCTTTTCCTTAGGTACCCACATTTTCGTGGGTCCTTTCTTGTTAGTTCTCCTCAAGTTCTGATTGAACTTGGGTTTAGCATAATATTTAACAGGAGGAACAACATGATATTCTTTAGGTTTGTCAGCATGATATTTCTTAGGATGTGTCACATGCTTCTTGGTGTGAACAGTGTTAAAACTCTGTGCATGTGAAGTGAGCCTAATATCATGTGCATGGCCATATTTGAACTGATCATACAATGGCTTGTATGTGATCTTCAGATCATCAATAGGTTCAAATTTATGTGAGGTATCACCCTCATAGCCAAAACCAAACCTTCTGTTTCCAGAAACACAATATATCATAGAAGCAAGATGACTTCTGCCAATACTTCTAGATAAGAACTTTCTGAAGCTCGAGTCATATTCTTTCAGAATATGATTGAGACTCGGAATGGATTTTTTTTTTGTTTCAGAAGGAGATCCACTATCTTTGGATAGATTTAAAACTTTTTCCTTCAGTTCAGAATTTTCCACTTCCAGCTTCTTTGTCTCAAATTCAAACTGCTTCTTCAGCTTTTTGTATTTGATACTAAGATGAGCCTTGAGTTCCAGAAGTTCTGTTAAACTGGAAACTAACTCTTCTCTAGATAGTTCAGAAAATACCTCTTCAGAATCTGATTCTGATATAGATTCTGATCCATCATCTTCTGTAGCCATCAGCGCGAAGTTGGCTTGCTCTCCTTCAGAGTCTGATTCTGATTCTAATTCAGAATCATCCCATGTTGCCATAAGACCTTTTTTTCTTATGAAACTTCTTCTTGGGATTCTCCTTCTGAAGTTTTGGACATTCATTCTTGAAGTGTCCAGGCTCATTGCACTCATAGCAGATACCCTTCTTCTTGTCAGATCTTCTGTCACTAGAAGATTCTCCTCGTTCAAATCTCTTTGAACTTCTGAAGCCTCTGAACTTCCTTTGCTTGCTCTTCCAGAGTTGGTTTACCCTTCTGGAGATCATGGACAGTTCATCTTCTTCTTCTGATTCTGATTCTTCAGAATCTTCTTCTTTAGCCTGAAAAGCGTTAGTGCATTTTTTAACATTAGATTTTAATGCAATAGACTTACCTTTCTTTTGAGGCTCGTTTGCGTCCAGCTCTATTTCATGGCTTCTCAAGGCACTGATAAGCTCTTCCAAAGAAACTTCATTCAGATTCTTTGCAATCTTGAATGCTGTTACCATTGGACCCCATCTTTTGGGTAAGCTTCTAAAAATCTTCTTTACATGATCAGCCTTGGTGTAGCCTTTATCCAGAACTCTTAATCCAGCAGTTAGCGTTTGAAATCTTGAGAACATCTTCTCAATGCTTTCATCATCCTCCATCTTGAAGGCTTCATATCTCTGGATTAGAGCAAGAGCTTTAGTCTCCTTGACTTGAGCATTTCCCTCATGGGTCATTTTCAATGACTCATATATATCATAGGCCGTTTCCCTGTTAGATATCTTCTCATTCTCAACATGAGAGATAGCATTCAACAAAACAGTTCTACATTTATGATGATTCTTGAAAAGCTTCTTCTGATCATCATCCATTTCTTGCCTTGTAAGCCTTACGCCACTGGCGTTCACTGGATGTTTGTAACCATCCATCAGAAGATCCCATAGTTCACCATCTAGACCAAGAAAGTAACTTTCCAGTTTATCTTTCCAGTATTCAAAGTTTTCACCATCAAATACTGGTGGTCTAGTATAACCATTGTTACCATTATATTGCTCAGCAGAGCCAGATGTAGATGCAGGTGGGTCTGTTGGAATTTCACCAGCCATCTTTTACTGAAGCGTTTTTCTCTTCCTGAATCTTTTCTAAACACGGTTAAGTGCTTGCACCTTAGAACCGGCGCTCTGATGCCAATTGAAGGATAGAAAAACGCTTAGAAAGGGGGGTTTGAATAAGTGTAGTTTAAAAACTTGAACAATAAAAACAAATTGCACAGTTATTTTTATCCTGGTTCGTTGTTAACTAAACTACTCCAGTCCACTCCCTTGGAGTGATTTACCTCACCTGAGGATTTAATCCACTAATCTCAACAGATTACAATGGTTTTCCACTTAGCCCGCGACTAAGTCTTCTAGAGTATCCTGATCACAACCTGATCACTCCAGGAACAATTGCTTAGACACAAGCTAAGACTTCCTAGAGTATCCTGACCACCACGTGATCACTCTAGTTACAACTGCTTAGACACAAGCTAAGACTTCCTAGAGTATCCTGGTCACACTTGATCACTCTAGTTACTTACAAATTAATGTAATCAAATTCTAAGAGTTTTACAATGCTTCTGAAAAGCTATAATCACAACAGTGATATTTCTCTTAAAGTTTAAGCTTAATCTCACTAATATATTACAACAGCAATGTAGTGAGCTTTGATGAAGATGAAGTTTGTGAGCTTTGATTTGAACAGCGTTTCAGCAAGTTTGTATTCACAGAATTCGTCAGAATCGGTAACCTTTCTTCTCATCAGAACTTCATATTTATAGGCACTTGAGAAGATGATCGTTGGGAGCATTTAATGCTTTGCGTATTCCGTACAGCATTGCATTTAATGTTTCACTCTTTTGTCAACTACCTCGAGCCTTGTTCACGCTGTGTCTACTGACGTTGCCTTTAATAGCTTCTAACGTTCCTTTTGTCAGTCAGCGTAGCCTGCCATCTTGTACTTGCTTCTGATCTGATGCTTGTGTATACGACATTTGAATATCATCAGAGTCAAACAGCTTGGTGCAGAGTATCTTCTTGTCTTCTGACCTTGAAGTGCTTCTGAGCATGATTCCATGAGAACTTCAGTGCTTATTGTTGCACCCCAAAATTTGCCCAATATTTATTTCTAAATGGCTCATGTGCTTACATTTCATTTGCATCCATCTATTAGGTCATTTAACATCACATACATCATTAATCAATAAATTTGGCAGGGGATCAAGGGTCTTGAAGAGTATGGTTTCTCTGTCGCTTTGGGGCTATAATCATAACCTAAGATTGTCTTGACTGGTTCATTCGTCAATCAAGATTTGTGGAGCTGAGGTTTTGATTCATTGGTTATTGAGAGTTTATCCTTCATCAAGTCACAAGGTTATCATTCTTCAAAGTCTACTGAGGGCTGGAATCAGAGTTTTCAGAGTTTATTCCTCTCCTGTGATGTGAGTTACCTGAGAAGCATATCATCTGGGATGTATGAGTGTGCTAAGGTTCAGCTAAGAAGTAATTGGCTTGTATATCAAAATCTCCTTAATGATTCCTCAACGCATTATTGTGGTGGTGGTTTGAAATACAAACAAAAGGGCATGGAGAATTGACTTGTTCATTCATTTGGATCAATACAAGTTGCAGTTCTCATAAGTACTTGTTACTTCAATGGAAGTTTGAAGGCGAAGATTTAATAAGTAAACCAAGTTTTATTTGAGTTTGCAAGTGGATCTTTCAAGGCGTTATTGTGGTGGATTGGATTATGCCCATTGAAAATTAAAGTTGATTGAAATTCAAACATAATGGGAATAAAGCCACGGTTCTCAAGTGTTTGTGTGTAACTTCCCAAGAGTTAACAGCAAGACATGCTAGTGCAAATTTTGAAAGAGAATTGCAGTGAATATTGAGAATACATTCATTTGAAAGGAAAAGATCTCCATTACAACATTTCAAAATCCAATCCCATTTACACTATACTAGCTACTGCACACTATACTAGCTACTGCACTGTACAGAAAGATTGCTGCTAGACTTTTCTTATACACTCGACTTCGTCATGCTTTCAAGGGTTGCTGCCATGCTAATGTTTTTGTCCAAAACCACCATATATAACATGCATAAGAGAAAGCCAGTTCAGCCGCACACACAAAAAAAAAAACCACATCAGCAGCAACAATTCCTATCTAAACATTCAGTTCAGCTCCACATTCAACAAACCCACCACATATTCCTTAACCATTTATAAATCCAACCATCCTGCACAATACATACAAAAACCAGTCACACACTTAACAAAACCAACAGCCAGCATTCACCAAAATAACCAATTAACAGTCCCAAACTCATTTCAAACAGAATTCAAAAAAAGACTGCAGCCCCTTTAACCATCTCTTAAACCTCAGCTAACCCCTTTTATCCCATATAACAGAGTCAATTCTCTTAGTGATACAGCAGAATTCTCAAACAAAATAACAAAAAAAAAAAAACAATTAGTTACACTCCTATAACTAACCTGCCAGCTCAGCATAACTGTTTTTCTAACCTATAACAGAATTCATAACCATTAACAGAAATCTAACACTTCATAACTAACTCAGTTTCATTCTAACCAATTCTAACAGCAACTAACCGATTCAGTTACCAAACTAACTGATTCTATAACTGAAATTCAAGAGAAAAAGTCAGAACTAACCTTTAGGTTCAAGCTTCTTCACTTCTATATAACAGTTTCATCTTCACAGCTTCAGGGGGATCCATCTTCTTCATTCTGCGCTCAATCATTCTTCTCCATAAGCCATTCACTCTCTCTTCAATCACCTTCCTCATCTTCTTCTCTTCTTCACATCTCCATCATATAACCACACTTCACACCTTCACCATCTTGATCACATCTTCAACAGAATCTCCATTCTCCTCCACTCATTCTCTCTTCACTCCTTCATCATCTTCACCATAACCTTCCATTCCTCTTCACAACCTTCACGATTCTGCCTCAGACTCCTTCATCATCGTCAATCATCTGCAGCAACCAACATCATCATCATCGATTCGACGCTCGAGAAAACAGAAAATCTAAGAAGAACGAAGTAAGACGAATCGAGAGTGATTGAGAACGGAAGATTATCGAGAAAGCTTGCCTGAATCATCAATTCCCTCATCGCGGTTTCGTGTTCATTTCTCCAACCATCCGTCGCCGTCTTCACTTTGCTTCTTGCGTCCCCTTCAACATTCATCACCTCGTCAACATCGCGATTTCCGTTTGCAATTTCAACCGCGATACCTCATCAGAGAAAGAAAGAGAGATCGTAGGTTACTCCTTCGGTCGAAGCTGTGAGACAATAAGGTCGAATCATGAGAGGACTAAAAGAGATGAAGATGTTGTCCGCGGTGGCCGGAGAGTTTGATTTTGATCGGAGAAAACTCAGAGAACCGATCACCGCCGCGCGCGATTGAAGAAGAAGAAGAGCGAGAAGGCTGATAGCCACACGGTGAACCCTAAATCCCTTCTCAATTTCATTATTCATGTTTTTTTAATTTATTTTTATTTTACTTAAACTTGAATAAAGAATGAGTCCAAATATGATAATAGTGAATCTGAAACCGGATCAATACAAATCCCCATGGGCCATAATTGCTATACACGCACCCCCCAGGGCCCATAGTTTCTCTTTGGTAATTGAATCCTGAACAAAAATTGCTGGGCCAACACCCTTGGGCCCAGCGCCTACTATCCGCACCCTTTGCATTCAGTTTGCACCTCCCAGTTCCTCTATATTTAATTTTAATTGGATCTTTTCACTATTTTCTTTTAGTGATTAACTACTATTTTTTTTTAGACTTTTGATACAAATTTTTTACATATAAAAATGATCATAAAAAATACTAGTTTTAGGTATTTTGCTTTAGTCTCTTACTTGTAATTTTCTCCATAAAATCAATACAAAAAGAATTGTTAGTTTTTAGGTTATTTTGTTTTAGTCTTTTACTTGATCCAATTTCCTTCACAAAAACTCATAAAAATAGTAGATTTTAGGTTAATTTTGACATTAATCCTTTCAATTCTCCTTCATGAAAAAACCCATAAAAATAGTAGTATTTTTTTAGGTTAACTTTGTACCAATACTTGAATTGCTTCTCTTATGCTTTTGTATCACTTCCATGTCATTTTTGTGCAATTGCCATGTGATTTGTGTTACTTGTTTTTGGCCATAATTTTGGCCTACTTTGTTAATATCATTTTAATGCTCCTTTTAGAATTTAGCCACCATGTTAACTTTAGAATTAGAATTAGAATAACTTAGATTAGAGAATAGGTTAGTTCCCTTTTGTTCATTCTTTTTTCTTTTTCAACTTTAAAACATTAATAAATAAAGAGGCGAATCACATTAAGAAAGTGATAGAGAAATGAGTGGGATTCATTCCCTAATCTGTTTCTCAATCACTTAGTGGCATAGAAATGAGTGGGATTCATTCCCTAATCTGTTTCTCGGTCACTACTTAATGGGAGAGAAATGAGTGGGATTCATTCCCTAATCTGTTTCTCAAACATTAGTTAATGGGATAGAAATGAGTGGGATTCATTCCCTAATCTGTTTCTTGAACATTATATAATGGGATAGAAGTGAGTGGGATTCATTCCCTAATCTGCTTCTCGATCATTATACATTTTATGTGATTCTAATCGCAAAGTAAATTCCCTTAAAAAATACTCAACCAAAAACATTTAAAACACTTAATAAAGGCTCAAATTAAAACAAAGTGACGAAGTGGTGCGAAACCTTGTATTGGGTTTTGTTCATCATGTAGTTACATAAAAAACACAAACCCAAGTTCATTCTTTTGCCTTGTTAGGCGCTTAAGAACAAGTTAAGTCCTTTCCAAAACTAGGCGTATAAGTCTCCAAAGGTCGAGCATCGTGGATTGTGACCTTAACCGCTGTTCAACTAAAAAACACAAAACAAATGGAAACTATGGAGCCGAACTACGGTCGTTCTGATTCCTGAAAAGGATACGTAGGCATTGGGTCGCGGGGCCTAAGCGAACACACTTGTAAATAATTCCTTCTTTTCCCCGTATTTCTTTTGCATTCATTCGCATTTAGGTTTAGACATAGATACACCCTTTAGATAGAAACAAACATAGGTGGATACCATCGAGTACGATGGACGTGAGGGGTGCTAACACCTTCCCCTCGCGTAACCGACTCCCGTGCCCTATTCTCTGGTCGAAAGACCTTGTCCTTGTTTCGAGTTAGGTTTTCTGATATTCCTTTCCCTTATGGGATGAATATATTAGTGGCGACTCTGATTCCATTTTTCGCGGGTAGCGACAGCTGGCGACTCTGCTGGGGATGTTGTTAGACCTGTTGCTGGTCCATCCTTAGTGAGTCGATCCTAGCTTGCGTTTGTTTGTTTATTTACTGGGTGTTTATTTGCTTTTATGTCTATACCTTGTATATATGTTTACATGTTTACTTTTCTGCTTGCATATCATGTTTATTTCTGTTTGCACATCATGCATATGGATTATATTCTGTGTTCCTTGGGGTCTTCTGTTCTGTTTTGCAGGTTGGGTGGGTTGTTCTATGAGGTAAAAGGCCCAATACCCAGGCCAGAGTTAACACATAGGATACCTAGGATAGAGTGGATAGTCATGACGCCAACAGAATGTCAGGTTCTGTTGATTGCGATCATGAGACCCACGACCAGCTGAGACTCGAATGGGATACCGTTGTTGGCATGTATTTGCAACAATGATGGTGTTTCAGGAGAGTTGCTAACGCTGGAGACCTTTTGACCTACCTTGACCTAGATTCACCTGTGAGTGGGGTGGGATATACATGACAGGTACCGTTGGTGACTATTCTATTCTGTTGGTGACTATTGGTTCTCCTGGTATTCAAAAGGGTGTCGGACCTTTGATCTCATGACATCTGACCTACATCAGTTATTCAGAGGATTGTATAGTGGTTACTCGGATTATATGGACCTTGATCCCATGCTTTTGCATTGCATAACATCATTACTTTATCCACTTCATTTGTGGGGGATTCTAAAGTCTATTTCCAAAGAAAAAAAAAATGGCAAAAATGAAAAGGAAAAGAAAAAAAGATACTATATGCAAAAAAAAAAGAGAATAAAAGAGAAACAAAAGTTGATGAAAAGACTTTAGGATCCCTTAGAAATGAAACATGCATTCACACTATCATGCATTTCATGGTTCTATCAGAAGCTTATGGGGGCCCTTTGTATTCAGATTTTGACATCAACAACAAATTGACTTCTCACCGCTACGTGCTTGAAGATTAATGATGGAACAACTCCGTGAGGACTTAACTCAGATGAGGACAGAAATGGGGATTAACCTGAATCAGTGTATGGAGGCCATTCAAGCCCTTGCTTTTAGACATGAAGAGTTGCGACAGGTTCTTCCGAGGCCGAATGTAGATGTTAATCTC
Source organism: Vicia villosa (assembly GCF_029867415.1). NCBI lineage: Eukaryota > Viridiplantae > Streptophyta > Magnoliopsida > Fabales > Fabaceae > Vicia > Vicia villosa. Next base: position 563,409 of record NW_026705450.1, on the reverse strand, counting down.
AACCCAGGAGAAGGTCTTGTAAATCAGAATGTTAGAAATACTGTTGAGATTCCAATTCCTGCTAAGGAGACTTCGCATCATGAGAATAATTCTGAACTTGAAGCCTTCAGGTTCCCGATTGACGAGTTTGACAAAAGGTTCCACCTCTTGGATGAAAGGTTGAAAGCCATGGAAGGTCGTGGCTCTATTGATTTAGACGCTGTTGGTTTGTGCCTAGTGCCTGGTATTAAGATTCCTGCTAAGTTCAAAGCTCCCAACTTCGAGAAGTACAAGGGTATCACGTGTCCGATAGCTCATGTCAAGGCATTTTGCAACAAAATGGCTCCTTATGCTGAGAATGACAAGTTGTTAATGCATTTCTTTCAAGATAGCCTCAGTGGTACATCTCTTGAGTGGTATAACCAACTCGAAAGAACCGATGTCCGAACTTGGAAAGAACTAGCAGAAGCCTTTGTCAAGCGTTACAAGCACAAAGTAACATGGCTCCGACCAGAATGCAACTCCAAGCTTTGACTCAGAAAACTGACGAATCGTTCAGAGAATATGCCCGAAGATGGAGAGAATTAGCTGCTAAAGTTCAACCTCCACTCTTAGAGAAAGAGCTCATGGATATGTTCAAGGATGTGATGGAAAGTCCGTACTACCAATGTTTGGCTGCATGTAAAGCCTCTGATTTTGCAGAATTAGTTCTCGTCGGAGAACGAATGGAGCATGGTATTAGGAATGGTAATGTCCAAGTTTTTGGTACTCCTTCTGAATTCCATAAGCAAATGAATGAAGAGACCAATGCAGTTTCTGATTATGAAGAGGAATCTCCTGATTATTCTCCTGATCATATCTCTTGTCATGAAGCAGTAGCAGTAACTCTTGTTCAGGATGACCCACAAATTTGTGTTGCAACTCTCAATCAGCCTCCCACTCAGTTTGTTCAACAGAAGCTTATCCCGAAGGATCAATCAGGTCAGTATGTGCCACAAAGGCGGAATTATCAACACAATCGTCACCCACAAGGTAGACAGAGGCATAGAAGGCCAAAGAGAGTGTATGATCCTATTCCTATGACTTGTGATAAGCTGTTTTCTCACTTGAGCAATCTTTCCTTGGTAGAACCAAAGCAGCCAAAGCCTGTTCGTTTCCCGTATCATGTGGGATTTGACCCTAATGTTAGTTGTGACTACCATGCTGGGGCACCTGGTCATTCGATTGAAGACTGTCAGCCATTCAAAGACAAGGTTCAAGACCTGATTGATTCCAAGGCTATCACTTTCATGCCCGAGGGCCAAGATTGAAGTTCTCCGTTGACTCAGTGGATCTTCTGAAGCAATAAGTCCATACGGAGTCAAGTCTCCTCAACAATGGCCATTCATTTGGTTCTCTACTGCATTTTCATTTGTAATCTTTCTTTGTTTGTTTAAGCATTGCTAGCATGTAAAAATTTGTTAATTTTTGAATGAAAATCATAATACATTGTTCATGTTCGTCTTGAAGTAATCCATTCGTTTTCACTCTAAAAAAAAAGTGTTTTGGCATTACGATACCAACTTTTCTTATCGCTTGCTTAGGCAACGAGCAGAGGGAGAATGATGAAAAAATGCAAAAATCCCTAATTGTGTATTTTTGAATAAAACCCTACTGATGATGTACAGGCATTGTTTCAATTCCCCAAACACAGGAGATATAAGGGGGATAGACCCTCGTTAACCCCTTTGAGCCTTGAAGTAGGAGTTTCTTTTCTAATCAGAAAAAACCCTTATTTTTTAACCCAGGGGCAGGGTAGTGTTCATTTAACTTGATCAAGTGTTCAAAACTCACAAATAATATGCATCTAAGGATACAACAATGGTTATCTTTCAAAAGGTTGAGGAAAGTCAGAACTGTGATGGTTATCCTTCACCTACAAAGAGGACAAAAGATGACGGTACCACAATGGTAATCCTTCATTAATCATGGAATGAGGCAGTCGCAATCACTTCCAATGAATCAAAGACAATATGAGGTCACACGACTTGTTAAAAAAAAAGAAAGAGCAAAAGTGATGATGAAAAAAGGAATGAAAAAAAAGAAAAAAGCAAAAAAAAAATATAGCAATAAAAAGAAAAAGGATGGTGAAAATAAAGCAAGAACAAAGTCGTGTGATAATGAATCAAAAGAAAAAAAGGTGAGCGACTGCCATGTCCGAAAAAACCTCATTGATTCCTCAACCATTTAAAAATTCCTTGTGAGAGATGAGCACTCATGTTGAGTTAATTGAACTTAGGAGTGGAGAACATCATGAAGGGGGTGGGCACCAAATAATTTTGAGCCTAAAAAAATCCTTTGTTTCTGAAAACCATGAACCAGGCCAAGTTACAACCCTTAAAAGTCCTAATTGAAGTAGGGTTTATTTCGAAAACGCACTCCAATGAGATAGTGTTTACTGACTCTCAATGAAGCGCAACACATGTATGTTGGTATTGTATGCCCGCTTTGCATTCCATTCACAAGAGGTTGTAACCTCATTTCATAAAAAGTTTTAAACTTCAAGACTATCATAGGCTTTGTATTAGAATTGTCATTCTTAGAATTAACATTCTTTTGCATACAAAACATTTGCTTAAACATCAAGGAAGTTTCCATGATGAGAGTCCATAAAGAGTTTGATCATGTCAAAGTGAGAGAGACTTGAGAATTCCGTAAAGTAAAAGCTATCACTTCAGAGATCAAAGCAAGTTGTTTGAATACTCCGTTGAGCAGGAGCAGTGGATACTCTATTTGTTTGATTACCCTAAAAGTTTTGAATACTCTTCTGAGTATGGTAAAGTTACTTCCATGATTTATGGGATCTTAAGGGAAGTAAACTTAAGGAGTCTGATAAGATGAATATAATCAGGGGCAATCACGACGAGGAATCTCTCTCGTGAGTTCAGCCTATCTGGGGCAATTAATTCGAGGTTTAACCTCTCAAATTCAACCAATCAGGGGCAATCAAGTCGAAGTGTGATCTCTCCAATCCACTTAATCTGGGGCAATCCAATCGAGGAATCTCTCTCAAAATCCAGTCAACCTGGGGCACAATCTTTTGGGAATCATCATTCACTTGTAATGTGACCATCACATAATGAAGAAGTATCATAATGATTCCCCAGCAAGCTACTCTCCCCCAAACATAGGAGTTTATTTCTCCTGAGACTTTATTCCTCCCCAAGCATAGGAGTTTATTTCTCCTGAGATTTTGTTCCATTTTTCAAGCATAGGAGTTTATTTCTCCTCGAGTTGTCCCAATCCTCCCAACAAGGGTTCCTCATCAATATTTCTCATCCCCAACATGGTGAATTGAGGGAATCTCCTCAAGCTAAAAATTCTTCGAGCTATGGCACATGGTGAGAAGTCAAAATTTTCTTCAAGTCAACAATCAGAAGGGTATCCCGCAAGTCAAAGTCCAATGTTTATTGGCACCCCCACAGAATTCTTAACACTAAGGGGATTCTCCCCGGTGTTTACCTCTCCCGAGGTCAAAGATGAAATTCAATGGAATACTCCCCGAAGGGACCCCAATGATTTTGCTTCTCTATCACACTATTGCCTTTATCTGGCGCATTGCATATAGTAATCATTGCATTCACATTGCATCTACAAAAATGCGTAGCATTTCCATGAAAATGGAGCATTACGCTAAAGAAAAATTCAAACATGCATCAATGCATAAGCCAGTTTGTGTGCGCTCCAAGGGCACAATATAATATATCCCCAGAAGAAGTCTCATTTTCTCTCTCCAGTGTGGATTGAATACAAAGTCTTTCTTCATCAAGATCATTGTTTCATTGGTTATTTCCCATTTGCAGAGATCAATCATTTGGATAAACCATACTTTGTGTGTGGCAATTCAAGTGATTGTCACTTTTGTAGAATTACACCCGCCTTTGGCCTGAGGGATCCATGCAATTCTTATGCTTCGCAAGCGTCAATGTTTCCTTGCAAATACAGTGTTTGATAACATCTCCAATAAGAGTCTGGTCATTACTAGTCTTCTTGCAGTCAAGTCCAATGATTATTGGCATCCCTTTCAAGTCCCGTGGTTATGGGCATCCTTCGGTCAGGTCTAATATTGTTTAGTCCTCCCCGTTCAAGTCCGGTGGTTATCGGCATACCCTTTCAGATCTAATGAGATTCCAACCATCGAGTTGTGAGTCCTTTGTTTTCCGACCTCGAGTCGTGAGTTTCTGACTTTTCGTCATGAAGATTCCAGCCATCGAGTTGTGAGTCCTTTGTTTTCCGACCTCGAGTCGTGAGTTTCTGACTTTTCGTCATGAAGATTCCAGCCATCGAGTTGTGAGTCCTTTGTTTTCCGACCTCGAGTCGTGAGTTTCCGACTTTTTGTCGTGAAGATTCCAACCGTCGAGTTGTGAGTCCTTTGTTGTCCAACCGTTGATTTGAGAGTTCTGAGATTCCAACCGTTGAGTTGTGAGTTTTGGGGTTTCCGACCTCGAGTCGTGAGTCTTTCGATCTTCGAGTTGTGAGTTCTGAGTTTTCGAATTTTAGTCGTGAGTGTCCTAACCTTCGAGTTGTGGACGTTTGTCGTATACTTCTCAAAAAGTGTCCTGGCAAACCAATCTTTTGCACCTGCCTATTATAGGCATTACAAGGCTTTTTCTTTCCTTCGAGGAAATCCTACGGGAATATTACAGTTACTTGCTGAAGCTTGTTAAGCGAAGGCATCCAAAAAGAAAAAAGAAGTAATACAACCATTTGTCACCTGGAGCGCAAATTTTCTGGTACTTTGGTATTTAATCTTCTTCTACCTCGAATGTTCGAAAGGCTAACGCCAATCTCACCTTCAGGTTTAAGACGATTAAATAGGGGCAGCTGTTGCACCCCAAAATTTGCCCAATATTTATTTCTAAATGGCTCATGTGCTTACATTTCATTTGCATCCATCTATTAGGTCATTTAACATCACATACATCATTAATCAATAAATTTGGCAGGGGATCAAGGGTCTTGAAGAGTATGGTTTCTCTGTCGCTTTGGGGCTATAATCATAACCTAAGATTGTCTTGACTGGTTCATTCGTCAATCAAGATTTGTGGAGCTGAGGTTTTGATTCATTGGTTATTGAGAGTTTATCCTTCATCAAGTCACAAGGTTATCATTCTTCAAAGTCTACTGAGGGCTGGAATCAGAGTTTTCAGAGTTTATTCCTCTCCTGTGATGTGAGTTACCTGAGAAGCATATCATCTGGGATGTATGAGTGTGCTAAGGTTCAGCTAAGAAGTAATTGGCTTGTATATCAAAATCTCCTTAATGATTCCTCAACGCATTATTGTGGTGGTGGTTTGAAATACAAACAAAAGGGCATGGAGAATTGACTTGTTCATTCATTTGGATCAATACAAGTTGCAGTTCTCATAAGTACTTGTTACTTCAATGGAAGTTTGAAGGCGAAGATTTAATAAGTAAACCAAGTTTTATTTGAGTTTGCAAGTGGATCTTTCAAGGCGTTATTGTGGTGGATTGGATTATGCCCATTGAAAATTAAAGTTGATTGAAATTCAAACATAATGGGAATAAAGCCACGGTTCTCAAGTGTTTGTGTGTAACTTCCCAAGAGTTAACAGCAAGACATGCTAGTGCAAATTTTGAAAGAGAATTGCAGTGAATATTGAGAATACATTCATTTGAAAGGAAAAGATCTCCATTACAACATTTCAAAATCCAATCCCATTTACACTATACTAGCTACTGCACACTATACTAGCTACTGCACTGTACAGAAAGATTGCTGCTAGACTTTTCTTATACACTCGACTTCGTCATGCTTTCAAGGGTTGCTGCCATGCTAATGTTTTTGTCCAAAACCACCATATATAACATGCATAAGAGAAAGCCAGTTCAGCCGCACACACAAAAAAAAAAACCACATCAGCAGCAACAATTCCTATCTAAACATTCAGTTCAGCTCCACATTCAACAAACCCACCACATATTCCTTAACCATTTATAAATCCAACCATCCTGCACAATACATACAAAAACCAGTCACACACTTAACAAAACCAACAGCCAGCATTCACCAAAATAACCAATTAACACTCCCAAACTCATTTCAAACAGAATTCAAAAAAAGACTGCAGCCCCTTTAACCATCTCTTAAACCTCAGCTAACCCCTTTTATCCCATATAACAGAGTCAATTCTCTTAGTGATACAGCAGAATTCTCAAACAAAATAACAAAAAAAAAAAAACAATTAGTTACACTCCTATAACTAACCTGCCAGCTCAGCATAACTGTTTTTCTAACCTATAACAGAATTCATAACCATTAACAGAAATCTAACACTTCATAACTAACTCAGTTTCATTCTAACCAATTCTAACAGCAACTAACCGATTCAGTTACCAAACTAACTGATTCTATAACTGAAATTCAAGAGAAAAAGTCAGAACTAACCTTTAGGTTCAAGCTTCTTCACTTCTATATAACAGTTTCATCTTCACAGCTTCAGGGGGATCCATCTTCTTCATTCTGCGCTCAATCATTCTTCTCCATAAGCCATTCACTCTCTCTTCAATCACCTTCCTCATCTTCTTCTCTTCTTCACATCTCCATCATATAACCACACTTCACACCTTCACCATCTTGATCACATCTTCAACAGAATCTCCATTCTCCTCCACTCATTCTCTCTTCACTCCTTCATCATCTTCACCATAACCTTCCATTCCTCTTCACAACCTTCACGATTCTGCCTCAGACTCCTTCATCATCGTCAATCATCTGCAGCAACCAACATCATCATCATCGATTCGACGCTCGAGAAAACAGAAAATCTAAGAAGAACGAAGTAAGACGAATCGAGAGTGATTGAGAACGGAAGATTATCGAGAAAGCTTGCCTGAATCATCAATTCCCTCATCGCGGTTTCGTGTTCATTTCTCCAACCATCCGTCGCCGTCTTCACTTTGCTTCTTGCGTCCCCTTCAACATTCATCACCTCGTCAACATCGCGATTTCCGTTTGCAATTTCAACCGCGATACCTCATCAGAGAAAGAAAGAGAGATCGTAGGTTACTCCTTCGGTCGAAGCTGTGAGACAATAAGGTCGAATCATGAGAGGACTAAAAGAGATGAAGATGTTGTCCGCGGTGGCCGGAGAGTTTGATTTTGATCGGAGAAAACTCAGAGAACCGATCACCGCCGCGCGCGATTGAAGAAGAAGAAGAGCGAGAAGGCTGATAGCCACACGGTGAACCCTAAATCCCTTCTCAATTTCATTATTCATGTTTTTTTAATTTATTTTTATTTTACTTAAACTTGAATAAAGAATGAGTCCAAATATGATAATAGTGAATCTGAAACCGGATCAATACAAATCCCCATGGGCCATAATTGCTATACACGCACCCCCCAGGGCCCATAGTTTCTCTTTGGTAATTGAATCCTGAACAAAAATTGCTGGGCCAACACCCTTGGGCCCAGCGCCTACTATCCGCACCCTTTGCATTCAGTTTGCACCTCCCAGTTCCTCTATATTTAATTTTAATTGGATCTTTTCACTATTTTCTTTTAGTGATTAACTACTATTTTTTTTTAGACTTTTGATACAAATTTTTTACATATAAAAATGATCATAAAAAATACTAGTTTTAGGTATTTTGCTTTAGTCTCTTACTTGTAATTTTCTCCATAAAATCAATACAAAAAGAATTGTTAGTTTTTAGGTTATTTTGTTTTAGTCTTTTACTTGATCCAATTTCCTTCACAAAAACTCATAAAAATAGTAGATTTTAGGTTAATTTTGACATTAATCCTTTCAATTCTCCTTCATGAAAAAACCCATAAAAATAGTAGTATTTTTTTAGGTTAACTTTGTACCAATACTTGAATTGCTTCTCTTATGCTTTTGTATCACTTCCATGTCATTTTTATGCAATTGCCATGTGATTTGTGTTACTTGTTTTTGGCCATAATTTTGGCCTACTTTGTTAATATCATTTTAATGCTCCTTTTAGAATTTAGCCACCATGTTAACTTTAGAATTAGAATTAGAATAACTTAGATTAGAGAATAGGTTAGTTCCCTTTTGTTCATTCTTTTTTCTTTTTCAACTTTAAAACATTAATAAATAAAGAGGCGAATCACATTAAGAAAGTGATAGAGAAATGAGTGGGATTCATTCCCTAATCTGTTTCTCAATCACTTAGTGGCATAGAAATGAGTGGGATTCATTCCCTAATCTGTTTCTCGGTCACTACTTAATGGGAGAGAAATGAGTGGGATTCATTCCCTAATCTGTTTCTCAAACATTAGTTAATGGGATAGAAATGAGTGGGATTCATTCCCTAATCTGTTTCTTGAACATTATATAATGGGATAGAAGTGAGTGGGATTCATTCCCTAATCTGCTTCTCGATCATTATACATTTTATGTGATTCTAATCGCAAAGTAAATTCCCTTAAAAAATACTCAACCAAAAACATTTAAAACACTTAATAAAGGCTCAAATTAAAACAAAGTGACGAAGTGGTGCGAAACCTTGTATTGGGTTTTGTTCATCATGTAGTTACATAAAAAACACAAACCCAAGTTCATTCTTTTGCCTTGTTAGGCGCTTAAGAACAAGTTAAGTCCTTTCCAAAACTAGGCGTATAAGTCTCCAAAGGTCGAGCATCGTGGATTGTGACCTTAACCGCTGTTCAACTAAAAAACACAAAACAAATGGAAACTATGGAGCCGAACTACGGTCGTTCTGATTCCTGAAAAGGATACGTAGGCATTGGGTCGCGGGGCCTAAGCGAACACACTTGTAAATAATTCCTTCTTTTCCCCGTATTTCTTTTGCATTCATTCGCATTTAGGTTTAGACATAGATACACCCTTTAGATAGAAACAAACATAGGTGGATACCATCGAGTACGATGGACGTGAGGGGTGCTAACACCTTCCCCTCGCGTAACCGACTCCCGTGCCCTATTCTCTGGTCGAAAGACCTTGTCCTTGTTTCGAGTTAGGTTTTCTGATATTCCTTTCCCTTATGGGATGAATATATTAGTGGCGACTCTGATTCCATTTTTCGCGGTAGCGACACTTATGCTTATGATCTCAAGTTCTTCTGATGCTTCCATAGACCCATGTTCTGATTCTGCTTGACCATCTTCTGATGTCTTGCCAGACCATGTTCTGATGTTGCATGCTGAACCTTCTGAGTCAAAGCTTCTGAGCGCTGATTTGTGCATACTCTTTATATATATTTCCTGAAAGGGAAATTGTAATGTATTAGAGTACCACATTATCTCATCAAAAATTCATATCCTTGTTATCATCAAAACTAAGAATATTGATCAGAACAAATCTTGTTCTAACAGAGTTTTCTTTCACGTGCAAATTGGAACCCTTTAATCATAACCTGGGGCAGGGTAGTTACTCAGTTAACTCAATTATACCAGCTGTTATTTACATAAATAATGATGGGTTCTTGCAACCAGTAAGTCATGCAGTCAATATCCACCAAAAAGAAAAAGATGTTAAGTCAAAACCTATGAAGGAGACTTATCGAAAAGCCGAAACATCCCGCTGACTGTAATCACTAAATAAACAGTTAAGGCAAAATTTAGGGATAACAAAGTCAAAAAGGAGGTTGCTAAAAATCCTCGACAAAAGAAAACATTTCAAAAGAGGCCACTAAAAATCCTCGACCAAAGCAAAAAGAATTACCAGGAAGGATGACTGTCTGTCCAAATAAAAGTTCTGGTGCTCTAACCATCATCAAATTTCAATATTACGACTTCAAATTCTGCTAGAACTTAAATGCAAAGTTAACTGGGCATAGGATCGAAGAACATCACGAAGATGGGGATGGGAACAAATAAATTTCGAGCCATTACCCTTTGTTTCTTTAAACCGTGAACCAAGCCACGTTACAACCCTTGAAAGTCCTAACTGAAGCATGGTTAGTTCGAAAGCATACTGTCACCAAAAACGTATCCCGACTCCTTAAGGTTTACCAAAAATGCTGAGTTGATATTTCATATTTTACAAACATCACGTTTTTACGAATATCACGCTTTTACATCTCCTGTTTTAATGTTTTTCAAAAACTCAAGACAGACGTAGGCATTGCATCTCATGAATTCATTATTAAACATATTCTGCTACATAATTTCAAATGTTAGCATCAGAAAGAACTTGCACAGGGTACAACTAATGACTGAAAGTTATCCCGACAGACAAGATTACTCTGAGAAGCAATGTCTCCTACGTATACAAGGGGCATGGCACGCTTTGCCCAATCAATCTGGGGCAATCAAGTCAAGATTCGAAGAATCTCTCAAATGCTAAACAGTCAAAGGCACACATCCCATGTGGGCTTCAAGCTATTTCCCGATCAATCTGGGGCAATCAAGTCAAGATTCTGAGAATCTCCCAAGGGCGCCAAAACAATCAGGGGCATGCATCCAAATAGATCTGAAGCCCTATGATTACTAGGGGCATGTCACCCATAGTGCACGTCTCATAAAGTCCTCGCGAGGCGAATCTTTTCAAAGTCTCTACTAGCGGGGGCAAATCTATGCAAGTCCAGTTTGACATCTTGATCAATACTCAGCGGTGTGTCCTAATCAAATCCAAGAATGGTAGTTACTATAATACTGGGGGCAATGTTCAAGGCATCCATGCCTTCCCACAGCTCCGATTTCACAAGATCATATCCCCACAAAGCAATTCTCAAGAAGATATCTTCAAACATACTCGTCCCGACAAAGACATGACTCCCCAACAGAGTTTACATCTTCAACACTACCGGTTCTCCAACACTTTGCTCTTCTCCAACATGGTGTATTAATATCTCTAATCCCCAATCAGGGTACATCAAGTTACTGATCGTCCCCAAGAAGAAATCATAAATCCCCAGCTGAGCATCTTCAAGATAAGATCAAACATCAAAATTACAATGACATGGAGATCCACCTTCTCAATCAAGATGTGTCAAATAGCATAAATCATAGTCATATGTCATAAATCATAAACATATTCATACAATTGCATACATGTTCATACATAATACATAATGCATCGCGACAAATGTGTACATAACATGCAAGGTTCACATTTATTTTGAGAATCCCGTCACATAAACGCATTACATGCATCATGACATGGCATAAAAAAACTAACTTTTCCTTTTTCAGGTTACTGCTGCAGTCAAATAAACAACTTCAAAACCTTTCAGATCTAAGTAGATACCTTGGACAGTTCCTTAATGATCTACCTTTGGATCTAAGTCGATACCTTGGACGGTTCCTAAATGATCTACCTTCGGATCTAAGTCGATACCTTGGACGGTTCCTTAATGATCTACCTTCGGATCTAAGTCGATACCTTGGACGGTTCCTTAATGATCTACCTTCGGATCTAAGTCGATACCTTGGATGGTTCCTTAATGATCTAACTTCGGATCTAAGTCGATACCTTGGACGGTTCCTTAATGATCTACCTTTGGATCTAAGTCAATACCTTGGACGGTTCCTTAATGATCCACCTTCGGATCTAAGTCGATACCTCAGACGGTTCCTTAAATGATCTGCCTTTAGATTTAAAGTCGATACCTCAGACGGTTCCCTAAACAATCTACCCTCAGATTTAAGTCGATACCCCGGACGGTTCCTTAAACAATCTACCTTCAGATTTAAGTCGATACCTCAGACGGTTCCTTAAACAATCAACTTTTCAAAATCTAAAGCGGAAACCTCGAACGGTTCCGTAATGATTAACATTTAAAATGTAAAAGCGGTAACCTCGGACGGTTCCGTAACGGTCAACGCTCGAAGATCTAATTCGTCTACTACGAACAGTAATGATACGATCAACACTCAAACAACTACTTCTCAAACACTCCAAACATAATCTAATGCATGATTTACTGCATGGCATCTTTAAGCCCATCTCCATCATACATCTGGATGGCATCTTTAAGCCCATCTCCGACAAAAGCCCCTTCATCTTCAGCTAGGGCAAATTCTTGGGTATTCTAGTGTTCAATCCTCTTCTACCCTCAAATTCCGACAGGCACACATGCCAGTCTACATCTTCAGATATAAGAAAATTGAACATGGGCAGCTGTCATACCCAAAAATTTGCCCATACTATTTCTCTTGTTCAAATTCAAACCCAGATATAAAGCTCAAAGACAAACTCTCCTGAACAAGGATCAGAAACTAGGGTTTGGTTTGTTCAAGGGAAATTCAATGAATCAATGGCTCCAAGGCATCCCATATGGCTCAAAGTACCTCACATTACCTCTATGACAAGTATCAAGTCTCAGCTTAAAGGATTGATCACTCAACTGTTCAGAAAATCAACAGTCGACTGGGTTAACCTAAAAAGTCAACTATGGTCAAAGTAAAGTCAAAACTCCTGATTTTTTGTCAAGATCCTTATATTGAAGTATCATTCACCATTTGATCAAGAATTGATCATGGTTCATCAAGGAAAGATAAAAAATCAACAAATCAAAAAGTTTCTAAATTAGGGTTTGTATAGGAGAAAGTCAACTGAACTTTGACCAGCCATAACTCTCACATGGAACATCAAAAATTTCCCAACCAAAGCTCATTTTGAAGGAAATTGAATTCTCTACAACTTTGTCTCTCACAAGCCAAGGCCAGGAATGATTCATTTGAGAGATATAAGCCAAAATATTACAGGTCCTTCTAAAGGATCACAAAAAAGTCATTCTTTCTCAAAGCTCATAACTTGAACATGGTAAACTCAATTGAGATGAAACCAAAAGGAGATTTTAGAGGACTCTTTAAGCTTTCTAAAGAGTACTAGAACACCTTCATATGACAAAAATTGAGTGAGTTACGACTGTCAGAAGTTGGGCAAAATTTGGAGAATGGATGAAACCCTAATTGACAAAATTCCAATTTTTGAGTAATGGGCCTATAATTTTGGACTATGCACGAAATTCTAAGTTCAAGATAGGACCATTTATCTATAAATTTTATTTCATGATTTTATTTTATTTATATTTGATTTTATTCATTTAAATTCAAATTAAATCACATTTAAATGAAATAAATTTTATGATCCAATCTCCATTCATTCAATCAATTTAAAATCAATCCAATGGCCATGATTAAAGAGAAAATATGCATGAATTAGAATTGGTACAAAATTAGAAAGATTTAATGTAAAATCTTCTCAAATTTCCACATCACCTAATTGATTCAATCTCAAGACAAGGTCTTAACCTAATTCTATTCTTGTATATATATAACACATTCACACAAGGGGAAGGGACGAAATTTGGCACAAAGAGATCTAGGGTTTCAAGTTCATAATATTCAAAAAAGGTGCAATCATCGTGTTCTCCATCCAAGGATTTTCAAGGCAAAATAACCATTCAATTTCTTTTTCCAGGTGATGTAGAGTAAGAACTCATTGTTATTTAGGCTTTATAACCTCTATAATGGACATGTCAATTTTACATATTCATGCAATTTTCTAATTTTTCATATCTCATAAACCATCATGCTTTAATGTGGTTTAACGATTTTCTTGAGTTTATGGAGTGTTTTAGTGAAGAATAGAACCGTCATCCATGGAGTTTAAAGCCAAAACCGTGAGACACCATTACTAGGGCATGGAGAAAGGAAGCTCTCGTATGCAATGATTCAGGCCGTTTCGACTCGAACCAACGCCACCAACGGATTCAAAACGTCCTAAATAGGGGATCTGGGCATTCTTGGGTTTTGTTTAACGTGAATTTTGTGGTTTAATTCTTTGTAGGATTTCCATGGAAAAAGCGCTGCCAAAAAACTGCACAAAACCGTGGGCAAAAACCAGTTGGTAAATGAAGAAGATGACAAACAGTGCTCGTGGACCCCATCAGCCCACGCGGCGCATTATAGTTGGCAGGTCAAAGGGTCTTCATTCTCTCTCTCGGTCTGATCACGTGTGGAGGCAGCTGAATGGCCAGTCAACGCATTGGTTCTTCTCTCTCTCGCTATCATTGGCTATTGTGCAATCAGGGGACCCCATATCTGACTGTTACTTTGAATTTACGTTTTAAATTGTTTTAATATTTAATAATTTATGTTGGCTTTGTTGACAACTCAAAAGCGTGGCACAAATGGCAGGAGGAGAATTATTGTGGCCTGGGAAACCTGAGTTCGAGCCTTGGTCACGACAAATATTTTGACAATAGTTTTCTTTCAGATCCAGTGCAGTCATCCCCATGCGAGTATGATGCGACCTCAACCCTGCGCCCTTAGATCAATCACGGAACCAGATCAAGAAGATCCCATCGCAAGACCACCATGGACACTCAGAGCGCTTCCACATAGGATTTCATGTGCCCAGGTTCTCTCTTATCTTTTATTATTTTGTTATTTTGTTTACAACTCTTTCTTTATATTTTCTTTTAACTAAACTTTAATTTTAATTAATCCTTAACCTTTTTTTAATAATAATAGAAAATTCATTTAATTAATAGAATTAGCCTTTTAATTTAATAATTAAATTAACTAACAAATTAATTTTAGTTATAATTAAATTTAGTTTAAATCATGTTTGTTAATTTAATTTAGGTTAAATAATTAATTAATTAAATTAGGTTTTTATTTTAATTTAGGTTTAATGATTTTAACTAATTTTAAATTTATTAATAATTTTAACTGTTAATTATGTTCACAAACCCTAAAAAACCTTAAGAGTAGACTATGTTCATTAACGCACTTTACCTTATTTAGGTCACAACAAGCTTTCTTTTTACCCTTAGGTTTGCCATTAGGTTTTTTAACCCTGATATTTTTATTCGCAAATTCTCTTCTCATCCCATACTCTGTGATTGTCGCATGCCTTTAATTTTAATTATCTATTTAAATTTCATTTTATTTGCATTTATTTTATTTTATTTAAAGTTATCTGCCTTTATTTAATTTTGCCTTTATTTAAAATTCTGCCTTCATTTTAATCTTGCCTTTTTATTTTCGCGCCCAATTCTTCCTCTATAATGTATCTGCCCCAAAGCCTTGTAAAAAGTTTTCTACCTTTCTGCCTTTATTTTATTTTTGCACACAGGTGTTTATTGTAATAGCGTAGGACCTTTAAACTCTGCTTTTAATTTTTGTATCTTTTAAACTGCGTGGTTAGTAATTTAGGGAGTGATAACCATGAATTGAACATAGATCACCTAATTACAGGATAAATGTCATCGAAGTTAACCACGTGATTGTGCACCCACACACCTTTAGGGTAACCCCTCTTGTTGCCTGTTGCCTTATTATTGCTGCCTTGTTGCCTTATTATTTTTGTTGCCTAAAAATAGTCAAGTCCCTCGATTCCGAGGATACCTAAAGCAAATGTTGCCTTCAAAGTTATTGAAACTCCCTCGATGTTGCCTTATAAAAATGATTGTCCCCAATTGCTAAGGTATCCTCGCATGATGCCTAAAAAGATTAATGACTATTATGTCCTTCCCTTAGACTACCTGCCCTCTTTATGGCATGGGACAGTCTTGTGGCGAACGATTATTCTCGATAACCCTTAAACATCCAATTGAAAGACTTCCTACCCTTTATGGTATGGATAGACCCTTTCGCCTGAAAAGCTAAAAGAACGAATTTTCAAACTTAGGGTAGTTGCTACTAATTGCTTGCTCTAATTCAAATTACTTTTTACACCTCTTTTTCAAATCAAATTCAAAAAGACTACGCTTATTTGTTAGACGCTGGCCTATAGATCTAGAGGGGGGGGGTGAATAGATCTCTCTAAGTTTTTACAGATTTTTCTACAGACTCGAGCGAAAGCGGTTCTGAATCGACTTGCGTCTATTCTGGACCGCTATTGCAAAGGTCGTATGTGTTTCAAAACCAAAGAGTGAGTGGAATTGATGGTGAAGTAATATGATAGCTAACCAATACGTTTAACAACTGAAATCCAATTAACTTCTAGATTGACAACTTTGATTTGCAATGCAGTAAGATTGGATTAAGCAAAAACACAAACACTTGGTGATACGTTCAAATTGATAGTGATTCAAGTTGTGGTGAATTGTGATGTTTGTGCAGTACTTTAATTCACAATTTTAACACTTGAATCGTTGATCAATTTTGCACTTATAACCAATTATGAACAGAAAGTAAAAGAGAAAGTAAAAGCGACAAGAACACGATATTTGTTTAGGCAGTTCGTCGATCGTCCTCGCTACGACTAGGTCTGCCCCCAATTCCAAATTGAAATTGGGTAATCTTTCATTAATGTTGAAAGTAGTATATACAAAGAAGATAACAAAGCGATAAACGATAAACCAATTATGTCGATCCTTTGAATCTTCTTCCCCCTTAATCTTGAGCCAGATCAAGGTTATCCAAGAGCTTCACTTTGATTCCCTTCTGCAGTGTCTTGATTCCTTGAACTCCCCGTTCCTCAATCGTTACACTCAGCCGAATCCTCAATGAACGCCTCTTGATAAAAACCCCCAAGAACCACCCGTCGTGGAGGACAAAACCCGCAGATTTTATTCACCAACAAACCCCACAAACCTTCACCCACTAGGAATCTTCAATTCCGTTCCATGGACGTTATCGAACTCATCACTAACCCGCAACGCAAGAATGATTATGTGTAATTGTGTTGGAGATGATGAAGAACGAAGATGAGAAGCGTTTATGTATCTTTCAGTCGTTGGTGTTGCTTGAATAATTACCCTTGCACAATATATATGATTGCATAACAGTTAGAACCAAGAAAAACTGATTTTTGAACTTTCTTGATCAGTTAGGTCGACCACTTGTAGTGCTTAGGTCGACCTAACAGAGCTTGCAGAATTTTGCTCCCAGTTAGGTCGACCTGTTGAAGGAGTAGGTCGACCAGAATCCTCTTCTGATGCATTCTGGGGACATTTTCACAGATTAGGTCGACCTAGTTGCCATGTAGGTCGACCTAGCAGACTGATATGAAGATTTCTTCATTTTGAGTCGACCTAAATGGTCTGTGAGTCGACCTAGCAGAGGTATATGGATTTTCCTTCATTTTAGGTCGACCTAGGTTGACAGTAGGTCGACCTAACTGCTGATTTTCTGCATTTTTCATGTCCAGCTTGTGTTGAGTCGACTTATATGCATAGTGGATCACCTTGTGCTTTCATGAGTGATCAAATGCTTTGCTTTTCTGATTCCTCCTTGTTGTTTGAATGCTCATTTGAGTTTGCCATAAATCAAAAACATCTTTGAGTGTAATCTTGTATTCACATACTCCCCCTTTTTGATGATGGCAAACCAATAGTCAAAAGCTTTGGTAGTAAGTGACACAGACTCAACAAGGCTCCCCCGTACATCCAGCATCTATCTCTCAACAGGGCAATCTCTCAACAAAGCTCCCCCGTACACTCAGCATCTCCCCCTTTGTCAACATCAAAAAGAGAAAACAGGAGAATAGAAGAGTAACAAGAGAACCATAGATAATAATGCTAGCATGTATAGTATAGTAGGTAAAAGGTAGTTAATGGTAGAATGAGACACATATGTGAGCAGGAGCAGTTTTTATGCATGAGGTCACTATAAGCATGTTAATTGATAGCATATTATAGTATCAATAATATTTTTGGAAGTGAACACCAATTACGTTACCGCTTTTTCAATATGACGCCTGGCTTGATGATGAGCTACCTTTATGCTAAAAAATTGTTTGCAAGACAGATAGATATATACATAAAGTAAAGAAATAATATTAAGAGAAAACAAACGTAATTAGCCCAAATTAGAGATATCGAGTATCCCTAATTCCCTACGAATGTTGAAATATTGCTCCGTTGCTAGCGGTTTGGTGAAGATGTCAGCTAGTTGCTTCTTGCTTTCTACATGTTCAAAAATAACGTCTCCTTTCTCTACATGATCTCGTAGAAAGTGATGCCTTATTTCAATATGTTTGGTACGTGAGTGTAAGACAGGATTTTTACTCAAGTTTATGGCGCTTGTGTTGTCGCACATGATAGGTATGTGATCAAGCTTAATACCAAAGTCAAGAAGTTGTTGCTTGAGCCATAATATTTGTGCACAGCAGCTTCCAGCAGCTACATATTCTGCCTCAGCAGTGGATAATGAAACCGATACTTGTTTCTTACTATGCCAACTTATTAATGAGTTTGAGAATAGATGACACGTTCCACTAGTGCTTTTTCTATCGGATTTGCAGCCAGCAAAATCTGAATCGGAGAATCCTACCAAATGACACTCGTTTCCTTTTGGATACCATAGACCATATGTAGTAGTTCCACGTAAGTATCGCAGAATTCTTTTGACAGCTTTCAAGTGAGATTCTTTTGGACAAGATTGATATCTTGCACACATACACACACTAAACATAATGTCTGGTCTTGAGGCAGTAAGATACAATAGTGAACCTATCATACCTCGGTATAATTTCACGTCAACCTCTTTACCTTTCTCATCTTTGTCTAGATTTGTATTTGTTGCCATAGGTGTGTCAATTTCCTTTGCTTCACTCATTCCAAATCTTTTGAGCAGCTCCGTACAATATTTAGTTTGATTCACAAACGTTCCATGACTGAGTTGCTTGATTTGTAGGCCAAGGAAGAAATTTAGCTCACCCATGAGACTCATCTCAAATTCACTCTGCATAAGCTTAGAAAAGTCTTTGACAAGTTTTGCATTAGTGGACCCAAATATAATATCATCTACATAAATTTGGACTAAGAGAATATCCTTATCTTTTCTTTTAATAAAGAGAGTAGTATCAACTTTACCTCTAGAGTACCCTTGACTAAGGAGAAATTTGCTCAAACGTTCGTACCAAGCCCGAGGGGCTTGTTTAAGGCCGTATAGAGCACGTTTCAGCTTATAAACATGAGTTGGATACATGTAGTTCTCAAAGCCGGGTGGCTGAGCAACATAGACTTCTTCATTTATATAGCCATTTAGAAAGGCACTCTTAACATCCATTTGGAATAGTTTGAAGTCTTTAGAACAAGCATAAGCAAGTAAGAGGCGAATAGCTTCGAGACGTGCTACAGGAGCGTATGTCTCTTCATAATCAATACCTTCCTCTTGATTGTAACCTTGGGCAACTAATCTAGCTTTGTTTCTAGTAATAACACCGTTTTCATCAAGTTTGTTACGAAAAACCCATCTAGTGCCTATTACTTGATGATCTCCCGGATGAGGGACTAAGTCCCAAACATCATTCCGTTTAAATTGGTTTAATTCTTCTTGCATGGCCATTAGCCAATGCTCATCAAGTAATGCGTCCTTAGCGTTTTTCGGCTCAACTTGTGAAACAAAAGCAAAATGATGGCAGAAGTTACTTATCTTTGAGCGTGTTGTAACGCCCCTTGAGATGTCTCCTATTATATTGTCAATTGGATGGTCTTTCACGTTTGTCCAGGCCTTGGGAAGTTCTTCATTGTTTGAGATGCTTTCTTTTTCATTTTCATTGTGAGACTCATCTTTCTCTCTCTCAGCATCTTTCTTTACAATACTTTCATCCTCATCTTCCTTATCCTTATCAATGTCTTCAGTGGATGGGCCTGCACCATTAAATGAAAGACCTTTCTCGACATATTTTGCATAAGATTCATCAAAGGAAACGTGTACTGACTCTTCTACTATAAGTAATCTCTTATTATATATTCGATATGCTTTGCTAGATTGTGAGTAACCAAGGAATATGCCCTCATCAGCTTTAGCATCGAATTTGCCAAGATTATCCTTACCATTGTTCAAAACAAAGCACTTGCAACCGAATACATGGAGATGAGATACATTTGGTTTTCTACCCTTTAGTAATTCATAGGGAGTTTTGTTCAGTATAGGACGTATTGTTATCCTATTCAAAACATAACATGCTGTACTGATCGCATCAGCCCAGAAATACTTTGGTAGATTACCCTCATTCAGCATTGTTCTTGCCAGCTCCTCTAGAACTCGATTTTTACGTTCAACTACTCCGTTTTGTTGAGGTGTTCTAGGAGCTGAAAAGTTATGCTCAATTCCATGTTTATCACAGTATTTTTCAAAAGGAATGTTTTCAAATTCTCCACCGTGATCACTTCGAATTGCAACTATTTTGTTGTTCATTTTGTTTTGACATAATCTTGCAAATTGTGTAAAGGCTGGAAAAGTTTGATCCTTACTAGGTAAAAAGATTGTCCAACAAAATCTCGAGTAATCATCGACAATGACAAAACCATAGGTGTTTCCACCTATGCTTTTAGTCCTTGAAGGGCCAAAGAGATCCATGTGAAGTAGTTCAAGAGGGCGTGATGTTGAAACCACGTTCTTTGATTTAAAAGAGATTTTTGTTTGCTTTCCCTTTTGACAAGCATCACATAGATGATCTTTTGAAAACTTCATTTTGGGTAAGCCGATTACTAAATCTTTTGAGACAACTTTATTTAGTAAGTCAAAATTTATGTGGGCGAGACGTCTATGCCAAAGCCATGAGTCATCGCCTAGAGCAACTAGACATTTGGTACTAGACTTAGATACCTCATCCAAGTTTAGCATGTAAATGTTGTTTACTCTTAAGCCCTTAAACATAATGTCTCTTTTCTTAGTATGTTCTATTGTGCATCCAGAATTTGTAAACATTACTTTAAAATCTTTGTCGCACAATTGACTTATACTTAAAAGATTATGTTTAAGACCTTCTACTAGCAGCACATCAGTTATAGTAGTGGTAGAAGGGTTACCTACACTTCCTTTACCAAGTATGGCTCCCCGATTGTTATCTCCATAGGTGACATACCCCTTTTTCTTTGCTTGAAACTCAACGAAAAGAGATAGGTCTCCAGTCATGTGTCTTGAACATCCGCTATCAAGGAACCACAACCTTTCGGCAATGTCAAGACACTTTTCCTGCAAGATTAATTTAAAGAGGGAGGTCCCCAATTTTCATTGGGTCCTTGGTAGTGAGTACACAATTTGTTGCACTTAGGCAACCATTGAAATACTCCTTTAGGAACTAAAATTCTCCTAAATTTGCATTTTTCAATGGTATGTCCCTTTTTGCAACAATAATGACAGGTAATATGATGAGAATATGGAGTTTTGCTAGTTGATACTTTTGGTACAAAAGTGTATTTACTATATAAAGGAGTATACGATCTTTTGAACTTGTTTGGATCAACCGCAAAAGTCACTTTTGGTTGTAGAGCCTTGTCTAACTTGGCTTTTAGATCTCTCACTTCTTTTTGCCAAATGTGACATGTCTCACAACCAAACCATGATGTAGGATCTAATTCAACTTTGTCCTTTTGAATGTCTAGCATAGATTGTTTTAAAGCTTCCATATCCCTTTCGGTTTTCTCAACTTTTGATTCAAGATATGAAAATATTTTCTTATTTGAGGCCAAAAGTTTGAAAGCTTTAATTGCATCTCTATGTAATTCTTCAAAAGCAAGTTTTAGTTGAGAATGAGATACCTTATCTACGAGTTCAGGTTTAAGATGACTTACAGCTTTCTTTTTCTTGTTTTGATGAGCCATGAAACATAGGTTTGCTGATTCTTCTTCATCGCTTGACGAGCTTTCACTAGATGAATCACTTTCCCATGCTATGTAAGCTCTTTTAGATTTGTTATGACCTTTGCTTTGGTTCTTCTCCTTTTCTTTCTTAAGGTATGGACAATCCGGTTTGTAGTGACCGGCTTTCCCACAATTGAAGCAAAGACCTTTGATCTTTCCTTTGTTGTCGTCATCTTGTTTGAACATGTTTGATTGCTTTCTATAGTTGATCAATCCTTTGTCGAAATGTTTTGCTCCATTTTTCTTTAGATATTTGTTGTATCTTCGCACAAACAGTCCCATTTCCTCATCATCGGAGTCTTCGTCATCACTTGTGTCACTATCCTTTGGCTCTCGTTTTGAGGTCTTGGAGCTCGAAGCTTTTAGAGCTATTGACTTCTTCTCTACCTCTTTCTCCATGTTCTTTTCTTTCTTTGTCCTCTTCTCATGCATGTCAAGGCATTTAAGATGCTGTTCATGTTCCTCTAGTTTACCAAAGAGAGTGGTAATGTCTAAAGTGTTGAGATCATTTGCTTCCTTAATTGCTGTAACTTTGGGCTGCCATTCCCTGTTCAAACACCTTAAGATTTTGTTAGTAGCAACTGCATTGGAAACAGGTCTATCAAGAGAATTTAATCGATTTTTCAGGTGAACGAATCTTTTCTGCATGCTTTCGATGGTTTCACCATCTTCCATGTGGAAAAGTTCGAACTCTTGAGTTAACGTATTGATCCTAGCTAGTTTGACATCATCCGTTCCCTCGTGGGCAACTTGCAATGTGTCCCACATAGCTTTAGCTGATCTACAATGGGAAACGCGATAGTATTCATCAACTCCTAGAGCTGAGATTAGAATGTTTCTCGCTTTCCAATCGTATGCATATTTCTTTTCATCTTCAGCATTCCAAGTATCTTCTGGTTTTGGAACAACTGCACCAGCTGCATTTGTCATAGTGATCTGAAATGGACCATTGACAATAGCTGTCCAGATGTTCCTATCAATTGCATTGATATGGACACACATACAATCCTTCCAATAGCCGTAGTTTTCTCCGTTGAAAACTGGAGCTCTATTATGAGCCCCTTTAGGTCCAGAAGCCATCTTTCCAATAAGTGTTTCACGAAGCACGGAATAAACCAGAGCTCTTGATGCCACTTGTTAGACGCTGGCCTATAGATCTAGAGGGGGGGTGAATAGATCTCTCTAAGTTTTTACAGATTTTTCTACAGACTCGAGCGAAAGCGGTTCTGAATCGACTTGCGTCTATTCTGGACCGCTATTGCAAAGGTCGTATGTGTTTCAAAACCAAAGAGTGAGTGGAATTGATGGTGAAGTAATATGATAGCTAACCAATACGTTTAACGACTGAAATCCAATTAACTTCTAGATGAACTTTGATTTGCAATGCAGTAAGATTGGATTAAGCAAAAACACAAACACTTGGTGATAGGTTCAAATTGATAGTGATTCAAGTTGTGGTGAATTGTGATGTTTGTGCAGAACTTTAATTCACAATTTTAACACTTGAATCGTTGATCAAGTTTGCACTTATAACCAATTATGAACAGAAAGTAAAAGAGAAAGTAAAAGCGACAAGAACACGATATTTGTTTAGGCAGTTCGTCGATCGTCCTCGCTACGACTACGTCTGCCCCCAATTCCAAATTGAAATTGGGTAATCTTTCATTAATGTTGAAAGTAGTATATACAAAGAAGATAACAAAGCGATAAACGATAAACCAATTATGTCGATCCTTTGAATCTTCTTCCCCCTTAATCTTGAGCCAGATCAAGGTTATCCAAGAGCTTCACTTTGATCCCTTTCTGCAGTGTCTTCAATTCCCTCGAACCCTTGTTCTTCAATCTTCAATTCCCTCGAACCTTTGTTCTTCAATCTTCACACTCAGCCGGATCCTCGATGAAGCCTCTTGATAAAAACCCCCAAGAACCACCCGTCGTGGAGGACAAAACCCGCAGATTTTATTCACCAACAAACCCCACAAACCTTCACCCACTAGGAATCTTCAATTCCGTTCCATGGACGTTATCGAACTCATCACTAACCCGCAACGCAAGAATGATTATGTGTAATTGTGTTGGAGATGATGAAGAACGAAGATGAGAA
The DNA here is from genome assembly GCF_029867415.1 of Vicia villosa. Taxonomy (NCBI): domain Eukaryota; kingdom Viridiplantae; phylum Streptophyta; class Magnoliopsida; order Fabales; family Fabaceae; genus Vicia; species Vicia villosa. The sequence goes on along the minus strand of NW_026705450.1, from coordinate 539,783 downwards.
GCGTTTGTGTATCTTTCAGTCGTTGGTGTTGCTTGAATAATTACCCTTGAACAATATATATGATTGCATAACAGTTAGAAACAAGAAAAACTGATTTTTGAACTTTCTTGATCAGTTAGGTCGACCACTTGTAGTGCTTAGGTCGACCTAACAGAGCTTGCAGAATTTTGCTCCCAGTTAGGTCGACCTGTTGAAGGAGTAGGTCGACCAGAATCCTCTTCTGATGCATTCTGGGGACATTTTCACAGATCAGGTCGACCTAGTTTCCATGTAGGTCGACCTAGCAGACTGATATGAAGATTTCTTCATTTTGAGTCGACCTAAATGGTCTGTGAGTCGACCTAGCAGAGGTATATGGATTTTCCTTCATTTTAGGTCGACCTAGGTTGACAGTAGGTCGACCTAACTGCTGATTTTCTGCATTCTTCTTGTTTTGCTTGTGTTGAGGCAACCTATAAACACATACACATAATGGATTGACTTATGAGTGATCAATGCTTGCTTTTCTTTAAGTTTTCTGCTTCAGTCTTGTTGTTTGCATGCTTATTTGATTTTGCCATGAATCAAAAACATCTTTGAGTGTAATCTTGTATTCACATACTCCCCCTTTTTGATGATGGCAAACCATTCGACTAAGCTCTGGTAGTAAATAATAAAGACTCAGCAGAGCTCCCCCGTACATCCAGCATCTATCTCTCAACAGGGCAATCTCTCAACAAAGCTCCCCCGTACATCCAGCATCTATCTCCCCCTTTGTCAACATCAAAAAGAGAAAACAGGAGAGTAGAAGAGTAACAAGAGAACCATGGATAATAATGCTAGCATGTATAGTATAGTAGGTAAAAGGTAGTTAATGGTAGAATGAGACACATATGTGAGCAGGAGCAGTTTTTATGCATGAGGTCACTATAAGCATGTTAATTGATAGCATATTATAGTATCAATAATATTTTTGGAAGTGAACAACAATTACGTTACCGCTTTTTCAATATGACGCCTGGCTTGATGATGAACTACCTTTATGCTAAAACAATGTTAGCAAGACAAATAGATATATACATAAAGTAAAGAAATAATATTAAGAGAAAACAAACGTAATTAGCCCAAATTAGAGATATCGAGTATCCCTAATTCCCTACGAATGTTGAAATATTGCTCCGTTGCTAGCGGTTTGGTGAAGATGTCAGCTAGTTGCTTCTTGCTTTCTACATGTTCAAAAGTAACGTCTCCTTTCTCTACATGATCTCGTAGAAAGTGATGCCTTATTTCAATGTGTTTGGTACGTGAGTGTAAGACAGGATTTTTACTCAAGTTTATGGCGCTTGTGTTGTCGCACATGATAGGTATGTGATCAAGCTTAATACCAAAGTCAAGAAGTTGTTGCTTGAGCCATAATATTTGTGCACAGCAGCTTCCAGCAGCTACATATTCTGCCTCAGCAGTGGATAATGCAACCGATACTTGTTTCTTACTATGCCAACTTATTAATGAGTTTGAGAATAGATGACACGTTCCACTAGTGCTTTTTCTATCGGATTTGCAGCCAGCAAAATCTGAATCGGAGAATCCTACCAAATGACACTCATTTCCTTTTGGATACCATAGGCCATATGTAGTAGTTCCACGTAAGTATCGCAGAATTCTTTTGACAGCTTTCAAGTGAGTTTCTTTTGGACAAGATTGATATATTGCACACATACACACACTAAACATGATGTCTGGTCTTGAGGCAGTAAGATATAATAGTGAACCTATCATACCTCGGTATAATTTCACGTCAACCTCTTTACCTTTCTCATCTTTGTCTAGATTTGTATTTGTTGCCATAGGTGTGTCAATTTCCTTTGCTTCACTCATTCCAAATCTTTTGAGCAGCTCCGTACAATATTTAGTTTGATTCACAAACGTTCCATGACTGAGTTGCTTGATTTGTAGGCCAAGGAAGAAATTTAGCTCACCCATGAGACTCATCTCAAATTCACTCTGCATAAGCTTAGAAAAGTCTTTGACAAGTTTTGCATTAGTGGACCCAAATATAATATCATCTACATAAATTTGGACTAAGAGAATATCCTTATCTTTTCTTTTAATAAAGAGAGTAGTATCAACTTTACCTCTAGAGTATCCTTGACTAAGGAGAAATTTGCTCAAACGTTCGTACCAAGCCCGAGGGGCTTGTTTAAGACCGTATAGAGCACGTTTCAGCTTATAAACATGAGTTGGATACATGTAATTCTCAAAGCCGGGTGGCTGAGCAACATAGACTTCTTCATTTATATAGCCATTTAGAAAGGCACTTTTAACATCCATTTGGAATAGTTTGAAGTCTTTAGAACACGCATAGGCAAGTAAGAGGCGAATAGCTTCGAGACGTGCTACAGGAGCGTATGTCTCTTCATAATCAATACCTTCCTCTTGATTGTAACCTTGGGCAACTAATCTAGCTTTGTTTCTAGTAATAACACCGTTTTCATCAAGTTTGTTACGAAAAACCCATCTAGTGCCTATTACTTGATGATCTCCCGGATGAGGGACTAAGTCCCAAACATCATTCCGTTTAAATTGGTTTAATTCTTCTTGCATGGCCATTAGCCAATGCTCATCAAGTAATGCATCCTTAGCGTTTTTCGGCTCAACTTGTGAAACAAAAGCAAAATGATGGCAGAAGTTACTTATCTTTGAGCGTGTTGTAACGCCCCTTGAGATGTCTCCTATTATATTATCAATTGGATGGTCTTTCACGTTTGTCCAGGCCTTGGGAAGTTCTTCATTGTTTGAGATGCTTTCTTTTTCATTTTCATTGTGAGACTCATCTTTCTCTCTCTCAGCATCTTTCTTTACAAAACTTTCATCCTCATCTTCCTTATCCTTGACAATGTCTTCAGTGGATGGGCCTGCACCATTAAATGAAAGACCTTTCTCGACATATTTTGCATAAGATTCATCAAAAGAAACGTGTACTGACTCTTCTACTATAAGTAATCTCTTATTATATATTCGATATGCTTTGCTAGATTGTGAGTAACCAAGGAATATGCCCTCATCAGCTTTAGCATCGAATTTGCCAAGATTATCCTTACCATTGTTCAAAACAAAACACTTGCAACCGAATACATGGAGATGAGATACATTTGGTTTTCTACCCTTTAGTAATTCATAGGGAGTTTTGTTCAGTATAGGACGTATTGTTATCCTATTCAAAACATAACATGCTGTACTAATCGCGTCAGCCCAGAAATACTTTGGTAGATTACCCTCATTCAGCATTGTTCTTGCCAGCTCCTCTAGAACTCGATTTTTACGTTCAACTACTCCGTTTTGTTGAGGTGTTCTAGGAGCTGAAAAGTTATGCTCAATTCCATGTTTATCACAGTATTTTTCAAAAAGAATGTTTTCAAATTCTCCACCGTGATCACTTCGAATTGCAACTATTTTGTTGTTCATTTTGTTTTGACATAATCTTGCAAATTGAGTAAAGGCTGAAAAAGTTTGATCCTTACTAGGTAAAAAGATTGTCCAACAAAATCTCGAGTAATCATCGACAATGACAAAACCATAGGTGTTTCCACCTATGCTTTTAGTCCTTGAAGGGCCAAAGAGATCCATGTGAAGTAGTTCAAGAGGGCGTGATGTTGAAACCACGTTCTTTGATTTAAAAGAGATTTTTGTTTGCTTTCCCTTTTGACAAGCATCACATAGATGATCTTTTGAAAACTTCATTTTGGGTAAGCCGATTACTAAATCTTTTGAGACAACTTTATTTAGTAAGTCAAAATTTATGTGGGCGAGACGTCTATGCCAAAGCCATGAGTCATCGCCTAGAGCAACTAGACATTTGGTACTAGACTTAGATACCTCATCCAAGTTTAGCATGTAGATGTTGTTTACTCTTAAGCCCTTAAACATAATGTCTCTTTTCTTAGTATGTTCTATTGTGCATCCAGAATTTGTAAACATTACTTTAAAATCTTTGTCGCACAATTGACTTATACTTAAAAGATTATGTTTAAGACCTTCTACTAGCAGCACATCAGTTATAGTAGTGGTAGAAGGGTTACCTACACTTCCTTTACCAAGTATGGCTCCCCGATTGTTATCTCCATAGGTGACATACCCCTTTTTCTTTGCTTGAAACTCAACGAAAAGAGATAGGTCTCCAGTCATGTGTCTTGAACATCCGCTATCAAGGAACCACAACCTTTCGGCAATGTCAAGACACTTTTCCTGCAAGATTAATTTAAAGAGGGAGGTCCCCAATTTTCATTGGGTCCTTGGTAGTGAGTACACAATTTGTTGCACTTAGGCAACCATTGAAATACTCCTTTAGGAACTAAAATTCTCCTAAATTTGCATTTTTCAATGGTATGTCCCTTTTTGCAACAATAATGACAGGTAATATGATGAGAATATGGAGTTTTGCTAGTTGATACCTTTGGTACAAAAGTGTATTTACTATATAAAGGAGTATACGATCTTTTGAACTTGTTTGGATCAACCGCAAAAGTCACTTTTGGTTGTAGAGCCTTGTCTAACTTGGATTTTAGATCTCTCACTTCTTTTTGCCAAATGTGACATGTCTCACAACCAAACCATGATGTAGGATCTATTTCAACTTTGTCCTTTTGAATGTCTAGCATAGATTGTTTTAAAGCTTCCATATCCCTTTCGGTTTTCTCAACTTTTGATTCAAGATATGAAAAAATTTTCTTATTTGAGGCCAAAAGTTTGAAAGCTTTAATTGCATCTCTATGTAATTCTTCAAAAGCAAGTTTTAGTTGAGAATGAGATACCTTATCTACGAGTTCAGGTTTAAGATGACTTACAGCTTTCTTTTTCTTGTTTTGATGAGCCATGAAACATAGGTTTGCTGATTCTTCTTCATCGCTTGACGAGCTTTCACTAGATGAATCACTTTCCCATGCTATGTAAGCTCTTTTAGATTTGTTATGACCTTTGCTTTGGTTCTTCTCCCTTTCTTTCTTAAGGTATGGACAATCCGGTTTGTAGTGACCGGCTTTCCCACAATTGAAGCAAAGATCTTTGATCTTTCCTTTGTTGTCGTCATCTTGTTTGAACATGTTTGATTGCTTTCTATAGTTGATCAATCCTTTTTCGGAATGTTTTGCTCCATTTTTCTTTAGATATTTATTGTATCTTCGCACAAACAGTCCCATTTCCTCATCATCGGAGTCTTCGTCATCACTTGTGTCACTATCCTTTGGCTCTCGTTTTGAGGTCTTGGAGCTCGAAGCTTTTAGAGCTATTGACTTCTTCTCTACCTCTTTCTCCATGTTCTTTTCTTTCTTTGTCCTCTTCTCATGCATGTCAAGGCATTTAAGATGCTGTTCATGTTCCTCTAGTTTACCAAAAAGAGTGGTAATGTCTAAAGTGTTAAGATCATTTGCTTCCTTAATTGCTGTAACTTTGGGCTGCCATTCCCTGTTCAAACACCTTAAGATTTTGTTAGTAGCAACTGCATTGGAAACAGGTCTATCAAGAGAATTTAATCGATTTTTCAGGTGAACGAATCTTTTCTGCATGCTTTCGATGGTTTCACCATCTTCCATGTGGAAAAGTTCGAACTCTTGAGTTAACGTATTGATCCTAGCTAGTTTGACATCATCCGTTCCCTCGTGGGCAACTTGCAATGTGTCCCACATAGCTTTAGCTGATCTACAATGGGAAACGCGATAGTATTCATCAACTCCTAGAGCTGAGATTAGAATGTTTCTCGCTTTCCAATCGTATGCATATTTCTTTTCATCTTCAGCATTCCAAGTATCTTCTGGTTTTGGAACAACTGCACCAGCTGCATTTGTCATAGTGATCTGAAATGGACCATTGACAATAGCTGTCCAGATGTTCCTATCAATTGCATTGATATGGACACACATACAATCCTTCCAATAGCCGTAGTTTTCTCCGTTGAAAACTGGAGCTCTATTATGAGCCCCTTTAGGTCCAGAAGCCATCTTTCCAATAAGTGTTTCACGTAGCACGGAATAAACCAGAGCTCTTGATGCCACTTGTTAGACGCTGGCCTATAGATCTAGAGGGGGGGTGAATAGATCTCACTAAGTTTTTACAGATTTTTCTACAGACTCGAGCGAAAGCGGTTCTGAATCGACTTGCGTCTATTCTGGACCGCTATTGCAAAGGTCGTATGTGTTTCAAAACCAAAAAGTAAGTGGAATTGATGGTGAAGTAATATGATAGCTAACCAATACGTTTAACGACTGAAATCCAATTAACTTCTAGATGAACTTTGATTTGCAATGCAGTAAGATTGGATTAAGCAAAAACACAAACACTTGGTGATAGGTTCAAATTGATAGTGATTCAAGTTGTGGTGAATTGTGATGTTTGTGCAGAACTTTAATTCACAATTTTAACACTTGAATCGTTGATCAAGTTTGCACTTATAACCAATTATGAACAGAAAGTAAAAGAGAAAGTAAAAGCGACAAGAACACGATATTTGTTTAGGCAGTTCGTCGATCGTCCTCGCTACGACTACGTCTGCCCCCAATTCCAAATTGAAATTGGGTAATCTTTCATTAATGTTGAAAGTAGTATATACAAAGAAGATAACAAAGCGATAAACGATAAACCAATTATGTCGATCCTTTGAATCTTCTTCCCCCTTAATCTTGAGCCAGATCAAGGTTATCCAAGAGCTTCACTTTGATCCCTTTCTGCAGTGTCTTCAATTCCCTCGAACCCTTGTTCTTCAATCTTCAATTCCCTCGAACCTTTGTTCTTCAATCTTCACACTCAGCCGGATCCTCGATGAAGCCTCTTGATAAAAACCCCCAAGAACCACCCGTCGTGGAGGACAAAACCCGCAGATTTTATTCACCAACAAACCCCACAAACCTTCACCCACTAGGAATCTTCAATTCCGTTCCATGGACGTTATCGAACTCATCACTAACCCGCAACGCAAGAATGATTATGTGTAATTGTGTTGGAGATGATGAAGAACGAAGATGAGAAGCGTTTGTGTATCTTTCAGTCGTTGGTGTTGCTTGAATAATTACCCTTGAACAATATATATGATTGCATAACAGTTAGAAACAAGAAAAACTGATTTTTGAACTTTCTTGATCAGTTAGGTCGACCACTTGTAGTGCTTAGGTCGACCTAACAGAGCTTGCAGAATTTTGCTCCCAGTTAGGTCGACCTGTTGAAGGAGTAGGTCGACCAGAATCCTCTTCTGATGCATTCTGGGGACATTTTCACAGATCAGGTCGACCTAGTTTCCATGTAGGTCGACCTAGCAGACTGATATGAAGATTTCTTCATTTTGAGTCGACCTAAATGGTCTGTGAGTCGACCTAGCAGAGGTATATGGATTTTCCTTCATTTTAGGTCGACCTAGGTTGACAGTAGGTCGACCTAACTGCTGATTTTCTGCATTCTTCTTGTTTTGCTTGTGTTGAGGCAACCTATAAACACATACACATAATGGATTGACTTATGAGTGATCAATGCTTGCTTTTCTTTAAGTTTTCTGCTTCAGTCTTGTTGTTTGCATGCTTATTTGAGTTTGCCATGAATCAAAAACATCTTTGAGTGTAATCTTGTATTCACAAATTCGTCATCATTATATTCATGTATAAATCATTGGTCAGTAATATGTTCTTTTACTCTGCTATTAATATTACCACCTGTTGCTTTCACTGTATCTCATTTTTAACTCAACAACTGATATAACTTGTTTTACCTAATAAGCAATGCCTCGCACTATTAAATACAACAACATTAAATTCCAACAGTGATATAAAGATATTGATTTCTAATTATCAGTATTCCGTAGATATTAAATTTAACCCTATGTCTAGGCATTAGCATCCAATAGATAGAGAGTTGGATATAGTAATATCCAACACCTTTTGTATCTCAAGCCATACCATGAAAATAAACTTTAGACAAATAATCCACAATAAGCATTAAGAACGAAGAATCGTCAATATTAAAGCTCAAATATAATTACATAAAATGTCATGATCGGACGAAACATGAATACATAAAGATTACATCTAACCCCAACAAAGAGATTTTTAACTACACTTCACAATTGTAGTTGTACAAGCAATTCCGAGAAGAGAAATTCAAAGAGCCATATGCAAGTGTCATTACAAGCAACGCTTTTGGCTTTAATCCCCCTCTTTTATTCACCTATAGAGATGATGGTGAACCTCTCTTGAATCCACTAAATCTCCCTGAGAACTGAAGTCGAACCTTCTATTTATAAGCTAGAGAAAAGTAGGCTCGCTAGGCGCACTGCTTATCCTTTCCTAACGTGCCTACTTTCTTCTAGGTTGAGAAATTCTGGCTCACCTTGTAACTAGCCCTATCCACCCAACTCGCTAGGAGAACTATCCATCTTCTTCTCTCAGCACACAAACATTTTATTCACCATGAAGTTACTTAGCCAAGAAATCTTCTCTCGCATGTGCTCTCCTAGCGTGCCCATGAACGTGGCCTAGTGAGCCTTGCTTGTAGAAAGTTGGCTCGCTAGGCGCACCGCTTATCCTTTCCTAACGTGCCTACTTTCTTCTAGGTTAAGAAATTCTAGCTCACCTTGTAACTAGCCCTATCCACCCAACTCACTAGGAGAACTATCCATCTTCTTCTCTCAGCACACAAACCTTTTATTCACCATGAAGTTACTTAGCCAAGAAATCTTCTCTCGCATGTGCTCTCCTAGCGTGCCCATGAACGTGGCCTAGTGAGCCTTGCTTGTAGAAAGTTGGTATTTGCAAGTTCTTTGTGTGTTGCTTGGTGATTTTTCATTCCTTTCACATGTTTTGTTAAAACATGTTTATATATTGATTACTTATGAATTAAGCCAGTAAGTGTCTATGTATTTTACATTTTTTACACCTATAACCCTATTCATCAAAGTGATCAAGAGAGTATGACCTTTACATGTCCTCATGGAATGTTATAGAAAAATGCCTTTCGGAGTGTGTAATGTGCCTGCTACTTTCCAGTGCTACATGATGTCGATCTTTTCTGAATTCCTAGAGGACATTATGGAATTCTTCATGGACGACTTTTCAGTTTATGGGTCTAGCATTGAAAATTGTTTGGAAAATTTAGAGAGAGATCTAGAAAGATGTGGTTAACCTCCTTTTGAATTGGGAGAAATGTCAGTTCATGGTGAAGGAAGGCATAATAATTGGATATCTAGTGTCTGAAAAAGGGGTCGAGGTAGATAAGGAAAAAATAAAGGTTATACAAAAGTTGACACCCCCTCTACTAGAAAATTAAGAAGCATCTTAGGCCATGCCAATTTTTACCGCTAGTTTATAAAAGACTTCTTCAAAATTTCAAAACTCTTAACCGGACTTGTCATGAAAGACGTTGAATTTAATTTCGACAAGAATTGCTTATAATCCTTCTAAAAGCTGTAAAAAACACTGATGGAGGACTCTATATGAGGCAACCTTCATATCAAAGTATCTTGTTTAAAAAATATGTGTGGCATATACTATGCGAGGAGGACTCTATATGAGGCAAAAGTAAATTATGCGACCATAGAAAAGGAGCTTTTGGCTGTATTTTTAATTCTTACCTAGTAGGTTCGAAGATAATTATCTATATCGAACATGCGACTATTAAGTATCTTATGAGCAAGAAGGATGCTAATCCTAAACTAATTCGTTGGATTTTGTTGCATCAAGTGTATGATTTGGAAATTTGGGACAAGAAAGATACCACGAATGTGGTCTCGAATCACTTATCTAGGTTGATTGATGTGAGAAAAGAGAAGTTTCCTCTACACAACTATTTTCTTGTTGACAAGCTCTTTGCGATGATTCATAATGTAATGCCTTGATATGCTCACTTTGTTAACAACCTTGCAACCGGAGTCTACCTCTGGATTTGAATTATCAACGAAATAAAAAGTTCTTTTCACACCTTAAACATTACTACTGGAACGAACCTTTGCTATTTAAGAGAGGCATCGACATAATTTTCCAAATGTGTGTTCCTAAAGAAGATATGGAAAGTTTAATGACCCTTTTCCATGCTTCCACCTATGGGGGATGTCATGCCCCAATTTTTGACCCGAAGATCATACATCATTCGCATGTCAATCATCAATCAAGAGTTTCAACTTAAAACTCTGTTTGTGATGTTATGCTCAATTCATCTGCAAGGGAACCATAGAGCACCAATGCTTTTTTAGTTTGTATATGTTTTACTAACCAAAATACCAAAAATATTGCCTTGTGCTTTTGTATGTTTGTGTTTTGTAGGTACCAAGTCAAAATATCCATCAAAAAGGGCATTTTTCAGCATTCTTCAGCAAGCAATTGATTTGTCTAAGAGTGCAATCGATTGCACCAACTTGATTTTCACCAGATTGGCATTCTGTTTCTTGTGCAATCGATTTGCAAAAGAGTGCAATCGATTGCACCAACTATTTTTGCACTAAATTCAGGCAGTGCAATCGACTTGCATAATGGAGTAATCGATTGCACCAGTGCGAAATTGGAAAAATGAAGGCAATTTTCAGCTTTTGAAGATGATGACATCATTTGCAAGTGTGGAAAGCATGACTTAATTCTTATATTTGATTTTCTACATCATTTAATCATAAACCCTCATGTGATGACATCAAGACCATTTGATCATAATTTTGGCACCAAATTCACTTACCAAACCTAAATCTATTTTCCAATCCTAACTCCAAACCACTAATAATCCCAAGCCTAAATACTATAAATATAGGCTTTCCCCTCTTCATTTCTCAAGCTTTGAAAGCCAAAGAAACTCTTGCTCTTTCTCTCCTCATCCTTTCCAAACCCCTCACTCAAAGTTCATTTCCATAGAATTAGTAAGATTCACCTTGAATCCTACTAATTTTGAACTAAACCTTCATCATTTCACTCTTTTCTTTTGTTATTCATCATCAATTGAGGAAGATCAAAGCATTTGTGGTTGTGTTCTTCAAGTAGACTCAACGTTTTGTGAAAGAAGTGGTAATCCTCTTGATCCATTCCATAATCAAAGATGTGATCCATGGTTGTTTGTGGGTGATGCACCTTTGGTGCTACATTGATGTTATTTGCTTGCTTATTTGATGTATTTTCGTGCTCAAGTTAATCCAAGACTACAAGGTATTTGGTTTTATGTTTAAACAAATTTTACTCCTTTTAATTGCAGTTTTTTTGAAAAAATGCATAGTGCAATCGATTGCACAGTTGAAAAACTGCGCAGATTTTGAAAATTGAAGAAGGAGCAATCAATTGCACTCCTGGAGCAATCAATTGCTTGCTGAGCAGAATGTGTTTTTTGCCTTTTTTAAACTTGTTTTTTATTCTAACTCTTCTTCTACTCCGTTCTTTTGATATTTTCTTTGAATCACAAATTAGAGGCCTGATTCCTCTTTAATGTCAATGGACTTAGGGCGTCGATAGGATGAAAATCCGAATCCGCAAAATTAAGTGATTGAACTTAGAGATGGAAGGAGCTTTTGAATGTGGTTCCATCTTTTACTTCTTTTTAATTTGATCGATGAAAGTCTTTGATACCTTGAGAATTCTTATAGATTCTTGGTAAAGACGAGATCGCTACCTATTTTCTTTTCGTGCGGTATTGCTTTCGGAGAACGATCTACATATTGTTTTCTAGCATGCATTAGCACAAAGATTGTTGACCGGCCTCGTTGTAGGGTGATTTCTACATAAATCACTTGGCGATCTTCTTAACATAGCGCAACATTTCATGTCCAAAATAAAAAGATCAAATATGGAAGAGAATTGTGTGCGGTTGATTTAAGACTTATGGAAGTTTATCGTGTAGTCGCTCTGATTTCATCAAGCTTCTGATAAACTTTCATTGAATTTAAATCCGAGAACATCCTTCACTCACCATCGATCTTAATTACTAACATTTTGATGATATACTTGACAAGTTTCAAGATAACTTTAATTTAATTTGTCATCTTTAACAATTGACAATTAACTTTAATTTCCGCACTTTATTATATTGTTCTTTGTATTTTGCTTTATGCTTTGTTTTATCATTTCATCATGTTTATGTTTCCGTCGTTTTCTCTTTGTCCATTTGGACGTTTATATTCTGCTATTTTCTCTTTGTCCATTTGGACGTATTATTTATGTTTCCGCTATTTTCTTTTTGTCCACATGGACCATACTCTATTTTTTTGCTAAAACATTAATAAACAACTTAAAATCTAAATAACACATAAGGCCTTATAGACTATTGGTTACTATCCTGAGCATTTTGGAGACATGGACTTGTTCGACTTAGTACCTCTGGACCCTGTTTTGCTGTTGTTATTATGTTGTTATTCTGTCTGTCTGGCATTGGATTGTTGTCTGTTCGTGTGTGTAGATATTTCCTCGAAAGCCCTTGATGGTTAATTCCAAGGCGTCGTGCTAAGGATTTTACCCGAAAACAGCCGTTACTCTGCCCGATTTTCGTCAGAATATTAATGTGCTTAATGCAAAGTGGTGCTAAAGATAATAAGTTCATCTGGATCCCCAAGTGGTAATGTGTTGGCTTAGTGTTGATAGTCCAAAAGATGGGAAATCTACTTTGACTCTTAATGTCAAGTGTTGGCTTCTTTTTTGTTAGATCGTTCTTTTCTTAGCTTTTATTTTAAACACTAGGATAGCCTCTTCATCTCCTCCCCTTCTTAGATTTTCAAAATATTCTTCCTTTTTCAAAAATCTTCTTATGTTTGCAATTCTTTTTTTTTAAAAATCTTTTCTTTAAAAATATCTTTTGCCCTTAGTAGCTTTTCTTCAAAAGTTTAGACACGATTAATTGTTGTAGTGAGTTGCGATACCCCATGATTTTGAGATTGATTGATATAATGGGATCTTTTCCACGTGAGAGAGCTAGTGGCATACTCGTTAATTTTTATCCGATTTGGAGCCCTTCTTTCATTTGTGATGCAAAGAATCCATTTGTTCTCATGATCAAGATCAATGGCTGAGTATTCTCTCCGACGACGATAAAGTGTTTATCCCTTTTAAAAACCTTTTCCCTTTTAAGTGGAACTACATTAGCTCTGACTTCTCCATTGCACCGAGGAGGTATGTAGGCACAAGGCTTAATGTCTTGCCGAGCTTATTTTACAACAAACCTTTCTTCGCACATACACAACACAGATTTTCAAAAAGGTTCCTGTGGAGTACCAGAGATATGAGGGATGCTTAAAACCTTCCCCTTATATAATCAACACCCGTACCTAAGATCTCTCCTCTTTTTGTTTTAAAAACAAACTTTGGGTTTTTTTCGTTCTTTTCCCTTTTTCTTTGGAAATAATAAAGCGCGGTGGCGACTTTCACTGAAATATTGAGTCGAGTCAATATAATGGCTTCGATCTCAGATTTTCCCCGCTATAGTGGACATGCAATTACATATAAGATAGTTGCAAAAGTACTTCAATCCGGTCAATATTTGCGAAGCCTTTTCAAGGATGTTGACTTGTTTATTAAGAGGTGTGACTAGTGCCAACACACTGCCAATATCTCAAAAAGAAATTAGATTCCATTGAATAACGTCCTAAAGGTGGAGACATTTGATACATATGGAATTGACTTCATGGGACCTTACCTTCCTCATTCGAAAACCAATGATTTCTCGTGATGGTAGATTGCATTTCAAAATGTATTGAGGCGATAGCCTATCCTACCAATGATGCCAGAGTAATTATTAGATGCTCTGATGAGTTAAGCATCTGGATGGAAAGTATTCGTTCTTTAGAAGTTGTGAACTATCTAAAACGAATCTTACTCTGATATTCTAATATATCCATGAAAGTTATTTTTGTTCTGACACTGTGATGTGTTCAGAAGTTATAAGCTTTTTTGAAAAAAGAGGTTGTTGTTAGTTCCATGGTTTTGTGATTGGCATAATTTTGCTAAAACATGGTTCTTAACTGATGTTGAGCAAGATGTTGAAACATCTTGACCTATTGTCATAACAGGTTCAGCTATTATGTGTTTGGACAGATGTTCTACCAGATGTTGTGACATCCTACACCAGAACATCCTGAAATTTCAGAATGGTTTTTAATCCTTGAAAATTTTGATTAAAAAATATGAGAATCTGGAAGATTCATATACTCATTACATGCGCAAGAAATCAAAGAGTTTTTAGGGAAAATGCATATTTGATTTAGTTTTAGAAAAAGGATCTTTGAGAATCTTTTAGGAAACTAATATTTGATTTGATTTGATTTGTTCTATTTTCTGTGAAGATCTTGCAGCTGATTCAAAAGGGAGAAGATTTAATTCTATTCAGAAGTCCAAGCCCATATTGCAAGAGTCTATAAAAAAAGACTTGTTAAACCTAGTTTTGCAAGCATTCACAAATAGAAACCGTGTGTGCAAAATAAGGGTTGTTGTTTTGAGAGTCCTTTAAGGTTTTCGTGTGTTCTTTCTTTGTGTCACTCATGTATCTTCTGATACATTGAGGTGGACGTGTGTTCTCACTCTTGAAGCTTTTAAGTAAAAGAGTTGAGTATTGTTCTTGATCAAAGTATTGTTTATTTGAAAGTGTAATATTTCTATTTGGGTCCTCTGGTCACGGGGAGTGTGACTGTTTTTATCACTGCAATAATTGGAGGTGGGATGTCAATTTCTCATATCTAGATGTTGATTTCTAGGTAGAAGTTGCATTGGGTAGTGATTAGGAGAGAAGTTGTAAATTGGGACTATTTAGGTTTTGAACTAGTACTGCTAATAGTGGATTTCCTTCTTGGCTTGGTAGCCCCCAAATTAGGTATTGTTACACTGAACAAGGTTAACAATTACTTGTGTTATTTATCATTCTGCCGTTTATTTCTGTTTTGATATTTGTGCTGCCAGTCTGCAGATGTTATAACATCTGTCTTGAAATTGTGTGTTGATAGGACATATGTCTTAACATCTATTTGTAAGTTCCAGAATTTCAGTTCTGAACCTACGCTCTGAAATTATGCATGCTCATTCTATTTCAATATAAATGTGCTCTGATACAACGTATGTTTTAGAAGTTTTGAACTTTTTGAAAATATGGTTGAATCAAGCTCAGATACCTTTTAATGTTCAAAATTCGTGGACTGTCTGAAAGTATGGTGATCATGTGTTAACAACACCTATTGTTCATAAGTTGTGAAATTTCTGATAGTATGGTGTTTTGACTTTGATGCTTTAGAAGTTGGGAACTTTATGGAAGCAAGTCAGGACTAAACATTTTGTTCTGAAGTTGTGAACTATATGAAAGAATGTTAAAACGTGTGCTCTTGCAACATTTGTTTGTTTTACAAAGCTGTTCAGAAGTCGTGGATTATAAAATTGCAAATAAAATAAGTTCAAGCATGTTGCAACATCCTTCTGATGGTGAAGCATTGAAGCATTTTGATCGGATAAATATTTAATTTGCTATAGAACCCTAAAATGTGAGACTTGAATTATATTCTTGATAATTTTACTCTGTATATTCATACATCAACATCCTTATATTCTTATTGGTCAATTATTATTGTTTCCCCTAAAATCTTTCTCCTAAGATGTGCATGACAAACCTTACATAAATTTTACCCTCGCAAATGTTGTCTCCATCTCGCTTTAAGCGATAAAGTGTTGTCACTAAGAATTTTGTCAGAGATTTTATCCCTTGTAAATGCATGTATGTGCACACTAACATGTAGTAGACTGCACACACTAAGTGTAAAACATTATCAGAACTTTACTGAGGATTAGCTCTTGCATTTGGCTTGGGAAAATGTGCCAGAGGTTATATCCCTCTTAAATTATTTGTGATAAGCTGATTTTCTAAAATGTTTGAGATAGTCTCCGTTAAGTTTTTTTTTTTTTTTTATCACTAGTTCAAACTCAATACAAATATAAACTTTACAGTATAATGTTGGTACATATTCATCTTGTTTGAAAGAATAATTTTACTTATAGTAAAAACACATCAGAAACACCACATCCACTTTGGTCAACAAAGATAAAAAAAATGCTTCTTGTCAAAAGAGATAATATCAAACTTTTGAAAAGGAAATCGATATGAAAAGAATATTTCAGATTATAGTATTATATGGAATGAAGAGGTTGCACTCACTCACACACACATTCATAGGTGTTGTGTGGTATACGTAGTGTATCTGGTGAAACTTATCAACGATGTAATGGATAATTAATGTAGAGACCAATCAATAGCATATTTCACACTAGACAAGTTATCATTCTAGTAACCACCACTTTCTGTCGTTTCCTTATTGATAGCAAAGTAACTAAAATTTGCCCCAACAAGTTACCAATGTCATTTTTGCATAATCTATCATCCAATCTATTTTAATTTGGAGTTTCACTCACAAGACACCCTTTGTAGTATCTTTTGTTTTTGATTGAGAGTAATGACTAAGAAAGCATCTCCAAAGCAATATAATGAGTACTACTAATAATTAGCTACAAAAGTAGACGAAGAAAAAAACGGTACTAGAATAGACAGAGAAAAAGAGACTAAAGTTTTTGATGTCACATAATAATATTTTGTTCAATAATAACATCATTGTTTTTTCTTGAAAATTCATATATGAATAAAAAAAAAAAGAGAGAGAGATCCACAACTTTGTAGCAGACCCCACCCATAATTATTACACCTCCCTTTTCTTCTTCCAACTCATAGATCTACACCTTCTTCTTTCCTTGCCTTTGCTTTCATGTTTCTTTCACATTTATATCATTCTTTTTTTTCTATACCATATATCTATATTTCTTACATCACCGACACAATAATAATTAACAACATTTTTTAAAAAAATATAATTATTATTTCACAAAAGCAAAAAAGAAAAAACAAGAAAAATGAGAGAAGGTTCTTTTTTTTTTTTTTAATCTTTTTGAAAATGAGAGGCATGTGATGTGATGCAAATTGCAAATCAAGCGGAATCCTCGGGTTGTTCGTTATTGAGATGATTTTCCTTTTTTAGCCCTGACTGAATCCCGTAATAACGAACGTACCACTTGACGAATTTTCTCAACCCCGTTGAAAGATCCGTTGTTGGTTTGTACCCGAAATCTCTGTAAGCCAATGTCACATTCGCGTGCGTGTACGGAACGTCGCCGTTTCGTGGCATCTTGAGGATGTGCTTCTTCGCCTTCGTGGTCAGCAAGTTTTCCAGAATCGATACGAGTTTCCCCACCGGCACCGGCGACGTGTTTCCGAGATTGTAGATTCGTAATTGCGCCGGTGCTTTCTTCTTCCCGCCGCTTCCGGTGCTCTTCTCCGCTGTGTCCAAAGCTCCTATGCAGCCTTTCACGATATCATCGATGTACGTGAAATCACGCGCGACTTCTTTTCCTTCTTGCGTTTGGTACACATCGATGGTTTTTCCATGGAGAATATCTTTGGTGAAGAAGAAGTACGCCATGTCTGGTCTTCCCCAAGGACCGTAGACGGTGAAGAAACGGAGTCCGGTGAGGGAGAGACCGTAGATGTGATTGTAAGTATGAGCAATTTCCTCGCCGGCTTTTTTAGTTGCGGCGTAGAGACTCGCCGGTTGATCTGTCCGGTGAAGCTCTGAGAATGGATTCTCAGTGTTGAGACCGTAGACTGAGCTTGATGAAGCCCAAACGATCGCCGGTTGAGGATTAGCAGCTTTTGCAACTTCGAGAAGGTTAACGAAACCGGCAATGTTGGATTTGATATAAGATTGTGGATTTTGCATGGCGTAACGAACTCCGGCTTGTGCTGCGAGGTGAAGGATGTGAGTGATCGGAACTACGTCGAAGAGTTTTGTTAACAACGGCGCGTCGTTTAGGTCGCCTTCGACGATGAAGATTTGATGCTGAGTTAGTAAAGCTTGTCTTGCTCTCTTCAACGACGGGTCGTAGTAGGTGTTGAAGTTATCTAGACCTATAACACCGTCGCCTCGTTTTTTAAGGGCGAGGGAAGAGTGTGAGCCGACGAAACCGGCTGCACCGGTTACAAGTACAGTGAAACCGTTGGGGCGACGGGGTGTAGCGGAGTGACGGATTTGTCGCTCCCAAGCACCGCCGCCTCCGCCGAATGCGGAGGTGAGGAAGTGGGAATGGGTGTGGAAGTGGTGGTTGGTGGAGTCGGAGAGAGGAGGATAATTGAAAGTGAAGAAGAAAACGAGGACGAGTGCGATTAAGAGTGTGGCACGGAAGAGAAGTTTGGAGGAAGCGTTAAGGAGTTTTGTGCTGTTAACTTTTCTGATGTAGCTATTGTAACGTTCTAGCTTTACGGTTTTGCTTGTGTCTGGTGGAGAGGCCATTTTGCTGAATGCAAAAAAGCTGCAAAAATGAAAAATGGAATGGAATATGATTGTTTGGGATTTGGGATTATTAAAGGAAGAGATTGGTGATGATGGGTGTCAGTGTTTATTGCGTTGGAGTGAGGAATTTGTGTTGTTTTTTATGGCAGGAAAAAGGGTTATTACCTCTGAATGTGTGAGAGCTGATTTGAGGTTGAGCCCTGAAGATTGAAGGTGTGAGAGGATTATTAATATAAAGGGAAGGAGAGAGGAAAGAGAGAGTGAGATGGGTTGGTGTTGGTTGGAGACCACTTTCTTTTTCTTCTTACTTAACTCTTCACACCATCATAAACACTCATGGAAAGTGCTAGTAGTAATAGTAATACTTGGGTAATGTTAACTGACCTTACATTAATTTCTATTTTTCAATTTTGACTTAAACATATTTTACTTTAGTTATTTATTTTTTCTCCAATATATTTGGGGATTTTTATTTGTAATAATATGAAAATATAGTTCATTAGGACAGATTCAATTCTCAATTCTTGTATGGAAATATTCTTAAGAACAATTCATAAGAAAAAAGAAATTTTTTAATTTTTTTTTAAAGAAAATTTTTAACTTTTTTTAATTGAATTTATTGAGTGGTTATTATTATGATGGAGAAATAAAATGTTGTTTTTTAATTAATTAAAATTTTGTAAACGATATATAAAAAAAGTTTTTACGTCTGTGTTTACCTAAGAATTTCCTTCTCATCAATATTATGAGCAGTTTAATTTTTTTCATTTTTAAAATATTGTTAAAAATATTAAAAACTTTTTAAATTCATTTTTTTATAAATTAAAAAAATTAATTTTAACATCAAATAACATAAATACATTATTAAAAATTAAAACATAGTTAAAATTTTAAAATATATGTATATTTTCAAATAAAAATTGTTCAAGGCTTAGATTCCTAGGACACAACCTAAAGGCGAGTATGGTTGAAGAATACGTTGCATAGCTCATTCGAAGACTATCCTATAAAGCATGTTGGGTACTCGTACCGAGTACCATAGTCGGCTGGAAAATTATCGTTGGGTACTGACCAAAGCCATGTACGACGAGGATACAAAGGGTCAAGGTACAGATCAAAAGTAACGCCTACCTCCTAGCGGCCGCAACGGATGAGTAAAAGCACCATCAATGAGATCGCATTTAAGGTTGTGCCAATGGCAGTAGCAGAAGAAGCTGAAAGGTCATCTCTTTAATGAGGTTTAAGGGTCAGGCGAAACTATAAATAGGGGTTCCCGCAAGAGGGTTAAACGAGACATTCATCTTGGAGCAAAGTATTCAGAACACAGCCTCCGAATTCCCAAAGCTATTGTCAACATTCCTTCGTTAGCGGCTTCCCTGACTTTAAGGATAAGCCCGACCAAAAATTTAGTTTTTACACAATAACAAAAATAAATATATTATCTTTTAAAAGAAATCATATTCATTAAAATTTTAATTTTACCTCTCTGAATGATAACATAATACTATTTGGATATAAAATTCAATTGCAACTTTTTTCATGATAAGTTTATCAATAAAATGTAAAATTACTCTTTTAAAAACTATTTTTTATTTATTTTTTTGTCCAAATTATCAATAATATATTATTAAATAGACCTTCACATCATTAATAAATATAACACTATTAATAAATATAATAATTGTGAAAAAGAAACCAAAAACTGAATTTCAAAAGAATAAGAAAATTTTAAAAAAAAAAAAAACAAAAAGGCACACCGAACTCCTGTATTTATAAAAATAATAGGGGCACAAGTTGTAAAAGTTTAATGTAAAAAAAAAATATTGCATAGTAAATTTTAACTTTTTTTTATAAATAATTTGCACCAAATCTTTACCACTACACTAGTAAATTCTGATTTGACTATTTCAAAAATTTAAAGTTTAGTTTTTTCAATATTTAAAATTCTACTTTTAGTATTTTAAATATTTTGACAAATACTTTAAAAACACAAGTTATTATCCTTAAAAAAAACTGCAATTAAAATCAAGTTTAGTCAAAATAATAAGAAAAAAAAACGTAGAGTAGAATTTAAGCTTATTAATTACTTAGCATAACTGTTCTCATTCATAATACTACATCGTATAGTACATAATATTACTATTACAGTCATATTATAATCCTTTTTCGTATTATTGTATTAAGTACGGTGCGTGGGCCTTGCCAATTCCAGCTACGAATGGAGAAATACTTACACTTGCACCATGTGCTTTTCACGTGCCAATATGTCAACCCTTCTGGTCTAATTAAATTCCACAAATAAAATACCATTAGCATTCATTACTTTGTTGGCAAAATAACAAACACCCAACAAAGTAAATTCTTCAATTCTTCTTGCACTTTCCATTTTTTAAGACTATATAGTACGTACTACATGTTTTAATATGTTAAATTGTTTGTTATAACAGCATTTTGTAATTGGTTTGGCTGGTTTGGCCAATAACCAAACCCACAAGAATTTAATGCCACGTTGATAAAAAAAAGATGAGATTTAACTTAGAACTTAGAAGTCAAAGTGTTCAAATTCTAAACAATTTTCAACCTATTATATATCGACCAAGATAATTGTTTAATTAGATTATTTTTTTTCAAGATTTATGCGAATGTGACAAATGCCCACCGACAATGTTTAAGAATTCGATCCTTTTCACATTTATCAGTATTAGCATCTTTTATATATATTAACATTTTTCCAGTCATCACGTTGAATAATGCAATATGCAATATGCAATAATCGAAACAAGAAACAAAGTTTGATATATAAATATAAAAAATTAGTTGGTTAATTGTCTTAATCTTAATTAGGAAACTTGGTTGGTAATTAATTTCTATTGTTATATACATAGTAGGATAGGAGCAGTATTATTCGGACCCAGAAATTGATGTCCAAATGGATGAGAGTTGTCTCTGAAGTCGGTTGTCTAAATCATCAATTTTGGACCGATTCGAAGCTTGAGTAATACTATCAATTTTCTAGTACAACTTGTTTCTTCATCTTGTACTTTTGTTACAAAATGAATATGATTTAGTGATATGTAACAATTTGATTCCCAAACTTCTCTTTCATTATTGTTCTATCCAAAATTTACTTTTTTGCATTGGATTCTCATTCCATGCATGAGGTTGTCATAAACCATGCCTAATAAATTATCCATTATATATTAGCCCCACTTGTATTAAATAGATTCATCGTATAGATAAGTGTTAATTCATTCAAAACGTCACTTTATCTATATAGCTATAATTTGCGGAATTTATTTTTTAGAGTTATAGAAAAATTTGTTAAAAATAAAAAAACATTCTTACTATAAACAAGATGGTAATTTTTATTCTTTACAGATAGATTTCGTTGTAGAAATAATTTGACATAACGTGTTGGAAGAAACTCCAGAAATGTACGTTCTGGATGTTTTTTGTTGACTCATAGTGATAGTACTTTCCAAACTAAGACAAAAGGTTTTAAGAGGCTAATTTAGAAACTTTTAAGATAAAATATTAAAAATAAGAAAAAGAATAGACGCGTTAAATATTGTAAAAATTTATGTACTCTTTTCACATATGATTTCATTTGACTTCACTTACCTTGTTGTCTGTAACCGACCTCACACGCTAATTTATGAAACCCCAACAACATATGCTACAATCACATTATATGTCAGTGTATATTATATTCGAATTAAAGGGTTTTTTTTTACTATTTAGATATCTTATATGTAATATGTCGACTGATCATTGAAGTAGAGACAGAACACTGTATTTTACTAGTGAACAGATACTATGCTGGTATGATATTAATGAAACATGATTCCCTGCTAGCAATATTTTTCTTTAATTACGCAATGTTCAGTGTCTGATCTCGATCTAATGATTCAAAATGATACATGTTTAATATTTTTTTATATAATTAAAAAATACTGGGATTAAATTTAGATCGTTGGATCCAAATGAAACGGCAATTAGAGTAATTATCCATGACAGCCTGAGTTTGATGAGTGCAGCAAATCATAGTCCAATATTAATAGGGTGGCAATTTCATCCATTAATTTATCATTTTTATTCAATTCTTCTAACATTGTTGAATATTAATGAATGGGATTCAATACATCGTATTTGAGAATATAGATGGATACAATCCATCTAAGATTTTTCTAAAATTTTATGTATCATTTTTTTAAAAATGAAATCTAGTCAATTATATTTTTTAAATTTTTTAAGTAGATGATCTTAATAAATATTGTTAAAATATTTAAAATTTTATTTTTTTAAATAAAAATACTAATAAACATAGAGAGATATCAGATATCATATACTAAAAAGACCTTTACATTTTAAATTTCTAATATTCAAAGCTAGCTATCTCTCTCTAATGACGAAACGGGGACGTGGGAGACCGAAATCCATGGTGTCACTATCGTTGGTGAGTCATCCTACACTAGAGCAACAACCGGTGGTGGAGGGAGCGCGAGGAAACGATGAAGCTAGTAGCGATAAGAAAGCTGATGAAAAACAAATCGTAACAAAAACCCTAATTGTGAAGAATTATGAGCCTGGAGTTGTCAAAGAGAATCAAGAATAGTGGAAACTATGGGTGGATGTACTTCGCGATAATCGTAATCCTGCCAAGGGGATTTCCATGGAGTATGTGGCGCCTACTATTGTCAATGGTGAAGTGGAAATCAAAATTGATGAAGAAGATATAGCAACTGAAATCCAATTTTGGGGAAATGCTCTAATCTTGTATGTGATGGGAGCAAATCTGAGCATGTATACAGTCAAAAACTACATGGTAAAAACATGGAATTTTGTGCGAGCACCAGATCTATATTATCCCGAAGAGGGATATTTCTTGGCACAGTTCAATTCCTTTGAAGATAGAGAAGTTGTGATGATGAAGGGGCCATACACCATCAGGAACATGCCTCTGATTTTGAAGGAATGACGCCCTGATTTTGACCTAAAGAAAGACCTGCTCCGAACACTACCTATTTAGTTGAAGCTTCCTCAGCTCCCACTGCATTTATGGGGTGTGAAGAGCCTAAATAAGATAGGTAGTGCAATAGGAACTCCTCTAATGACAGACGAATGTACTGCAAACAAGCTACGGGTGTCGTATGCTCGAATGCTAGTGGAGGTTGATATAACACAAAACCTTGTCAAGAAGATTGCCATCAAAGATATTGAAGAAGATCTCCTATCAAAGCTCTCCAGTCCCAAAAAATTAGGACATAACTGAATTGTAATACAAAGAATATCTAGTCGCCCTCAAAGGAAATATCTATGTTGGAACTTCAATAAGGTATATATGCCTCCTTTAGAGGCAATATCTATGTTGGAACTTTAATGAAATATCGTTTATGTCCTCAGAGGCAATATCTATACTCATACTTCAATGAAGTATCCTTGTTATTCTTTAAGGAATTATCTATGTTGAAACTTCAATGAATTATCATTTCCTTTCTTAGAGGCAATATCTATGTTGGAACTTCAAGAAAGTATCCTTGCCTCCCTCAGAAGTCATATCTATGTTAGAAATTCAATGAAGTATTATTGTCGCCCTAAAAGACAATATTTATATTAGACCATCACATGATGACCCTCGCCCAGAGAAAATCAAGCAACGATTGAGGGACTCGCCCCAAGGAGAAATTTATTTAATCAAGGAAACGTGAAAGATAAACAAATAAAAAATTACATACCTAAAGCATTGAGTCCTACAAGTCTTCATGGACTCATCTCTAGCAAAACATGAGGAACTCGCCTCAAGCAACGCATAAAGGACTCTCACCCAAACTATCACTGCCTCTCAGGGCTAAGCCTCACTAGGCATCTTCACAAACTCAATGAAAAACATAAAATCAATAAATATACCACCTAATACAGCAGGAATATCATTAATGAGACATCGAAGGGAAATGTTGCAAGAAAACCTCAAACGGGGTAACAACATTGATTGTACAAAAACAAAAACTTAAGAGTTGTAAATAGGGACTCATCATGTCTAAGCCTCGCTGGAGGGACTTGAATATATGGATTGAATGTACTTCTAAAGCAACCCTGATTGTATATGCCAAAAAAATGAAAAACATTGAAAATAAATCACTCCACCTTTTCCAAGACCTTGTGCTTAAGGGAGCGTATACCATGATGGTTTTGCAGGGGCCTAGAAGAGATGGTCTATGAAAAAGCAATTCAAGGCAAGTATGTTGACATCGGGAGAGTACCCGAATGATACGATAGGTCGCCTATTTGGGCTTGGGCTGGGCAAGCGCTCGAACTAGGCCTAATTGCCTGAGATAATATTGGGCCATCCGAATTGGGTTACACTGTCCGCTCGTGTAATAAAAGAGGGTGACGATGTACCCAAGAAATAATTGACTAAAAAGAGAAACCTAGTGAGGAAAATTGTCTCCTCGATGATTCGAGGCAGAACAAGTCCCTTCCTTTCCATGTTTTCTGATGAGGGAGCCAGAGAAAACACCATATTTAGTCTAGGTCCAATGAGTTTCTATATAAACCTCATTCCCAAAATAGGGGAGGGACCACAAAATTTCCCCTGAAATACACATAGGAGCTCTCCATAACCATACATGGGAGAGGTCTCACCACACTCAAAAACCTTAAAACCCTTAGACAATCCTCTCACCACACCATTGTAATTTTTTAGCAAGCAGAAAATCTAACCACATTAATCTAAATTCCATGTGTTAAAGTCTTAATGTCTTTTATTGTTATTTTACTCTAAGTTATCAAACAATCAAACTGTTCAACTACTTTGCTTAGAAGTATAGGAATTATTGAACGACTTTGAATATCACATCAGACCCTTTGGAGACAATACAAACAAATAGTTACTATCCTTTGATGTTGTATTTTAACTCAACAATGACGTCGTTATCAAGGATTGACGTTTAGATACTGAAAGCAATGTGATGATTTTTTATCATTTAGAGTATCCTTGTTCCTAGATGTTTGTAATTGTTTATATTTGTGAATATCTTTTATCATATTACTACTAAGTGTTTGGTTAGATTGCTAAGATTCCTGAAAAATCAATTACTCTTTGATCTCGAAAACGAAAGGATTGCTCGCAAAAACAACAGTAAAATAAGAAAACAATAAGCCAGAAGAAAAGCGCAACTAGAAGAAACCCTTGTTTCTACAAAACCAGAAGAAATGGCAGATAAGAACAATCGAGTCAACAATGATAACTACAAAAACCAAAATAAGGCCAATAATGTAGCTGGTGGCATGACCTACCATAATAGTCCAAGAAGGATAGCTCACATAATCATACCCCAGAGAAATACTCGGCAAGCTGAAATGAAAACTAGATTACTTCAAATATTATATGTTAATCCTTTTGCGGGTTTGGACCACGAGGATCCATATACACATCTCACCAAATTCTAGTAGTAGCTGAAGAAGAATTGGAGGCGGTATTTATGCAATTGTTCCTCGACTTATTGATTGGAAAAGCTAAAGAAATAGTACTTAGATCAACCTACACACGTAATGATCGATTGAAATATACTTAAGGAAATTTTTGTTAACATGTTTTTCCCACACAATAAGTTTATAGAAGCAAAGACTGTCGTTGTCCTGTTCGCCCAAGGCTCAACAGAGACATCATGTGAAGCTAAGAAGCAATACACGTCCATGGTGCATAAATCTCCAAATCACGATTTTGACATCCCCACTCAAATCAATATATTTAGATGTGGGCTACAACAACAGTCAAAGCTCTTTTGTGATGTAACAGCTGGTGGTTATCTCATGTCAACGAGTGTCGAAGATACAATTACTATTATAGATAGAATGACACAGCGATCACCAAAGATAACACAATAGAAACCCTCTACAAAGAAAAGCTTACATCATTGTGTTAAATGTCAACGATATAATATTGGCTCAAAACAAACTGCTAACCCAAATCATGGATAAACTTATAAAGCATTTGTCAAAACTACCTCAACAACTCAAAAAGATACACTAAACACCAAAGGATAAGCAAATTTCCCTTGTAACGGATGTCACCTATAATTGGAGAATTATAGATGCCACCCCCCCCCCCCCCCCCCCCTCATTTTACATTATTCCCAAAAATGCTCCGAATTATACATGTCACCCTCCAAATTATACATGCCAACCCCCCCCCCCCCCCCCCCCCCATTTTACATTCTTCCCAAAATGCCCCTGACCTATTTACTCAAAAATTTTACCTTTTTTAAAAAAAAATATTGTGGCAAAAATCATCAAAAAGCAAATTTTCGGTACCTCTTTTTGGCGATACCGAAAATTCTTTGTTTTTTTTACAAAATTCCAGTATCCATTTACCGAAAATTTCACGAATTTCCGATAGAAAACCGATACCGAAAATTTCTTAAGAACCTAAAATTTTTTCAATATGGCAGATGAAGTTTTATATCTTTGCAGTCCTGAATTGATACCGGATATTTCAAATTTCCAGTATCAATTTTAACTTCTGCTACATACCGGAAATTTGAAATATCTAGTACCCGGAAATTTTAAATTTCCGGTATGTAGCATCAGGCACAGTAAATTAGTAAATGCAACAAAAATTCGTGTATTTATATGAAATTTCCGGTACGGTACCGAAAATATTAAAAAATCTGATATTTTAAAGGGATAATTTGGTAAAAATATCCTACTTGAAAGTGGCATATATAAAATAGGGGTGGCGAGATAAATTCTCTTATAAATGGGTCTATAATGGGCCTACCATTAAACAAAAGTTACAATTTGGATTGGGCTTATATATCAAAATTGATGGACCTAACATAAAATTGGGCTTATATATCAAAATTGATGGACCTAACATAACGTATTCATAGTGTCATTTTCCATTAGTCGAAAATGACATTACCATTTTGAAAAGAAAAGAAAAAAGTTTGTCATTACCATAAACAAAAGGGGTGCCTTTGAAATGGACCTTTGTGGTTACTTGTATCCCTTAAGTGATAAGTCCTTTTTCCATTCCCTCAAAATCAAATAATCTCTCCATCACCTTATGGTCTACTCATTCATCACAATAAATATTTTGATAAATTATAATTCAAATTTCTTCCTCTTCTCTCTCAAGTCTCAATAATTATTTTCATGATCTTCGTATATATATTTATAATTAAACCCAACATGCATCGTAATGGATATTGATTAAGAACACACGTTAATTGCAAGTATTTTCAAGTACACTTGAGTAATTAATTAATACAAAATAAGATTTGGGCTATCTAATTTCTTGATTATTATTATTATTATTACTACATGCATATATTCTATAGAAATGCTTTTGTGAAAAAGCTATGATTGAAGAATATGCTTATTATTGGTTGGTGGAACCCAATGTTTGACTCTATTAACAATTTAAGATGAGACAGAAAACGACATGTTCTCTTCTCTACAATGCTTCCTCATAGAATTTCATATCATTTGTATTTCTTACACTTGAGAATCCAATGTAAGAATGTTCCATACGTTATGTTTTCTTCAACAATTCATCTAAAGCTATAAGAGTAACTAATTACTATCTTTTTTCTTTTGCATATATTTTGTACTATGATTGAGGTGATTCTTTGACAATTGGCTTATTTTAAGATTGAAAATCACGTAACTGAGATAGTACTGTTTGAATTTGCATTTTTTAATTGCCACCGTGTTAAAATGCTCATACATGACTTTTGATAGCAACTTTGGCTCTATCTTTCCACTGTCGGTAGAATAGCAGAACTTTCATTCATTCCATTAATATTGCTTTCAATTTTAAAATCAATTATTATTGAGCAAATTTTGTGGTTAAAATATTAATTATAATATTGAAAATTTTGTTCTCTTTTAAGAAGCATACAACTTATAACTATCAACTTAAAATAGATAGAGACTCTTAAATACAGACACATTATTCGTACCTGCGAATTAGTTCGCAGGTACCGGTTAACGGTACTTTTGTAAATTCGTTCATACAAATTTACATAAAATTTATCTATAATAAAATATCGTTCAACCAATTCTATTTTGGAGATGTAATTTTTACTTTGATAAAAAGTGAAAATCGATTAGTCATAGAGTTTTAAATTGATACGGTTTTAAAAGAATTTTGCATTACAATGGTCTTCGGCCGACCACTAAGTGGAAGTTACAATTTGTTTGAATTGCTTGCAACGCAGGAAAATTATACTTCGGAAGAGTACAAACGATCCAGAGCAATGATACACCCAACGGCTCTCTGCATTACACATCTAGCAAATTAATAATTGATTGCTATAACCGCTCTACTATATAACGGATAAGCGCGAAGGATTCGGATACATAATTTCAAATTCAAATTTCATTCAGTCTTCTCCTTCACATACTTAATTGAACTTTGAGTACTAATCTTATAAGTCAACTTGACTCCTACGGATTGGAAGTTCAGATCCACCGTTGACCCTCGTAACCACCGATTCTCCAATCACTTTTGATTTCGTAACATAACATAGTTACTTTAACAACCGATGTGGGACTATGGAATTTTTCTCAAAATAATTTTTGGATACAAAAAATATCTTTAACAAAGGTAAAACTATAAAAAAAATTATGTCTCAATTACTTTATAAGACTAAGAATATCTTTAACAATCCACGGAAGACTAAATTTTTCCTCTCAATCACTCTATAGTATCCAATATTATTGTATAATCATTTTCCCAAATTTCTACAATATTAACACTGATTTAATGTTTAACAAAGACTTTCTGCAACCTTAACATAAATTAATCAATATATTCTAGTGGCTGTTAACTTTTGTCTAATTATAAAACTATTAACATGTCTCTTTCAATTGGAAAGTGATAAATGATATGTTAACATCAATTATTACTGTGATTGGAACTCAGAATTTATTGAGGTTATTTCACCAATGAGGATTCAGGTTGGTAGGGACACTATACGCTCAAACATCACCTTCAATTATTCATACCTTTTAGTATCATCACATTGGGAATGGTAACAAAGAATAGAGATCATAACTTAAACTTACATTGAAATGCAATTAACCCTGCACTTTACTATTGCACCCTCCATGTTACATACCAAAAGAATAAAGTTATTTTCACAACTGGGGACACAAAATCTGCAAACATACCTGCACATCTTGTACAAAATATTTACACAAATAATTTGAAGTGGCTGAGGCAACATCATGTATGTCGTCAGTGGCAGAGTCAAGAATTTTAGGGTGTTTGGACAAAAAATTTAACCGCACGTTACATGTGATATAATATATAAATAGTCTTAAAGTGTGCTACATAAGAGAGATGAAACCTAATCTGTAAATACTGTGCTAAATAAAATTAGGAGGTAAATGCCTTCTCCGAGACCTTTTTACGGTGAGTTTTTGAATAATATCAAATATTTGTTTTAATTTTCACACACTATTTTTACTAATTTTGCTTCTAATTTTGTCTAAAAATCGACTATTATGTTGGAGATATACAAAGAAAATAGGAGTTGAGCCTGAACGCGTGTCCGGGCTAGCTGGACCATGAAACCGCCTCTGTATGTCGCAATTTTATATATATAAAGTTTTAATAAGTTGGGTTCATACGAATCATCAGAGTGAGAATAAATCTTTGGACTATTCTGACATCGACTATGGGAGTTGAACTCACTTGATTTTTATCGGCGCTACATTGCAATCTTTGATATAATAGAAAATTGTTACATTACAATTTTTTCTTTAAAATGAACCATTTGTATTGATAATAATTTTCCATGCAAAGTTTAAATATTAGATTCTTAGGTCCCAATTTAATTGCATGGTGGGCCAAGAAACAAACACTGCTAGATCCACCATGAGTGCAGAGGTTCTCTTGGTGCAGAAATTACTCACATAACTGCAGGTCCCTTCATTTTTGTGTACTGTGATAACTTTGAGTACTATCAATTCTTTGACAACACATTGCACTAAATGCATGGAGTTAGACATTTACTTTGTTCGAGAAAAGGTTCTGACTCTCTGACATTGTTGGAGGTCAGCATTACATCTGAACATCAAGTGGCAGATGCACTCAAACAAACTCTTTCTATTCAAGCAACCAAATTTAAATTTATCAAATTTTTTAATAGATTTCATACCAATGCAATAGAGAAGTAGAGTTAAAGATAACTTTAGTAACAATATTTTTCAAAGCATTGTGTTAGATTCTCACACTCTCAGCTAGCCACAAATACAATTACCTTAGAATAATTATCAGAATATTTTAACAAATCGATGTTGAATAAAAAATAGTTTAAAAGAACAATAACCTTTAATTATGGAGTTGTAATGGTAACATAATTGAGGGGGAAAAAAGATACTTTAGTGTTTATTTGGAAACTTGGTGGGCCACCGCCACCTCACATTTCACACCATATCACCATGATTTCTAAAAGCTCCTATTGGTAGCTTTTGCACACCGTACGTCCATATCGTGGTTTCAGTAAAAATCCAAATATAAGCTTAATGTGTTTGTTTAAATATGTAAAATAATTGATTAGATACAGAAAAATAGAGTTACGGTCATCCG
Source organism: Vicia villosa (assembly GCF_029867415.1). Lineage (NCBI taxonomy): Eukaryota > Viridiplantae > Streptophyta > Magnoliopsida > Fabales > Fabaceae > Vicia > Vicia villosa. The sequence goes on along the minus strand of NW_026705450.1, from coordinate 508,902 downwards.
CGCCTAGATAGATAAATGATCATCTATCCCCAAACAAAACAATGATCATTTGTGTCAAAGTCAACAAGGTTGACCATCTAGATCTCAAGACAACCATGATCATATGTACCCAGAGAGACATCAACACTCAACGCAAATTGACTACATGTGCCCAGATGACAAATGTTTTGTTGTGTTAAGGCATCATACATTCAAGTCATAAAAAATTTCTCTCAAAGTCACATAATGATACTTGTGAAATTATCAAAAATGAAAGGATGAGATTTTATACAAATAGTACAATTTCCGATGGCTTTATTCCCAATAGACAAATGATTGGCAAGAAAACATGACTGGCAAGTTAAATATTCAAGTCTTCTATATGAAGCAGGTAAATTCAAATGTTGAAGATTACTATTTCACACTTCATACAACATTATATATGCTTTGCATTTGATTGTTATAATAGCAAATAATAACATTTAAATACAAATACAAGTGCTTCAATTACTATTATTTCTTAGGAAAATTATTCAGTTGTAATTGCATTTTATTGAGTTTACCTCTATGTGAGAGTTGTTGTAAACAAATAATTTACTTTTAACTTAAGGAAGTCATCTAGAGTGAGACAGGGAAGTTCTCTAGTACTATGAGACAAGGAAGTCTCTATTGGTTTAAGGCAAAGAAATCTAGGAGACTAGGACTAGAGTGGTTGATTGTAATCTAGTTTGATTATTGAGAAAATCTCTTAGTGTGAGGAGATTGAAAGTAACTCATATTTAATAGAGTGAACCATGATAAACTTTAAGAGTGAATCTCCACCATTCTCTTTTTACAATCATCGCTTTATTTTTATGTTGCATGTTATCGAAAAAGTTTTAAAACTCTACATAATTCAAACGCTCATTTTCTTATACTTTTTTCACCTTCATTTGTGAAACTTCTCTAAAGTTTAATCGATGTTGTCTTTATTCTCAACCTTAATATAAACAAATGCGAGTGAATATGTTGTCTCAGTAAAAATAATTTCGACAAACTCAAATAATGATAGGCATGCAGTTCTAACTGGAGTCGATCAATAACACTAATGAAAAAGTGTTAAGCAGTTTGATGGAACTTATATTCACTCAATATATCATACCATTTGATTTAATTTAAACAGTAAATATCAGTGATATCAATATTAATATTTTGCTATATTTTATTATATTATTTACAAATAAACACTATTGAAGTTTAGTTCTTAAATCAAACGATGTGAGTAGTTGTCTCAACTTGAATTATAGTTGATTCGTTGAAATAGTTTATCTAAATTTTAGTTTATCTAGCACGTAGTTGAATTATATTTTATTTAGAATTCAATACTCATATATTTTAGTTTTTAGTTTATTATTTTTTTGTATTTTTTATTTAAAAATTACTTTTTCAATTAAAAGCAAATATTAAATATAATATGAACCGACACAAATAGTCATAGCCTGCAGAAGAACCAACTTATTATAATTTGTTTACTTTTTTAGTTTTTTTTTTACTTTTATAAAACAGATTGGATAGTTCATTTTATCAACTCTATATACATGTAAAGTAACACATCCATCATCAACCAAACATTTTATTAGATATTCCATTTAAAATCATTGAATACTTGATAAATTTTTAATATTTAGGACATGTATTATATACTTTATGAGCATTTAAATAAAAAAATCATAAGGATATTTCTTTAAAGGATCCTAATATATGTCATCTCATGAAAAAGTTTCTTCGTTTCATGTTTTAAACACTCATGGTCATGGCCTTCTAAATTTTGTGTCATCTTATAATTGTGTTTTTCACAAATCATAACTCCACAGTTTTTTGTCTTTTTAACAAGTTTCTATATACACACAAAAAATAACTCCACAGTTTGAACGGGCATTCATGTTTTTTGGACTATGTGATGTTGTTTTAATTGTTTCTTGCTTTCTTTATAAAGTTCATACATGTCAACTCTTTTACACTCCAATCTAAGAATTTTTGAATCCTAATAGACTTTTTATATGTATGACATGGACTATAAATATACAGATGTTGACATTACCTTCTAAGTCAACTTGTTCTACTTCTGCTAAGATTGTAAAATTAACAGGCATGCAATATGCAACATACAAACATTAAATATCATACATACATAAAAATAAAAAAAGTAGCCAATCAAACATGATATTCATAGTTAACAGACCAAAAATCATAAGTCTGCTCGATTTTCTCATTATAGTTAACAGACCAATAATGTCTTTGTAATGATACAAATCTACAGCATAGGATCACACAAAACACAACCACCACCATCCCATAATGTGGCAGCTAGTAACAACTCAAATGACTACGATCGGTTTCCTCGCTCACTTCCAATAATATTGCTGCTCACAAATGAGACGCTTAGAATTGGCTTCCTCTCTCAAGAAGGGTTTGTATGTTAGAATCTTTACCCCGGGCTCTCTTCTTCCATATGAGAGACACTTCTTCAAATGTCAATCCCTTTGTCTCTGGCACAAAGAAGAGCACAAAGAAAAAAGCAACCACGCATATAACACCAAGAATCACGAAACTCCCACCAAGACCAACGGAATCAGAGACTGAAAGAAAACTTTCAGACATTATCACACTGCAAATCCAGTTAACAGTAGCTGACATTCCCCCACATACACCTCGGAACTCTTCAGGGTAGATTTCTGAGTTCACAGTCCATGGCACTGGTCCCATTCCTGGAGCGAAAAAAAGAATATACAGAGCTAACCCGATAATTGCTATCCATCCATAGATTGTATTTGAGGAGTCAGATGATTGAAGGTAAGATCCTGCAGAAAGGATTGCCAGAGCTATAGTTGCACCTGACAAGCTTGAGAGAGCCAACTTCCTTCGCCCTGCATGGTCAATTAGATAAATGCCAAGAATTGTTCCAGCAGCATTCATGCCAGCAACTATGAGAGATAAAAGAAGAGCTAACTGATTGGAATTAAACCCGGCCATTTGAATGATTGTGGGGCTGTAGTACATGACTATGCTGATACCGGTGAACTGCTGAAAAGCCTGCATAATAGTGAGAATATGGGAGAAGTTACACAGCATAAGATGCAAGCACATTCATTCAATATCTAGAGATATATCATTTGAAAGTGGAATACAGAAACAGAAATTTTAGTCTTGGCTCAATAACCTGAAGTCCGGCCCCAACAAAAAAAGCATTTCTGATTTCTTTTGAGCGGAAAACATCCATGTATCTAATGTTCTTCCGTTTCTGCCGTTCTTTCTCAGAAACATCTGTGAGGTAATTGACTTCATCTTCTAGACGTTCATAAGTATAGATATTAGAAAGCACAGAAATAGCTTCTTCTTTCCTATTCTGTACATGAAACATACTGGTGTAAGATAGCTTTTAGCATGAGGAAAGCTTTCAAGGAATGAGAAACCAATACCCCAAATATAATGTATAAATATAAATAGAAGCTTTTTTCACCTTCAGGAAAAGCCACCTTGGAGATTCAGGCAGGAAAAGCATGACAAAAAACTGAATAACAGCTGGCAAACCAGCAACGCCCAGCATCCATCGCCATGTCCCAGGAACCTGCTTTATTAAAGTTTTATTAGACGGTTTCTCAAATAACAAAAACACATCCTAATAGGCAACCACAATACAATTGAGCCAAATAAAATTTCAAAAGATAAAGGCAACTTAGCCTTTCATTACACGAATGGTTACTTTTGAACAACATTAAAGCCTTCAAGGTTTTTCAGAAACACAAAAATTAATTCAATTTGAACATATTGTCACGGTAAAAAAGTCTTATACTGTCATTCAATGATACATTGTCACATCCTTTAATGACGTACACTATGTGGCAAAACTGCACTGGTATAACACAACTTTTCTTTATATGGATGAGAAAGACAGAAGCATGCAATTAAAAATCAAATAAACATAAATCATTAAATTAAGAAGGAAAGAACACAAGAATTCCTTCAATGGTGCTGCCTCAATATATGTTGACGGCGATGTTGGCCCTTCAAGCTGCAAAAATGGAATTCTTATGTGCCAGCAATATTAAATAAGGAACTTTTAGGAAAGACTGTGAAATAAGCATTGATATGAAAAAATCAAGCATCAGATTTTGTTTCAAGAGGAATAGTATTCCCGAAGTGTATCAGTTGTGACATTTTGAATCCTCCTGCCAATATATGTTGTCACTTTCAACCTCATAGAACAATAATCATTGTTAAGAAATGTGGTTGGGTCTAACTCAACCGTACAAAACGCCCAGGACTAGACAACTGGAGCGTATAAATAAATGGCGGGTGGTCCGATAGCGAAAACCATAGAAGGTGGCCCACCGGATCTTAAACGAGGCTCTGATACCATGTTAAGAAATGTGGTTGGGCCTAACTCAACCTTACAAAACCGGTTTGTAGGGTGAGGATTACCCCCACTTATAAGGACATGTGCAGGCCATATATTGTCCGAAGTGGGACTCTTAACAATCATAAAGATGAATAGAAAATCTGTGATTTAAATTAACTGTTACCTAGTCATTTAAATTATCTACTCTAACCAAAACTTTAAAAGAAAGATAAGCTTCTCCAGAAAATTTGTAACTCTTCATTGTTGGAAATTGAATTAAAAAAACTCCAAATTTTCATCTAAATTATCAAAGAATAAGCAAAAGTTCAACTAAATAATAATGCAGCAGAACTTAGTGGGATAGTGTATTTGTGTTTGTGCATCCTTTACTAGCCAGTAATGTCATTCACAAATAACATTACGGTATGAGTAAAAACAATAACAAATGTATTTGTTGTTCATGTAAGAGGGGGGTCATTGTGGGTAACTGGTTATGCTAACTACAGTCAAGGTATTGACATACTGGAGCAGAGCTATTTACTAACTTAACATAGATCGATGTGCGGAACAAAATACAAATATTGATTCGTCTAAGAACTCTAAACTTGGAAGAAAAAATAGCAGTATTCTGCAAGAAGAAGAGAAACTGCTTCTTGGTACGTCATACATATAATATAGTGTTATATGATTGCACTAACATTTAGTAAACTTGATTACACAGTTATATCTTACAATTGATTATGCAACTACAAAACTAATAATGCAACAAATGAAACCCATGAGGACTAACTGACAAAAATGATTTATATATCCAACTTCTCAATTAGTTGTTGGAGCAACTTCCTTTGAAGTAGCTTCCTACTGCTGTGGCTGATAATCTCATATACAAGACATTATCAAAAAATACATATTGTATACAAGACTAACAATACAAATTATAAAAGCCTTAAGTTACTTGTGATTTTAAGGTTAAATAACTATCTCCTAATCACCAGTCAACAATATGAAATAAGAAATTCTGAGTTGAAAGTCATATTTTATACGGTAATTAACTTCTAAATTGAATTTAAACTTTTCAGAATCAGAACAGGCAAAAATATTTTCTTAAAAAATGGGATAATTGTATCAAGGGAACATGGATTTGGGGGGAAAGAATTAATGATGAGTGACATGTGGCAATTAAGCCTATAAACATATACTATGTTTCAGTATATAGATTATGATTCTTAGTTTCTGTGTTCAAATTAAGTTAGTCAATGGTTAGGCTAAAGATCCTTTACCTCTTTAAACTTTTAAACAATAGTCCCAAAAAAAAAAAAAACAGACACATTCCTGCATACCGTTAAAATAGATTTCTTCCATAAAAACTTTCATTTACTCAAACTGACTATCAAGTAGTGCCAGCACGACTAGGAGTAGGAGACATAGAGAGCAAAGAAAGACAGGCCTAACCTTGGTAAAGGCAAGATTTATGAGGTAAGAAAGAAACTGTCCGCCAGTTATCATGAGTACATTTGTGCTTACTAATGAACCCCTTATTTCTGATGGTGAGGATTCAGCAATATATACAGGAGCAGTGACAGAAGCTATGCCCACGCCAAGGCCAACAAGAAGACGGCCAAGTATTAGAATATATGCATCTGGTGCGGCAGCCATGACAGCTGATCCAAGAGTAAAGACAACATCAGCACTAAGTGTGGCCTTCTTACGTCCAAAAACATCATTAATCCAGCCACCTGTTGCTGCTCCAATAATTGCACCAACCAATGCCATGCTTACAATAGTTTCCTGGGAACATAAAGATGTAAAACGATCTTGATTCCAACAAAAAAGCAGTATGTGAACATGTATGCTAGATGAGAATTACAAGCAGCAAGTTTCATTCTTGATGGAGATAAAATCCAACTCTGTGTGCATTGGCGGATCACTTTAAAAGTGATGCTGTATAGGTATATCCCTGTAAATTAGAAACCGTGCATTTTGGAGTCAACAACAATCAATAAGGTGTATAAGCTTGTACCTGAAGGAAGCTACTTTTCCGGACATCATCAAAATCATCTTTAATATATAGAAGGGCCCCTGATATAACACCTACAGGCAGCAAACAACAGTTCCATGAACAGTCAAACCTCAGACGCTAGTTTCTGTAATCATTCTGGCTAAAATTGATCTTGAGTTTAGAACTCAGACTATAGCTGCTCACAACTTAATAGTAAACAAAATATTGGATCAATCTAAAAAACAAAATATTGGGCAAATCTTAAATGGGTTTAACAGCAGTCAGAATCTCTGAGACACAATAGTTGTTAACAATTATTATTAAAATGGGGATAACAGTATTGACTTATAAACTTTACCAAACAAAGTATAACAATTACTAGCAAGCATCAAAAGTGAACCTTTACATATTACAGCCTCACAGGGTATCTTCTCATTTCGAATTCCCCATCCCACGAAATCCTTAAATCGAGTTTTCAATTAAAATGCACAAGTAAATGTTAATTTTAATACAACAACAACAACAACCACCAAGTCTTATCTCACTAAGTGGGGTCGGCTACATGGTTCAACTTTCACCATAATGTTCTATTCAGGACCATGCTTCTATCCAAATCGTTAATCTCGAGATCTTTCTTAATAACATCTTTTGTAGTCTTTCTAGGTCTTCCTCTTCCTATAGTTGTTTGACTTCTCTCCATCTGATCTACTATCCTTACCCCAGAATCTACAGGTCTACTCTCTACATGCTCAAACCACCTAAATCTATTTTCCATTATCTTTTCTACTATAGTCGTTACCCCAACACTCTCTCTAATACTTTCATTTCTAATTGTATTTTGTCTAGTCTCGTCACACATCTAACGCAACATTCTCATCTCTATTACGCTTACTTTATTCTCGTGTTGATTCTTAACTGCCCAATATTCTGTTTCGTACAACATCGCAAGTCTCGTCGCAGTTCAGTAAAATTTACCTTCAGCTTGAGTGGTACTTTTGTGTGACATAAAACACCTAAAGTCCTTCTCCATTTCGCCCACCCAGATTGAATTCGAAGGTTTACCTTCCCTTCTATTTCTCCATCATTTTGTATTACGGACCCAAGATATTTAAACTGTGTGACTTGAGGGATGATATGGTCTCCAATTTTTACCTCTATGTTAGAAACGCCTCTTCTTTTGTTGAACTTACATTCCGTATACTCTGTTTACTTCTACTCAGGTGAAAACCATGTGTTTTCTCCAAGTCTCCAATCTCTCATTAAAATCCTCCTTCGACTCTCCAAGTAGTATTGTATCGTCTACAAAAAAGCATGCATCTCGGTGCTAGCTCTTGGATGTGTTCCGTGAAAACATCCAAAATTAAGGTAAAAACGTCGGGGCGTAGGGTTGAATCTTGATGCAAATCTATTGTAATGAAGAAAGTGTCCGTCTCTCCACCTTGTGTCTGCACACTAGTCAATACCTCTTCATACATATCTTGGATAACTCAAATATATACAATTCTAACCCTTTTCTTCTATAGGATCTTCCACAAAATCTCTATAGACACTTTATCATACGCCTTCTCCAAGTCAATAAAAATTAAATGCAAGTCCTGTTGGCTCTTCCGATATTACTAAATCATACGTCGTAGTAGATAGATCGCTTCCATGATCGACTTACTAAGTATAAAACCAAATTGATATATGATAGGTACAACTCTATTTATTTGTTATTTTTAAATTAAACCTATTTGCAGTTATTGTTAAACTGCAATGTTTTGATATATGATAAATAGCTACAGATAAACATAGTTTATGGCACCACAATTACAGTGGTACCCATACTGCTATTATTGATGATACAAAAAACTGTGGATAGTCACAATTGTGATTATTCATACTTTATAATGGATTCTTCCGAGGAAAACATCCATGATAAAAAGATCAATTGTTTCAATCAATATTTAGTAATAAACTAATAATCAGTTCAATATTTAGAGTTTTTATTTCTGAGTTCATGTTTGTTTCTGCATCAATTGCTTGATAGTCAATTTGAGGAGCAATAGAAAGAAGAGGCGTAGATACCAGTGTCGTAGCCGAAGAGGAGTCCGCCAATGCCAGCGGCAGCAGTTACTCCGAGAATGTAGGGATTCTTGAAATACGATATTTTTCTTTCCGGATACAATTCCAAGTAACCGGAGCTTCCCGGGGTGGCCTCCGGCATCTTCTTCTCTCTTCGATCGCGCTGCTTGGACCCGAAAGAAATGGGGAAGAACTGTTTTTTTTTCTTCTCTGAAAATTTTTGAAAATTGATATTTATTACCAAAATTAAAAAAATTTGATTTAGACTCGATTTTCTTTGAAAATGGATATTTTTTAATGTAAAACACCTTTGAATGTTTTTCTTAAAGGAGAAACTTATTGGTACTAAACGCCACGATAGATGAGAAGCTTTTTCAGGAACTATGCGGTCCTTGAAAGGTGATGCTAATCATTAAATTCTTTAGAAAAATGTGGGCTATCATTTGATGAAGAATAGGTGGAAGACATTGTGAAAACTTACCAGAGGTTTTAAGATCATGAACATTGATAATGATTTCTTTATGGTCAAATACGAATCGATCGCAAATAGGGAGAAACTAAGAGAACAACGGATAATTTGACGCAGTCGGCCATTCCTACGGTGGCGCAACCAAAAGGTCCGTCGAAAATCAAGTTATCCATGAGCAAAGCCTAACGAAATTGCATCAAGAACTAGGCGATGATAGCGCCGAGATTGTAGCAAAAGAATTTGGAAAAAGAAATACATTGTTACAACATTTTGTTTGACATTTTGTTATCTAGAGAACATAATTTAAACATTTTCTCAAACTATCTCATACTCATGCTCGTACCATTTTCAAACCAGCTTCTCCATTAAATTTTCAACAATCCCCCACTTGAATTTAGAAAAGTGTTTAAAAGTAATGTTATACATTTCTAAGATTGTGCATAAATAGAGGTGTCGACAACTTGAACCTTGGTATAGAAAGTGAGATTTTGATTCAACAAAAGTGGTTCGTAGTCTTGAACTCTATCTCAGACATTAAATCCCCACACAACATTTTTTTAGGGTGTATTCTTTAAGTCCAGGCTTTAATGTCCATGCACGTTTATCCCAATTTTGTAAAGGCTTAAGGAATTTGACCTTAGAATTTCATAGGAACCGACCTAAGTTCCACGATCACTCAAGTGTGTCTATCAAGAATACTCTTGTAGCTTAATAATCCACCCATACAAAGTATATATCTCATTAAGAGTTTTTATTATCTCATCCTTTTATCGGTTCAGGATTCATGTTTCTCTTGTTTATAATAGCATACTCATCTCATACTACTCACAACTTGTTATTACTCATCGAACCTAATTCTTGAGATTTATAGTATTTTAAGTCGGCTTACCATCATGAGAAACATATTCATCTATATGCATTAGTCCTATCCTATTAGATGTGTTATGTATTTTCTTTCTAGCTAGTTCTTTCGTCAAAGGATCTGCTAAATTTTCATCAGTGCTTACATGATCCACTTTTAATGCTCCTATAACGATACATTCTCTAACAAAGGTGTTCTTTATTCTTATTTGATGTCTCTTACCTTTTTAATAATGGTTTGTTATTTTTTTTCAATAGATGAGGTACTATTACAATGGATCGACACATTTGGCATAGGTTTTTCCCACAAAAGGGTCTCAACTAGTAAGCGTCTAAACCAATTTGCTTCTTTACTATAAGTTGCTAATGTTATCATTTTAAAATCCAGTGTGAAGTGAGGAAAAAGGGTTCACTCTTGACAACGAGTTTCTTACACTTAAAAGAGAAATGCAACATTTTCATCCCCCATTTCACTCGTCATTGTTGTCGTCATTATGGATATTCTCAATACGATCCTCTTAATTACGTCTTAAATTTCTTGGATGATGCTAATAACTAGAAGTTTGTCAACTGTCTCAAAATCTCCCATGTGAGGTCATCGACTTCTACTCTGGCCATAATGTCGCTGAATTCTGAAAAAGCAATAGTCATAATTGAGTCGGTCATGTGTCATACGCTCTCGTTGTCGCCACTGGAAAACTATCTCTTCGATCTTGAATCAATCTCATAATCGTCACTCCGCCAACACGAAATCATTGAATTCATAATCAAATTGAATCTCACAAGAAGTGAGACGTGGAAGTGGCGAAAGTCGGTGGTTACTTTGATTGATGTTAACCAAAATCAACTAGTTGAAAAAAAGAAGAAATGATAAATCCTTGTTCCAACAACTAGAGCACGTCCATTTTGGAACCAATTGATACCAGAATCACAAAACTGAAATCCTAACTGGGAAACCACATCGTCTACCCTTAAATGTCAAAGTTATGACAATAACACTCATAGTTAAAGATTTCAAGATGCAATGTGGTGATTGGCGTTCCTATTATCATAAAAAATATAATTAATGTGTTATTTTCCTTAAGAACTCTGTGAAAGAATGAGGATAATGCTTCCGGCAAAGGAATTTCATTTTATGCGCCCCTCGTTTCACGTATACTCCAAAAAGGCCTCGATACAGATAAAATGATTAATTGGGAAATAATCGTAGCGACTTTGCACATGCGACATTCTCCGTTAAAGGAAAAATGAAAGGGAATCGGCCTAGGTCGTAGAAAAGCTAACCTACCATCAAATACTATTGATGGAAAACTTGATAATCCTATGACAAGGAGACCTCATTTTCTTATCTGCATTTCTAAGACTAAAAGAGATCGATGGGTGCACATCACATTTGATCGAGATAAACTACAACATACGACACAGACCAAATTAGGACATCTAGTTATCAAACTTTAAACTCTTAGAGGGTTTAGTTTGTATCTGATTGGAAAAATAAATCCTTGTTAGTATAAAAATTATGCCTTCATCATTGTGATTGCTGACTACTTCACCAAATGGGTAGAGGTCCATTAAATGATAAATGTGAGACATGATGACATCATTAATTTCACATTACAACATATCATATACATGTTTGTTGTCTTCAAACTATTGCGAAAATTGAATGAGCGGTGTTCATTAGTGATGAAATGGTTGTAAAAAATGGTTGGAATAAAACATATACATACTTCTCCATATTATTCTCAATATTGGCCAACTGAATCAATATTGATTTAATTACAAACATTGAGGAATTAACCAAAGAAATGACACAAAACCTCTCATGAAATTTTATGGGGCCATAAAGAATTTTAAAATGGTATCTAAAGTTTTTAATCTTTATGGGTTCACATATCTCCAAGATGCAGTTCAATCTTTAGAAATTACCATATCTTTACCTAGAGTTGGCATGAATAATAACTCAATATTGATGAATACCATCATACTATATTGATGTAGTTTGACTCTCGGTGAAAAGATCGGTTAATGGCCTTAATCATAATCGTGAGTTCAAAAGAGAAAATGGTTGAATTATATAGCAAACAAGTCAACCTTACACAATTATTTGAAGGAGACCTATATTGAAAAACTATTTTATTAATTGGAATTAAAAACCTCAAGTTTGGGAAATGATCAACAAATTGAGAAAAAACTTTTATTATTAGTAGAGTCTTTAGCATAGGAATCTATCTATTGGTAAATATGCAATGGGGCAAGTTAAAAATAAACATATAAGGGAAATACTTCAAGAAATATTATCCTATTATTTGGGAAAATGTTGATGAACAATGGGAAGATTTTGTTAATTCTTAAAATAGTTAGTAGCCGCAAGATGAACATCAGGTTAGTTTATGTGGAAAAAAATACATAAAAGCCTAAAAATGTGTAGATTTTGACAACTTCCTCTCCAACAACAGCCACCTCAACAAAGATTTCCATATGACATGTAGCGTCATATGTTGTTTCATATATATATATATATATATATATATATATATATATATATATATATATATATATATACTACAAATTTACATTTTATCAATCTTATAGGACTCCCGACCCTCATCCATATGAGTCTCCTTGGCTCATGCGTTGGGAAATGGTAGTGACCCAATAATGCTTTTGGAAGATGATGCTCGGAATTGTTAAAAGGAAACTCCAAAAATAGCCTAAATTTCGTGTTAGAGATTCAAACCCTTCATATGACCCTCTAAATCAAACTCAAACACATGTTTTCAAAGTCGTGATAGGTTTTAACTCATGTCAACTCAAGTTGAATCTCCATATAATTGATCCTTTGATAGTTAACCGATTTATGTTTCTCGCCCAAATGTGATGCCTCTGGAGTTAATTGGTCTAATTTATTCTCGATTCGTTCCTGCTCCATTTTTAAGAGAGTCATACTACCTTTAACTTCCTTCTGTATTTGGACAACAATTATCCCATATACCTCGAATTATATGCAAGTCTTCTAAATGACAACCTTGATAGCATGTAAATTTTGCATCTGTTTAAGACCATGAAAGGCTTTCTTGTGGTGATCCTTGAAACTTGAGTAAGCCCCTCAAAATGTAACTTACTTGGAGGGATATTTGCTTAAATATTTGTTCTAAAGGGAGAGATGCCAGATCATAAGAACCTAATCAAAACAATACAATCGCGAGGGTCCTTACCTTTTCTAAATTGACAAAGATGTCCCATTAGAGCGTTAGTTGGACTCGCACAACATCCTTCTGGAGAGTCAATACGACAAGAGAAGAAGAATCCTCGTTTCAAAAGTAACAAGTTGATTCTTTTTCAGAGATCTCTACTTATAGAATAGAAAAACGAGTTAACAAAAAATAAATGGACTTGGAGAAGTAGAAGTCGTGAAAAGCAATTTTATTCTTGAAAATCATATAAAACCTTAACAATATTTAATTAATTTTGCTTCTTTTATTTAAAATAATTTTTTCAAAATAAAATTTATAATTTAGTTTTTTTATTAATATTAACATGTAAAATTAGGAAAAAAATGTTATATGTATTTTCTCAATATATAAATTAAATTATTTTTTTCTTATTTTAATTTTAAAAAATAAAATTTATATCATAATTTATTTTTAAAATCATACCATTTAACAAAGGACTCATGTGATTCGGCACATAAATATTTCATAATATTTTTTAATTAAAAATCTTTTTATATTCTAAAATCTACCTTTTTTTTTTGACAAAAATCTACCTTTTAAAATTTCTTATTTTCTATATATCTTTTTAATTTAGTTTTCAGTTTTTTTTTAATACTAGTATGACACTAAATACTAATACCCGAAGAACTATTTGAAAGCTTAATTTCTACGCAAAGCCGTGAATAAAAAGCTATATATAAAAGAAACTTTTGTATCCAAAAAACAGCAACCAAAGCAAAGACCGAAACCGAATTGGGAATTAGGGTTTTATACGAAGATGATAGAGGTGGTGTTGAACGATCGATTGGGGAAGAAGGTCCGTGTGAAGTGCAACGATGATGACACTATTGGTGATTTGAAGAAGCTGGTGGCGGCTCAGACTGGAACTAGGGCCGACAAGATCCGTATTCAGAAGTGGTACACTATCTACAAAGATCATATCACTCTTAGGGATTACGAGATCCATGATGGCATGGGTCTTGAACTCTACTACAACTAAACCATAAGGTTCCTTCTTCCTCTCTATTTTCACCTCAATTCGTTTTAATTTCTAGAGATAGTTGTTTTTTTTTTAAGATTCTGTTATCATGTTATTTCTCGTGTCAATAAATGAAATTATCAAGCTTGATTGTTTGATTTTGATATTGTGTTCGTGGTTTGAAGGTTTACCGGATTTTCATATGGTGAAATTTAGGGTTTATGTAATTCTAATTTACTGCTGCTTAATTTTTATTCTATGGGGGTGGGAGTGGAAGACTGCGATTTTGATGTAGTTTGAAGCTTTCTTAACTCTTGATGTTAGTTACATGGTTTGTAAACATGGATGTGCTTAAGTTGAATGATCCTGGCGTCTTGTTGTTGGGAAAGAGAGAAAATTCATATCCTGTCAATTGAACTATGTATGGTCCTGATTATAATTGTGGCAAAGTATGAGTAGGAAACATTTGCATAAACAAGTGTTGTTATTAAAACCCGAAAAGCGATTTTATACGGCTAGAATGTATAGAATTTGAGTAGCCTGTATCATATATCAACTCTGCTATTTGTAGCGATACTAGTTTTATGTTTATATATTTATGTTTATGTTTGGCGGCTTCTGCTATTTCTTATATTGGATTTCTCGCTATTTTCTGTCATTGACTATTTATCTTCATCAACAAATTGTTTAAATCAGAAATCAACTGGTGTATCTTTCTCACTTTAGACGGTAACATGAATGTAAAAAGATTTTGGATGGGTTTATGCAACTTATTTTGTCTGTGCATTAACGTTTAAGTAGTATAACTGCATGGATATATTTGAACATGTTTCAAGCTTCTATATTAAAATTTTTGATAATAATTGTCGCATTTTCTTGTTTATTTTACAGGCTTGTTTCATGCATGATGTACTATATAAGCAGGCATTTGGATGAAAATGTCACTTGGAATCATCAAAAGATCCTCTGGATTGTAATAATGTACATCCCTTTATGATTTTGGATGAATTTTACTTGATATTGGAACTACCAGTTGTAACCTACATATAAAACACATAACACATATCTATCTGACTTGTTCCTTTCATATGTACGTAGTGTTTGTCTCACTTTGTTGAATTTGAATTTAATGGTATCCGGGATAACTATATAATCAGGTTTCTTTATTGGAGTTTAATTTGTCCGAGATTGATGATCTGCTAGGTAAAGATGGTCTTACAAAGCATATTGTAGGCAAATTGTTGCTGCTCGGGTTTTCACTAAAAACGCAAAAAAAATATATTAAGTATCCTTCAAGGCCAATTAAACTATTTGGTACAAGAATGCTCATATTATCTATCAGGATTTTTGCCGATTTGTTTCACAGTTCTCATATCCCTTTTGTCTTCTATACACTCACATCTTGTGAGTGGATAAAAGCCGAAAGACATCTATTTTTTTTTCTTCAAATCACTTCTACAAGCAACAGTCACACTGATTTTATTGTGGCCAGTCTTAAAAAACTGTGTTGTTTTTTTGTGCTCTATATCCATTTTCTATCAATGAAAATTACACTTTTAGACATTTGACTGTGTTAATTTAACTTTAATCCACCCTTTGTCCCACCCCTATGTTGGTTATCGGCTTGCCTCCATTATAGATTGTGATTCTTGCGTCGTGATGAGCCCTAGAGCCACTTGATTGCATGTTGGCATCACATGTGGCAAAGGTTTTTTCTCTTTGAGAGAAGTGGAGAATGGATTATGGTTTTTTTGGCTTCGAGAAGTGGAGACTGGATTATGGTTTGAAGGTATCTGGGACTAAGAACATAATGCAGTCTGCATTGTAAATATACATTTATGCGTCATGTTATACAAGAAAAAAAAACATAATGCAGTCTGCATTGTATTGTGAATATATTTATGCACCATGTGATAAAAAATAAAAAAATAGCTATGTGGACGAAACTTGGGCACTATTGGCAAAGAACGGAGACATGGTGTCTATTGCGAATGATTTTAAGGCAGGGAAAATGGAATCTTTTGACGAGTTCATAAAAATAATAATAATAATAATAATTAACTTATCACAAAATCGTGGATTTATACCGGTCCAATTAGATTAAGTGACTCAAATTTAAATTGGGGTGGCAAGAACTAAGAGTGGATGGGTGTATTAAAAGAAAAATTAATAAGGATAAAACAGAATCTCAAGGAATGACACAAAATTCACTTATAAAATTTGAAGGGGAATGATTAGTGGCCCACCTGTGGTGGGTCGACACCGGTGCGAATAGCAAAAAAAAAAAAAAAAATTGAAGGGGAATAAAGGAGGCAAAAGAAGAGTTCAACAAAGTTAAAATTAAATGAGAGTTGATTGTTAAACTGTTAAGGCTTAACTGCAGCATACAGTGGCAGAGGCCCAAAATTAAATTGTTAAAAGATTGGGATGCAAACACAATTCTTTCATGGCTGCATAAACATGAGAAGAAAATCTAACCAAAATTTTTGTTTGGAAGCAAATGGTAGGAGAAGAAAATCTAACCAAATTTTTTGTTCGGCGTGATAAAAAAAATTTAATTCAAAAATTTTCAAAAGACGAAGTAAGGATGGCAGTACGGGAATATGAGAACAATAAAAGTCCGGTATGGGACAAAAAAAACTTTGGTTTCATAAAGGATTTTTGGGATATCATTAAGTCTGACTTTATGCATGTATTATCCGAATTTCATGCTAACGAAAAGGTGTGAAAAGGGGGGAATGCATCATTCACATTGCTAATTACAGGGAAGAAAATTTTTGTGAAAATTTCATAATTTTGACCTATTTTGTTGATTGAATGCATTTACAGGGTGCTGTCAAAATATGGGCTAACAGATTGAAATGAGTAATTGGGAAAATTATAGATGAAATTCCGTCACCATTCATATAAGGTAGACAAATCCTTGATGATATTTTGATCGTGAACGAGATAGTAGATGAGGTCAAATGAAAGAAAAAAGAAGCACCGACATTCAAAGTGGACTTCGAAAAGGCATGCAATTAATTGAATTGGAAATATATAGAGGGTGTAATGCAGATAATGAGGTTACATGAGAAAGAGAGAGGTTGGATATCTTCATGTCTAAAATCAACAACATTCTCGGTGTTGGTAAATGGTAGTTCCACAAAAGAATTTAGCATGGATTGCAGGCTGAGACAAGGTGATCCATTGTCACCCTTTTATTTTTTATTATAGCTGAAGGTCTTTATATACTTATTGAAAATCGATCGAGTCTAAGAAATTCACTGAATACTGATTTGACAATGATAATGAACAAGCCTCTCATCTACAATACTGAGGTGACGCACTAATCATTGAACAAAGAGTTGGGTTAATATTTGAAATATGAAAGCACTTTTAATTTTGTTCGAAGCTATGTTGACTCTAAAAGTCAACTATATTAACACGTTGATCGATATAAATCCACAACCATGGTGCATTGAGGAGGCTGACAACATACTATATTGTATGGTAGGGGTTGCACAGTTCAAATACATCAGGTTACATATTTGCACAAATCCTAGAAGAAAAGAGATTTGGAAGCCGGTGTTAGAGGTAGTAAAGTCAAGGTCATCGAGATGGAACAACAATTAAATGTCAATCGGAGATTGGGTTGTGATATTAAAATCAATTTTATGGTGTTTTTGGAAATACTGTCCACTGCCGCCACCGCACGTTTGGAGCCCTCCCACCATAATTTTCAGAAGCTACTATTGGTAGTTTTTACCCACTGTGGTTTTTAATAAATTCCAAACGTAGGCTTATTCCCTTTACTAATCTACTCCTGTCATTTTTCAAGGCCTTTACAATTATAATTACTAATCTAGAGTATTTGTTTAAAAAATTATTGTGGAGTGGGAGTGAGGAAGAGAGAAAAATTAATTGGGTTAACTTTGATAAAGTTTGTAGAGCAATAGAAGAAAGAATATTTGGAATAAAAAACTTAAGGGCTTTCAACTTGGACCTATTAGGAAAGTGGTTTTGGAGGTTAAAATTAGAACCTAATGTTCTTTGGCAGAGGCTAATCATAAAGAGATATAATACAGGGGAAGGAGTATTAAGCGTAGGCAACAAGGTAAGGTCTACTAGGTGGGAAAATTTGAATGAAATAAAATTGGGAACATGGTCTTAATGAAAATTGGCTATCTCCAAGGATAAGCAAAATCATCAGTAATGATGGAGGCACTAGTTTTTGGAGTGATAGATGGTGTGGTAGAGTGATCTTAAAAAACTCATTCAACAATCTGTTTTGGCTGTCTAAAGACCAGAGAGGTAAATCAGAATGAAGGGAATGATTTAATCTCCTTGAAAATGTAGTGGAAGGAGTGGGATTAAAAAATACAGAGGAAGATCGGTGGTTGTGGAGAGAAGGTAACGAACGAGGATACTTGGTAAAATAGGCGTATAAGGTTTTAATGTCCGATAGATCAGTTACCACAAACCCTAACCTAGCAAAAGTTTGGTCAGAGAGATATGCCAACAAAGGTGTCTATAATGATATGGAAAATGATGCAAAACAAAATAGTTAAAAAGGATAATTTGTGCAAAAACAAGTGTCCTGGATCAAAACAAGGCAGGTTGTGTTAGCTATTGCAGGAAATTGAAATTGGTATATCATATTCATATGCGGTTTGAATGCCAAATTCTTTCTGGGGTCTGGTACGAGATATGTCGCCGGTTGGGAATAAAAATAGCAGTCCAAAATAATAGTGATGCACATTTAGATCAATTTGCATGTCGGGTGAATGAGGGCTATTTAGAGTGCTTGTGTTTGGATAATTTGGAAAGCAATAAGTGAAAAGAGTTATCATAACAAATGTATTTGCATTGAGAATTTGGTTGAGGAGGTGAAGCAAACAATTTAGAACCGGTTACATACAAAATCCAGGAACTAGTGTACGATTAATATGAATATTTCGGTTTAAAGCAGCATTCTACAAAGTTAAAAAAATAAAAACAGAATGGCAGTTTGGTTTGTCTTATGTACTACTGTTTGTGCAGATTTTTTTGACAACAGTAGATACTTTGAAGGTAGCAGAAGTAGATATTGTTGAAGTGTTGGTAGCAGGCATTATGGTATAGCGTTATGAAGATCTCTTCTCAGGTGCGACCAGTTCCTGCCTACCAATTTCATTTGTTGGATTTTGGTGTTGAGATTCAGGTCTATGGGAATTATGCAAAGTGTTATGAGCAGCATGTTTTTGACTCAGTAAGAATGTATTTTGTTTTTAATTTTTATGTTATTTCAGTAGATGTAGGTATTATTGTATAAGTTATATGGGATAATTTGGTTTGCAGTGGATCTCGGTGTGTTATTGTTTAGGCGTCTGTTTTGAAAGTTGTTGTATTAGCTTGTTGCAGCTCATGTTATGTGTAACATGTTGGTTTTGGCAAGCCTCATGCCTTACTTTATTTAATATAAAAAAATCTGTTTGGTTCTGTAAAAAATATATAACATTGCTCCCAACATATTTAGTTGATAAAAAATATGTGCACTCTGAACTCATATATGAGTGGATGAGATATTTTGAATTTGTAGTTGAAATAGAAAACATTTTGTTCATGCAAGTGCACTAGCTGGTAACTCTTCTGATGTTGACCAATAAGAGTTGTATAGGGTAGTTTTCTGTATGAGAGTACAGTCTCCTATGTTGATTGGTATATGACTCCTTTTTATACTAATTCCCATTAGCCTAATTTAAAACAAACACTATAAATTCAATTAATCATCATAAAGAGGCTTAATAGTCATTTATTCGATCATTATGGTGCTAAGGAGACACGTTTGGACACAATGACATCGTATGATAAATGTCCATAAATGTTTATCCTATGCTATCCCGTTAAGGACGGCCATTGTCATACTTAAATCTGGTAATGGTTGTGCTCCATTTATAGCCATAACTTATACTTGACTCAATTATTCAAATTGAAGGGAGCTCTTACACGAAAGATTTGGTCGAGAAGAAAGTATTTTTTGTATAAAGTCCATCATTGCTTCAGTGAACTAGATAAATCTAAGAGGTGGAAATAATGAACTGCTATAAACAGCCAACTATAGTAGTTCATAGTATAAAGAAGTGCTCCCTTGATTACATATAAGCTTTTTCTAGCAAGAATTGAGCTCAAAGAGGTAGGCCAGAGAGAGGATGATATTATTAATTGCAACAATATCCTTGTCAGAAGAGTTGAATATTTTGATCTCAGTATATAACAGGGAAATGAATATCAAGCATATTTGTTTGCTTTTCTTTTCCTCAGTGAACGAAATATCCACCGCCAATTAAATTTAAAATACCAGTCATAACAGGACCCGAATCCTGAAGACTTCATTTCTTGAGACATTCTCATAAAATTACAACTGACATCTATTTTAGTACGAACATATAATAAATAACTAAATATAATTAATAAGAAATGAATTATGTTACACAAACATTATGGTCATTGTTGCGGCACAGCATCAACTTCACTACTCTTGTCGGTAGCATCCTGCACGTCCGGGAGATCTTTAATAGTCTGCAAAAGCATTAAAAAATTTGTTGTATCACTGACTTTGACATGGAAATATTAACTAACGATATTAAAAATCATGTTGATTAAATTTACTATTTAGGACGCGTTTAGGGATCGTGATAAAATATAAGGACAAATCGGATAAGAGAGTTGGATAAAAATAGAAAAGGATGAGTCTTAAAGTTCTTATATTATTCAATGTTTTACATTATCGTAGATATCATGTTTTTGAGTCATTCTGATAATAACGTTTTACGATATAACTTAAATAATAAAATTATACTTGTCAGTTAGCAATGGCAGAGATGGAGAATGGTGGTGATGAAGGGTGTAGAGAAGCAGTGATGATGGAGGAGAGTGTTAGGTGGCAATGGTAAAAGGTGATTAGTGACTGCAGTGGTGAAGAGTGATGTG
This sequence comes from Vicia villosa, assembly GCF_029867415.1. NCBI lineage: Eukaryota > Viridiplantae > Streptophyta > Magnoliopsida > Fabales > Fabaceae > Vicia > Vicia villosa. The sequence goes on along the minus strand of NW_026705450.1, from coordinate 488,007 downwards.
CATTAATTTTTAGTTTGAATTAGAATGAAAATCTACGTTTATTATCTGCTATTAAATCATCACTATGAATCTACGACCAAATCATTACACGATGATGATAGCTCTTCTTTATTTTGACAGAATTCCTTAGTACCTGATAGAGAAACCAAGAAGCAAAAGCATCTGTGGCAGCATACTCCAGTTGTTCCTTTGACAAAATAGGAGTCTCCCAATTCCCCATTCTTATTTTGCTGGGCTTCTTAAGCTGCAAATATAATAATACTGTTAAATATCCTATCAACATAATTCTTTACCTTTTTCAAGAAAGCAGTTGAAAATGTAACACCTTCACAAATTTTCTCTCCCTAGGGCCAAAGAAAATTAAAATCAGTGGACAAGGATTACTAAAAACGGAAAACAGTCAAGCAGTAGCATCTTAAGAACTTAATTGCGCCTAATCGGGAAGGGTCAAGACTCTGGTTTATTCAGAATCTAGCAATCCGCTATGGCTTGAATGCAACAAAATATATTACTATACTGATCAGTCAAAAAACCTACTTAACTACTCGATATTGAGTTGAAAAAAATTACTTCGGGGTAGTTGTCAATTAGAAACATTTATGGTGAAAAATAGTAATTATAGTTACAGCATTTCTTCGTAGATGATGATTCAGGGACATTACAAAAATATTAGCACAGTTTTTTAACCAAATAGAGAGGTAGGTGACAGTAGAACTGGCTTGTGTTTTCACTATACTATATATGTAATGTCAGGAATTCAAATCCTATTCACAGCTGAACCTACAGAGACTACCTGTCAAAATAACAATTATTTTCCAAAAGATAGTTGGCATAGAAAGAATTTAATATTGCGTTGATTTAGGAGGGAGACGATGGCCAGTTTCCTTATCTCTAGTTAGAGGCCCAAGAAACTTTCAAAAAAAAAATATAAGAACATAGGAATAACTGAGCAAGTTAGGGACATTGAAGTGGCAACAGTGTTCTCTTTAACCAGACAGTTTTGAAGCGCATAAACAGTTTCGTTGTGCCAGCAGATGTTAGAAGAATACTGGACTAGTCAAGAATTAGGCTCAAGCATACCTGTTTTGATAAAAGTTTTTCAGTCAACGATGCAAGACCCCACTTATGAAGACCTCCACCTAGCTTTTGATTAGCATGAAAAGAAAGATCTTCTACGCCTTTAATGGATATGTCATAATCTCTAGAAACCTTAGTAGCATCACCGCCAATCCCAGCTCCAACCTTGTAAATGTCAAACATCGTATTAATAATTGATTAATTCCTACGGATAGAAAGGAAAAAAACAAGAAAAAAAAACAGTTTATTATAAATAAAACCTTCAAAACTGTGGAATCTTCAAGTAAAAGCTGAAGATTTCGAGGGATTCCAGAATGAATTAGATGAAGAACAAAACACAGACTAGTGTCACAGCATATCTGCATCACTGCTACTTTCCCGGGTGGAACACCTATAGAAGTTTCATACAATACTGGTTCAGTAATTTTACAGGCAGAAAAGGAACAAAAAGTTTTTCTTCTGCTGAAAAGGTACGAACATAGGTGGCATTGCAACAAAACTATTACAGTATAGATAATTCATAAGCTGTGTGATCGAGTAAATTGCCAAACAACTGACTAGAAGAAAGTTGTGAAAGCAGTTGTAAAAGTGCTATTCCCATAGGGACATTTTCTTCCATGAGGTTATCAATAAAATTATCGAATTTTCTTTACTGGAATTCCTATTTACCAGGTGTTTCTCTGATCTTTATTTAGTCCCTAACAAACATAAATTCCAAATCAAAACTAGTTCATCAAATTCCTTTACTCTTGTTTGCAAATAAAATAAAATAAAATAAAAAGGTATCTTATAATATCAGTGATACAAAACCAATATTGCTTCTTAAATACCGAAATCGTAATAGACTCGATTCAACTAGGTGAAAACCATAACCAGATATTCAAAGATAACAAGAAACCAAACCAACCTTTTCTGAAGGTGGGTTTCCACTCGATGTCAAATCCGATTGCAATCTGCATCGTCTCTCTTTTCTTTTCTTCAATAACTTTAAGGAACTTTGTTACAGCTTTGTCAACATCATTAAAAGTCCTGCTATACATAATTTTCCCACAAAACTTCATTACAGGCAACCGCATCTTTGAATGGCCTTGCAAGAATAAAAATAAATGTCACAAGTTTGATCAGAAAAATAAGAGGAAATAAATAATGATAAAAATGCATCCAAAATTTTATTTCGCAAAAAAAAAAAAGAGAAGATGCGTCCTTAGCAGGTTATCACGTAGTAGAACCATTAGGACATTCGTGTCTGGGTAGCCTAGACTAATCATCTGTTTCTAAACAAGCCAGTAAACCAGTAACAACTCACTGCATTCTCATAATCAAATTGAATCCAATAGACTAGCCAATATGAGCAGTGAATTTTCAACAAGCATTTACAGGAAAGTAAAACTCAAATAACCCACCCCACAATGATTGTGATGGAAACGGGTCAAAACATATGAAAAACTGAATACTGAAGATACTTTATATATTAAACCTTTGATTGGGAACTCTTAATCTAACAAAGACAGTAGTTACATAGAAATGTAAAAAATACAATTAGAGAGAAGAGAATAGAATGGTACCTAACCGCTAATAACCACCTAGGAATTAGAGAGTCTAGTCTCTCCCAACCTTCCAATACATGAAAATGCCCAATACCCTCTATTTGTCTCCTCCTCTTATTTATAATTGTGTTACTAAATAACTGCCGCCTTATTTAAATAACTGCTGCCCAGGCCCATTTAAATTTGAGAATCCCTCTCATCTAACTTCTCCACTACCTATCAGTTAGAAATCAAGGAGTTGCTCTTACTCATTGTTCCTTACAATTCCTATAAAAACCCGAAATTGCCTCTGTCCGGAAGATAACTTCAGGACACCTGTACACTTTTGTTCTGTTGGCCTCAAGCATTGGCCTCACGCATGAAAACTCAAAAAGTATATCCAAACAAACATATAGGGTGGAAGGAATTCAAAAATCAAATGTTTATTTTAGCTAGAAATTTCAAACTAACAGTCATTGATAATATTGCAATGCGTTGTATAGCAACACAGCACAAGGGTAAAATGCGAGATAAGTGGAAGAATCAAGAATGAAAGATAAGAACAGTGATACAAATTAGTATTGAAAAATTGAATGCGGGAGAGGAAGTGGAACCTGGAGAAGGCGAGAAAGACGGGGAGCGTGGGAGTTGAAGAGCGATGAGCGACGTAGGCAATCGTCGGCGGCTGCGGCGAGTGGGAGAGTGAGAGGTGATGTGGCGTTTATTGTTGTTATTGGTGGTGGTAGTGATGGTGGTGGTGGTGGTGGTGGTGGGAAGAGAAGATTGAAGAGTTGCTTCAATTGCTTCGAGATCTTGTTGAGACAAAGGTTCGTATTCGTATACGAAGGAGGCGAGTCGACTGAAACCAACCTCCTCCTTCTCTTTCGCTTCACCTTTCCTTGAACTATCCATCAAACCTTACTGGAGGGAAAATCATGATCAATTTATGAGGTTTTTTATTTATTTAAAAAAAAATAACTAAAATACATTTTTGTTATTTATTTTTAAAATATATACTATAATAAGTATATAAGATAAATTTAATAATTTGTTTTTGCAGATTATATAATATAATTTTTTTAAAAATATTTATAAAATTTGAACATAGTTTGTGTTAAAATATTTTAGAATGGTTTAATATAGAAGTTGATTTAAACAATTGTTCTGGACCGCCCATGAGACTTAAAGAAGCGAAAGTCCAATAAATAACTCGAGAGGGTGTTTAGCGCAAAATAAGTGGACTCGTTTTCTCAAATGAATAGGTAATCTCTCACGTAAATGATATCCCAATCGTTCAAATTAATCTGACGGTCAGTTGCATCTCACATGTTGCTAGGTGCATTCAGTTGTCAATCACTTCTCCTAATTAAAAAGGAAAACACGTCACTTCACAAGTGTTCAAATTATTTCTCATTTAAATTCCACTTTTCACCCTCTTATTAACTTAAAGCATTGGAGTTTTAACCTTGTTGGTCAACCCCCACTCTGCTACATTGGAAGCTTTGAACCATCATAACAAACTATGAATCCATTATTTTTTATCAACTCTAATTCTAGTACGAAACATTGGCACAGTCTGAAAGAACCGATTTCTGATCCTACGATCCTATATGATCAAACTTATCTTGATTCATTTGAATCACCTTCGATAGAAATATATATCTCTTTTGATCAAAGCATATATCCTTGTTTCATGGTCATTTTTGTCATATCCAAACTCTTCTTCATCAAGTATTTTATCACGTCCTTCAAAGATGGCAGCCTCTAAATCCAGTCACTCTATCATCCAATGATAAGGAATCATCTACCTCCTCCTCAAGTGATAGACTATCGAGTATTGAGAATTGTTACATTTGTTCCCCCGACACAATATCATATTCAACCTCAACAGGTCAGGGGGTGTTTCTACCTCCACAGTTCCTCTAATATGCGCCACAGTTTCACTTAAGCACCTGCATTCCAACCTCCATCACTGCCTATCATGTGCCGAGCGAAAAATGTTTCTCGATTTTCAACTCTTGCAGTCTAATACCAACTTGCAAGGAGTCAACGACCTACTGAATAATGTCTAATAGACGGTGCAGTAGCAAAACTCTCAGGACTTGGCAGAAAGGCTTACCCAGGTTGAATTTTTTTTGCACATTACCAATCTGAATAAATTTTTTTTACAAGAGGCATCTTTGCATAAAACAACCATTCCTTTAATTTATAAGGGATTCATAAGAGATCTCGTGAGCACCAAGTCGCCGAAGACATAAGCATTATACTTTTTCCTTGGTTTCAAAGAAGGAATGGGTAGCCATACTCCTCATAAGGTTCACGGTCGTATTAGGATAGAAATATATGGAGATGATGATCCCGTCCAAATGCATAAGAAAAAAACCCATGTCCACTCGCATTCTAGAGAGCATAATCCCAAAGTCCATAGAGAAGTCACTGAAGCTCAAGAGCTGAAAGGGGATTATAGACTTGAATGAAAGGGCGCGTAAGGCAAACTTTTTGCACTAAACCTAATTGAAACAATAATGGTGTGGTATAAGTCCATGTGAAGCTTTTACAACTCGTTTCATCGTCAAGAAGAGGCAACTGACTACCATGGTCTTGCTCAGTGGGATCAAGCACGGTAAGAAAGAAACCTTGTGCAAATACATTGACCGTTTCACCAAAGTTGTCGTGCCTGTTGGATGCTCAAAGGAAAGCCTAAAGTGTTGGATCTTCGAAAAGGGCTTGAGACCAGACTGTGCGTTCTAAGAAAAACTTCATCAACTACGGAGAAAACTTCTGACCAACAATTTTAGCGGAGTAGCAGGAAGTGTAGTACCTAGTTGGACATTAAAACACACACATTATACGGTAAAAGGAAGAGAGTCGACATGGACCTCGTTCCAAGTTTGATGTTTACACTCCTTTTAACACTTCACAAGGAGATTTTTGAAAGAGTGCGTGAATATTGAGTTCAAAGAGGCAACAATAAGGAACTTGTATATTAGTAAGGGAGTCCGCCCGAACAAACTAATCCAAATATTGTTGTTTCTATAAAAGTCATTGGCATAACACAAATGATTTCATCCAACTAAATGATGTAATTGAATGATTAACAAAAAATGGCACTTTGCAAAATATTAGTGACAACAAAAAGGGCCTAAAGAAAAAATAATCCTCCAAAAAGATTGTTGAAGTCGGTGTCAGGAGCATAGACAATGATGTGAGCAGCAATGAAGAAGAGGGACACTGTTGTGTTTTTCTGAATTTTGTTAATGTTATTAAGTGTCATGACATATAAATAAACTTTACAAGACATTATATGATATTCTCATCAAATTTAATTGTTGTAAATATATGTGTAATGCCCCGGATTTTAATTCAATACATCACTTAAAAATAATTAGTTACTTTTAAAAATGCAACTTTTTTTATATTTGTTTTTAAACAAAATAATCACCCATAATAAATTTTAAAAATTATAATTAAATAAAAATTATTAAAATTAAACTATTTAAGACGTTACAAATCTCCTTCTCTAAAGTTTTGAAAGAAAAAAAACTTCTTATAAATAAAATTTCAAGTTGAAAACCCTTTATTGAATTCCATGATCGCACACCATATTTTATTCGTGTGGTTTCACATCTTGAGCTCATTAGTACTTAATATGTTATTTATAAGGGGTCAATCTTCCATCGTCCATATCGTATATAATGAGCCCGCTACTAAGGCACCACAAAATATTTATCTCATAACAATATGGAAGATAACCCGCCACCAAGACACCACAAAAAATGCATATGCCATGTCATAATGTTGCAGGTGCAAATTGTAACACCCCAACTTAGAATTTTGTCTATTATATTTATCTATGAATATTGTATGATTTATTCAGTTATTGGGTGGGAATGAGAGTCCTTGAGTTAGAGACGTAGTAAGGTAATTATAGGTGCAGTTAAGTAATATAATATATGAGTTATATTATTATTTAATTAATTATTAAAATAATAATAATAATAATAATAATAATAAGGTTGTAGAAATTGGGAGGGCATATTAGGAAAAGCTTAAACTGGGATAATATTTTAATAGAAAAGGGGAAGAGTGAGGAAAAATGTAATGAGGTTGCAACATAAGTGAAAATTCGGAGAACTGTAAGAGGAGTGCTAGGGCAAGAGAAGGTTTCAGGAGAACTTCCATCCATTCGACCTCGAGAGATCAATTGCTAGAAATAACAAGGCAAGGGTGGGTAATTATGGTTGATTAATGATTGGTATAAGGGTATGGTAGGTGTAGGTTTTGTTGATTATATCGATTAATGATGATCGCGTACGAGTAATTGTGATAATGATGTTTGAGATGCCATGATTAAATATAATATGTATATGTTGATGAATTATTGTTAAACTATGATTTATGATGATTATGATGTATAATTGGTGAGTTTGATGTCTGAAAATTGACCATTGAATGATCGGCAACTGCAGTGAATTGCAACTGCAAATTTGCTGATCGCCAAATTCGCGGGGCGAGCGTGAGGCGATGGAACTTGGGGGTCATAGACAGAAGCGGATTATACCTAGAAGGTTGTTGACTCGCGTAATTCATCGGGAGAGCGTGGGGCATGGATTTCATCTAGGCTTCGTCGGGCGAATGAAGCAAAGAGAATAGTGGAATCACATTTTTTCATGGCTCGTCGGGCGAGAAATGGGCGAACCGAGGAGTTCTGCCAGGCGAGGGCTGGGTAAGCCGACTAACATTTTGGGCAGAACAGATCGTAACTTGAGTTTCATGTCTGTTTGATGGGCCGTTCGAAGCATTGGATAGTTGACACGCAAAATTATACAATGATATAATTAGATGAATTATTTGAGTATTATTCACGTACCTAATATGTTTAAGGATGTGAATTATTGTGCGTTATGTGTGTTTTTGAGAAAAGGCCTACAAGTGGAAGAAAGTCATCACGTGCAACTAGAGCCTCCTCATCCCTATGTACACGAGCCTGAGATGACCTCTGTTATTGTAGGCTTATAGAACCTGATACTTGCCTGTCGTGAGGTCAAGGGACGACTTCCCCCATACCTCTGGCCTGCTGATGTTGTTGATCCCTCTCGCGGCGAGCAAACGTTGTTAGGTTTTCACTGCCGAGAGAATTAGAAAGGAAAGAATTCATAAATGCATCTCCAGAAAAAAATTGTTTTTTTATTTCAATGGTAGAAACATATGATACACTTTCCTTAACCATCAAAAAAATCATCCAAATTCTATTACACATTACTTATTTTGAATGCTAATACTATCCAATGCATTAAAAATTACCTATTTTACCTAATACATAAATAAAAAAAAATCAAAATAAGTTAAATTAAAAACTTACTAAAAAATGTGTTGATGAGGATGCAAAATGCTGAATGTTGTAGGTAGAATGAGTTGAGATCGGTAAGATAGAAGTAGAAATTCTTATGATGATTGAACAGAAGGTTGAAAAAATGTTGCTCACGAGCTCCAATGAGAAAGAAAAACTTTCTGAAAATGAAGAAGGAGAGTGTGGCGTGAGGCTTACATATATTTATCTAGTTTAGAGATGTATCTACGAATGGATTTTTTGAATTAAAAAAAATTAATTCAGAGATGTATATGTGAACATACTCTAAAACACCTTCGTAAAACACCTTCGCAGATAAATCTCTAAAGTTAATTTTAGTGAAATAAAAAATTGGTGCCTTCGAAAATGTATCCTTAAAAATTGAGAACATTTATAATATTTCGTAAGGCCCATCCCAAAATCATTTAAGGAAATCTCTTAATACACCCATATAGATTGAAAAGCACCCATGAAAACCCTAAAATACCCTTTGCATATGCATATCCGAACACACATTTTTTTACATTTTCAAGATGTTTCGGATATGCATATTAGAAATGACATTTTTTCCGATGTTTTATTATATCAGAGATTTTTCCGCATTTGCATATCTGAAACCACCTAAAAAAAATATTTCGGATATGCGCATGCGAATTTTACTCTGTATCTATCATTTATGTAAAAAATGTCATCATTACATTGATAAAATCAGAGAAACGGACTAACTAAAAGTATTCCATTTATACGATAAAATGAATTGAAAATAACAACTACGTAAAAATTGCCAAAATACCAAAATATAGTACAACATTTGTTCTGAAAGTTCGAAATGTAAAAGTATTACAACAAAAAATACAAAACATTAAACATAGGCTACTGCTACTAGGTAGGGGTGGCAAAACGGGCCGTGGACCGCCGGGCCGGCCCGCCACCCGTCAAAAAATGGCGGGTTGGGTTGAGATTTTAGGCCCGCCGCTCGCCAAAGCTCGCCCCGCAAAAACCCGCCGCCCGCCATACCCGCCCCGCCAAAGCCCGCCGCCCGCCAAAACCCGCCGCTCCTCCAAAATTCACTCTTTTTTTAATTAATTCTAGTAATTTTAATTTTTGATGGTTTATTTTATACATTTATTTATAAATATATGTAATATTTTTTTAAGTAAATTTGTTAAAAAGTTGCTTTTATAAAAAATTGTTTTAAAAAATAAGTGAAAAGTTTAATTAAAAGGTAAAAAAAGATAGGCGGGTAAGCCCGCCGCCCGCCAACCCGCCATCTTGGCGGGGCGGGCATGACTTTTATGCCCATTTTACTTGGCGGGCATGCTCGCCCCGCTCATTTTTTGGCGGGCATAAGGCGGGGCGGGCGGCGGGCGGGGCGGGCGGCCCGTTTTGCCACCCCTACTACTAGGTATGCTTAATCCTACCCCTGCGACCTCCTCTGCCTCCTATAGCACGCCACACTGGACGCCTCCTTAATCATCCTCTCAACTACAGAAACCGCCTATGCACCGCTCGCCTGAATGATCCCTCTTTTCAATGTCTCCAGCCCAATCGAGTGTATCCGCTGACTTATAGGCAGAACATCAGTGGCATGGTCATCCGCGGCCTGCTGATTCTCCAAGAGCTCCTCAAGAGCTGGCCTAGGTGGACGCCCAAGAGCATTCGGTGTCATGATAGCACGTGACATTTTAAAAAAACATGTCACATATCCCTCTACACAGTGCTAGCTTTGTGATGCCCGCATCCTCTGATACTCCTATAACACCAAATGATGCTTCTAATCCTGAAAATATGTTAGTAAGAGCTCGGTGGGTAATGGTGTCGGGAGCAGTCTCAAATGGAGATCTCGATATCATATACACACCTCCAAACTGTTTGATGCAGCGGATACCTGACCACGGTGTTTGTCTCACATGCTAACCATCCATAATGTAATGAGATACTGTCGAAGGGGACAACATGCCTATAATCCCAGAACGACATCTAGTTTATGTCATCGTGATTAGTACAATTTATATACACCTGACATGACGACATTTTATGATTCCCCATGTGGATGAGGCATCTTGCACCCCTAGGCATGTTGTCAGTATATAACGGATCAGGATTGTAGCCATGAATGCGATGAAAGTAAGAGATGACCTGACTTTGAAATACAAATACCAAAATATGTAAGTACAAGTTAATAAATAACAAATTAAATGTAATATGATTTAAATGAAAGGTACCGTGAGGAGTGTGCAAGAGTCAATCAACTGCCTGATCCTCTAGTTGCATGCTTCATTCAGCTTTTGGTATAAATATACCAAAATGGCGGCCCCCTAGTTCCAGTCATGAATTGTACTCAGATCAATAAAATACTTGAGGCATGTCACGTCCACGTTGGTTGCACTTTTGTCAATAAAGAGGGACGTGCCAACCAATAACATTAACCAACATCGTAAAACACAACCATAATGGTACTCAACAAAAACCTAATCACCCTCATCCTCGACCCCAACTGCCACTACCAAGTGGTGTTCATAAAGCACTTTTAGGGGGGAGAATTTGACATGCGCCTCATTCGTTGTTCTACACTCATCTGCTGCCGCAAATGAATCAATACTTGGATAATCTATCATCCACTCAACAACCTCAACTCGTTGTATCCGGGAATGGTTGAGTAACCTCCCTCTGATAGGCAGGTGGAGCTGACAAGCCACGTCATGAAGGGTGATCGTCAACTCCCCAAGAGGAAAGTGGAAAGACAACGTCTCCTTGTGCCATCTTTCGGAAAATGCCTTTGCATGTCGTGACTTATGATAACATAACCAGTACAACATAATCCGCCAAGTCTGGATCCAGCAACAACATTATTAAACCACTCAAGCTGCAGTTTAAATAGATACAAGATTTTTTGCAAATGGTTCACGAATTTAATGGGCAACCGCTCCTATAACAAAAAAAAACCCTTAATGTTAATTGTTAAATCCATATTTGTGAGTAAGCCGTTTAAATAAAAAATGCAAAAAAAAAAATCTCTCCATCCCAAATATGTTGAGCGTGATGGTCATAATAGTATATCAAAAGGGAAGTGTTAGAAGACCCTTATGAGTAGCTAAGATTCACCCCCTCCATTGCAGCGTCGATCCGGGCAGCATATGCATCATGAACATCCTCCTAAGCAACCTCGTTTCATGCTCTGGGTGAACCTCCTCCTCAGGTACCTCAACATGCTCTGGCACCTCATCCTCTAGAGTAATCTTAACCTGCTCGTGGGCACGATAAGATGACGTCCGAGATAGGCGACTCCTCGGTGCAAATAAGGACCCAGCAGGCGCTTCCTCCTGGCGGACTCGACCCCATCCCCGAGTCATTCCTTGTTGTGCAGCTCTCTCACGCCAAGAAGAGGCTGCCTGGCTTGGCCTGCATTGTCTTAGTCGATCGCTCGGTGCCTGGTTGTCAGTCATTTTCCTAAAAAAATGTGACTAGTTAATAAGAAGTAAGAGAATAAAACAAATTTGAAAAAAAATAAACTCAGGACGTTTTTTCGCAACTTCACACCCGAAACTGGTTTAAGGAGATTTCGAATATGTGTGAAATAACACACGAATAACCATTTTTTCAAAGTTTCCACTTCTTGCCCTAACTCATCCAAAATCTATTTTTTAATATCCAAACACTAACATTGAACTACAATAACATCTACTTACACATTGTCATAATTTCTAACAAACCTAATAACAAGTTTGAGGATGAGTTAATGAGTAGAAAAAACTTATACAATTTTTTGAGCTTTGAGGATAAATTGAAATGAATGGAAATGCTTCTATGGAATTTTTGGAGCACGAGAATCTTTAGTGGTACTTTTCCATGTCAATGTAGTGTTTGGAGAGAATATATTTTTTTTGTGTGTGTTTGAAGAGAATGAAAAGAGTGGGGGAAGTCTATTCGTGTACGAACTATGTTTAATAATTTCGGATATGCACATCCAAAGTCATTTTTTTTATTTTTAAAATTAAATCACATTTTTTCCTGAAAAAATATATTTTAGGTTTTCGAATATAAATATCTGTAATATATGGATATTTTGCGATTTTTGCCGGAAGTCCTAATATGGTGCATAGGTGTACGAAGAGATACACATTATTTAATTGAGAAATTCCAAGGTCATCTCAAAGGCCGATTCCGAAATTATTTAATTAAGAAAGAGCGGGTAGCCTAGACACAAGCAAGAGTATTGAGCACGAGTCACACTCACACCACAGAAGCACTATGAATACCTGAACATTCTTTGAGGGAGGAAGCAAAGAAAAAAAAGTGAAGCAACGATGAGTACCGTTGACAAGATGCTCATCAAGGGCATCCGAAGTTTCGATCCTGAGAACAAAAACGTCATCACCTTCTTCAAACCCTTAACCCTAATCGTCGGTCCCAACGGTGCCGGCAAAACCGTAAGTTCACTTCATTTCATTTCAAAACCAACACTAACACTATCTCACTCAATCAATCTCACACATGCATTTTCTACAGACAATCATCGAATGCTTGAAGCTTTCCTGCACCGGCGAGTTGCCGCCAAATGCTAGGTCTGGACACAGCTTCATTCACGATCCCAAGGTTTCTTTCATTCACCGATTTTTTTTATCATTACTGATTTTATATCGATAAACTGCGTCGTTACCGTTTTGCATTTGCTCGGTTTGGATAGGTTGCCGGTGAAACGGAGACCAAGGGACAGATTAAGCTCCGGTTCAAGACCGCCGCTGGTAGAGATGTGGTTTGCATTAGGTCTTTTCAACTCACGCAAAAAGCATCCAAGATGGAGTACAAAGCAATTGAGAGTGTGCTTCAAACTATTAACCCTCATACAGGCGAGGTATCATTCTTCAATTCGTAGCACCGTGTTTTTTCATCTTTATATTTATTTCATGCTATAATTTATCTACTTGCTCAATTTGTTTATGTTTTTATGGTGTATATAGTTTGATAAACAATCCAATTGATTTGAATTGTTTGCTATGCTCTGTTAGAAAGTTTGCCTTAGCTATAGATGTGCTGATATGGATAGAGAGATTCCTGCGCTCATGGGTGTTTCAAAGGCCATTTTGGAAAATGTTATATTTGTTCATCAAGATGAAGCCAATTGGCCGCTCCAGGATCCTTCCACGTTAAAAAAGAAGTTTGACGATATTTTTTCAGCTACTCGGTATCATCTTACCAATCCCTCTTTCATTTTGTCTCGTTTGTTGTGTAATTCTGCTTCATCTTTCACAATTTAAACATGTAGTTTTTCAGACATTCGACTTTGCCATGTGATAGCATCCTATTATTTCATTTGTCTCTTATTTTATATTACCCCATTTAATTCACCAATTTTTCTCATCAATCTCACATTGGTAATATATATCATATAAGCTTTGTTAAAAATTGCAACGTGTTATAAAGTTACTTTGTATAATAAGTAATTTGGCTTTCAACACCTGTGAGCTCTCATGCTTTACTCAAAAGAGCAAGTAGGAGTCATAGTAGGTTGATGCTGTCTATCCTTGATTCAACATACTTCCACCCAAGTGTCGGAGTATATACTTTTACTTTTTCTAATCAAGATACTTTCACCCAAGTGTCGGAGTATATATTTTTACTTTTTCTTGAATGATAGTAACAAGGTTTTAAAAAACAATCGTGTTCGCCTTGTGGCTTTTGCGATTTCGGTCAGTACAGGTGTTGCGTTGCAAATAATGGTCGTCACGGTGTGAATTCCTCACAATATTGCACAAAATATTGTACAAAAGGAGGATTCCTGTTAATGTAATGTGATTCCATTTTTACCATAAAAATAAATTTTAGTTCAAAATTTCAATATTCTGATTCCTATAAAAGCCATTTGATTTGTACTTTCAGAGTAAAAAAAAACGTCAATAACAGTGTGTAAACAGTTGTAAGTAACAGTGTTTTATGGGCGTAACGGCGTTTTGTTGTAGCCATAACGGAGTTTCTTTTGCGATTTTTTTCTCAGCCTTAAAACGGTGAATAACGGTATCGGAAGGTTCCGATACCGTTTTGTCGTGGCTGTATTCGCGGTCGCGAAATGTTTTTTAAAACCTTGGATAGTAATTTATTCTTATGAAACTCTTGATTTAATTGTTTATTTTTCTTGAAATCTTTCTTTAATGTTTATGTTCAGTTTTACGCACGCATTTTTAGGAGACCTACATATGGCATAGGGATTACATCTTAAATAAACCTTCATAGTATACACTTCTACAATAGCTCTTAATGCCGCATCTCTAACGAGACCAGATTTTATTATGACAAATGCAATTTAAGGAGCAAGGATATTTGATGAGAAATTATTTAGGTGCTTTTTGTGTTTGTAGCAATCAAAACACGAGTCACAATTATCTTCAGTTGCTGCTTTGGCCTTTAAATTCTTTCCCATTTAAAATGCTCTCTGGATTATGTTGAAAATGCTGTTGATTTTGACTTGGAATTGGTAGTTACTGTGTGCTCTTGTATTGAGCAGTTACACAAAGGCACTGGAGGTTATAAAGAAACTTCACAAGGATCAAGCTCAAGAGATAAAGACTTACAAGCTGAAACTAGAAAATCTTCAAACTCTGAAAGATGCAGCTTATACGGTCACTTTCTTTTCCCAAAATTAAGAACTTTAAATCTAAAGTAAATGCAATCACTCGAAGAGCTTGAAAATATTTATACTCCTTTTTTCTTGCCTGTGTACTTTTTGTGCCACTGTCTTTTTGGGGTTGAGGTAAGGAAAAGCACTAAATATGAAAAAAACACTCCTCTGATTGAAACTACATAAATAATGATACTATAAAAATTAATTGCATGTAAACTATTGAAATAAACACAATATGTAGAGGATTGTTATATTCCTCACAAATAGGAAGTATTTTCCAAGACTCTAGTTTAAGTTGGTGCATAACCTTGAGATGTTTGAGAGAAGTACCCGATAAAATGATTTAGGTGGTTAGATCAATCAATTTTTACCGTTTTTCGTAGGGTGCATAATATCTATATTACAATGAGTCTTATCTAATAGGATTTATTAGTGAGTCTGATAGAGTTTGGTAAAACAGAGAGAATATGTAAATAATCTCTCATTGTATTGAATGAATCAATGATACAAGGGGCTTGCTTCTATATATATATATATATATATATATATATATATATATATATATATTATATATATATATATATATATATATATATATATATATATATATATATATATATATATATATATATATATATATATATATATATAAGCAAGCCTAGCTAACTAACTGAGTCTGTTATAACAACCTAACAACTCAGCAATCCAAGTATAATCAAAATACAACAATACACAAGTATAGCTAACAAAATGCAAACGCATATATAAAGCACTACTCTATTAGTCCCCCTTAGAATTTGCTGGTGGGTTTGTCAAGGCAGTTTTGTTGAACACACGCAACTTAGCATGCAGAGGCACAAATTTGGCAGCAGACAAGGGTTTAGTCAAAATGTCAGCCCACTGATCTTGGGCTGGGACATGTGCCATGGATACGCTTTTGCTGAGAACTTTCTCTCGCAGAAAAAATATGTCAAGTTCCATATGCTTGGTTCTGTTGTGGAGAATAGGGTTATGAGCAAGTGTGACAGTGCTCAAGTTGTCACACAGGATCCGAGGCACCTGAGAGGAGCAGTGAAGTTCCTCAAGCAAAGATTGGATCCAAATGCTCAGCAGCCAATTGAGCCATGCTGCAGTACTCTGCTTCAGCACTGGATCTGGCAACAAGCTGTTGCTTCTTGGACCACCTCCTGTCATCAGGATCTGATGCCCAATTTGCATCACAGAATCCTAACAATTGCATAGGCTGCTGGACAGAAGCAGGTTGAATGAGCTAACATGGTGCAGAGTGCCACTTAAGTACCTCAAGATCCTCTTGAGTGCCTTACAATGATCCTCTAAAGGATTGGACAGAAACTGACAAACTTTGTTGACAGAGAAAGAGATCTCAGGTCTAGTCAAAGTAGCATATTGCAATTTGCAAGGCACCAACAACTGACCTAAACTGAGTTGGATCATCCACAACAGCTGAACCAACTTTAGATAACTTGTTGCTGGAGACCATGGGAGTGGGCATGCCATTAGCATTTAGCATATTCAGTTTGGAAAGCAAGTCAGTGATGTATTTGGTTTGAGAAAGAAGCAGAGAACCATTAGGGAAATGAGATACTTCAATACCTAAAAAATAGTTGGTGCTTGATTAAGGAGGTAATAAAGGGAGCAGAACTGCCTGTGATGATAATATCATCAACATACACCAGAATCATAACCTGAAGCTTTCCTTGATGCAACAGAAAGAGACTAGGGTCACATCTGCTAGCCTGAAAACCAAGCTGAACTAGTGCACTCTTGAGTTTGTCAAACCAGGCCCTAGGAGCCTGCTTTAAACTATAGATAGACCTATTCAATTGACAAACCAATGTCTTGTCAGCTGCTTCAAAGCCAGGAGGCTGCCGCATAAACACTTCCTCTTCAAGAGTGCCATTGAGAAAGGCATTGTTAACATCAATTTGCTGTATGGTCCATTTATTACTAACAGCAATAGTTAAAACAATTCTGACAGTTACTGGTTAGATGACTGGTGAGAAAGTCTCTTGAAAATCACTGCCAGCCTTTTGATGGAACCCTTTAGCTACTAATCTGGCCTTGTACCTGTTTATGGAACCATCAGGATTTTGCTTTGTTCTGAAAACCCACTTATAACCAATAGGCTTTTTGCAATCGGGAGCTTTCACCAATGTCCAGGTCTGATTTCTCATCAGTGCCTGATACTCATCTTTCATTGCCTGAAACCAATGGGGAGCAGCCAAGGCTTGATCAACAGAAGTTGGTTCCATGTGGGCTAAAAGAAGGGTAGGGTGAAGTCTAGGAAGAGTGAGACCTCTTTTGGCTCTAGTCTGCGTAGGGTGCACATTTTGGGGATGAATGAAGGGTAAATTTGTATTGGGAGGGCTGAGACTAGGGCTAGGACTAACTGAAGATAATAGATTTTGAGAGGAGGAAGGTGAGATGGTACTGGCTTCAGCTGGATCAGAGATAATAAGGGCAGGAGAGTTAGAAGGAGAAGAGGGAACATGAATGGTAGTGAGAGGGTGAGGGACTGGAGAAACAGACTGCTGACTGGAAGTAAGGGAAAGCTGATCATAACGAGTAGTTTGCTCAGGATTAAAGGTAGAATGATTAGAATGAGCAGACCTGGGAGTGGAACTGTGGCTGCCAGCTTGATTAGAAGTAGAATTGGGAAAAGAGGAGGAAGAGGAGGGAAGGTGAGACTGACTGGCAGCAGATGGAATTGAGAGAGGAGGGACAAATTTGGTACTAGAAGAAAAGGAGGAAGTAGATGATGATTTGGAGGGAGGGGAAAATAATGTGGAATAAGGAAAATGAGCTTCATGGAACACAACATCCTTAGAGATGTAGATGTGTCCTTTTGAGGCAAGGCATTTATAGCCCTTATGAGATGTGGAGTATCCAAGAAAAATGCATTGTTGAGACCTAAAGGCTAGCTTATGAGTGTTATAGGGACGCAGGAACAAATAACAAGCACACCCAAAGACCTTAAGACCTTAAGAGTAGAATAATCAGGTGGTTTGTTAAGGAGTTTGTAGTAAGGGGAATACTTGTCAAGTGTAGGGCTGGGAATTCTGTTGATGAGATAGGCTGCTGTAACAAAAGCATGATCCCAGAATTTTAAAGGAAGAGTGGATTGGGCAAGGAGAGTGAGGCCAGTCTCAACAATGTGCCTATGTTTGCGTTCAACAAGCCCATTTTGGTGGTGTGTATGGGGACAAGTGAGCTTATGGACAATACCTAATTCAGTGAGATACTTGGTGAGAGGCCTAAACTCTCCTCCCCCATCAGTTTGGACACACTTTATGGAACAATTGAACTGTAGTTCAACCATTTTCTTAAATTGAAGAAACTGAATCATGGTGTCAGACTTGAGTTTGAGAGGAAAAACCCAAACAAACCTAGAATAAGCATCTACACAGGTTAGGAAATAAGTGTATCTACTTGAAGATTTCATAGGGGCAGGCCCCCAGAGGTCACACACAACTAATTCAAATGGATGAGTGTAGACTGTGGTGGACAATGAAGAAGGTAATCTGTGAGACTTGCCAATGCAGCAAGCATGACATATTTCTGTGGGTGGTTTGGGAGGGATAGATAGGTTACAGAGTTTGAAAATTTCAATGAGAGCATGATGATTAGGGTGTCCCAATCTGGTATGCCACAAAACATACTTATTAGTTGCTATAGATGCTGAACTATTAGAATGTGGAGAAGGTATTTCAGTGCTAACAGTGGCAGAATTAAGAGAAGAACTGAAAAATGTACTTGTAGTATTATTATTAAAAGATTCATTACACTGTGACATAAGGTTTGGCATACAATTGGTACTTGTAGTATTATTATTAAAAGATTCATTACACTGTGACATAAGGTTTGGCATACAATTGGAAGTATTACAACTGCTTATTGCAGGGGAACAAGGTAAACTACAACTAGTACTACAAGTATGAAGACTGGGACAAGACTTGGACAGTTGAGAGGCAGCAGGATTAGGAAATTTGTAGAGGCATCATCTCCAACACGGCTGCTGAGTAACACTTTAGAAGTAGCCTGAGATTTAACAAAGAATTTATGATGAAATTCAAAAAACACATTGTTATCTTAAGCAAATTTGCTCACACTCATGAGGTTCTTGGTAATGTGAGGGACATGTAAGAGATTGCTAAGAGTAAGAGATAGGTGAGGTTTGTGCGGTAAAGGAAAGGACATAGAACCAACAGAGTTGATAGACAAACCTTGGCTGTTTCCTATGAAGACTTGCTCAATACCAGGCACATAAACAAAGTCAGACACATTAGAGGCCTCAGGAGTAACATGATGAGAAGCTCCTGAATCAGGATACCACCATTGATTGTTGCAGCTAGCTTCAGTACCTGCATAGAAAGCTTGTGGTGCAGAAGATCTGGGAGGTGCAGCTCTAGGAGAAGCATACGCAAACTGAACAGGATACACAACACGAGGAGCCATAAAGAAGGGATTGAATGGAGTTCTTTGCTGTGGATAACCAACACCACTTGAATTGGAATAGCGATAATAGCATACCGAAGCATCATGACCAGATTTGTGACAAATGTGACACGATGGTTTGCCAAACCGTCCTCCACCACGACCAAAACGACCGTCTCCACGGCCAGAACGACCTCCACGTGAGCCATAGGCATGATTCTCAGCATTAGCGGTGACGTGACTTGTTCCTTGAGGAAACGCTTCAGTAACAGATTGATCAGCGACAACTGGCGCAGGTGATGGTGTTGCTTGAGTGAGATTCACCGTCGCCGGCTCCGTAACCACAACTTTGCGATGTTTCTCCAGACGCGACTCATGAGCCAGTAAAGACGATTACAGTTCATCCAAAGAACTCAATTCATCCTTACTGTTGACGGCGGCAACAATAGAGTCATACTCCTCAGGAAGCGAATCCAGAACAATCTCAATTAGGTTACGAAGAGAAACTGGATCCCCAATCGAAACCAGCGACCCACTGATCTCACGTGTGCGAGCCATAAGCTCCTCTATCGTCAGCGTTCCCTTCGTGAGACGACGGAGCTCCGATCGTAACTGGCGCGCTTTGGTGTAGAGAAGAGTATTGAAATAACGGTGGACCTCTGTCCAAACTTGCCATGCGTGTTTACACTCAACAAGCTTCGGAAGAAGCGAATCGGAGATGGTGGAAAGGAGCTAAGTGCAAATTTGGGCGTCCTGTTGCTCCCATTCAAGAAACACACTGTGAGATGCAGGATCGGAAGGTGACGGTGGCAGAATCACCAGAACTGTAACAAACCGTTGAAGGCGATGACCGCGAACGACTCCGTCAATCTGTTGCTTTCATTGTTTGAAATTTTTATCGTCAAACTTTACAGAAATAAGGTGAGAAAGTTTCACCTGAGAAGAAGGAAAAAGAGGCTCCATGGATCGAAAAAGAGAAGCTCACGATATCATGATAGAGTTTGGTAAAACAGAGAGAATTGGAATATGGAAATAATCTCTCACTGTATTGAATGAATCAATGATACAAGGGGCTCACTGTATATATAGAGAAGCAAGCCTAGCTAACTAACTGAGTCTATTATAACAACCTAACAGCTCAGCAATCCAAGTATAACAGAAATACAACAATACACAAGTATAGTAATAGAATACAAACGCATATATAAAGCACTACTTTATTAGAGTCAAATACAATTTATTATTAATAGCTATAAATATACATTATTACAACACCACCTTTAGATGAGCAAATGATTTTAGAATTGATGTGGAATCCCTTAGCACAACCAATCATATATTTAACAAATATTTTATCTATGTTGTTAATAGTGGCCGCGAAAGCGGTGCGACGCGGAAAAATTGGTGTGGCCGCTTCCAAGCACCGGTTCGGCACGAAATGAGAAAGCGGGTGGCGCGGCAGAGATCGCAGGTCTGGTAGCGAATCAGATGCGGTCCAAAGCGGTCAGTTTATATGGTTTGGAGCAGTGTATGCAGAATCGCGAGTCAACTCGTAAACTCGTCCGATCCTACGTTCCATATGCATTCCGGCGTGCTCCGATTCAAGCAAAGTCGTATGGAGCAAACTCGGTAAAATCGTTTGAGTTTAAGAGCTGAATCGTTAGTGCAACATATCTGTCTTTTGGGTTTTTTTTAAGAAAAAAAACCAAATGGGCGGTGGAGTCACTAGAAGAAGATGAGATGAAGTGGTGGAGTCGCGAGAAGAGGAAGAGATGAAGTGGAGAGTCAGGAAATATTTAAATAGTAATGTGAGAAAGAGTGTTGAAAAGTCAAACAAAGCTATTTTCAATGTGGTAGTTCATAGCTGTATACCATGAGATACGTCACCTATGATTATAAAAAATATAATAATTTGGTTTTTTGAAAAAAAAATAGTAATAATAGTTAATTCCTCTTAAAAAAAGAAAATATATATAACACACCACATCAACATAAAAACAATGAATTTATGATTATGAAGTTAATTTTATATTATAATATAAATTTTTTTAAACATGTGTATATAAAAATATATAGTATTTTTTATAATCATTAAGTTTGAGTTTTTTTTTTTTTGGGTATTTGCTAGTATGTTTTCATAAGTGCCATTAAAATATTCTTTATCGAAAGTTGGTCGGTAGTCTTATCTATGCAACTATCACCCTGTCCAGATATTTCTTTTGCTGTGCATTAGTGTTAGTAGGTTCCTGCAAGCACCACAACACTTCCATCTTTCAGCAGTGCATCGAATCATTAGATACCTCCTTGGAACCTCAAAACGTGGTTTATTTTTTCCTATTGATTCGACACTCCAACTTCAAGCATACAGTGACGCTGATTGGGCAGGGTGCCCAGACACTAGAAAGTCTACTACTGGCTGGTGTATGTTTCTAGGAAATGCTCCTATTTCTTGGAAGTGTAAGAAACAAGATTCTGTTTCAAAGTCATCCACTGAAGCAGAATACCGTGCAATGTTTGCTGCTTGTTCTGAAATAGTATAGCTGCACTGTCTTCTTACCGAACTTGGATTCTCTCAAGCTCAATCAACTTCGTTATATGCTGACAACACAAGTGCTATACAGATTGCAACAAATCCAGTTTACCATGAGCAAACGAAGCACATCGAGGTTTATTGTCACTCTATCCGAGAAGTCTATGATCGTAGAATCATCACTTTACCTCATGTTTCCACAGCTGTTCAAACAGCTGTCATCTTCACTGAATCATTGGCACGGCAACAACACAACTTTTTAGTTAGCAAATTAATGCTAGTTGATTCACCAGCATCAATTTGAGGGGGGATGTCAGTAGGCTTAACGTTTAGATTTCTAAGTGATAATAAAGTGCTTAAATGTATATATTGCTGTAGCAGATTTATTGGGATGGGATTAATACTATTAATTAGTATATTAAACTGCATAAACGTATATATGGCAGTTGCAGATTTTTGAGGCTGAGTCAGCCCCTTAACTTGTAATTTAAAGTGTATTTATATGAAAATTCTCCAAGAGTGAAGACACAGTTTATCAGAATATCAAAATATCTCTGAATTTTTGACCCTAATTACCTAATTTTATTTTTTTATAGCTTCGGGAAAGCATTGCACAGGATCAGGAGAAAACAGAATCTCAAAAAGATCAGATACAGCAGTTGGAGGGAAGCATTAAAGATTTGGACACTAAAATTGGTCATGGGGAAAAAACATTGAAACATTCGCTTGAGCTACAGAAGCAAATATCAGCTAAAACTACAGAAAGAAGCACTCTATTAGAGGGACAAGAAAGGCAACATGCTGATCTAGAGATGGAGTATGATGGTGTGTAAGTGTTGACCATGGTATATGTATTACATCAACGACCCAGTTCTAAATTCTCCTTTTTTTGTTTGTTTTTATTCTCATATTAATTTTCTCATAAATGGCCATCATACTATATTGTAAGTTTATCATTCTTTCTTCTGCTTCGTTTATTCATTAGAACCTGATGAAGAGTTGATGGAATTGAAGACCAAGTTTGACGAAAAGCTTGAAATTTCAAATTCACAAATAAGCAAGTTGGAAAGAGAGAAGAATGACATTGGCACAAAAGTTTCTGTCCTTAGAGAGGCCATGGATGAGTCTATCTGGGAGATCAGCAAGCTACAAACTGAAGAAGAAGTAAATGAGTTGATACACTGTCAATACTAATATCTAGTATGGAATGTTGTTGTAATTTTGTCTCTGATTCAAACTGCAGGCTCACACGTCTCTGAAGAATGAACGAGATACTTGCATTCAAAATATTTTTTCCAGTTATAACTTAGGGTCTCTTCCAAAGCCACCCTTCAGTGCTGCAGATGGTTTGAACCTCACTAATCGGGTAAAATCAAGGTTGGGGGATCTTGAGAAGGATCTTGAAGATAAGAAGGTGACTCTTCTGTACTCCCTTTTTGGTTATGTATTCACTTTTAAGCGCCTTCGGTTGGAAAGAAATTGGGAAATGGAAGATTATATATGATGATTCTTCCTACTATAAATTTTTTTGGATAAAGCATCTTTCATATCTTCTTCATGATACTCGACTAGTATAGGGTTTCCTTGCTGGATATTCAGAGTTTGTCATTCTTTGCTCAGTTGATGTTAATCTTTGATCAGGTGTTTTCTTTAGAAGGATGTCATACCATGTGGTCCTGTCCTTTTGTCATATTTTCAAGCTGAATTTTGTTTTCTTGCTTAAAGATTCAGGCTCTCTAAATAGACCATATGTTTATGAGTATATATGAGTTGTTATCTCATGGGTTGCTTCTACAAATAATGAGCAGCCTGTATTACTGAATGTCTTGATTTTTTAGTTAAAATGTGCAACCTCAGCGTTTACAGATGTACCACGCCAGCTCTGGTAGTTATTAACTGGCAAGCCTGCAGCAAAAGTTTTTTAGTGCTGGGTGCAGGTTTATCCCCAGCTGAGTGCAGGATAAACATTCTACAAAAAATATTGTAAATCTCTAAGATTCATCATTAGAAAGAATAATCAAGGAATTCTTGAAATTCCAAATTAGTTATTTCATTTTCTCTCTAATAACATGGTATCATAGAGCTCTAGGTTAGGATCTATGACATCCGAATCCAATCCTCCTCCACCACTTACTCCAACGCTAGTTGTTCTTGTTCATTTTATTCCAGTATGTATCCTTCCTCCATTTCACGAAAGCTATGAAGCATGGGTACAGGGTACATGTACAGTACTCGTGGTACTTCTTTTTTCTTATTATTTGGTTTTGAGTGAAGTTTGTGGTTTTCTCTTGAATCAATCTAGTATATTTATGTATTTTAATTTTATTATTGTATCTTAACATTACTTTTCATTTTTTTAAAACTTTTATAGTGATATTTTGTTGCGGACCGACAATTTAGTTCTATACTCTTATATTTTATAAAAAAACTTTCATTTTTTATTAACATCCCCGTTACCTTGAATTTTTTTTAAAATGTCGTATCTCGTACCAGTGGGAGTACCTGCACTGAATACCCTACCCATTACTATGCATCATAGCTGGAAACAGGTTCACCTTGTGTGAAATTTCTGCTGAAGATATCTGAAAAGATTGATGAGAAATGTTTCTTAGTTTGGCATCAATACATTGAGCCAATAATCAATGTGCACAATATCCAAAAACTCATGTATTTTTGCATAAGTTCCTCCATAATTCCTTTTGCATTTGGAATAATCCTTAAATGTTGAAAACCTTTGTCAAGATCAGTGGCTTTTCTGCTCCTCCACAATTCCTTTTGCGTTTGGAATAATCCTTGAATGTTGAAAACCAAACTTATCATGCATGGCTTCGTCAAGATAAGTGGCTTATCTCCTGGCTTCAATCAACCCTCTGTTGTTCCATCATGACGTGTGTTCCAGGATATGTTCATGCATATGAACTTTGGGAACACATTCATGCACATTTCTAGAAACTCACGCTCAAAAGCTAGAAAATTATGCTCTACTATTCTTTTGCTTATCGCACGGTTGAAGAGTATCTTCTTTGAATCAAAGCGTTGGTTGATTCTCTTGTCCCCGTTGGTGCTCCCTTTCCACCGCAACAACACATCAATGTAGTTTTAGAAGGATTGCCACGGGATTTTGGATTGATTGCTTGTTTCACTGAGAGGAAGTTTGACTTTGTTCAACTTGTAGAGGTTGAAGCTCTGGTCCTTGCGCATTGATAACATCAAAAAGTCACTTCAAGATGAAACTGCTTTTGTTTACCTAATTCAGGTGACGGTCAATGGTGACTCCTCGTCATGTCTTCTCAACTCTACCTCTTAAGCAAACTCATCTTACAATTGTGCCTTCTAAGAACAATCCTTCCTCTGTTGGTACCATCCCTAGCTATGGTGGTGCTAGATGTGATCGTGGTGGCCGTTTTTGCAACTTACAATATCAGGTGTGCTTCAAGTACAGTCACTTAGTTGCCATGTGTTACTATCCCTTCAATGGGCGGTTTAATATGGCAATGCCTCTTGATTTTCAAGGTTTCTAAGGTCTCAAGGCTTCCTTCCTTTAAATTTCCGGAATCATGCTTTTCTCACTGTCGTTTACCTCATTAGTAGACTCTTCTACTTTTATTGGTCAATATATTCTCTACTCTATCCTCTTTTGTTATGGTCCTGACTTTAAGTTCTTCAAAGGTTTTTGGTTGTGCTTGCTCCTATCTCCCCAGGCCTTATATAATACTCATAAACTTGATTTTTGGTGACATGAATGTCTCTTTCTTGGGTATTCTACAGCTCTCAAAGAGTACAAGTGTCTTCCCCTACTAGTAAACTTCATATTTCAAAGGATGACTTCTTCAACGGATATAGGTTATCTTATCTTGGCCTTTTTCCACCCACTCCGTCTACTCTAAAAAAATCCCCTAAACTTGCCTCTCTCAACTCTGTTCCCCTAGTTTCACTTATTCCTCAAACTGGCCTACCTCCGTCATCGATCTTCTCTCCACAATCTTGACCAAGTCCCTCTACAGGCACTGATTCAGTGCAGCCTTCCCCTTCTACCTCCTCCCTTGGCCCTTCACCTATTCGTAGCCCATCCCGTCCTACTCCTACCTCTCCACTGACCTTTCCTGCAATTATTCCCTCTCCTCAACCCCAACCAACCAATACTCAACCCCAACCAACACTCAACCTATGCAAACCAGAAACAAATCTGGTATCCCTCTGCCCCATGTTCACCCCTTGATCTTCTTAACCACTTCCGAGTCCAAAACTCCTGAACAAGCTTCTATGGATCCCAGATGGTTTGCTGTAATGACAGAGGAGTATGATGCCTTGCAAGAGAACAAAACTTGGCTCAACTTCATAGGTTTGATTTTCTCGAGACTTTCTCCCCTGTTATTAAAACCAGTGACCATCAGATCATTTCTGACTCTTGCCCTTACCAATCACTGGGATATCCTGCAGCTTGATATTAACAGGGCCTTCTTAAATGGGCCTCCTAGATGAAGAAGTGTATACGGAGAAGCCTCATGGTTTTGTTTCCGCGGATCCTATTCTGGTTTGTCTCCTGCACAAGGCTCTTTATGGTCTCAAGCAAGCCCCAAGACAATGGTTTGAAAGGCACAAATGCACCTGACTTGAGGTTGGTTTTCACAACAGGAAATGTGGCCCATCTTTGTTTATTTTTAAGTCTCAGGTGTCAGCAGCCTACTTATTTAAATGTTTAATTTAAAACAGTGGCCAATCCATTACAAATAAATTGCAATGTTTTTGCTCTCAAGCAACATGGCACCCTAGGTTATTTTCTTGGGATTGAAGTCAGAAAACAGCCCACTGGCTCCATGTTAACTCAAAATGAACATTCGTGACCTCCAGGTCAAAATTACTTTGCAGGATCCCAATCTCATCTCTACCCCTATGGCCTCTAGCTCTAAGTTGTCCGAAGCTGGCTCATCTCACTTCAGGATCCTTCTCTGTATCGTTCTGTTGTGGGAGCTCTGCAGTATGCTACTATTACCAGGCCAGAGCTCTGTTACTCTGTTAACATGAGTCAGTATGTTAGCAATCCCTTGGTGCTCGCTCATTTGAATGAAGTAAGAAGGATCCTGGGTTATTTGAAAGGCGCTACTTACTATGGACTGCTCCTTTCCCATGCCTCTGCTCAGCACCCTCTGTCCTTACCAAGACTCTGATGCAGGTTTTGCTTCTAGCCCTGAAGATACAGATTCACCTCTGGATATGCTATTTTCTTTGGCCCCATCCAAGTTGATTTTCTGGTGGTCTCGCAAAAAATATGTGGTAGCTACTTCCTAGATCTAGGGCTGAGTTGTTGTGGGTGCAGCCTCTTTTGCATACGCTCAAAATTGGTTCGCCCTCTCCTGTCATATACTGTGATAACCAATGCTCTGTTGCCATGGCTCACAATCCTGTCCTTTGCGCCTGGACCAACACATGGAGATTGGCTTGTATTTTGTTTGTGAAAAAGTCTTAACCCTGCAGCTGCGTGTAACCCATATTCCTGGCACAAATCAGACAACAGATATTCTAACCAGTTATTTCTCCTTTGCTTGGTTCCTGAAGTTGCACAACAAGCTCAATGTGGCTGCCTTGGTTCTTCAGACTATTCCACCTTGATATTGAGTGTGTCTGTGAATATATGAGTAGTTATCTCACGTGTTTCTGATACAAATAAGCAGCTTGCATTACTTAGTTAGTACTCCCTCCGTTTCAAAATGAATGTCGTTTTAGCAAATAAAATTTGTTTCAAAATGAATGTCATTCTCACTTTTCAATGTAGAAATGATTACTGTTTTTCCAATTGTGCCCTTTAATTATTATTCTCTACACTATTTCCAATACATTTATAAGATTAATATGGTAAAAATGCAATATCTTATGACACTATTATTATATTTCTTAATATGTGTGCTAAAACCTTTAACGACACTCATTTTGAAACAGAGGGAGTATATTGATCTGTTAGTTAGGGTGTGTCACCTCAGTATTTAAAGATGTGCCACCTAAGCTCTTGCTATTATAACTGCCGAACTTGCAGTGGAAGTTTGTTAGTGCTGGGTGCAAGTTTAGTCACAGCTGAGTTAGGACAATCACTCTATAAAACTTGTAAATCTTGAAGGAAGATTCATCATTAAAAAGAATATTCCAAAGAAATTTAAGAAATTCCAAATTAGTTTTCTCTCATTCTCTATTAAAAATGTTCAAATTATTTTCACCATTTCTTAAGGAAGAAAACAACATTATTCTTGCATTTTAAATCTGTTAGTATTGTTATTAAATATCCTTGAGACCTCTGAACAGGACTGACTTTTTTTTCTTTCTGCAGAAAGCAAATAAAACTGAACTCAAAATGGCATGGGATTCCTACTTGAGTGCAAGTGAAAGCTGGCAAAATACTGATGCTAAATTACAAACTAAGATAGCGAACAAGGTTTAGTGTTTGAACTTTGAATCAGTCCATTTCTTGTCAAATGCTTTTTTATTAAACAAAGGTTAATAGTTTGTTGTCCATGCAGGCTGGAATTATGAAGCGCTTTGAAGAGAAGAAAGATGAGCTTGAGTCATTTGAACTTGAAATATCTAATATAGACGTTTCTCATTTAGACGAGCGAGAAAGAAAATTGGTGAGTGCAAGTTACTCTTTGGTGTTGTTTGGCAGTTTACATCCTCAAATTTAGACATCTTGCAAACCTGATAGCTTAATACCAAGTAATGCTTGCAGCATTTTCAGCTGGAGAGGATGACCAAGCAACGTGATGAAAAAGAATTTGAACTAAAGAAAAGTCAAATTGAAAAGGAAGTCCTTAATGTGGAGCAAAAGATTAAAGTTGTCAATCGAGAGTTTGCCGCCATGGCTAATGATTCACAGGAGAGAGGAAGATTATCTCTCATGAAGGAACATTTGGAGACAAAGAAGAAACAACATAAAAAGATGTAGATCAATTTTATTCTCCCCTCTTTCATTAACTTCTTTTTTTCAGAATTATATCTTTTGAACAATTTGCAGAATTGACGGCCAGAAAGATAAAATAAGAAGGGTGCTACAAGGGAGGATTCCTCCTGATAAGGACGTTAAGAAGGAAATCACACAAGCATTAAGGTTGGAAAACCTTCTCTTTGATTGTGTATGTCTTAACTTGTAGATTTATCTTTAAGAAATTTCACTTTAGTGTTACCGTACCTAGTCTTTTCTACTTCCAATTGAATCACAAGAAATGTGCTGGAATTTCTCTTTCTCTCTGGCAGTTTGACTATTGGATCTTGTTCTTTCTGTTAAATGTATGCTTGAATTGCACTGTTTTCTTGATAATACTATTCCTTTTCCAAGTTATTTTAAATTTAACAAGCCAGACTGGTCTAGTAGATGTTTATCTATTCATTATCTTCTGATGTTAGTATCTGTTGAAAGTAGAGAAGAGGGAAAAAGTTAAGGGGTACTAATCTTGCTACTTTAAAATAAAAAGCAGAAACAAAACTAAATTGGTTAACAGAGCTCTGCATTCCCTCTAAAAATTAGAAAAATGAACTCCTTAATGAATCGCGGAGCTGAAAACCTCAGAGAAGCTTTAGAAAAGCTCTTAAATTTTAGGATCTGTATTGGAAATATTAGAGGAACTGAAAGTGTATTACTTCAGTAAAAAGAGTTCTCTTTTTATGGGAGAAGGTACAGAAAGTCAACTCATCAAATCAAGGAGTGATATAATAAAATTAAAATGGATATTAATAATAAATGCCAAGGATATTCTAATAATCATCGACACCCTGCTCAAGTTGGTGCCTAGATATCTAAAATGCCCAACTTATTAACCACTTAAAGGTTGATCTTGCTAAACTCTTGGTTAAGATACAGCTGTTTATTTATTTGAGGGCAAAAATGGCAAACAGAGAATTCCAAAATAATTTTTTTCTTGGTAAATGCTAACTTGTACCTATAGGGCACTTGTTAGTGAAGCAAATATAGAAATATTGTATTGGAAATTATGCATTCAATTTCTTGAAGGGCACATGTTAGCAAGATTCTTTTTTCTGTTGTAAAGTGACGATCATTTTCAATATGCTTTGTTGTATCATGCTGGACAAGACAACGAGCTATGCTTATTGCGTCCTTGCTATCACAATTCAATTTCAACGGGTGGTCAAATATCATCTTTAGTTCTTTTAGATCTTCACAAATTCTAAGAATCCATAGACCTTTACAAATTCCGTAAGCCATTGCTCTAAACTCAAATTCAGCTCTACTTCTGGCAACTACCCATTGTGTCTTGCTTCTTCAAGTTATCAAGTTTCCCACACATAGGTACAATAACCTCAAGTAGATTTCCCATTAATATCAGAACCTTCTCTATCTGCATCAGTAAAGATAACCACATTCTTATCATTGATTTTTTCTAAGAATAGGCCTTTTCCTTGGGTAGCCTTCAAGTATATTGAAATTCAGTAGACAACTGCAAGATGCTCTTCATAAATACACCCTCTGGACACATGTATAAGCAACGAAAATGATTTTCACGATTATTAAGAAATTCAATCAAGTGTAGTTAACTTTTTAGATTTTAGTGAAAATATTAATTAAATTTACTATAATGTCCTCTTTATTAAATTTAATGGAATGGAAAATGAAATAGAGGGGTATATTAGGAATTACAGTATTAAATGATTTAGTAATAATTGACTTTTGCTTATAATAGCGACCAAGAATTGAAGCATTTTTGTTGCTTATAAATGTGTCCGGAGGGTGTAGAGTGTATAAACTCACCGACAACACTGACAAAAAAGGCAATCTCAAGGCGGGTATGACTATGAGCCTAGTATATCATACTTTCATTTGAGATAAGTAGATTCCAATATTAAAATGAATTAGGCGCTTCTTTTTAAAATGAATTAGGTTCATTTGCCATTATTTTTTTGCTTTTGCATGCCTATGGCTATTGATCATATTCCAGTTTAGCGAAAAAGCTTTGTCTGTGTTGAGTGTCCACGAACTCCCTTGTATTAATTTAATGCTATTTATGGTGCAGGACTGTTGCAGCCGAATATGATGAGCTGAATGTGAAGTATCGGGAAGTTGACAAGGAAGTAAATGTTTTGCAGATGAAAATACAAGAAGTAGACAATAACCTATCTAAACACCACAAGGATATGGAATGTTAGTTTCATCTATCATTTAAAAAAATTGTAGATAAATTATCTTCATTGCATTCTTTATCTGGAAAAATATATTAGAGTAAAAGTTTGGGTTTCTTGGTTCGAATCTCTGTATAGTTTTTACAGTGCCATTGAAGATCACATGATTCTGCCTAACAATAATAAGGCAATTTTTTAAGAGAATAGAAATAAGCATTACACGTAATATACAGTGTTGAGAGAGAAAATATTAACACATGTTGAACATCATGTATCTCAATTACATAACAAAGTCGATTTTATATAGCCTAAAGACGATACATATAAAATAAATTGATAGATTTATGACAGTTCTGGTGTATTCAAATATATGTAAGTGGTATTTCTATTATTATCATGAACTCTTGGGAATAACTTCTTGCAGAGTTGGTTACAAGACAAATGAGAACATGTCCTTCATAACCTCTTGGTAAGGTATTATAGATTTTAGTTTCTCCCAACTAAACCAACATAAAACTACCCATTGGGAATATGTCCTTCCATCCTTATTCGATTTAAATATACCCACAATAACATTAACCTGGGCATGCTTCTAACATATACATGACTAATAGGAGGCCTACTAACAATGTTCCCCCCAAAAGTTGTACTTGCTTTATTAATTTAGCTTCTCCGTTGTCCAGTAGTCTACTGTGCTTTCTTTCTTCAACCATGTAGAATCACACCATTTGTACAAATAACTTTTTGCAGCAAGAAAGAGGTTTATTGAATCCAAGCTTCAGTCTTTGGATGAGCAATGTTCTGGAATCGATTCTTATCTCAAACATTTAGAGTCTGTCAAGGAGAAAAGAGATGTACAGAAAAGGTCAACTTATGCCAGATCACACCCATGAAGTCATTTTTGTGACCACATCTGATTGCTGTTTGTTTTGTCCCCAGTTTTCTTGTCTCAAATGTACTAATACTTCTTCTGATCGCCTGCAGCAAATATAACATTGCCGATGGTATGAGACAAATGTTTGATCCTTTTGAAAGGGTTGCCAGAGCTCATCATTTTTGCCCCTGCTGTGAGCGTTCTTTCTCGGCAGAAGAAGAAGATAGTTTTGTCATGAAGGTTGGCACATTTTACATCCTATCATAATATACTGACCAAGAACTTTATATGGTTTTGAATTAGCTTTCCCCCCCTTCTTTTAATCACAGCAAAGAGTGAAAGCTGCCAGTTCAGCTGAACATATGAAAGTTCTAGCTGTGGAGTCCTCTAGTGCAGACTCTGATTATCAGCAGTTGGACAAGCTTCGAATGTGGTATGAAGAATATGTTAAACTTAGCAAGGAGACAATCCCTAATGCTGAAAAGGAACTCCAGCAAGTCAAGGAAGAGTTGGATCACAAAACCCAAGCACTTGATGATGTAACATTATATTTTCCCTTAAATATTTCTTTGAATTTTCTTTGTAAACTATCCCTTCATGCACGTTACTTTCTTCTTTACATGTACGCTTCCCGGATGGTGATTAATAGTTTTGTTGAGTCATATGTATTTGTCCTTTTTTGTTGGTGCTAACTCGCATTAGCTTATAAAACTGCTGTAACTTCGTCTCAGGTTGTAGGTATTTTAGCTCAAGTGAAGACTGACAAGGATTTGGTTGAGATGGTGCTGCAACCTGTTGAAAATGCTGATCGAACTTTCCTTGAAATTCAAAATTTGCAAAATAAAGTTGAGGGTTTAGAAAGTGCGCTTGGTTGTGGAGGACCAGGAATGAGGACTCTAGAAGAAATTCAATCCGAACTCGCTGCAGTGCAGGGAACGAAGTAAATAGATTCACTTGATTTCTACTTTTACCTTCGTTTTTGTATTATAAGTTGTTTTGCCAATTTTACAGATATTAAGAAATGTAGTTATTGTTATGAAAAAGAGTGGAGGATTTTACATAATTAGCGTTCATTAATGCTATGAGAAAGATAAATTAAAAGATTGAAAAGAAGAGAGAATAATAAATACTTAAGAGTATAATAGGAAGAGTATCACTGATGATTCATTGGTATTGTAAAACAACATATAATTTGATACAATTTTTTTACGAAGTGACAATAAAAACCAGAGGGAGTATGTACTAATACAAACAATTTTATAATCTAGATCCAATTAGAATAATTGATTGTTTTCAACTTATCCTCATCTATCATTCCATACGTGCTTCTATCTCTTACCTAGTTGGATGTTGCTTACTCTTAATATGATTCTCGTATTTTGGTTACAAGGGACAATTTGAAAACCGAGTTGGAGAAATTGGCAGAAGAGCAGATGGATATGCAGAAAGATATATCAAGTATTCAAACACGGCTCTTGAAAGCAAGGGATGATAAAATGAATGCAGAAAAGAAATTGCAAGGTGGTCAAAGATTAGAAAAAGAATTAGAATGCTTGACTGAAGAAATGGTCCAAATTGATCTTGATGTGAAGGTTGTCTAATTATGTGAGATATTGATTACTTGATTTTAAGCAATAGGCATGTGCAATTGACATTGATGTGATTAGTTCTCTCAACAGAACACGCAGATGCCTGTTATTATTTATTTCTTTCAAACTTCTTGTGATGCACTGTACTGAGTTCATCTTTGAGTTCATTATGTATTTGTCTATAGAAATGACCTCTTTCAAAATTCTCTACTTCAGTAGTCAATAGCATTCTCTAGAGGAAAAAATAATAATGCATAATTCCATGATCAAAATTCCAAAATTCATTTGTTGCTGAGTTTCTAAAAGTGCTGGATTTTCTTTTCTCTGTATACAAAATCATAATGCATAATTCCATCCAAAACCTTGGTATTTGCAGAGTCTGGTTGAAGCCGTAGAACCTTTATCCAAGCACAAAGATAAAATTCTTGCTGAATATAATGAACTGAAGATTAGACTTGACCTCGAGATTGAGAATCTGGCTGAAAAAAAGAGAATTTTTCAGCAAGAAGCCGAAGCAGTTTTTAGAATGACTTCTAAGATCATAGAGTAAGTTGTCTGCTCAAAATTGTTAATTTTTAAGAGTTCAACTTTCCTTAACACAAGTTGTGTTTGTTCAGGTACTCTAATTTAAAGAAAGGAGACAAGTTGAAGGAGTTGCAGGAAAAGAAATCTCTATTAGAATCTCAACTGCAAAGTTGTGAAACCAGGATGCTGGAAATTACAGATGAACTAGACAAAAGGAAAGATTTGATGCGAAATAATGATAAGCTTAAAAGAATACTTGAGGACAACGTGAAGTACAGAGAAACAAAGGCTAAAGTAGATAAGCTATCATGCGAACTTGATACACTTGAAGAAAATATGTTGAAGGTTGGTGCAGTTTCCACAATTCAGACGGAACTTGCGAAATTATCTAAGGAGAGGGAGAGGCTTCTTGAGGAGGTATTTTCATATGCCAGCCATGCTTCTATGTTTGCGGTTTGTAAATTGTTTGGCCAACTACAATGATTGATGGACATTTTACCATTTGTATGCTCACATCTTTAGTAGTTATTTACTTTTCCTTCTAGTACAGAATTAATACACCCTGTTTCTCCATTTTGTTGTACCGATACATCCATGACAGTTAAACAGGTGCAAAGGAACCGTGTCAGTTTACCAGAGCAATATTTCCAAAAATAAGATTGATCTAAAGCAGGCCCATTACAAGGACATAGATAAGCGATATTTTGACCAGCTTATCCAGCTAAAGGTGTAATGTGATGTTATATTTCCTGTGTATGTTTTGTATGAGTATTTAATGCTCATTGTCAATATAAAATTGTTAACAACATGACATTTCCTTACAGACAACTGAAATGGCAAACAAGGACTTGGACAGATACTACAATGCACTTGATAAGTGAGTTTCAGTAGTGTTTATCATCACAACTGTCCAGTTTGTATTCTTTGATAAAATTAGATACTTTATGATAAATTGTTAGTGAAAATCTACATTTATATATGATCATATCATTCATCTTTCAGAGCACTGATGCGCTTCCACACAATGAAAATGGAAGAAATCAACAAAATTATAAGAGAATTGTGGCAACAGACTTATAGAGGACAAGATATTGACTGCATTAGTATTCATTCTGATTCTGAAGGTGGTGGCACCCGATCCTACAGTTACAGGGTTTGTCATCTTTATGTTGAACACTGTTTACTTCAAAATATTTCTGATTTTCCAATACAGATTTTAAACTATTGTTTTTTTGTATACCATATAGGTTCTCATGCAAACTGGTGATGCTGAGTTAGAAATGAGAGGAAGATGTAGTGCAGGTCAGAAGGTATGTTATGTTATCACTGGGATTTGCAAGAGTTTTTTTATTCAATCAAAAGGCTTTTTTTGTTAAACAATTTAAAATTAAGTTAAACTGAAATAAGCTCGACTTGTTTGTGAGGTTCCAGGTACTGGCATCTCTTATCATACGGTTGGCCTTAGCGGAAACATTTTGCCTCAATTGTGGAATTCTTGCATTGGATGAACCAACCACAAATTTGGATGGACCAAATTCTGAAAGTCTGGCTGCTGCTATCCTAAGGTTTGAATGGAATTGTCTTGTTCTGTAGTTATAGCTAACAGTGATTTTTTTTGTTGCTTATCTACTGCTATCTTCCTTGACATGTAGGATCATGGAGGACAGGAAAGGCCAGGAAAATTTTCAGCTAATTGTAATTACTCATGATGAGCGTTTTGCTCAACTGATTGGTCAGCGCCAGCATGCAGAGAGATATTATCGAGTTGCAAAAGATGACTAGTAAGGATAAAATGCTAATGTTTTGTTTTCAAGTTACTTTTGAAACACATTCACCACTTTATCATCATTCCTGAGTAAATACTTTGTACAGTGCTTCTTTAACTTGTATATCTCACATTTTCAGTCAGCACAGCATAATCGAATCTCAGGCGATATTTGACTGAAGAATGGATTTTATTTAGTTACTCTTTTGAAGTTGCTGGTTGGAGGATTGACAGATTTGTTAAACCAGCGCAGACATATTTCAAGTTGTTGATGAGGTATAGGATACTGAAGATGATGTCTCAGTTAATTAAAAGACTGACACTTGTTGACCTGACCCTAAATTAAATGTGAAAACCAACGGTTCCTCTTAACTGATGGCAGTATGTATAATGATAATAGGGTTTGTTTTGTTAATCATTGCGACAGCACCATTAAATCATAACACTTGACTAAACCTATTATTGTAGCTCACAATCGGAAACTACAAGTCCATTTCTTAAAGAATTGTTCTCACCATTTTGTACACCAAATTTTAAAACCCTAAATGAATTGTTATTTCTCAAATATCAATTTCTCAGTTCTCAAAAATAAAACACCAAACAATC
Source organism: Vicia villosa (assembly GCF_029867415.1). NCBI lineage: Eukaryota > Viridiplantae > Streptophyta > Magnoliopsida > Fabales > Fabaceae > Vicia > Vicia villosa. The sequence goes on along the minus strand of NW_026705450.1, from coordinate 451,974 downwards.
TCATTCTCAGTTCTAAAAAATTAAACATTCTCGATTTAAATCAATTCTCAAAATTATGTTTGAATCACATTCTCAGTATCCAAGGCACCATTTAGTTCTTAGTTCTCACCTTGTACAGTGAAGAATAGTCATTGTTTCTCAAAGAAAGTAGGGTTCAAAATTAGTCCTCCTAAGATGCAATTTCTGAATGTTCTGGGTTTTTGGATTCAAGGTTTTTGGTTCTTTAAAAGACAAGAAATGTTAGACGTACTTTTAAGCAAATGTTGCTGATTTTTTTATTAAGTAACTAACCCATGTCATAAAACTACTAATAGAACTGAGTTTTTATAATTACATAGATTAAAGAGAGAAAAGAAAACTAATTTTAAAAGAAAAACATGCGGCATCAGAGGGTGATGCATCTAGCTCATCCATCAAGTCAGACATGTAGGAAATTCTATGAGGCTAATAATATTTGATGAGCCTGTATAGCTAATTGAATGACCGAGATCTGTATCTTTGGTTGAACAAAGATTGGTGAAAGAAAGACCATAATAATCATATTTAAATTTTTCATCATTTTCACAAATTTTTGTTCTCTCAGAAAATTTCAAAATTCATATGGGTGATACCGAAAATTTGACCAGCATACCAAAAATTCTTTAAAAATAGTAAGTAGTATATTAGAAATCTAACGTGCATACCAGAAAATATTTAAAAATATTAAGTGAAATATTGAAAATTAACTTGCCACCTCAGACTTGTACCTGACACCCCTTGAAACGAAAGAGAAGACCATAATAATTCTACTCAAATTTTTTTTTCCATTTTTAAAAATTCATGTTCTCTAACCGAAAATTTCAAAATTCTTAGGCGATACCAAAAATTTGACGTGCATATAAGAAATTCTTCGAAAAATTAAGTGAAATATCGAAAATTTCATGGAAATTTCAGAATTTTTGGGAGATTTGCACGAAAAATATAGAAATTCCGGTAATTTTATCGGAGATTTTAAAATATTTGGTAGTACAATTTTTTTTTTGAAAATTTCAAAATTTCCGATACCTTGTTCCTTTACTATTTTTTTTTGTTTTCCTTTTTTGTGAGACCAGAGAGAAAGACAACACCATTGCCGGTACGATCACTAATAAAGCGGAAGCTGCCGCTAGAACTGCTGAGGCAGAGGCTTCCCAACTACGTGCTAGACCAGAAATGTATGGCTGAGCATGTACCTGTTCTTGTTGCTGTTGAGGAGGTACTTGTGCCGCTTGAGCAAGTTTATGTTGCTAACGAGGAGGTTGTTGTGTCAGTTGAGCAGGTTCCTATTGCTGATGAGGAGGTTGTTGTGCTGGCTGAGCAGGTTTTTGTTACGGATGATGATGCCACTCTTACTGATACAACGACCATAACTTGTACTTCTGCAGATGCATTTGTTCACAAAGATTGAGTCTTCCAAGGAGAACCTAGTGACTGATTTGTACTCACAGGATATGCTGGCCATGTCGCATGCATAGTATGGTAGAGAAAGGTATATATGTTATATTTTTTATTTGCAAAATATTTATTATGGTTTGGGGATTGTGTTGAAAGTTTACTGATAATTTTTTAACTTTGTTTTCTACAAGAGCTTCCTACGCTGAAGGTCACATCCCACGGTTCAAAGGTGAAGAACTCCCCTCCTGATGCTTGCGCATGTCAGGCGTAATATTCCTGATATCAATCTACGTGAGTTCATCGATTGCTCATTGACCATGCTCGACGCCTCCCTTCTGTCTGCTTTTTTTGAGCGGTGGCACTCAAAGACATCTTCCTTTCATCTTCCATTTGGAGAGATGACTATCACGTTGGATGATGTCTCCTCGTTCTTTCATCTCCTTATTGGCGGTAGATTCTTTACTGGTACTGTCATTAATCAAACGACAACATTACTCCAAGTTGTAGAGGATCTGCAAGTCATTGAGGATGTCGTGCTAGTAGAGTTTGATTTTAAAAGGGGATTTCACCTTCGAATGTCTTGGCCGCGAGACAAGTATCATGATCTTGTAGAGGCAGAGAGGTATTAGGTTTTCGCTAGAGCGTACATGCTACATATCTGATGGCATGTACTCTCTTTGAGGATGAGTCAGATATTTATATTGATGTTCGATACATGTGTCTGTTTAGTAGCCTAGAGACTCCATGCTGGGCTTGGGGAGTAGCCGTGTTGATCATAATTTATTCAACATTTGGAGTTGCGACAAGACAACTTGCAGGTTGTTTGAGTCTATTCCAATTATACAAGCATTTCTTAGTTGTTTTTATTTAATTGTTGTTTGTCACATTAGTTAGTTTTTATTTCTCCAATGCTGGATATACGAGCATTTCCCTAACATCTGTGATAGGAGAGTGCACACAGTTGCAAAAGACGCTCCACATGCGAGATGGAAAGCCAGGCAAGTGATTCAGGGTGGTGTTGTAGAGTACGGGAGGAGGTTTGATGCTCTGACAATAGACGATGTCGTTTAGACACCATACATAGCTCATTGGGACCATCATGCATTTGACGAAGCTGCATTATATTTAAGGCATATGAGGTGGGAAACCTCAGTGGCTAGACACTTGTCTGACAGGTATTTGAAACAATATGGTTATGTTTAAGGCATCCCTCAACCACTCTCGAATGCTCAAAAGGGGGCTTTGATAGATGTTTTCAGAGCCACATCATCAACTTTGCCCGTGAAATTAGATCTAGGACAGTGAGGGTTCAACATCCTTTGTAGTGCGAGGATGGTTACCTGGAGTGGTATCTCACTATATCACATCCTTGCCTCATACCACCTACTGTAGGGTCTCCGGATGTTGGGGGCCTTATGTTTCTAGGGTTTTTGATGCTCAGGTACAGGCTGACGACGTGCCTCCACCACCACCTTCATAAGGCATAGATGACCAAGAGCGTCTCCAGATGACCGTTGTATTATGGATAACTCATGGATTTGATAAACCCGGATGATGGGTTTTTTTTATAGGATTATCTCGGCTAGCACACATAGCCCGTATGGAGCCTATTTAGATTTTTGATTTGGTAATTGAATTTTTTGTATATTTTGTGACTCAGACTACTTCTCACAGTACTTTTATTGCATAATCTTTTGGTGATTTCATCATTTGTACAACAATCATAAATTAGAAATAACTAAACATGAAAACCTAGATACTACCAGATGATTTTGGACGTTTCAACATCTTAATTATATTGTCGACAAATCTTAAAATTAGTGCATCAAACTCGATCGACCCCTTAGTTATCCTTCGGCGAAATGATTTTCATATAGTCGTCACATCTTCACCGGTCTTCCAATCAAACAAGTTGTATTTCACCCTTCCATTATTATCAAATCAATGTTCATGAAACTTGATCTTTCTTACCCTTATATTATCGATATCAGGTAACAATTTATTCAAGTTGTCTGTCAAGGGAGAGATGTAGTGTCATCCGGAAGCGTGAACTCAACAAGAGCATTGTCTACGTTGAAATAAACTTCTGCCTCAATCAGAAATTGAGGAAGAGACATTTTTTAGATGTCTTTCTTTGTAACATATTCCATTATTGCTCTATTTATACAACTTTGGATTCATTCTAGACCACACAAAATTGTCGGTAAATCAAGACCCTACAAAACTGTCGGCAAAATCATGATCGTTAAAAAAATTTGAATCTATACACTATAAAAAATTCCACCTTTTAACTAAATTTCCGGTACAGAATGGTAGATTTTGAAAATTTTGGACAAAATTGTAACTTACCAAAAATTTCAAATAAACTATTGTAAATTTCATATACAAGAAATTTTCAACATGCTACCAAAATTTTTATTCGGAAAAGTTGTTCTTTTTTAACAAAATAAGGGGTGCCAGGTATAATTTTGGGGGTGGTAAGTTAAATGCTCGATTGTTGAGGTGGCATGAAGCTTCACTTGAAGAATATTTGAAGTGCCATGGATGTAGCTAGAGAAACCACATTTCCAAGCTTTCGAGAATTATATATGAGGTTGACAAAGCTAGAATGAGTAGGTAGGTGTACCAATACAACTTCCATCAACATTCATAATAATGTATAACAATAATGTTATTCTTACACTATTTAGTGATACTACACTGTAGTTTTATACGGTTTTATTTTCTAATTATGTTTAATAATTACTTTTCCTTTTTCGGAAACAAATACTCACAAACTTATGGTGTATTCAAGATGGTGTAAAGTATATGGTGTCATTAAAATTTGTAAGAATAACAACCCTCTAATGCATAAATTAGAAGAGTTCTATTTGATGAGATGACTTTATGAGAGTTCAAATTGAGGTTATCAATCGAGCGAATAACTAAGAAAGACGGTAAATGAGAATTGGATTCATGAGAAACGATGGTTGAGTTTATGTTTCTCCAAGTCCACTTGATCTTTCTAGCAAAAAGGTTATTTCTGGTGCTAGAGCATTATTTTTAGCTTAATGTTGCTTCTTGATTATTGAAAAATTAATAGTAATAAATTCAAAATTCTAACAAAGATTTCTAGAATCAGTGCAGTCACAAACACAATACAAAAAGAATCTTATCTTTCAGGCCATATCGAGAGCACAAAAGAAAGGTGACTAATGTTGCAGTGGTGTGCAACAGAGAAAGGGTAAGCAGAAAATTTGGCAAACGAGCTAACATATGAACCTAATGTGGAGGAAGTTGAGTGGAAAAAGATTTTATGTAGGGAGACATTCGTGAGTAGAAATATTTCATTATGAGAAACATATTATGAATGTGAACAAATGAGACAATAACAACAACACGATCAAGAATAGTCAAATGATTGTACTAGAAAGAAGATTGTTGAGATATTATTTTATTATTATTCAATATTTATTGCTTTTATTAGTAGTATCAATTAGGATATTATTTAGGATATTATTGTATCAAATCTTTCCTCATTAAGTATATCTTCTCCTTAATTAGTGGGGTCAAAAGTCTATTTTTTCTTGGGTGTGCAAGAGCCTTTGTTAGTTTGTTATTAAAATTTATCGTCTTCTTCAAACAGTGACACATAATCGCCAATGGTGGTCGGAAGTCTCTGATCTACCATCTTCCAAAATTGCATCGTCAAAACACCTACCACGCGCCGCCCTGAGAATACCCCACGCGCCCCACTCATGCTCCCTCGTCGGCGAATCTTATCCATGTGCCACCTTCTGACTGTCTATTTCTAGCGTGATTGTTGCTACATGCTCGATTTTGCCTGCTGAATCCTGTGGGGCCAATATCAGTTAGTGGGTCTCACGTTTAAGGTGTGTTCGATTAGTGCTTTGCCTTATACTTATTTGTTAGTTTTTATTTCTCTTTGTTCGCATATAATCTGTCGATTGTATCGTTTATATTATCCAAAACTTCTTTATTTGGTGATATTGAGATTTTTTTACCATTCCTGAAACATCATGACTTAAATTTCAAGTCCATGGGATGTTGGTGTTAAGGAGAATCCTCCCAAAAAGTGTCTTATTTCATTTGCGTTTCAAGCAACAACCACTATTACGATGCCAAATTAAATGTTAATAATAGCTATTTGAATTGGTATGCTTTAGTTGGATTGTGGTTTTTAGGTCAACGTCTGGATGAACATATTACAAAAAAGGTTTCAAAAATTGATAAAGAGATAAAATATTATTATAATCGACGAATTATCATGTTGTATCATTGTTGTGAAATTTTATTTAGGCAAAGTTGATGGCACACTTCCGTGCGTATAGGACATGTTATGAGGTTTGGCAGAATGCTAAAAACCTTTGTGATAATGATATTCAAATAATGTATGTGTTGGTACACAACTTGGATACTCTTCATATGAATGATCAAGACTTATCAGAATATTTTACCCGGGTTCAGTCTACTATTGATGGCCTCAAGTTTATGATGGTTAGTGATGGTATTACGAAAGTGCTGGGCAAGCTTGAAAATATGTTCATGGTGTTTGCTCTTCATGTCCACTCTAAAGAATATAGTTCAGTTAAACAACAGGCGTTAGCAAATACTACCATCCCTACGATAGAAGAATTAATAGATCGCCTCATCCAAGTATCTTTACCAACTACCAAGTGATGGCACTCATAATGCTCCTAAGTCATCTGATTTTGTTTAGTAATAGATGACATGGTGGACATGGCCGTGGTCGAGGACGTGTCAAAGGAGGTAGAGGTAACTTCTATTGTACTAATTGTAGGAAATATGGACACACTCAAGATCGATGCTTTGACTTACATGGCTACCCGAACAAAACCTCTAATGTCGCTCAAACCACTGCGAAATGTGAATCAAAGGGTGAACTCGAAACTAATTTCTCAGCCGATGAGTATAAGGAGTATTTATGATTGAAAGTAACATAATGCGCCACCTCCTCGGCTACTATTGCTCATACTGGTAATTATATGGTTTATCTTTCTCATGCTACTTCTATTGGATGGATTATGGATTTTGGTGCTTAAGACCATGTGACTGGTAATGCCTCACTTTTCTATAAATTATCACCACCTAAATATTGACATTATATTACTGTTGCAGATGGATCTAAAGTTGAGGCATATGGTGTTGGACGAGTATCACGTATTCCCTCACACTTTTTGAGTTATGTTTTTTCGATTCATAATTGTACTTTCAATTTGATTTCTATAAGAAAATTAACCATCTCTTTAAACAATGTTATAAAATTTACGTTTAATTCCTTTTTGAAACAGGATCGGAGTACGGGACAAACGATTTGAGTCGGAATTGAATCTAACCGTTTTTTACAATCTTCAAATGCCTACTTCTGCTATATGTGCCACTATCGAATCTCCTGATCTTCTACATCATCCCTTAGATCATCCAAGTTTATCATAATTGAAGAAAATGGTGTCTGGTCTTCCTCATTTTGAGTCCTTACAATGTGAGTCTTGTCAGTTAGGAAACATGTTAGAGTTTATTTTTCCATTCACATTAATAACAGAGTTTTGTCTCTTTTTGGCGTCATTTGTTCTGATGTGTGGGGTCCTAGTCAGATTCCTTCTATCCCATGGTATATCTATTATGTTACTTTTATTGATGATTTCTCAAGATGTACTTGGATGCTTTTAATGAAAGATCGTTTTGAGTTGTTTAATATTTTAAAGAATTTTTATTCTGAAATCTCGATCCAATTTGGCAAAACAATTCGCATTTTACAGTGATAATTAAAAATAATATTCTTCTGATCGTTTCAACTCTTTCATGCACTCCAAATGCATCTTGCATCAATTGAGTTGTCCCTATATGCCTCAACAAAATGGCGTTGCTGAAACAAAACATAGACACATTTTTTACACTACTCGTACCCTTTTGTTAAATGCCAATATACCTCTAAAGTTTTTGGGTGATTTTGTTCTTATTGTCGGGTATTTAATTAACCGGATGCCATTCTCCATGTTGAATGATTAGGTTTCTCATTCCTTGGTGCACCCTACAGATCCTTAATATGTTGTTTCCACATTATGTCTTTGGATGTACTTGCTTTGTTTATGATTTGTTCCCAGGTCATGATAAAATGTATGCTCTTGCTATCAAATGTGTTTTTCTGGGCTACTCCTGCACCCAAAAGGAATATCTGGGTTACTTTCCTTTTATGCATTGTTTTTACATGTCGGCATATGTTACATTCTTTGAGGACGTACCATAATTTCCCAATTTGTGTGTCCTTGAAACTAATTTAGATCAAATTTTGCCTATTCCTTATTCTGAGTCAGTTCAGTCCTTAATCGTCTAGTCCACCATTGTGATAGACGCTTCTCCACCACCATTGAAACGATATGGCATTACCTATGTAAGAAGGTTGAGACCACGTGATTCAACTCATATTCCAGACGCCTCCATCCATGCTCCGACTCCGTCTCTTGAGTTGACCATTGTCATCCGTAAAGATAATCTTTCAACTCGTAACCCTTATCCTATTTATAATAGTGTGTCTTATCATCAGTTATCTCCTACCTATTATTCATTTTTTATTGCATTTGCATCTATTTCTATTCCTAAAACTATCCAGGAAGCTTTATCCCATCCAAGGTGAAGAGAGATAATACTTGATGAAATGTCAGCTTTAGAATCTAATCATACTTGGGAGCTTGTTCCTCTCCCACCTGAAAAATTTGTTGTTGGTTATAGGTGGATATTTAATATCAAGGTGAATCCCGATGGACAGGTAGATCGATTGAAATATGTCTTAGTCAGAAATGAGAAACTCAAGCCCACAATCAAGATTATAGTGATACTTTTTCTTCTGTTGCAAATATGGCATCTATTTTCCTCTTTCTAGCCATGACTGCCATGAAACAATGACATCTATCTCAATTGGATATCAAAAATGTATTCTTGCATGGTGACTTGGAATAGGAGATTTACCTGGAGCAACATCTTGGGTTTGTTTCATAGTTATGTTGGAACTTGGTTCAATGAGAGCATAAAAGTTGTTAAAGTCAGATTTTAGGAGTGAGTTCAGGCCCTTCACCAAATACCTTAATGATCTAGGCATTTTACACAAGTTAACATGTCCACGCACCTCACATCAAAATGAAACTGTGGAAAGAAAGCATATGAATATAGTGAAAATGGGATTAACACTACTTTCTCATGCTTTAATGTTAATCAAGTTTTAGAACCATGGGTTTACTACAACACTATATCTAATCAACAGGCTACCAACTGCTGTTTAACTAAGTACCTCTCGCCTTACTTTGCCTTGTATAACATGCAACTAGACTACAAGTCATTAAAAGTATTTGGTTGTGCATGTTTTCATTTCCTCGGGTCATACAACCAACATAAGTTTTAATTTAGAAGAAGTCAATGTGTGTTTCTAGGCGTGTTTCCTACTCATAAGAGCTACAAGTGTCTTAACACTGAAGATATAATTTTCATTTTCAAGGATGTATCTTTTAATGAAATTGAGTTTTCATACAAAAGCTATGATTCATATAACTCTGAGTTGAAAATCCAAATATCACCTTCATATCCAATCTAACATGCCTCTAATTATGCCAAGCTCGCCTCCAACAACAAAAGACAAAGAACATGTAGAATAATTGGTTGTCACAAACCATAACAACAATGTCCAAGACACGACACCTAGTATGGTTGGTCCTTCAGTTCAAATAAGTGTTCGCAAAAATTCCACAAGCCTGCTTGAGAGTTACACTTCTGAACCAACAAATGTACCTACTAGTCATGACCAACCTATCCACTTAGAGAAATCCCATGGTTTATCCGTGGAGTACTCATTTGAACCGTCACGTGTCTGATGCTTTTCATCCAATTTCAAGTACACTACATGTCCCATCCCATCTTTACATAAGTCTAAGTCATCAGAGTCTGCAAATGACTTCATACATAAGCAACCACAAAATAAAGGATATAATTCTACCTTCTCACAAGACCAATTAAGTTTTTCTACTACTTCTTTATCTCCTTCCTTTCACACTCATTCTCAACAAACCAGTCTCTTAGTCAATAATCGTCCTATGCTCACTAGAGCTAAAACTTACAAACTCAAACCTAAAGCCTTTCTCGTCCACACTAAGCCGAGCTCTACCAAACAAGAACTTTCTCATCCTGGGTGGCATGAAGCCATAAAACATGAGTATGAATCATTAATGAAAAATCGCACTTGGACTTTGTTAACACTTCCTCTTCATATGAAGCCTATATGCTTCAATTGGATGCTCAAAGTCAAGGAAAATCCAGATGACAATGTAAATAAGTATAAGGCCAAGTTAATAACCAAAGGGTTCCATAAAACATTTTTACCTGTGGTGAAACCAACAACCATTAGAATTATTCTCTCTTTGGCTATCAACTACAAATGGGAAGTTTAACAAGTTGATATGAACAATATTGTCCTTAATGGGGATCTTCAAGAAGAGGTTTATATGCAACAATCTTCTGGCTTTGTTGACACCAATGTAATCCTAGTGTGATATGAGAAGCTACATGAAACTTTGATTCAGTTTGGGTTCTCATATAGTAAGTGTGTCCATTCTCTTTTTGTCTACAAGCATAAGGGTGTCACCTTGGGTTCTCATATAGTAAGTGTGTCCATTGTCTTTTTGTTTACAAGCATAAGGGGTCACCTTGTATGCTTTACTATATGTTGCTGATATTCTACTTATTAGCACTTCCTCTACATTAATCCACGATCTCATTACCAAATTGCATGACAAATTCGCTATGAAAAAACTTTGGTATCTCAAAATATTTTCTTGGCATAGAAGTACTCTACCAACCAAATGGATCCATGCGGCTATCACAAACAAAGTATATAAAGGACTTGCTTATAAAATCCACATGACAGGTGCTAATGGTGTGAACACTCCTATGTTGAGTCACTGCAAGTTAAGGAAACGTGACCCTCACACGGTATGGCATAACTTTTTTGTGTAAACAAAACCTGTCAGTTTAACAAGCTTGTATCACATTGAAGCTTGGCTAAAAGGATACTAAGGTATCTAAGTTGTTGTCACCTGTTAATCCTCTACAACAAGTCTTACTGAGAGCCTATAGTGACTGAGATTGGGCAAGCAAACAATTTTTTTCTCTTTTTTTCCCCTTTTATTCTAACCTTGTAATCAAAAGAAAATCTTAGTTCAGGTTAGACTCAATTCAGTTTTTTGACTTTTACCGATCAATGAACTGTCTTAATGATAATTGCGTCTGATGTCCATATAATCGCAATCATTGTTACAGCTTCATTAAATCTCGACACTTATATGAAGATAGAACACAATATCGCATCAAACTGATTATTTTTGGCGCAGTTCAAAGATCAAAAGACAAAACCCTCCAATACATTTGAATACTTTAACTACTATATGAAACACATTCTTTTTCATAAAATTCAACAAACTTTTAAGTTGGCGTTTGGCATAATACAGAGGTAGTAGGTGTAACAGGTAAATAGAATACATTCTTTTGTTTCATTAAACAGATATTTGTAAAAAATACTGGTATCATATTTTACTTAAGAAAATACGATATCAGGATAGACACATAACAACATACACGAACTTAAAATTGAACCAAAAGCAATCGAATTAGCCTTTGACATCCAAAATGAGAGCCTAAGCATGCGCAGCTTAATCCTTGTACTTAAGCTCAGATACTAGGAATCCAGGCATATCAAATGAGGCTGAAAACTTCTCAACATCAGCTTTGAGGTCTTCAATAGCTTTGTTGTTCACCAAACCCTTGTTGAAATCCTTCAAAAGTTTTCCATATTCCTTTTGAATCTCTAGTGTCAGAGTTACTGCACGGTGAAGAAACTCACCAATCTGCTCAAAGTCCTTCTCAACCAATCCCCTAGAAGTCATAGCCGGGGCACCTGTTAACAAAAAGCTCCGGTCAACTACTCGTGCAAAATGACAACTTTCTGTAACATATTACGCACTAAACAACACTTGGCATAAACAAAACTTCAATTTTGCGTAAGTTTCTAATTCAAGAACGTTTCTCTATAGTGTCTGAGTATGAACAATTAGGTTCTAAATTAAAAACACTAGTTCAAATACATAGGAGCTCTTACCAATCCTTACTCCTCCAGGGGCCAAGGCACTGCTATCACCAAAAACAGCATTCTTGTTCACAGTAATGTTACATAGGTCACAAAGTTTTTCCACCTTATTACCTGCAAGAGTACGGAAATTGCATAAACAAATCGGAGGCCCAACTTTAAACAATCAAAAACCAATGAGCTTGCAGATTAGTTTACCTGTCAAGCCAAGAGGACGGAGATCCCACAAGACAAGATGATTTTCAGTTCCTCCGGTGACAAGAGCGTATCCCTTGTTTATCAAGAAATTTCCAAGTGCAACTGCATTGGCCTTAACTTGCTTAGCATATGCCTTGAACCCGGGGGTCGTGGCCTGTTTCAAAGCAACAGCAAGAGCGCCAATCTGGTGGTTGTGAGGACCACCCTGAAGGGAGGGGAAAACAGCAAAGTTGATTTTGTCTTCAAACTCATAAACTGCATTCTCAGGCTGACCCTTCTTTGGTGGCTTAGGTCCCTTCCGGTAGAAGATCATACCGGCCCTAGGACCCCTTAAACTCTTATGGGTTGTTGTTGTGACAATGTCACAGAACTCAAAGGGATTATTAGCTTCCTGTATCCACACAAAAATAACTCAAAATCATAAACTAAAACATTAAAACTCGGGAAACAAATACAGATCTAGCTAAAAAAACAATAAAAATCATGAAATTACACTCCATCACCATCGTTGAATCATGAACAAAAATTGCAGATTTGTTAGTTTAACTTCCTAATTCTAGCACTATAAGATAGATCCATAAAGAAATGATAGAAACAAATTCATACCTGAGCAGCAACAAGGCCACTAATGTGAGCCATATCACAAAGCAAAAGTGCACCACACTTATCAGCAACTTGTCTAAACCTAGCATAATCCCAATCCCTAGGATAAGCACTTCCACCACAAATAATCAACTTAGGTCTAAAATCCAAAGCCTTCTCCTCCAACCTATCGTAATCAATAAACCCCGTAGTCGAATTCACCTTATACGGCAAACTCTCAAAGTAGATCGAAGTCGCCGAGATCTTCTTCCCACCGGAAGTATAGTATCCATGAGTCAAATGTCCACCGGAAGGCAGATCCAGTCCCATGATCCTGTCATGCGGCTGCAGCACCGCCGTGTAGGCGGCGAAATTCGCCGGAGAGCCAGAGTAAGGCTGAACATTAACGCCCCAGTTCGCGGCGTCGAGGTGGAAAGCCTCGAGAGCGCGGGAGCGGCAGAGGTTCTCGATCTGGTCGATGAACTCGTTGCCGCCGTAGTAACGGTTACCGGGAATTCCCTCGGAGTATTTGTTGGTGAGGGCGCTTCCGAGAGCTTCGATGACGGCGAAGGAGGTGAAATTTTCGGAGGCGATGAGTTCGATTCCGCGGCATTGACGGCGTTTCTCTTTTTCGATTAGGTCGTGGATTTCGGGGTCGACCGTTACTAACGGCGTGTTTCCCCACTCGCTAACTGGATCCATTTTCACAATAATAGAGGAAATAACACAAACAGTGTGGTGTCACTGGTGTGTGGCTCTGTTAGTGTTGTGGTTTTTGTACATTTGGCTTTGTGTGCTGTGTGTTCCTTTTAAAAGATTTTTTAGCTGTTGAATTAAATAAGGAATGTACAATTATATCCTTTTTCTTTTACTACTCTGGTTTAGATTTGGTAGATTAGGTTCTTTGAGAGTGATGTATGAAAATCTGCATGTGACGTGGATAGAGTTAGGAAAATTTTGGTTGTGAAACTGTGGTTAAGTTAAGTTAATTTTCTCCCAGTAAGTTGGTGACAAAAGGTTTCAAATGAGTGGGTTGAGTTGGTGAGGGTAATTCAGTCATTCTATTCTTACCAACCACACTGCCGGTGATCTTGCGCCCGTGTTTAACTTGCTAATGACTGAGTTTTACTCCTACTTTTATAAAATGAATTAACGGGTCTCCTTATTATAATAAAAATTTATTATTGTATTAAGTTTTTTAGTCAAAATTAAATTCACCTATTGACACAAATTTTTACATAGATTTAATTAACGGTTAGAAATTGATATAAGAAAATACTATTAATACTTGTTTAAGACACATGTAAAAATATTGTCATTAAAATTATGTGTTTAAGTTTACTAAAAATTTAACAGTTATTTTGTTAAATAAAGTTTTTTAATTTTAAATTATAAGTTAAATATATTTTTAGTCTCTATGAATTATTAAATTTTATTTTTGTTTAGAAAATTAAAATATTTTGGTCATTATAAAATTATTATGCATGTAGCTTTACTTTCTGTTGTTAAATAATGTATATTTTTAAATAATTATTTTATAAATATGATTAGAAGGTTATAAAAAGTTTTTTTAAAAAAAAAAATTAAAAATATGATTTCTAAGTCTAGATTTTCATTATTTTTATTATTATTATTTTAAAAAAAATATATTTAATTCTTTTCATTTTAGAAATTTCTAAAATTTGATAAGTAGATATTTTAGAATATTCTAAACATATATAAAAAAAATTATTTAAAAATTTTAAAATTGTTAAACAGTTTATAAAATTATAGAAAATAAAAATACTAAAACTACAAACATAAAAAATTTATAAAAACAAAAATATATTTATTTTTTTAATTGAAACTAAAAATAAAATTTAAAATATTTATAAAGACTACCAAATTATGTTTTTTACCGATCAAATTTTGGATTTATTTAAGAGAAATGTTTTCATGACACTTAATCATACATACATGTATGATGTACACCGTACTTTATACTATAAATATATACTCATTCATTTTTTAATGATTTTTTACCTCACATTGAAACCTGTGCTGCACTATATAATTGTATGCATATTGCATACGGTGTAAATGCAATTCGGTGTAGGAAAACCAGTGTAAGCATACCACAGCTCTTTATTTAATTAACATAGAATACATGATGCTTATGCTGCCACATTGGCACTAACAAAAAACTTATACCACCTACCTCGTTTCGTTTTCCACAGCCAAAAGTAGGTTTTAGAGTTGGTGGCTGCCATGGTTTGGGTTTTAGCAATATTGTGTTTACCTTGGACAACCGTTAGATTCTAGTAGGTGTATCCAACCTTGTATTTGAAACAAATTTATTGTGGGTTGTTTATGAAGATTAATATGACACTTTAGAGTTTTATTGTATTTAGGGGTGGACAATAAATTCCGAACAGACCGAAATCCGGTCTAACCGATTGCAAACACAACAGTATGGATGGGTTCTTTTAAAACATGGGTTGTTCGGATGAAACAGTATGGATGGGTTCTTTTAAACCGTGGGTTGTTCGGATGATTTCTTTTGGGTTTTTATGAGTATAAACGGACGAGTAAGGATCCTTTCAATTTTTCTAAAGAAATAGAATTCTCCATTATTATAGTTTTGATGTAAATAAAATATATATTTGGACACATTTCAAAAAATAGTGACATTAATTATACATTTATATTTCAAAATTATAATAATTAACACTTCCATTTTTTTTTAGAAATGGAGAAAATCTTTGCTGATGTGGGTGCACAAAATTGATCCACACATACCCATTACCGACCGACATACAAAGTTAATATATATTTATTTTAACTTGACGCTCAGCTTTTTAGATGAAGATAAAATCCAATATTTTTTTCTAACTATCTAAGCTTGTAGTACAATTGTAGACTAATAGACTCAGCTTTTTAAATAAAGATAAAGATCACAAAATAGTTTCTTTGAAGGAGTATCATTGACCTTTCTTTTCTCACATCTCACACTTGGTCACCTCTCTCTCTAAAATATAGGCTACTACCACCTCAAAATTTCACATTATACTTCTCTCTGTTTATTCACAGTAACTTTTATTTTCTCACATCTCACATTTAGAGTGTGTTTGGTTGAGTGAAGAAGTTGAGAAGAGAGAAAGAGGCGAGAGAGAGAGTGAGAAGAGAGAAATAAATGAGAAATATAGAAGATTTGATGTATTGTTTGGAATAAGAGAAAGAAGTGAGAAATGAAGAAGAGAGATTTAAAATAATTTTATGAAATGACAAAAATGCCCATATCTAAAAACATTTCATATTAATAATAAAATACAAAAATATACTTTTTAATTTTTTAATTTTAATTTGACAATTAATTATACTACTTTTATATATTGTTGTATATTTATTTAATTTTACTTATTTTAATTTAAATTATTGTCATTATTACATCACTTTTTATTTTAATTTTTAAATCAATTTTTTTATCAACATGCTGTTAGGTTAAAATTTTATATAGAAAAATATTTCCAAAAATAACTAGATTAAATGAACAATTAAAACCGTTAGATTAATGAAAATCAATGTTTATGATTTGGAGTAAGTGTTGAACACTTACTCTTGGAGTCAATATAACCTTCCTCAATATTATATATTGATGTAAAAATTCTTGCAATTGATTTTTAGAAGATTAAGAAGGCTATAATTGGAAAAATAATTAAAGAACATGTTTCTATCACATTTCTTCTTACAGGAGAGAAGAGTCTAAAAAGGTGTGGGTCCCACTAAAATTTAGTCTCTCTATCCTATTTCTCTGCACACCAAACCAGAGAAGTTGGACATCTCTCTTCTATTTCTCTCTTTGCCAACTCTCTCTTCCTGATTTCTCTTAAAACAAACACAACATTCGTCACCAGTCTTCTCTCTAAAACATAAGTTACTATCACCTCCTTTGATATTTATTTGTTTTAATGTTAGTTCAGATTTCTTCATCAATTCTTTATCTATGTTACTCTGCCATAAGTATTATTATTCATTCATGAATTCATTCTATCATTCTCCATTAATTTATAAAACTTTCATATTGATTCTTCATTCTTCATTTTGCAATTGATTTTCAACCGATGAAACTCACCCGACCCAACCGACAAACCGCCAAAATTAAAACTGATGGCACCACACCGACGGTAGTGGATGAGATATTATCATCCGTGGGTTTCTTTGGATCGAGGTTTTATCATCCGAATCCGTCCGATATCCACCCCTAGTAATTATAATAAAGATATTTTGTTGCGAAGATTGTCTATTATCGTACCACGAGTCCCTTGTCTTTGACTAGATATTGGGAGTGAGTGGTGACAGTCAATTTTTTTTCTTTTAGAAATGATAAATGTGATATAGAATTGCTTTCAAGATTTGTTTTTCCATTATATATTTATAGGTTAAGTATCTTATTACATTATATTTTCATAGGTTAAATAAGTTAGTGGTCTTCATAAATATGTCAATTTTCAATTTTAGTCTCTCTATTTTTTTTTAAAGAATAGTTTTTTTAAAATTTTTCATTCACACTTTTGATCCCTTCTACCAACGTCTCTTAACAGAACTGACGTTGCAATGACACATGGCAATGTTAGCGTGACAAAGTTGCTGACGTGGATGTCACATGTCATTTTATCCTCATTTTATATTTTTTTATAAATTTTATTTATAACGATAGATATTACGTCGCAAAATTCATCGCTAACATGAACATCATACAAAAATCCAAAAATCGTAGCTAATTTTTAGCTATTCCGTAGCTGATTCAAACACACCATTCTTAATTTCTTATGACCCAAGCTTCATTTTTTTTTAAATTATTTTTTCAATAAAGTTTATCAAATTACAAGGATCTTTCTCACAAAATTTTAAATTTTTGACTGGAGATGAATTAAATATGAATACTTTTACGAGTCGATTTTCTTTAAAATGAAAACAAGAAACACGTTAGCATATGATTGAGTTTTAAGCTATTATTTTGCAGGGAGTTATATCATAACACATTAAAAGGATCTAAAAATTTTCATGGCATTTCGAACAAGTCTCGATTTATTTTGATTTTTTTTATCAAAACACATATAAATGTGTTTTTTTCAAGTGACGAAATGAGAAATTTAATCATATTAATTGTAAAGCGGACTGAAATGTTTTAATTTTTTGTTCACATGAGTGTATCAAATCATAAGGATTTCTCCCACAAAAATTGAATTTTTTAGGCATGAGGTGAATTAAATAATAATTTTTTTATGCGCTAATTTTCCATGACATAAAAACAACGCAACATTGGAATATGATTGAGTTTTGAACTAATATTTTGAAATGAATTAGATAATAATACATATTATCTGCAAGGTTTTATGACATTTAGAATAAGTCTCGATTTATTTTGATTTTCCGATCAAAACATATATATGTGTTTTAATACAAAAATCAAAATAAATCGAGACTTGTTAGAAATGCCATGAATATTTATTGATCCTTTTTATGTGTTATGATTTAACTTCCTGCGAAATAATAGCATAACACTCAATCGTATGCTAATGTTTTTCTTGTTTCTATTTTAAAGAAAATTGACTCGTGAAAAAATTCATATTTAATTTATCCCAAGTAAAAAAAGTGAGACAAATGCTTATAATGTGATAAACTTTCTTGAAAAAAAACTAGCAGTCTAGGTCATAAGAATTATGTGTTTGAATTAGTTAAAAATTAGCTACGGACTAGCGAAAGATTAGCTACAAATTAGCTACGGTTTCTGGTTTTTTTAATGATGTTCATATTAGCGACGGATTTTGCAACAGAATATCTGTCAATATAAATAAATTTTATATTAAATATAAAATGGGGACAAAATGACACGTGACATGAGATGTTGCTTATCTTTGTTTTTCTCCTTCTTTACTCTTTTCTCATGCTCGTCTAAGCACATGAGATGTTGCCCATGTTCTTCAAGCTCACCAAAGAGTGTTGTGATGTCCAAAATTGAGAGATCATTAGCTTCCTTTATAGCCGTAACTTTAAGTTGTCATTCCTTGTTCAAACATCTCAAAATTTTGTTAGTTGTCGTTTCATTGGAAACGGGCTTCCCAAGTGCGTTCAAACGATTAATAAGATGTATGAACCACTTTTGCATATCCGCAATGGTTTCACCATTATCCATATGAAAGAGTTCAAACTCTTGGGTTAAAATATTGATTCTAGCTAGTTTGACATCATTCGTGCCCTCGTGGGCAACTAGCAATGTGTCCCACAAAGCCCTAGCGGTAATACAATGTGAAACGCGGTAATATTCATCAACCCCCAAGGTGAAGATTAGAATAATTTTCGCTTTCCGATCACATGAGTACTTTTTTTCATCTTTTGCATCCCAATTTGCTTCGAGTTTAGGAATGGTAACACCATCCTTATTGAGCACCGTTATTGCAATCGGGCCATTAAGGATAGATTTCCATACATTCCTATCAATATAGGTAGAATCAGATATATTTTGAACCGCGTCTATTTTGAACCGCTATTGGTAGAATCAGATACGCGGCTAAACCTTTAAGAAATGTGAGAATTACTAGAGATGAGAAGTAGCTTGAATCAATTGATTTACAAAAATATTCATTTGAAAAATTTAAACACTCAAGCACCTACTTCCAATGAAATATATTTGATAAATTGACTTGGTCAATTTATCAAACACTTGTTGTGCAAATGTTATGCAAAAAAAATTTCACAAACATTTGGCGTGCAATAGTTAACAAGTCAATGTAATCTAAGTGTGGTTGATTGTGAAATCCAATTGCAGTTAACAATTGCAATTCTCTATTCAAAAGCAGTTTTGTATCACAATTTAACACTTAGAATTATTATCGAGTTAACAATTGTATACAAATATCAATAGCAATTAATAGAGAAAATAGGCAGAAAGGAACACAAAGATTTGTTTAGGCAGTTCGCCATTCGTCCTCGATACGAATACGTCTGCCTCCAATTCCAAACAGGAATTGAGATAATTTTTATTTCTTTGTAAAATGTTATTACAAGAGAAGTTAAAGCAATAAACAAACAAACTCAATTTTGATGTCAATTCTTTATCTTCTCTCCCCTTGACCTTAAAGCAAGAACGAGTCGCCCAACAATCTCAAATCAATCCTCTAATTACCGATACTTCCTTGACCGAACCCACAGTTTTTCAAGGCTTTATCTCAACTTAATTGCAATCACAAATTGTTGTCACCCAAGAACATTGATTGATCCTCTATCTAGCGTTACTCCCTTGACCGAACCCACCGTTCTTCAAAACTTTCATTCGTCTGAATCCAATCCAAAGCTTCTTGTCAAAAACCCCGAAATTAATCTGATCTTGGAGAACAAAACCTCAATGATTTTATTCAATGAATCCCCCAAAAAATTTCACCCAATCGGAATCTACAAATTCCTAACCTTGGAGTTATCACTCTCTATCTATGGTCACTCAAGCAAAAATGATTATGTGTATTTGATGAATGAACAAGAGAAAGAATGAATATGAGAAGTAATTTTGTCTATTTCAAGTATCAAAGTTGTATTGAAATGGATTCATGAATGTGTTTATATGTGAGTGTGAAAGAGGGCTAAATCTAGAAAATTCGTGCACAAAATGCCAAAAAAGGAGCGATGCGTCGACCTCAAGGACTGTATGCGTCGGCCTCTACAAGGCAGTGAGGTCTGGAGGTAAAATGCACAACATGCGTCGACCTCCATGACTGTATGCATCGACCTCTACAAGGCACTGAGGTTAGAAGGTAAAATGCACAGCATGTGTCGACCTCTGGGATCCATGCGTTGACCTACAGCTTCTGTGCGTCAACCTCTAGCTGGCAAAAAGACCTACAACATGCTATGTGTCAACCTACAACTTCTGTGCGTCGACCTCTGGCTGGCAGAAATGACCTACATCATGCTATAAGTCAACCTACAACTTTTTTACATCAACCTCTGGCATGCATATTCACCCAAAACCATATTTTTAACTTGTGAAACTAATCCACATGCATATGAACAAGTTTAGAATGATTATGGAAACATTTTCATGCAAGAGTACACCCTAGACTAAGAGGATATCGTCTAATACATTCTACTTCTAAAGACCTAGTTTTGACATCACTCAAAATTAATTTCTTTAGGTATGCACTCACAGTAAAAAGGCATGGGCTTGAAGGGTATAAATGATGTTGTTTATGGTATGCATTTTTCTGTCAACTTTTCCGTTTTGTGGGGAGGTGTGAGGACACAAAAATTTAAAGGCTATTTCGTTTTATTCACAAAATTTATGAAACTGAGTCTTATCATATTCTTTACCGTTATTATATTGAAAACATTTAAGTTCTCTTTCAAATTATGTTTTAATGTGGGATCTAAATTTAATAAAAATGGATTAAACATGAGATTTCGTATACATTGAAAATGTCTATATAAATTTGTGTAATCATCCAAAAATAACACATAGTAATGATGACCTTCTGAACTAAGAATTGATGAAGTCCATAGGTATGTGCATAATATCAAAAGGCACAAAATTATGAGATAAAAATTTATAAAAGGGAAATTTTATTTGTTTCCCAAGAGAACATGAATTACAAAAGAAATTATTTTGAGACTTATTACATTTTAGAAAATTGTCTCGGTGTAGAGAGCTTAAGATAGTAGCTCTTGGATGTCCTAAACGGGTGTGCCATAATTTAGTGGATAAAACAAAAAATATGGATGGTGCCATAATTTTGTGGCAATGGGATATAGATAATCATAACTGTTACATCTCATTAACAATATTCATGTCTGAAAATCCTTCACAGAAAAACCAAAAAATCAAATTCAACAGAAATATCATTACCTATGGTAAATTTGCGAACAAAGATAAGATTTTTAATGAGTTTTTATGCATGTAAAACATTAGGTAATTTTAGAGGATGAGAGGAATTAGATAATGGTGCATGTATACAACAATTTATATGAATTTTTTAACACTACCGACAATATTATTATTTCTCATATTAAATTAATATGTGAGATTACTTCCGTTCACCGTCATATGAAGTGGCTCTAGTGTCCATGTACCATTGATTACTATGAGAAGAAAATAAGAGAGTATGCATAGTAGTTTCAATGTCCATTGGAGCATAAGAGGATGTTGGCGCTGCACTAGAGACGTGAGCTTGGTGAGATGGCTCTGGACCAATGATATTAGGTTATTCTTTAGAATGACCTCTTGTTGGATATGGACAAGGCGGTATATCCATGGCTTCCAAAATGGGGAGCCTTACAATTGATACTCATTCGCGTACCACAGATAAGCCCATTGCGGATGTGGGTAATAGGGAAAAGGCCATTGTTGTGCAGAGCACGACCTCTACCACATCTATTATTTTTTCCTCTTCTTGGTCCACTATGGCTTCTTCCATCACTTTGGCCTCCATGATTTTATTGTTGTCACTGCGGTTAAGACGAAATGATGAGTAATAAGCTGATGCGTTATTGTCAGATGCCATCAAAGAAGAGTTTTTCAATTGTGTTTGGCACATTTTTTAGTCGTTATGATTCTTCCAAAATCATCATGGAACAAGCCTTATAGAAGGCGGTGTATCCCATGGCTGCCACAATGGAGAGCCCTACGGTTGATACTCATTCGGGTACCACATATAAGCCCATTGCGGATGTGGGTAGTAGGGAAAAGGCCATTGTTGTTGCAGAGCACGACCTCTACCACGTCTATTATTTTTTCCTCTGCTTCGTCCACTATGGCTTCTGCCATCAATTCGGCCTCCATGATTTTATTGCTGCCACTGCAGTTAAGAAGAAATGATGAGTAATAAGTTGATGTGTTATTGTGAGATGCCATGAAAGAATAGTCTTCGATTGTGTTTGACACATTTTTCAGTCGTGATGTTTCTTCCAAAATTATCATGGAACAAACCTTATAGAAATGAGGAAGTGGATCTGTGTGACGAATTTGGGATCCTACAACAGAATATGCATCGGTTAGCCCTAATGAGTTGAAGAACCAAACATTCATTATATGCATGAGCACCAATATTAGCTAGTTGATCAAAGAGAGACTTGATATGTTGATAGTAGGAAGATGCGTCAGAAGCTGTGTTGGCAATCATAGCATTGGGAATGATCTGTGACTAAGGAACCGAGAGAGGAGCAAGTCTTGGTTGATAGCTTGGGCGTGACTAAGTGTTAACCATGGGTTGAGCAAACTGAGGTCCACCAATTGGTTGATACGGATTGTAGAAATTTTGTAGGTTCATTGTTTGAAAATCAGCAGCCAGCAGGTATGTTAGGTTGAAACTGTTGATTGAACCTGTGATAGCAATTAGCAGCAAGGTGACCATATTTGAAGCAAACTTGACATTGAATGTTGTTGAACCTACCTCTCCCACGGCCGCGTCCACCACCACGGCCAACTGCACGACCTCCTCTTGAATAGGTTGGATTAAAGGTTGAATTCATAGTTTGTTCAGTGTTCTTTTTATTGGAGTTATGAATTTCAGGTTGAGAATTGACTTTAGTGAGATTCACTGAGGCAACCACCTCCATTTGAGAGTGTTTCTTATACTTGTTGAATCTCATCTCATGAGCAAGAAGAAGAGCTTCAACTTCTTCAAGTTCTACTGAATCAAACTTGCTTTCAATAGCTGAAATAATAGAGGCAAAGTATTGAGGAAGACCTTCAAGAATCACATCAATGTGTTGCTGATCTGGAACTGGATCTCCTACTGAAGCAAGCGCATCAACAAGAACATTGATGCGAACCAGATAATCACCAACATATCTGTCTTCAAGTGTTGTAGATCTGAGTTCTGCTCGTAGTTGTCTTGCTTTCGCACGTGTAAGCTTTTGAAAATGCGCAAGAATACGTTCCCAGAGCTCGTAGGAATGAACGCATCCAAGAACACGTGAAATAATCGAAGAAAGCGTGGATTGGAGCCACGTCATAAGCCACTGATCTTGCGTAATCCAGGTGCGATACGCAGGGTTCTCACGAGCAGCTGCAGGATCTTCATCAGTTAGGTATTGATTCGGTATGTCATGAAGGTAAAGGTAGTTTTGAAGATTATTCGCGTTAACGAAAGGATCTACTTGTTGGCGCCAAAGTAGGAAATTCTTCTCATCAAGTTTTTCTGTGATTTTGAGTTGGAACGACATAGATGTTGCGGTGGTCGGAGTTGTAGTTACCTGAGTCGCTGCCATGGATAGAACCGAAGCTCTGATACCATATTAAAGTGAGATATGAGAGAGAAAAGAGAGAAACTGATTATGTTATTGTTGAATTGGAATGGAGCATGATGCTCTATTTATACAAGAGGAGTTGAACATTCAAGAGTTGAATCATTCAAGCTCTACATTTAAGGATAACTATTCTTATTCTATTAAATTAAAGCTGGCCTTAGTTATTCTATAGTGGCGATGATTTTTCATATCCTAAGATATAACTCTAATAGTTACTGACGTGGCGTGCCACGTAAGCCTCCGTTAGAGTAATCTAACGAGAGGGACCAAAATTCGTGACGGAAAATTTTGTGAGGATCAAAATTCGATGAAATTTTTTATAGGGACTATAATTGAAAAGTGTCATATTTATAGAAACTACTAACATAATTAACCCTAAATAGAATATGATAAGACCGAATTTCAATCTCTAAACCGTATAAAAAGATCACTAAACACAAGTAAGCATATTTTTTTAGATAAAAAAAACTACCTCTAAGATCCTGGCCTCTAATATTCATGTACAAGTTTTTGGCAAACATTCACACTACCATCAATTTTATGGATCCATCCATAATTCATTCCAATAACCCACACAAACCTAGCCTTTACAGCCTGCATTTATATTTGATGAATTATGCTTATTTACTAGATCACCGACAAGCATCCCCATGTTAAATCATGTGAGCCGACACTTTAATTGGCCTAAAATGGGACACCCTGCACGTTCCATGAATGATGAGATCTCAAAAACTCGTTACTTTATTGAAGGCCCCACACGCAGAGCCTAAATCTCACCTTCATTTCATATTATTCCTGTCTTTAAGTGGTTAAGGTTAACACGACAATTAAAATATATCCGTGCAGCAACAGCACTCCTCTACTACTAAGTAGCACTATTTTAGTGTATTGCTTTTAATTTTTGAATTCACTCCACTTGTATTTATTAATCCTTGATTATATTAAATTCTTACAGATTTAGACCTGTTTTCCCATGTGAAATTGAGAAAGGTATTGAATAGAAGTTGGTGTGGTGTGTGTAGTGGCACCGCAGCTTCCACGATGTATGGTTTTTTGAATCTGAGACCCACCAACCGCGCAATCGTTATCGGGGGGTCGTTGTACGTTGAGTCCTAACTAAGGAAGTAATGACTCCCACGACATATAATATCACCTACCTAACCTTGAAGTTTAAACAAGTAGTACATTTTTCTATAGAAGACAAACCTCAAAATGAATTAGAGTAAACCTTGGATTTGAGATATTGTTGGAGTCTTGGAGAATATGGACTACTACTCTCATAGCATTTTAGAGATGTGCAGTGTGAGGTACAACAACAATATACATTTTGTCACCCATAAATCATTTTGAATATATTTAAGAGTGAAGACCCATTTTGGTCCCTCACAAATATTACACGAGGCAAATTAGTCCTTCACAATAAAATAGACCCAATTTAATCCCTTATAAAGTTTAACCGGATCATATAAGTCCTTCAGTTAATATTTTTTCAAAACAGTTTTTTCCAATTTTAAACCGTGACTGGATTGCCACGTTGGATTTTGTTTTATTTTTCATTTTTAAAATTTTTATTTTTAATTTCATTTTTAAACAATTATAAATTAATAATATAAAAAAAGCCAAAATTGTTTCTTATAAGGAGTTGAACTCAGACCCATGAGGTTAATCTTAAACAATTCTAAATTTAAAATAAAAGATACAAAATTTGTATCAATATGGTCTCAAACCTAAGTCTTTTCAGATTAAATGACAATCAATTTAATAAAATAGAAATTGATTTGTCTATTTGTAAATGATAATCACTTTACTAGCAATAGAAATTGATTTGTCTAGTTGTTATTGATAGTCACTTTACTAATCGTAGAAATTGATTTGTCTAGTTGTAAATGATAATCACTTTATTAACAATAGAAATTGATTTATCTAGTTGTAAATGATAGTCACTTTACTAACAATAGAAATTGATTTGTCTTGTTGTAAATAATAGTCACTTTACTAACAATAGAAATTGATTTTTCTAGTTGTAAATGATAGTCACTTTATTAACGATAGAAATTGATTATTTTAGTTGTAAAAGATAGTCACTTTATTAACGATAGAAATTGATTTGTCTAGTTGTAAAGTGAAAATCATTTAACTTGAAGGGACTTGGATTTGAGACCTCATAGATAAAAATTTATGTATAAAATTTGTTAATATTAGTAGAAATCATGAAAATTACTTATTTAAAAATTACATTATAAGAAATAATTTTGGCTTTTTTGATATTATTCATTGATAACTGTTTAAAAATGAAATTAAGAATAAAAATTAATTTAGTATTTAAAAAATAAAAAATAAAAAATCCAACATGTTAGTCTAATCACGATTTAAAAGTATGAAAAGAACCGGTTTAGAAGTAGGAAAAAACCGATTTGAGAAAAATATTAGCAGAAGGACTAATATGATCCGGTTAAATTTTGTAAGGGATTAAGTTGGGTCAATTTTTTTGTGAGGGACTAATTTGACCTATATAATATTTGTGAGGGACCAAAATAGGTCTTCACTCTATATTTAAATATAGTCTTATAATTAAACCGTAATTAGATAAAAAATATTTATTTTATTATAATTAAATCGCTACTAATCTACTTAAAATCTTAAAAACTTAACATGACATTAACTAATAAATAATTGAAATCATAAAAAGGAAATGCTACATCTCAATCCAAAAAAAAAAAAAAACTTACCAACAAGAATAAGGAAAGTTAAAGTTGTCTTTTGATCAAATATTTGTTAAGTGAATTATCTCTATCTTTTTCCTTATAAGTTATAACTATCTTCTTATATAACTATTATGACACGTCTTATACCTAAGGTTCATTAGGAGTCACTTATATTGTTGAGATAATTACAGATTATTGAAACAGCTATGAGTTGTTGAGAGTGTAATTTATATTGTTAAAATAATTATGGGTTGCTAAGATAACTATAAGTTATTTATAAAATAACTCATATTGTTGAGATGATTATAGGTAGAGATAATTGTTGTAGAGGGAAACTAGAGATTAACGTTTTAAATAAACTAAACCATGATATTATACATATGGCAGTAACACTGTAATTCAATCAATTCATAAGACATATATAAAGTAGGCACTATATAGTCGCAGCAGGGCCGTCTCAAACAATTAGGAGACCCTGTTCTAATATTTAAAAAGGACCTTTAATAAAAAATAAAAAATTTAAATAATTTAAATAGAAGTATTCTTTAATTAAATTGTAAATAACATAAAAAATAGTCATCCTTATAAATAACATTAAAATAGTTATATTTCTAGACAATGAATAATCAAAAAAATAAAATTATAATTTAACAAATTAACAATTAAAAAATAAATTATAAAAAAAAGTTTTATGAATTTATATATATTAAAGAGTTTATATAACTTATAATAAATTAACGATGAAAATACACTAAAACAACAACAACTAATAATAATAATAATAATAAAAACATTATTTTTAATAGTAAAATTTATACAACCTATAAAAATATAAAAAAAGTGATGAACCTGGTAATTTAGAAAACGCAAGCGCAGCTTTAATCTTTCTATGCTAGCTATTATGACGTGTACGGTGCGTACTTGCATCACTATGGAATACTTGCAGCGCTGCCTCCACAAAATGCAACTAAATCCAGACTTTAATCATCATTCGAAGTGTGAGAAGTTAAGCTTGACTAATTTGATGTTTGCGGACGATATCCTACTGTATGCCAGAGGTGATACCCGCTCTGTCGAGATTATGCTAACAGCTTTCAATGCATTTGCTAATTCCACAGGTATGAAAGTTAACACTAGTAAAAGTAATATCTATTTTGGTAATGTGGATAGCTGTACCAAAAATAGCATTCTTAATCTGTCTGGTTTTAGAGATGGTTGCCTCCCGTTTAGATATCTAGGAGTTCCTCTCACATGCAAAAAACTAGCCATTTGTCATTACATGGTGTTGGTGGATAAAATTGTGCATCGTATTCGTCACTGGTCTGCTAGGTTCCTTAGCTACGCGGGAAGACTGCATCTTATTAAAAGCATCACTTTCGCTATGACGAATTATTGGCTTATGTGTTTTCCTATACCAAAGGTTGTTATCAAGAAAATTAATTCTATCTGCCGGTCTTTTCTGTGGAGTGGTTCTGCAACAATCAGCAGGAAAAGTCCTGTTGCTTGGTCTGATACTTGCAAGCCAAATAAACAAGGTGGTTTAGGCATTATTGATCTGTCCATATGGAATCAATGTGCTATGTTGAAACTCTTGTGGAACATTTGTAACAAAAGTGACAGTCTGTGGGTCAAATGGGTAAATGCTTATTATCTCAAAAACAAAGACGTTATGGAGGTCCGTATCAAAGGTAACAACACATGGATTATGCGTAGTATTCTGACACAGAGGGCATCCATTCCCTACTTTGAGGATGACTGGAATTCCATGCTTGAGAAAGGTAAGTTTAGTATGAAGATTATATATGATAACTTGTGTATAGGTGCTGTTACTAGCTGGTATAAACTGCTGACACATAATTATGCTAGACCGAGGGCTAAACTGATTTTCTGGCTTGCGTGTCACGATCGGTTAGCTACAAAAAGCAGATTGGTTAAGATGGGGATGCTAAAGGACAGCAAATGTAGCTTTTGCAGCAATGTTGAAACCATCCAACATCTTCTATTTGATTGTGAGGATATGAGGCAGCTTTGGTGTACTATCCTTAAGTGGATTCAAATGGATCATGCTCCTAAAAAGTGGGATGAAGAACTTAATTGGATCAATAAGTTTGGCAAAGGCAAAGGGTGGAAGGCTGCCCTCCTAAAGCTGGCAGCGGCAAAGACGGTTTATGGGGCTTGGACGCTTCGCAATAAGCGATGCTTTGGGAGTCAATGTGATAGTTCATCCATGGCTCAAGATATAATTGACAAAATTGTGTTTAGAGGATGGCATAGTTCAGTTTTAAAGCCTCATATTGTTAGATTAATGTTATGTTAGGCTTTTGATTCTTTCTTGTCGCTTTGGCTTTTGGTTGGCTGGATCCTAGCGATCGCCGTGTATTCTCCTGTTTTTTTTGGAATATAAAAGTCTTTTCTTCCAAAAAAAAATAAAAAAATTTGAGGCCCTGTATTTTTTGAGGCCCTATGCAGTAGACCAGACTGCACAGGCCCAAATCCGGCCCTGAGTCGCAGAGGTAGGCA
The DNA here is from genome assembly GCF_029867415.1 of Vicia villosa. Taxonomy (NCBI): domain Eukaryota; kingdom Viridiplantae; phylum Streptophyta; class Magnoliopsida; order Fabales; family Fabaceae; genus Vicia; species Vicia villosa. The sequence goes on along the minus strand of NW_026705450.1, from coordinate 423,132 downwards.
CCATTTGTCAAGCTGCGCGAACAAAGCTTTTGTGTGTTTCTCTCTATCCTGATATGTATTCGCGTTATTGTTTTAACAATTGGTATCAAATGACGCTTAATCTTGGAAGTGCGAAATTTGAAGTGACTCGATTTGACGGAAGGCGCAATTTCAGGGTGCTCCTACCATATGATGTTGCACCAGGAGTGGTTTAACTCGTTTAAATCAGGTGATTTGGTTTTGTCAATTTAGGTGATGATAAAACTTGTACCATAATAAACAGAAAAGAGGAAAAATTAAAATTTCTTTGGACGATGGTGGCGTGCACACGTTGATGTAGCATATGTTAAAATTGATAATGATGCAACCAAACTGTGGCACATGCACTTGGGTCATTTCAGTGAACATGGGATGATGGAACTGCATAAGACAAAAGGGTGTTCGCAGTTGCACAATTTGATTGTGCAAGTATTGTGTTCTTGGAAAATGGTGTGAAGTCCTTAATCTTTTAATGGTGATTGACAATCATACCCGATTATCAAATTTCAAGCTATAATCCTTAATCAGCGCCAAATGTGTTATATCTCATATCCCAATCAAATATTACTTCCTCATTTGTTTTGGCTCGACACGATCAACTTTGCCTATTAGTTGCCCCACGCTAAATTGCTCAGTTGGGTAAGATATCATTTAGGCTGAGTTCAATTGATTTCGAACTATAACATGACTTACTCTTAGTAACCTGACTCCAAAGAAAATCAAACATGTACACAAGTGATAATAAAGTTAATAATTTGTTGATTTGATTCTCACTGATAACATAAAACATTATTTTTTCATAAAAAAGTAATAATACAAACATTTTCTATTAAAAAAATACAATAATATCTTGGACGTACTTCATTATTTACAAAATTCATTTATAAAATAAATTTAATTACCATGTTCTATCTATTTAATTTTTTTTACATAATCACACATTATATATTATTTATAAATAATATTTTTACATGTGATTAAAGTAAAATTTAAATACTTCTAAAAATTTAATAATTATAATTAATTACATTCCCAAATATATGCCAATTAAATTTTTATTAAATAATAGCCAATAATTTATATAAATTTTAATTATATTTAATATTTTATTTACGCACATTACCCTAATATCTGCGGGGAATAAAAATTTGACAAAGGTCGCTCATAATATTTCAAACATGTATTTAAAATATTATTTTCCTTTCCTTTTCTATCACATCACTTTCCTAAAATATTTTCACATCGATCACTCTTGATTTCTTTATGTTATACGAGTATACAATAAAACATTTTGCACAAAAATGCATTACTACACAAGACTTATGTACTTTATAAAAGAGTGTTTTTCTCAACAAGAGAAAAGAGGGTAGGTAAGGTTAGTGTGTTATTGGTGTGTGAGAAAGGTCCTTACGTCTTTTATTTGATGTTGAAGTAAAGTGAGCGTTCACTCTCGTTTGGTTTCTATTACACTAATCTTTATCATTAAAGTAAATTTTCATTACCATTATTTTAACGGCATATTAAAAAGTAAATAAAAGGTTGATATCATCTCTAGTTTTTTTTTATTGCCAAATTGAGATCAGTAAAATTCGTGATCCGCGTTAAGATAAAAAGATGCTTTTTAACGTATTATATTTTTAATTGACCGAGTCATCACAGTAAATTAGATTAAAATTAGAGTTAGTTAAGAGTTAATAATCTTAGAATGGAGATGAAGTAAGAATAGGTTTAGATTAATCTCAACCATAACCACGTAAAAAAATACGCTTCGTTCATTTGAGCCATTCAAACCTATTTATACTCACACATCCCCACTCTCTCAAACACACACTCTCATTCTCTTCTCTACCTTTCCCACATTTTCTCTCTTCACATTTCTTCCAAAATGGCGTTGTTGGTTGAAACCACCACAAGCGGCCGTGAATACAAAGTGAAAGACATGTCCCAGGCCGATTTCGGCCGTCTCGAAATTGAGCTGGCCGAAGTGGAAATGCCTGGACTCATGTCCTCCCGCGCCGAATTCGGCCCATCCCAGCCCTTCAAAGGCGCCAAAATCACCGGTTCCCTCCACATGACGATCCAAACCGCCGTCCTCATCGAAACCCTAACCGCTCTCGGCGCTGAAGTCCGCTGGTGCTCCTGCAACATCTTCTCCACGCAAGATCACGCCGCTGCCGCCATTGCTCGCGACAGTGCCGCGGTCTTCGCGTGGAAAGGTGAGACTCTCCAGGAGTACTGGTGGTGCTCTGAACGCGCTCTCGATTGGGGTCCTTCCGGTGGACCAGATCTCATTGTTGATGATGGTGGTGATGTCACACTCTTGATCCATGAAGGTCTTAAAGCTGAACAGCTTTTTGAGAAGAATGGTACGTTGCCTGATCCTTCTTCAACTGATAATGCTGAAATGCAGATCGTTTATACCATTATCAGAGATGGATTGAAAACCGATCCAAAACGTTACCACAAGATGAAGGATAGAATTGTTGGTGTTTCTGAAGAAACTACCACCGGTGTTAAGAGGCTTTATCAGATGCAAGCTAATGGTTCTCTTTTGTTCCCTGCTATCAATGTCAATGACTCTGTCACCAAGAGCAAGGTTTTTTTTCTTGAACTTCTATTTTTGGTTTTGTAAATTGTTCATATCTTTGATCTGTTCAGATCTGTTAAATTTGTGATGAATTCGAGTCTCAATTCTGTTTTATTTATGTGTGATCTAATAGACAACACAATGTTGTTTTTGTGATGATAACAGTTTGACAACTTGTATGGTTGCCGTCACTCTCTCCCTGATGGACTCATGAGAGCTACTGATGTGATGATTGCCGGGAAGGTTGCTGTTGTATGTGGTTACGGAGATGTTGGCAAGGGTTGTGCTGCTGCCTTGAAACAAGGTGGTGCTCGTGTGATCGTGACTGAGATCGATCCAATCTGTGCACTTCAAGCACTCATGGAAGGTCTACAAGTTCTGACTCTTGCAGATGTTGTCTCTGAGGCTGACATTTTCGTTACCACCACCGGTAACAAAGACATTATCATGTTAAGTGACATGAAGAAAATGAAGAACAATGCTATCGTCTGCAACATTGGTCACTTCGACAATGAGATCGATATGCATGGTCTCGAGACATACCCTGGCGTGAAGCGCATTACAATCAAGCCACAGACTGACAGATGGGTTTTCCCTGAAAACAACTCTGGTATCATTGTTTTGGCTGAAGGTCGTTTGATGAACTTGGGATGTGCTACTGGACACCCCAGTTTCGTCATGTCGTGCTCCTTCACTAACCAAGTGATTGCTCAGATTGAGCTGTGGAAGGAAAGGACTTCCGGCAAGTATGAAAAGAAGGTGTATGTTTTGCCTAAGCACCTTGATGAGAAGGTGGCTGCTCTTCATCTTAACCAGCTTGGAGCTAAGCTTACCAAGCTTTCCAAAGATCAGGCAGATTACATCAGTGTGCCAGTTGAGGGTCCATACAAGCCTGCTCACTACAGGTATTGAAGGATTGTTGAAGAAGGAAAGAATAAAGATGATTCTATTCTATCCGTATTGTTTTTCATTCCATTGTGGAATATTTTTGTTTTCTCATTACATTTTTTTAGATTTGTGGTAGATTGAGGATTCTTTTGGATTATTATTATCCTAGAATCTCAACTCCACATTGGGTTGAAGGGTAAGAGCAAGAACACATATTGGTTTCTGTTAAATGAGACCAATTGGGTATGAATAAAGTTTTGGTTGCGGCTGTGTGGTTTCTGATTGATTATTAGAAAAATATATACTTACTGTATGACGTTCGATTTGTTTTAATTTATTTATATTTTGCTAATTTTTTCGATTTGTTGAATTTTTACCAAAAAACGTGATTTTAGCTTTAGGTTTATGAATTTTATCCAAGTCCAATTGTTGTTTTTTTATTCTATGTATGATTATGTAATTAAAACTTATTTCAGAATGAACTACTTTTAACAGAAAATGGATTCAACATGTGTTTGGGTAGGTTAGAAGAGACATTCTCATGGGTAGGTTATAAACAAAGCATATAGACAAACACATGCTAAGGCATATATAAGTCATCAATATCAACCACTCTATTGTCTATTTTCTAGTTCCTCACCAAACATTGCCCAATGACAACCACTTGTTGAACTTGGAAATGTGTCGGTGGTGAGGTTGCTTCACTTGAAAACAAAGAAATACTTTTGGGCAGCTATCTTAGATAAAAAAAATAAAAATGCTATCATGGATTCTAAGGATGCAACTTAATGTATTAATTATAAAAAAAATGTTAAAAGTTACATTCATTTTTTTTTTAAAATTAATTATTGTTTCTAATATCAAAACTTTTATGTTTATTTTCTATATTTTATACTTTTAAAATATAAATTACCATCAACCTAACTCAACTTTTGAGACATTTAGTGTTTATAAAGGAGATAAAAGTAGTTTAACTATCGGTTAGAGTCGCAGTCGCAATATCGCATGTATAAGTCATATGAAATAAATATTCTTTTATAAAGGAGATAAAAGTAATTTACTCCTATTAAAGACGAAGGTTCGGGAAATACCGAGTTCAATTTTTGGTGGGACGAAGGTTCGGGAAATACCGAGTTCAATTTCTGGTGGGAACAATAATTGGCCAGTGCCATGACCTCTCGGCACGAGCTCTGAATTACTAGGACCCCTTTCCCTAAGAACTAGAGTGCAAAAAAGAAAATAAATAAATAAAAGTAGTTTAACTTAGGTTAAACCAGTTAGAGTCACAATATCGCTTTAGGTATAATTTATAAGTCATAAGAAATAAATATTTCTCTTCTTTTAGGCTGTTGGTTTTCATATTGCCTTTGCTGGATTTGTCTTCATAAGTCACTTGACGTGTCATAAACATCTATGTCTCCCTATCTGTCTAAGGTCATTTAGTAAAAATTAATTTACTTGTCTTTCCGTATGGGACCGATCATTTATGGATGTTAACGTGTCTTTAAGGATTTATCTATATGTTGAGGCATCCTAATCGTCGATTGGATACATCAAATTTGATTCGACTTATATGATTTAGCCCATTTATTTTATCCAACTTGACTAAGCCCGAAGGGATGTCTTGAAACTAATGCAGGCTCTTATAAATCCAGGTTTAGACCCGAACCACATTTCTTGACACATACATAGTCCCTTAAGCACGAGACATATGGGGTCGAGATATTTAATGTGGGAAATCAAATTGTACACTCTTTCAAACATGAGGATTGTAAGGGCGAAATGCTTAATGTGGGAAGCGGAATTGTACACAATCCCTTAAGAACGAGGCATGTAAGGACGAGATGCTTTATGTGAGAAACCAGATTGTACATAGTCCCTCAAGCATGAGACATGTAAGGGAAAAATGCTTTATGTTAGAAACCAGATGGTACACGGTCTCTTGGGGGATATATGTATGTCTTTCTGAAGTTGTGCCCGATTTTATACGCGTTTTCTTCTCGTTTCCTGACCTTCATTCTTTTACTAGGATTTTAGTCACTCATTCACCTATTCTCAATACCCTAGTTCCACTAGGATTTTGAGTTAATGTTTTCTCCAAGGCTTTCTTTCATTCATAACTAGCATTGTAGATGAGAGACTTTTTCGTTGCATGTTCTCTTCGTTTCAACCGAGTAGAGGCATTATCGTCCGAGAAATGCTTATGATAATCCATTTTTTAATGATCAATGATTCTATACCACAAAAGGAAATTAATCAATCCACGAGTCATGACTTTTCGTAAGGATCCATCGCAAGATTTTTTTTTTTTGTAATTTTATCTTTTGCTTTTACTTTTTTATTTATTTGCAACTTCCTTTCAAGGACAAAGGAGACCTTTAAGCTATTAGGAATTTTGTTTGCCACTAAGTAAAAGGTGAAAATGCCACTATAATGTTGGCAAACATTATCTTGAACTAAGGACCTTTGAGGCTAAAGTTCTAGCCTTATAATGGTTTCCACAAACTTCTAGATCATCCAACATCATGTTAGTAATGTAGTCCTTGAGTTATTCTCAACCATCACATTTTTTACTAATTTCCATTCAAATATTGTGGTTCTTTTGCCTAAATCTTCTTATACAAACTCCATCTTTTAGCTTAGACAATTGCCATGGCCAATTTTTAATTCAAAATTATTTTCAAAAGTTTTGGCTAGCAGATATGCTTGCTCAAATTCTTCCAAACATAATCTATAAAAAGCAAAGGAAGTTTATTCAAAACATTCACATAAAGGATTACATCTACATAATCTCTGAAGTCATCAACATTCCGGGTCAAAAATCTTGCTATCAAAGTGAATATTTCAAAAGCCTTTGGCCTAGTGGAATGACCATTCATAATTAAAGTTCCTAAGGCCTTTGGTTTTTGCAAAACCTTATGTGCCTGGATTTTTACAATCCTTAAATATGCTAAACTCTCTATCCCATTCAATGTCAAGCAAGTGGGCTTCTTGAGTTTTTCAAGAGGAGTCAGACAAGGAGACATTCTCTCTCTCTCTCTCTCTCTCTCATCCCCTTTTCCCTTGCAGAGGAAGTTTTGAGTAGAGGTTTAAAAAACTTGGTGGCTTCAAATAAGCTTAAAACTATCAAGTATACTAGAACTATGCATGCTCCTTATCAAATTCTTTATGTAGATGATCTCATGTTGTTTTGTACATCATCTCCTTTGAACATCCAGATCCTATATTATTTCAGTGCTAAGTATGCTCATATATTAGGTAAAAATGCCAATCCTTTTAAACCAACCATATATGATGGGCCATCACTCACTCAAGACTTGGTCTAATTGCTTCGTCTATTGGTTTCAACCTTGGTACACTCCTTTTGATTACTTGGGTGTCCCATTTTTAAAAGGGAGACCTAAAGCCTCCTACTTTCAAGATGCTCATAAAAATTTCTCATGATTTCTATCACAAGCTGCAATCAGAAGTCCAAGATTTCATTAACAATCACATATGGATTGTACGTATGGAAATTCAATCTATTTTTGCTATCTTTGTCAACAATATTGAAAACATCACAATTCCCTTGGGCAATTTGGAAGATAGGCTTATATAGAAACATATCATCTCAAGCATGCTTTCTCTAAAATACGCATACAATTTATGTTCTCCAACCACAACTTCAAAATATTGGACTAAAATTAAATGGAATAGAGCATTCCTTCTTCTTGTTCAACAATAGTTTGGAAGTTGATCCACAAGAAAATTACTCTTGATGAAAACCTCAAGATTAGAGGGATCTTCACTCCATCAATGTACAACCTTTACAACAAGGATGAAAAGTCTTTTACTCATCTTTTCCTGCAATGCCATGTTGCTCTAAGGATGTGATATTGGATGAAATCCTCCATAAACCACTCTCTTGACCTAACTTTGGGGATTTTTGTAACACCCTTCTAAATCCTAAAACAATTTTCACGAATAAATAATAAATATTCGATCACAAATCACCAACAAGGGCACCACATGTTCATATAAAACATCATAATAAGACATCCTGCTCTATAACACGGGTTTTCAAAAATTGAAACATTTGTCTCATTGAAAATATCATCAATAACTTCAAGCATCGCAACGGAAATTATAGTTTGAAAAACATCTTTATTTAATAATTCAAATAAAAATATCATCTCACTTCATAACTCATAAGCCATGCTTAGAACATCTTAAAACAAAATAAAGCATCTCAATACATCATGCCAACAAAGAACATATAGTTCAAATTCAAACGATCCCAAATACCGTGATGTTACATATCAGAGCAAAACCCTCTTTATTGAAATAAAGAAACTAAAAGACTCCATAAAGCTATCCTCGAGGTTCTACGTCTATACCTAATTACCTGCAAGTTACCCACGTATCGAGACAATATTTCCAAGCAGAAAGGGTGAGTAATTCAAAATCATTATAAATGACATAAGGATTAAATATAGTAGAAACACAACGGTCATCAAAGATATCATACATATAAATTATCATACTACACACTTTCATGTCACTACACCATTCACAACATAATCTTGTAATCAATTCACAATCAGTATCAAAACATCATTTATTCACGCATCATCAAATCATTACTTAATCAATCATTATTCAATGTCACAAAGAATGCAATGCATCACTATTGACTCATGTATGTGGTACCAAAACTTCACTGATGACTCAATCATCGCTCTCAAAAGATCTCCACCAATAGAATAGATTCCCGCTTGGAACCATAAAACTTCCCAATATTGAACTCAATCCACACTATGGGATTGCGGCCATCACTGGACGAACCTTCCTAATCAAAATCACTGGACCAAATGTCCTAACATGTGAAATGAATGCATAATGCGCAACAACATAATAAAACATGACTACTACTAATCAAAATGCACCATCATCCATGTAATCATTATAATATCATCACGCACTTCATAATACATACATCTTCAGCATAACATCATCAATTCATTATAGGAAAAATATGTCATATTCCATCAAGGCACAATCACAACAATTCATCATAAGAAGCATACGCCATGTTACATCAACGTATAAACACATCACTTTAGCTTAGCACAATTATTGGTAAAATACATCATATGATTCATTTTATTTTACTAAAGTGTAGTTCATCGCGTTAGCTTTCTAACGATTCGAACGGGGCATCAAACAGACTTTCGGATCAAAAGTTATGATCAAAACAATTTCGCAGTACAAAAACCCAAAAGCTGTTACGGGCACCTGTAACACCCCACTTTTCCCAATTATAAATTACGGTAAAATAGTAATAATATTATCAGAGTAATTCAACACAAGTGGAATGTCACACTTTTCCAATAAACCAGAAACTAAAGTCTCAATACTTTATTTATTCATTTCTCACAAAAAATTAATAATACAGCGGAAATAGTTTTTATTTAAAACAAATCACGACACACTTGCCACTAACAAACAAAATCCACCTTAACTTGTGGTTCTCCAGCTTAATTGGTAGTGAGAATGGAATGAACATGTACTTGAACCCCAGGGTACAGGGTTCGATTCCCACGAAAGGCAAAAACTCTACTAGTGAGGGGGGTAAAGAAGTTCGTGAGGTAATAGTGTCGGGAGCGTCTTGCGAGGGGCCCGGGCTGTTACCTCACCCGTAATGGGCATTACGGTCCGTAATGCTGAAAATAGAGAATTTAATTTTTTGCACGTTTCTGGTACAAAAGTCCAGAGGACTATTACAGGCACCCGTAATGGCTGTTACAGTCGTAATAGAGCCCAGAAATCCATATTTTCACGCAATTTTATGCGATTTTCTTGTTTTTCAACATTTCAACAAACCCCAAATCCCTAGTTTTGACCTCTAAAACATATCGTATCATATGGTACTTGAATCAAGGGAAATGAACACGTCACAAATCGTCATTTTCACCAAAAATTATCATATTATTATCATCAAACAAAACCCCAAATACAAATCTACCAGTACCTTAACTCATACCAATTATAATGACAAGAATTACACCCTTTACCTTAGATTCTAGTTTTGATTCTTCTTTCAAGCTCTACGGTTGATTCTTTTCTCTTCTCTTTGTGCCCTAGCTCTCTTTCACCGTTTCTTCCAAAATCTCACGATTTCACAAAATGAACACCGACATTTACTCTTCATAGTTTAATCCTTGGACCCTTTCTATGGTTTTCCCATCTTACCCTCACTTAATTTCTTACAAGTTACTACCTTGCCCTCTTAGCCTCTACACCATACTATTATCTCTATTTATTTAATTAAATAATAATGATAATTAGAAATTCTAAACATTTATATTATTCTAATTAACGCCTTAATCCATACTACTCCACATGCATCACACATAGACATCACACGTCACATTCATCCAAACACCACATATATTTACAAACAAATGATAATACTCGTAAATTCACACTAAATCAATTAAATAATTAACTAATTAAATAATTAATCTAATCTTCGGGGTGTTACAATTTCCCTATTCAATACCATAAAATGTGGATGGAATCCATGTTCACTTGTCATAACAGTTTCTATCATCTTCACTCTCAAGGCTATTTGGAAATATATAAATGCAATCAGATTTTAAGACTAATTAACTTTCAACATCCAACAAGCCTTTTCTAAAGTGATTGCATCAACATCCTGCTCGGGTAACATTTCAATACTTTTATATAGCCCTTCAATGACTGATTTAAGGATTCTTAAAAACTTCAAAGTTGAGAAGTATTAAAATATCATAGAAGTCATTTGGCACCCTCATTCCTTCAACTGGATCAAGTGTAATACTGATGGGATTGGACTTGGATGCCCTGGAATGGCTGCAGATACTGGTATTTTTAGAAACGACGATAGTGATTGCATAGGTTATTTTGCTTCTTATATTGGGATTCAAAATGCTTACTTTACATAGTTCATTGTCACCACTCTTGCTATTGAATATGATCATGATAGACATTGAAAGTTTTATAGATTGAAACATGATGCTTATTTTCTACCTTAACTTATAAATCTCCCAACTTAGTTCCTTGGCAAATCTCCATTAGGTGGCATAATTGTATGTTTCTAGCCATATCTACACGGAAGGAAATCAGTTATGAGCGGACAAGCTTGCCTCCATAGATTTGTCAATCCATGATTTTCAATGATGGACTAAGCATCCTATACAAATTAGAAACAAGTTAGTTCTTACTAATTTAGATTCTCATAGTTTTCCTCTTGGTTTCGATCTTGGATAGGGTATTGGTCTAATCCCTCCAATCCTCTTTTATTTTCTTCTTTTCATTTATTTATGACTTATGGAAATAAAGATACAATTTGTTCATGGAAAAAGGAATATGAAAATATTACAATTATAAAAAAAATTAAATTAAATTAAATTACTAGTTTAGAAAAAGGAATATGGAAATATTACAATTATAAAAAAAAATTAAATTAAATTACTGATTTAGAAAAAGGAATATGAAACTATTGTACCGATATTTCTATCGTTAGACATATATAAAGTGAAAGTTCGTGTTATAAATAATATTTATTACTAATTTAGATATCTTAGAAATAATGAAATAAAAGAATCATTTCATTACTAATTTATCATATGGCTACAAAATTGAATTTTTTTTCAAAATTTTAAATTAAAATCTATAAGTTACTGCAAGTGCTTCCTGTGGTGCAGTGGCATAGGTTAGTTGACAAGAACCTTGCTAGGCCAAAAGCCCAGTTCATCCTGTGGATTGCGTGTAACAACAAATTGCCTTGCAAAGAGCGGTTGCACCGATTCGGTCTCCTTAGTAACAACAAATGTGTGTTTTGCAATGAGATAGAAACTTTGAACCATTTACTGTTTGAGTGTCGTATTACTCGTGTGATCTGGATATATGTCCTCTCTTGGATGCAGCTAACTCATACCCCTTCTAGATGGAATGAGGAAATCCAGTGGGTCATGGAGAAGAGCAAAGGCAAAGGAAGTAAAGCTTCAATTCTGAAGTGTGCTTTTACGGAAACAGTTTATGAAACATGGCTGTTCCGAAATCGGTGCTGTTTTGGTAGATCTTTTGATAGTGAGAATAGTAGAATAGGACCGAAAATTATTGATACTATTGTCTATAGGAGCTGGCTGAATATTAAGCTTAGGCACTATGTTGCGAAGCTAATGATGCCATAGTGTGTCTCTGAGTGGCGGGATCTCTTTGATCGCCTTGTACTTACACTGTTTTTTGGTTTGAATAAAGGTATTTTCATTTCCAAAAAAAAAAAAAAAAAAATTTTAAATTAAAGTTAAATATTTAAATTTATTGAAAGAATTAGTAATGAAATAAAAGAATTTTAAATTAGTAATTTAATTAGTAATAAATATTATTTATAATGAAATGACTCTTTAATTTAATTTTGAAATAATATTTATTAGTAATTCAAAATTTTAAATTAAAGTTAAATATTTAAATTTATTGAAAGAATTTATGTTAAAAATACTTTTAAAAAGCTGAGGAAATATTTGGTGGACAGAAAATCAAAATAAATATGTATCTTTTGTGGTCTTAATTGTAACATACAACTGGTTTTGTTGTGACCACCTTTTATGAAAAATCCAAATTCAAATTCAGACATTTTTCCTTTTTCAAAAGTGTTTATTTAAATTTGTGCTGACCACTACAAAAAAAAAAAGAAGATATGTATTGATGAGATATTTAATGAAAAACTTTATATGTTGATGAGATATTAATGATATGTTTAAAAAAGTATTGTAATAAAAAGTATTAATATAAAAGTAAATGTATGAATAAAAATTTATGTTATTTTTAGATATTTTGGAATAATTTTTAATTAATATTATTTTTCTACCTTAAAAAGTCATTTCTTTTAATTAAAAAAATTGTTAGTATGTTAGGAGTACTTGTGAATTATAAAAACAAAATACAATTTTAAATATATTTTTGAAAAAAAATAAGAGTAAAAAAGAAATGCACTGTCAATGTAAAATATGTTTATACTGTCAACTAACAAGGAACATTCATCGCAATAAGTTTTAATTTTATTTTTAAATACTAAAATGACATAAAAATTATAAGAGTTTTTATTTATTGTATGTATAAAATTGTTTTACACCGACACTGCACTATCTTTAAACTCAAAAAGTAATGACTAAAATAAATTTTGTTAAAATTATTTTGATAATAAAGACAATTTATCAAATAAAAAACAAAAAAACAAAATGGATGAGAAGAAATAAAACCTATCTCATCATAATAACATAGAAAAAAAATGATAGTTGAACATATCTAACTTATCTCTTAAATACTTTCAAAATTATAAATAGAAAATGAATTTTATTAAGTGTTAAAATTAAATCAAAAATTAATTATTTCTACCAAAAATTATTATAATAAATAAATTTAAAATAAAAAATTATAAAAAACATGTTATAATATATATATATATATATATATATATATATATATATATATATATATAATATTCACCATTTATTTTAAAACATAATGGTTGAGAACAGTGGCGGAGCCAGGAATTTTAGACGGTCTGTGCAAAAATTTTACACCATTAATTATTCATCTATTTTAATTTTCACACCCTATTTTTACTAATTTTGCCCTTGATTTTATCCAAAACTTGACTACTAAATTGAAGAGAGTACAAAGGAAATAGGGGTTGAGCCCGGGCGCCTGCCCAGGCTAGCTGGGCCTTGGCTCCGCCCCTGGTTGAGAATCATTCTCATGTCCAATTAATCAAGTGATTTATTGTTCTCATTTCTCATAATAACCAAGTGTTCTCACCTGAGTCGTCCCCTATATATATATATATATATATATATATATATATATATATATATATATATATATATATATATATATAATATTAAGTTTGACTATGTTCAATTAATCTTGTTTGGTTAATATAAAAGTGTTTATAAAATATTTTTGAAAGAATAATAATTTAAAGTTAATTTTGGTCAAATAAAAGAAAAAGTAACAGCAAACGAATTTATTTTTATTTAAAAAAAGAAGACAAAAAACTTTAAAAAATTTATTTTTATTAACAAAATAAGAAGACCGACAACTGAAACGATGGACATGCATGCCAAATAAGCTCAATGAATTCAAGGCATAAACGTTATGCATATATTTTTGTGAAAAAGATGTTGTAGTCAAATGTATTGGGACTTGAGTATTACTATATAAGAGAATTCTCTTTGGTTCATTTTGAAAACAAAAAAAAAAATATCATCATGGTGTCAGGTGCTGGTGCTGGTGGTAGTGGTGGTCCGACGAAGTTCCTAGAGAAAACATACCATCTGGTTGATGATCCATCAACGGATGAAATAGTAGCCTGGAGTGAAAGTGAAAACAGTTTCATCGTTAAGGATGAAAGTAAATTGGTCAGCAATGTTCTTGATAAGTATTTCAAACACAGCAATTTCTCAAGTTTCATTCGTCAGCTCAATACCTATGTATGTAATATCTTTTTTTATTCTTTGAATCGTGTTATTTCTCTGATATATTTGTTTAACCGTTGTATTTGTCACTTTTAAACTGTGGTTTATTTTTTTACGGTTGATTGTTTTATGTTTCAATGTTAGGGATTTCGCAAAATAAGTCATGATCAATGGGAGTTTTATAATCCATATTTTCGAAAAGATCAATATTATCTTCTTCGTAATATTCGCCGCAGGCAAGCGGTTCACAGTCACTCTCGTGTAGAAGTAGAAAGAATTGCATTTGAAGAAGAAATTGGGAAACTTGCTAATGAAAAAGCCTCCATTGAATTAGATATTTCTAGCTTCAATCAGTACATGCCAGCTAAAAAGCTTCATGTGGAAAATCTGGTGCATCGATTGGAAGCATCGGAGAATAGACATAACAATCTGAAGAACTCGTTTGAAATGGTTCTTCAAAATCCTAATTTGGTTGAAAAAATGAATGAGAAAGTTGAGTTCATTTTTTCTTCCGGATTTTCCAATAAGAGGTCTTTTGCTGCTGATGATTTGGGAAATCTAGTGGATAGATTTGTAGCATCAGAGAATAGCAACAATGAAGTTACCGAAGCTGGAAATAGTTTGGGTGATAATGATAGCGACTTTCCATTGATGGAAGTTGAGAATTATTTTGCTGACATTTATACCAATTTTGAATTTTGGGATTTTGAAGATATTTTGGGTGAGAATAATAGCAATTTTTAAATTTAGTAGAATAGAGAATGCTATGGTGGGGGAACATTTTCAATAGGAATTAGTGCAGTTACTAATGACTATTTGTGAAAATATGATGTAATAAAAGTTCAGTCTGTACAAAAAACTCAAAGGATCAATAAAAATGGGTTTGGTGTGTTTTTTTCAAAAGAATAGTAGTATTTTTTAAATAAATTTATTACTTTTGTAATTTATTATTATTATTTTTTGATATTAAGGAGGGCCTAAGTGCAAAAAAAAACTACAAAACAACTCTTCTAGTGGAAACAAATCCACTCTTATTCCTGTCAATAACTTTTGTGATATTTTTAAATAATAAAATAATAATTATATTTTTTAAACAAAAATATAGGAGGGTAAAACAAAAATTCATATTAACAAATTTAAGTGTTCACCTCTCTAACTTGGTGGTAACGTGTTGTTCTGAGAGAAAATTTCTTGTGTTTTCTCAATATATATATATATATATATATATATATATATATATATATATATATATATATATATATATATATATATATATATATATATATATATATATATATATATAATGACGTGTCAAACTTACTAACAGACACATCGGATATACTAAAATTCACCATTGAATTGAAAACTATAATCATATAAATCACACATAAACTTTTACATTAATAAAAAATAACGGTTTTCATTAAATTGAAAACTATTATCATATAGGAGGCTAGGAGCTGCCGGAGAAAGCATGACGCGAGAGTTGGAAAGCAAGATGCGGGAATCCTATCCCGAGTTATTTGAATTAGGTACATTTTCGAGGACGGAAATATTCTAAGTGGGGGAGAGTTTTAACGCCCGTAATTTAATTAATTATTTAGTCAAATTATTTTCGAGTATTTGTCGTGAATTGTTGTGATTAAGTTGCTAAGTCGACTACTTAGTTGATTAGTCGATCGGTTAGTAAGAATATCATTTAGTATTAATAATAGAAATGATATTAATATAATTAGTAGAATAATACTATGTTATTTATACAGGCTTATTTAGTGGCTAGAGGTAGTAATAATGGGGTATAGAAATGTTAGGTCCAAAGAGAGAATAAAAAATTATATTAATTAATTATGATAAAAGGAAATTAGAAGTATCAGTAGAGAGATTTTTAGGTTAACAAAAAGCTTAAACGTGAGAGTACCGAGAAGAGGAGAAACAAAAAGGGGCAAAAATCTAGAGTCCAATCGGAGAGTTAGAGCTTTCTTCAATCCAAGGTAAGGGTGAGGTTTTGACTCTATAATTGAGTATATGAAGAATTTTATGTAGGATTAGGTTTGTAGAATCATCTCTATTTATGTCTAATTGTTGTGGTTGTTTCTGAAAATTAGTTATTGTTAATGAATATGCTGTTGGATAATGTTTCTGTGTTGGTTGGATTGGTTGAATTTGTCGTTGTGATAACGGTTTGAGTTTGAAAAACTGTGATACACGAACGAAGGAATTCTGAACGAAGAAATTCTGGAAAGTATTGAAAAGTTACAGGTACACGAGGAAGATCACTGTGCCAGACAGCACAGGACTGTGCCGAGGGGCACGCTGAGGCCGTGACGACCGGCAAGGGGCCATGACGATCGGTACCCTGGGCACATGTGCCGAGCGACACAATAGGCATGCCAAGGGGCATGTGTTATTTTGTTTGTTTTTTGTGTTTTATTTGGTATTTCTGCGTGACGATTGATAGTTTCTTCCTGTTCTTTTCCACACAAACATTTAATTAAGAGTTTTAGTGATGAATCTAATGTCCCAGTGATAAGTTTCAGTAGTAGCATGTGGCAGAGTTGCTTAGTGACAAGTTTAAGTAAGTAATGATAAGTAATGGCAGAACTATAATGGTTACAATATTCATATAGCAGAGACATTTTTGTTAGCTGCAGATTTGGTTAATTGAAGAAAATAGCAGGGTCAATGTCTAGATTGCAGGGACTAGTTTATCAGCAGAAACCATTTAATTGATATGCATGATTAGTAAGTTGGATTCATTAAAGATAGTATATTTTGGTAGCAGTAACAAGTAACAGTATACTTTAGTGACAGGAAAAATATGAACTTTAGTAACTAGTAGTATGTCGCGGTTTTAGAGTAACAGTGAGAATATCAATTTCGACAGAAAAATTAATGAGTAATAAAATTAGTATTAAGTAGAATTAATAGTATTTTAGCCAATAGATAATTAACCGGAAATAGTCGAAATTGTCTGAATAAATGCGTAATATACTTGTAGCTTATTTTGGTTAATTTGGTGTGTTATAATTTTGTTAATAATGCGAAGTTGCAGGGAACTCTTGGTGATGTCGAATTACCTCTATTTATTGGTAAAAACAACGATATAGGCGTATGCCTTGCGACGAATGATTTTTGTGAAGTATGTGATGTTGCATTCATTGAGTCACATACATTGCATATTTCGCGACGGCCTGGATTGGCAACCTGTGATGAAGGCTTATGCCTTGTTGATGCCTCTATTAATTGGAAATTTGGCGATGGGGGCTGAAGCCCTGTTGGTACCACATGCATGTGCATTTGTGACAGGTTTCATTTTATTGCATAGTGTGAATTATTGAATAATTATTGTGTTGCAATGATAAATGATGTTATGTTGTGAAGTGGTGATTTTTATATAATCTGATCTAATATATTGTTTATCATAAACTCGATTATATTGTTAGATATCTCACCCGTTCTGTTTGAATGTTTCCTCTACGTGGATAACATGCAGGTAATCAGAAATGAAGACTAGTTATCTTCATTAGTTCGAGTCGGTGTGGTCACTCTGATACGTAGCACTCGGAGGGATGAACGCTTGTTTTATTATTGATTTGTTTCAGTTGAATGAACCTTAATTTGATTCAAGTTGAAGTACTTTGTTGTTTTGAAGTTAATTTTGTTGGGCAAGTATGTTATGCCTTTAAAAGCTGAAGTTTATGAATCCGCTGTGTGGTTAATTAATAAAGTTGTTTTATTTTGAAGATTAAGAATATTATGGTTATCTGTTCCTCCAGGTTTAGGTGTTATGTATCTAATTACATGCGATTAATTGTTGTTGTTTACAAAGTATGTGTGGCATTCTGTTTAAGTTGTTGGAATTTTATAACTCTGATTTTATTAATATTATCGGGTAGAAATGGGGTGTTATATTAATGGTATCAGAGCAGGTCGGTCCGTCCGACCAAGTTGTCGAGTCGTAGTGTTGTCTAAAAATCGAGTGTTGTTACTTAGTTGTTAACCGATGTTTATGTTGTAGTGATAAGTTGAAATGGCCGGAAGGAATGATGTTGCAATTGTTGCTGCTTTGGAGGCTATGGCTCATGCTTTAGAGAATCAACCGAACGCTGATGAGAATGCTGGATCTCGTAGTTTGGCGACTTTCCAGAGGGAGAATCCGCATACCTTCAAGGTCACCTATGATCCTGATGGCGCGTTGACATGGTTGAAGGAGATTGAGAGAATCTTCCGTGTGATGGATTGCACTCAAGCACAGAAGGTTCGATATGGAACTCATATGCTGGTAGTCGAGGGCGATGACTGGTGGTTAGATACTCGTCAGAGATTGGAGACTGCAGGTGAGGAGATCACTTGGGTCGTATTCCATAGGGAGTTTATGAGGAAGTATTATCCTGAAGATGTTCGAGGGAAGAAGGAAATTGAATTTCTCGAGCTGAAGCAGTGAAATAAGTCAGTTACTGAGTATGCTGCGAAGTTTATTGAGATAGCCAAGTTTTATCCGCATTATAGCGAGGCGGAGGCTGAATTTTCAAAGTGCATCAAGTTTGAGAATGAGTTGCGCTCTGAGATCAAGAAAGAAATTGGATACCCGAAGATCTGTGTCTTTGCATAATTGGTTGATAGTTGTCGAATCGATGAGGAGGATAATAATGCTCATTATAAGATGGTCAATGAGAGGAGAGGTAAGAACCAACAGAATCGTGGCAAGCCCTATGACGCTCCAGCTGGGAAAGGAAAACAGAAAGTTGCACAGGGTCAGAGAACTAGTAGGGGAGATGCTCCTGCTACTGTCGTCTGTTTCAAGTGTGGGAAACTTGGTCACAAGAGTAATGTGTGTAATGCTGAGATGAAAAGGTGTTCCCGTTGTGGAAAAAGTAGGCATACAACTCTTGAATGTAAGCATAAGGAAGTTATCTATTTTAATTATGGCGAAGAAGGGCATATTAGTAGTCAGTGTCAGAAACCAAAGAAGTCACCAGGCATTGGAAAGGTGTTCGCTTTGGCGGGGACCCAGAAAGGCTTATCATAGGTACATGTTTCATTAATAGTACTCCTTTAATAACTATTATTGATATTGTTACTACTCATTGCTTTATTGCTGCTGATTGTGTTGAAAGATTGAATCTTACGTTGTTTGCTATGAATGGAGAGATGGTCGTTGACCTTCTAGCTAAGGGATCAGTGACTACTTCTCTTGTGCGCTTAAAGTGTCCTTTGTCGATCTTTGATAGGGACTTTGGTGTTGATTTGGTTTGTTTACCTTTAAGTGGGTTAGATGTGGTCTTAAGTATGAACTGGTTAGAGTATAACTATGTTCATATTAACTGTTACGACAAGTCTGTGAGGTTTTCTACTCCTGAAGAGGAGGAAGCTGGTTTGTTGTCAGGTAGACAGTTGCAGCAGTTGATACAAGACGAAGAGACTCAGATGTTCTCGTTGATGGTGTCATTATCAGTGACGAATCAAGTTATAATTGAGGAATTGCAAGTGGTGCGTGAATTTCTTGAAGTTTTCCCTAATGAAATTCCTAATGTACCGCCTAAAAGAGAAGTTGAATTTGCAATTAACCTTGTACCTGCTACCAGACCTGTTTCTATGGCACCGTACATGATGTCTGCATCTGAATTGGCAGAGTTAAAAAAGAAATTGGAAGATTTACTTGAGAAGAAGTTTTTGAGACCAAGTGTATCGCCGTGGGGAACTCTATTGTTGTTAGTAATGAAGAAGGATGGGAGTATGAGGTTACCTGTTGATTATAGACAACTGAATAAAGTGAAGATTAAAAACAAGTATCCTCTTTCAAGAATAGATGATTAATGGATCAATTGGTGGCTTCTCGTGTATTTAGCAAGATTGATTTGAGGCCGAGTTACCATCAGATTAAAGTAAAGGATGAAGATATTCAGAAGACGGCTTTCAGAACACGATATGGACATTATGAGTATTCAATGATGTCTTTCGATGTTACTAATGGGTCGGGAAGTATTCATGGAGTACATGACCCGTTTCTTTCACACTTATCTAGATCGGTTTGTGGTGGTATTCATTGATGACATTATGATTTATTCTAAGTCGGAAGAAGAACATGCAAAGCATTTGAAAACAGTGTTGCAAGTGTTGAAAGAAAGGAAGTTATATGCGAAGCTGTCCAAGTGTGATTTTTGGCTAAAAGAGGTGAGTTTTCTTGGTCATGTTATTTTAGGTAGTGGGATTGTTGTGGATCCATCTAAAGTAGATGATGTGTTGCAATAAAAACTCCGAAGTCAGCTACCGAGACTAGAAGTATGTTGGGATTAGCCGGTTACTATAGAAGGTTTATTGAAGGATTTTGTAAGTTGCCACTTCCGTTGACTAAGTTAACTTGTAAGGGTAAGGCTTTTATGTGGGACATTCAATGTGAAGAAAGTTTTACTGAATTGAAGAGGAGGTTGACGATGGCTCCGGTGTTGACATTACCTAATCCAGGAGAATTTTTTGTGGTATATTATGATGCTTTTAAATGGGTTTAAGAGGTGTGCTTATGCATAATGACAAGGTAGTTGCGTATGCGTCGAGGCAGTTGAGAACTCATGAAAAGAACTTTCCTACGCATGATTTATAACTTGTTGCAGTTGTTTTTATGCTGAAGATAAGGAGGCATTATCTTTATGGTTCTAGATTTGAAGTATTTAGTGACCATAAGAGTTTGAAGTATTTGTTTGATCAGAAAGAACTGAATATGAGACAACGGAGATGGTTGGAATTGTTAAAAGACTATGATTATGGCTTGAATTATCATTCAAGTAAAGCTAACGTGGTGGTTGATACTTTAAGCCGAAAAACTTTGCATATGTCGACAATGATGCTTGAGCAATAAGTAGGTCCTACCTTCGACAGTTCTATCAGATCGAAGATACCCATTTCTTTCCAAAACTGGGATTTTTTTCTTTTCTACCTTAGCTCGCCAAGCTAAGTAATCTGCAGGATCTCTAGATAAAGGGGAGGAACGAAAACCCTAAAACCATTGTTCATAAAGCCTAATTTGATAGGCTCATCCGTCGAAGGATTGTCTTTTTTATCAAGATGTGGTTGTTCATTAGTATGAACTTCATCTTTCGATTTGGGTTTTCTAACGTTTCCTATGGGTCTATACCTATCATGAGTTGGAAAAAATTGTTTGAGTTTTTCCTAATCAACGCTTGGGCCCACTATTAGTCCTAGCATAGCATGATGTTTTGCAGTTATAGTAAGAGGAAGCAATACCTTGGAGCCCTTGGAAGTTTCTATAGTTGAGGACGCCATTGAATGGTGGAAGTTATTTGAAAGTAAGATAAAGAAGATGAAGATTGGTGAGTGAAATCTACAGAAAAGTGGATGAAAGAAGAGAAACATTGAAATAAAAAAGGAAAAGCTATTTATAGGAAGAAAAACGAAACACTACAAGAAAATTGGCAAATCGCGATGGTTAGTTTTGGCAAGTTACGACGGTTTGAACCGCCGCAAAAGGTAAGGCGCGACGGTTGTGTAACTGTCGCAAAAACGTGTGTCGCCAGGGTGTATTGCGACGGTTGTTAAAACTGTCACTCCAACCGTCGTTATTAATCGCGACAGTCACAAAACTGTTGTAAATTGTAAGTGGCGACGGTTACAAACCGTCGTGAAGTTTGTATGATCTTTTTAACTCTATGCTGATTGCGGAGGTTTATAACCCCCGCTAAATGAATGAATTTTTTTAAAAAAATTAAGAAATGTATTGTAGCTATGAAATTTATTAATAAAATAGAACAAGAAAAAATACTTAGAATTAACAACACTAACACTAGAAGAATCAACAAGCAAGTTAAATGCAGTTTGTACCATATCCTATTGACATTAAGGATTCCACTTGACGCAAGCAAACATGAAAGCTAGTGCGGCAAATTTTCTCATAGTAGCCAGGAACAAAGTTGCAAGGGGCAATAAGTGTCTGTGCTCTACCAATTTTATAAACCTCTTCAAGGGCACTAATGGTTTTAGCTTCTGGTATCCATCAAATTGCACTGAAAACATATTTCTGAAAAAGATTCTGACTATAATAAGCAATATCCATCAAGAACTAAGTAGTAGAAGTTGCAAACAAATGTACTCCATGACGACGAAGAAACCTTTTTGTAAACAAACCAAAATCATTCTCTCCATGTCTTTGATTTTGATCCAATTGTTGAACCTTTTCCAATTCAGTTTCTATCTCAACTTGCATAACTTTTGACATATCTGCAACAGCTTGTTCAGCATTCTTTGCAACCAAAGCAGTGTATCTTGTTGTTTCAGGCATTTTCATCCTCCAATAGTATGTCAACGCTGCCGGAATTACACTGAACATCAAGACTATCCTCCAAACATAATCCGCTTGTGGAACTGTGGACAAAATTGGGTTAACATAAAAAGCTGGAGCAGGGTAAAAGGCTTTAAAAATAGATAAACTATAATTCCAACAGCTCCACCAACAAAAATTCCAAAACCTTGCATAGCAAAAACAGTAACTGTAAATGCGCCTCGAGTCTTTTTGTTTGCATACTCACACATGATTGTAGCAGAAAGAGGGTAATCGCCACCAATTCCAAATCCAAGCCAAAACCTAAGGAAACAAAGAGTAGACATATGATACTTGGTAAATAGAGCAGGAAACTCATCATGACACCAATATAGAAGATAACTCGGACACATGATCAACATTTTCAAACCTTACAATTGGAGCAACAACCTTATCTCGCCCAGGATCTAAGAAATTAGATTCAACCAGCTTAAAATCACAAATAACACTTGAAATTTATACTAATCCCTAAAACCATAATGAATCGTGAAAACTGAGACTTACTTGAACAACCGACTTGAACAACCGATGGTTCTCTTTAGTTCAAAATGCACAAGCTGCAGTATACACAACATGTATCAAATCTAGTAACAAATACTTGACATAGTTTTGCCAAACTAAAGCATCACAAAGTATGTAATACTATAATTCTTAATTAGATAAACATTAGTCAGTTAATCATTAAAATATGTATAAAGTGAAGTATTTAATATGAATTTCTAGACAACTGTTGATCTAAAAACAATGGCAACCAAGTGATACTCACTAAGAAAATTGCACTTAGTATAACCACACTTAGTAACTTCATCAATTGTAGAACACTAAATCACCACATATATGTCTGCAAGCTCGAGCTATTTTGGGTAATAGATCAAACCCTTCCGACCAAAAAACTATAGACAACAATGAAGTAAAGGTATATAAATCAGGTTTCATGTTTTTTTGTTCCGATAATAAGTGAAAAACTTCAATTGCATCATCACACATTTCGAACTTCAGAAGACAATCAATTAACACATTAGAAAGAACTAAATCCGGAACAAAAAAGAGACCTAACAGAGAGAAATTATGAACAATTCTCTGGCCTAAGAATATAAAAGATCCATTGTGTAAAATACTACTTGCAGGCCTCATGGAAAAGATGATAATTCAAAAATCATGACCAATCATAAGCACATGTTGACAAATAAATAATTACAAATCTTTGTTTCGCAATTGTAGTTTATAAAACACTTGCATGCCATAAAGAACAAGAAACAAAAAGAGAAAGATGCAGCATTTTATGCTAGAAACTAAGCAGCTGAAGCAGAGCTGTATGCAAAGAAAAAGGAGGCAAAGGGAATTGGGACACTTGGACAATCTCAATGGGTGTATATAAGCACACACTTATCACTGCACTTGGAGGCAACTACACAACTCTAAGCAATTAGATGATGATAAATGGTGGGATGTTATACATTTTTAGAGAAATCAGACAAAATCTATTTCTGTATATGTAGGTAACAAATTACAATATAATGGGATCACTAAACCAATTCTTATTTGGGTCAGAAACAACCATTTAAAGAGGAAATTAATAAGCCGCTACACCACAAATTACAACACTTCGAATTTGAAGATCTAAATTATTTTTTACTCTAAATTAAATGCTAATTTAAAATAATGGAATGTTTTCTAACCTTTGTGTAAAACAAGAATTTCGACTTGTCCAACCAACTTAATTTAAAACAATGAAATGTCATCAAGTATAACCTTGTCTCCAAAATGTGTAGCCTGCATAAAATAAGAAGTTCATATGAGAATATTGAAAAAATTACATATTCCAATGTGGTAAACACAACAGAGATTGGCCTTGACTCGTTTCCAAAATCACATACTAGTTGTTACTTGTTATCGTAAACGCCACCAAATCAAACATGTATTGTACCTAGTTCACATACCATGCACGTAAAGTTCAAGAGAAACACGGAACACAAATTTTCCAACACTAGGACATCATTCTTATTAGTTTTTATAATTTTTAGTATAAGTGTGACATAATCTCTTCATTGAAATTGGCTTTTTTATGGAAGCAAACCTGAATTACAATAGTGTAAGTTATAAACTATTTGACTAAATGTCTTCATTGATATCATTTAACTTGTTCCGGAGTGTATATTAGGAATTCATGCTATGATCTTCTCTTTTTTTAATCACATAGACTAACTTATATAACTACTGTCATTATTCTATCTAATGATACTTCCTAATACTTTGCATGAACATTTTAGTATCCAAGATGCAAAATGTGTTTCTAGGGACCATTTATATCAGTTAACTTGTTCCTTTTACTCAAGTGAGACTTCAGCTGACTTGAGACTAAGAACTTGGCACGCATGGTTTGAAAATACACCAAAACAGTCAGTGGGCATTTTTAACTTGTTCACCGAGAGTGTTACTTTTTTAACTTTTTAAGTGTCAAAATATAGAACACTTGAATGGTTTTAAATAACATGAAAACTAACATCAATACAGAAATTAAACACAATAATGTGTAGAATGGATTGTTTAGCATTCACCCTTAAGACCAACATCAATTCAACAACCAAACACAATTGGAAAATGATTCGAAATCAACTATTTTAAGCAATGAAAATTACTAGTACCTGAGATAGAAGATGACCGAGGTAGTTCTAATCAAATGACATAACTTGAACAATTCTTGTTCAACAACCTAAAACAAAACAAATCCATAACTTTAAGAAATTCAATTTTTTACGAAATAGAAACATACATATGATCATTGGTGGTCAAATCACAAATTAGCCATCACATATACAATACCTATATATATATATATATATATATATATATATATATATATATATATATATATATATATATATATATATATATATATATATATATATATATATATATATATATATATATATATATATATATATATATATATATATATATATATATATATATATATATATATATATATATATATATATATATATATATATATATATATATATATATATATATATATATATATATATATATATATATATATATATATATATATATATATATAAGTGGAAGTTGAGATATAAAGTGAATTTTGTAAATATACATGCAAATAGAAAGAAGGCAACAAAAATGAGAATCATGGACAGAGGTCACACGGCTAAAAACATGACCCTGTAATTATTAAATTATATATAGCAGCTAGTAAGAACATGGAAATAGACATTGGACAAAGATGATCATGCAAGTATCTTTAATAATGGATAACTTTGAATCTTTGATTGATATGTGATGATATCACTCTCCAAACAAGTATTTTTTATCCAAAAATCTAACCAAAACTACTACAACATAACTTCCAAAAGCAGTATAAAGATTTCAAGTATCTTCTAGATGGGGCTTATTGTAACAAATCGATTGTTGGAATCAAAATACTAAAATATATAATACAGACAAATCGTAAGCAAAAATTCTAAAGGGATCTATACTTCTCAAGCTTGTATTCCTTATTTATAAACCATAAATTTCATTGTCTTCCTTAATAATGTAAAAACCCACCGTAATCTGTTTTTGAAAAATAGTTTTAAAAGAGACAAGACACGATTTTTACATAACAAGTATCTTCTAGACCTGTACCTCAATCCCATTTAGGAACAACAACATTACATACAAATCAGAAGCAAGAAAGTTTTTAGAAGTTACAAGAACAACAACATTAGATACAAAACAGAAGCAAAAATGAAATTAAAAACAATTTAGGGTTTTAGAAAGAGAGACACCGAGGTGCGGTTATGGACAATTGTTGGAAGCTTATTTGTATCAAGATGAGAGAGAGATGCGTGAGCTCAAAAACCCTAAAATCATAAATCATTGTTGGAAGCTGAGAGAGATGTGAGCTGAGAGATACCCAGAAACCTAAAATAAAAAACAAATGTTTTCCTCTTCCTCCAATTATGTGTAGCACCTTCTCCAGTTAAGTGTAGCGCCAATAAAATATTTGGGGAACGACGGTTCATCAATAGTCGCAGCCCTCTTCCTCAAACTTCTCCAATTAAGCGTGCTGTAAAAACCTTGGGGGACGACAGCTCATAAACAGTCGTAGTCATTATCATTGTTGGAAAAATTAGGGCATGACTGTTCATAAACCGTCACAACTTTAAGGGGACGACACTTAGGCACAAAACCGTCGTGAGTTTCAGGGGCGGTTTTCCAAAAACGTTGTGGCAACCATCGTTATATAAGGAAGAGGGCGGTTTTCAGGAACTGTCGCTGCCTTTGTGTCGTAAATTGCTTTTTTTTCTTGTAGTGAAATCGTTTCCGTCAAGTGCTTGGAAAATGAATTGTTGAGTGGGACGCGCGTCAAACGCTTGATTCTCCAGAAAGTGGTGGCAATTGTAGGCTACCCACGATCCCCTAGAACCTAGGAATGTCATGATTGAGGATGATCTACACGACATATTTAAAGAAGTTTTGCAAAAGGGGCCATAGTGACTATGACGCCATTGGAACTGAATTGTTGGGTGTCGAAACGAATGGTCAAAAATGCCTTTTTCTTCAATATGTCAAAAATGACATTTTTGTGGGAAAATTTGTTAGCTGGATTTTTTGACACCGTGATTGTTAGTGAAACATATCTGTTAAAGATATGACTTTTCAACGAAATAGCATGTTGCTAAAAAAACCTGTCGAAGTCGCCTCTGATTGGAGAAAATGTTGGACTTAGACTTATAAATATTTTCTAAGTTTGGTGGTTGGTTTGACAAAGAGAAGCATTCAACAGAAGGGTAGAGTTTGAACAAAGATATAATTACCTTTTGTCCTTATCCGTTTTATCAAAGGACGCGTGGAGCTCCAGGGCAAAAGGAAAGAATGCTGAGTGAAACGTGGCATGCCCTGATCGAAAGACCGTTGAAAATGGTTATTTCGAAGTAGTATATATAGGAGTCTTAGCAAATAGGATTCATGAGTTCACTTGTGTATAAAATCTCTCTAAAAAACTCAAAGTATTTGTGTGTTGAGAAAAGAGTTGTTTTGAAAATGTACGTTTAACACCAATTTTTATCCTTTGTACCATTTTATACAATTTACCCTTTTCTAGAATTTATGAACTTATCATTTCCAGAATTTATATTCTTGCAAGTTACTTTTAATTGCTTTTTTACCTTGCTTTCTTTACAAGTTTTATAACATTACTTTAAATAATCACGTAGATTAAACAAACTTTTCTACAAGAGTATGAATGCAGTTAAAATATTCTTCATTATCAAAAATAAGATTTGAAATATAAAGCACATGTCCTGAGATCAATCTAGTCGATCCTGTGAGTAACAAAAAATTCTTGTTTTTGGAAGACTAGCGCCTGTTTACCAATTTTCACGGTAAACACACAGTGGACTTATCCCTGACTTGGTAGCTTCCATAGTAGGTATTGTTGATACCGAACTGGATGAACAATTATTTGTGTTCTTTAAAGTTTCTGCACTACACTTTTATATACATTGTCATTGTGTGTTGTTTAGAGATCATTGTCTTGACATCTCTTAGGACATTTGAGATCTAAACACCCGAATTTCACAACTAATTCTTTAAAAGTTAATTGATCCCATAAATTAGGAATAAAGTTTTTGAATGGCAATATTATTTTGTTTAAGAGCCCTAATGTCATTCTCCAACTTGTACCATTTTTAATAATTAGACTAATTATACAAACATTTCAATGATCCCTAACCTCCTTAGAAGTATCATATTTTGCTAACTGCATACCTATTGAATGAGAAACAAATTATTAATCCAAGTGAGGACATTCGAATTACTAACATCTCATGTTTTTTCAACTTTTTTACATGTGCAGCTTCATTTTTTTTATCAGTAGGCTTAATAGAAGTTTCATCAACTTAACTCAACATCATTTTTTCTTAAATTTTTTTTTCATTACATAACTATAATTATCATAATTTTTTCCATTATATTGATTATTGAATACTAATAAATTGAAGAGAATCAATTTTTTACTTTCCTTCACTATGTTTTCTAAAAATTTAAAATTCAAACATAGAAACCGTTGTGTGTGAAGAGAAACAAAATTAAAAACACAAAATTGACGAGGCTAATCGATTGAATAAGCAAGATAACAAACACTAACAAAGATAGAAGAGAATTTTTATTGTTCCAAACATTCAATCAAGTCCACCAAACTCTTTGATACCATGTTAAAGAAAAAGAACAGATTTTATAATTTCCATTAAAATAACAAAAATCTATAAAATAAAAATTACAATAAAATATAAATGCTAAATAATAAAAAAGTTGGAGTAAACTACTCTTATTAATATATACTATTATATAATAATATAATAATAATATTATCTAATATGCACTTCCTCTTTCTTTTAAGGAAAAATATTCATACTTCTTCTAACTTTTCCAATAATCCATTTCATCGTCGACAAAACTATTTTCAGCATTAAAAGGTCTTTTATTGGAAAATTGTAAGGAATCAATTTTCTTATAAACTTTTCCAACAAATTTAGAATTCTGCATAACCATTTCAAATGCATTCTTCAAGTTCATTTGTCTATTCTCAATTCCTTTTAATCTTCGTTCTAGATTTCCCACATGAAGCTTTCTAGCTGATATTTCTTGCTTGAAGCTAGAAATATTTGATTCAACAGAGGCTTTTTCATTAGAAAGTTTCTCAATTTCTGCCTCAAATGATAACCTTTTTGATTCTCCATGAGAGCGACTGTGAACAGTTTTCTTGCGGCGAATATTACCAAGAAGATGATGTTGATCTTTTAGAAAATATTTATTAGCATACTCCGATTGATCATGCTTTATTTTTCGGAATCCCTGACATTGATAACGCATAACAATGAACCATTAACCATAAACAAATTAGTTAAAAATCTAAGAAATAATTAATAACACTAGATAATCAAGTTTTATGAATAATAATTCAAAGAATAAAAGGAAGATATTAGGTACATAGATGTTAAGCTGACGGACGAAGCTGTAGAAATTGGAATGCTTGAAGTACTGGCGAAGAAGACGAGAGATATCATTAGGGTTTTTAATAATGAAACTTTTGTTGTTTTGACCCCAAGATATTATTTCATTGGTGGATGGATCATCAACCATCAGATAGGTGTTCACTAGGAACTTTGTTGGAGCACCATGACCACCACCACCTAATTTTGTTGTTGAACCCTCCATGATTTTCTTTGATTTCAAATTAACCAAAGAGAATTCTCTTAAATAGTACTTCTTCCTCTCTAAATGACAAGTGATTTGTAATTAATTATGAAAGGAAAAGAAAAAGTTGTATTTAACTTTACATTATTATGTTTTATTAAAAGGTAATTAAAAGATTAGAATAATAAATAATAAGGATTATGTTAAAAAAATATTTATATTCATTAATATTATATCCTAATTGTAAATTGACAAAAACTCTTTATTAAGGATGTGTTTGTTTGTTTGTTTTAAGTTATGAAATAATATTTTTTGGAATTATAATTTTTAGAGTTATTATTTTAAAAAATAACATTTATATTTATCTATATTTCTAAAGTTATATATTTTTTCATAATGTTTTTACATTTATTTTAATTTAAAGTTATAAAAAAAAAATTAAAAAAAGTGAATGAGTCTCACATCGGATAATATATGGCATGAACATGTGCTTATACGTGGGCGTAATCTTCACTATACAAGCTGAGTTTAGTAGGGTTGAGTTAGACTCAACCACATTTCTTAACACGGTATCAGAGCATAGTTCCGCTATCGAGTCATCCATTATTTATTTTCACGCTCCAGTTGTCCTTTTTGAACATGAGAATGTGTGTTAATAGTTTCACATTAGATAATATATAACTACAAATCGGTTTTATAAAATTGAGTTAGCTTCAACTACATTTCTTGATAATACAAGTGAAAAGTTGTATATATTTGAACTTTTTTTCTCATAATAATTTTGAATTTCAATGTCATATAGAATAAGTATGATAAAGCTATACAAATATAAAATTACATTCTTAAGAATATATTTCAAATTCTTGAAACAAACATATAAATATACACTAACTTATAATTTGAAACCAAATGAATAATACTCCCTCCGTTTTTAATTATAAGTCGTTTTGGAAAAAAATTGTATTTAAATATAAGTCGTTTTACAATTCCAATGAATAATTAATGTTATTTTTCCTATTATATCCTTAAATATTTATTATTCTCTCTCCTTTCAATTATATAAATTTATCTTCCACATATCATTAATGAAGGATAATTTTATAAAAACCTTCATAATTTCTTATTTTCATACAATAATAATTATTTTTCTTAATCTGTGTGAAAAGTCTAAAACGACTTATAATAAAAAACGGAGGGAGTATAAGATAAAATTTTACATTTACTACTCTTTCTAAAAAAGTATATGCAAAATGCTTAATTGCTTATGCCTTGATTTCATTTAGCTTCTTTAAAATGTTTATCCCTAGTTCATTTTTTTATCAAAAGTATATTTAAAATAATTATTCTTTTAAAATATTATTCATTTCATTCAATGACATGCTATATTTAAATATTATTTTATTTTAAAATAAATTTTATATTTATTTAGTACCATACTCAACTAAAATTCATAGATACCAACGGATTTTCAGTAAAATATTTTATTAAATTTTTTTTGGCAAATTTAAATGATCATAAATTCGAAAGTCAGAAATATATTCACTTTTGAAATCATGAATTTATGTCATAATGATCATAAATAAAAATAAATAAATTATTCTGGTCATAATGATTATACATACAAAAAGTTATAAAATACTAAAGTATTGTGATTAATATTCTATTTCTATATTTTTTTTATTATAACACCACAATCGCTTTCATGTTTTCTTAATTTTAATGTTTTAAATTTAAAAACAATTTTTTATTGATTATTAATATTCATCACACTATTTATTTATTTGATATAAATATCTCCAAAAATAGAAGAAGGCTTTAAATTTTTTAACATGATTCCAACCTTCTTCTTCTACTTTAATTAACAACCATGGCTGGAGCGATTGCAAGTGTTTGAAGGAGGTAATTGGTGGGTTGGTTACCTCCTTCAAACACTTGCAATCACTCCAGCCATGGTTGTTAAAGTAGAAGAAGAAGGTTGGAATCATGTTAAAAGATTTAAAGCCTCTGATCCTTTGTACATGATGGGATAATGCGAGTAAGAGGTTTGTTAAAAAGCGTGCAAATATATCATTCTTTTTCTTCACATCCTTTTCAAAAGAGCTAGGGGTCAAGGAAATGTATGAAGAATTCAAAGGATACAGTGACATTGATGAAGTCCTTATCTTGTATAAGCATGATATCAGGGGTTGCTAGTATGGTTTCGTTAGATTCTTTGACGTTAAGGATGAAAGATTGTTGGCTACGAAGCTCGACAAAGTTTTCCTTGGTAGAAGGAAGATTGATGGAAACCTGCCAAAATTTCAAAGAATAAGTTTTAGTCCTTCCTTTTTTGCTGAAACATGCCATATGAAGTAGGATTTGAAGCACCAGAATTATAGGGTGGGTAGGAAAGTTGTTGGGACAAGGCCCAGACTCTCGGAAGCCCATTCTTATTC
Organism: Vicia villosa; assembly: GCF_029867415.1. NCBI lineage: Eukaryota > Viridiplantae > Streptophyta > Magnoliopsida > Fabales > Fabaceae > Vicia > Vicia villosa. Next base: position 391,164 of record NW_026705450.1, on the reverse strand, counting down.
ATAGGTTCTCAAGGAAAGCTTTTCTCCATCAAAAGCGCCATTGCAATTTTCTATTGAAGATAAAGATCTCTCCATATTCCAACAAGCATTCATAGGGCTAGTGAAAAATCTAGGAGCATCCTACAATGATCAAGAATCTTTTAATCTAGAGAGTTACTTCTTAGTTCTTGTCACTTTGTTGGGGAAAAATATGTGTTTGGTGGAGGATTATGTTGAAGGTGAATTAAAGTCCCTCTTAGAAGATGGTGGTAAATGACTGAGTAAATGGTTTAAGGAAGTCAGGTGTGGCATAAATCTCACATGGACAATGAGAGAGTAACTTAGATACGCTGCTATAGCATCCTATGCCATGAGTTTTTAGAAGCCTAGGTGGATTCAGTAGGCACATACCTTTGCGTGGATGATAACACCAAATTGCAAGTAAAGATGGATTTGGCTTGTATTTTGATTTGAACAAAACACTCTAATGTTCTTTATGGAGTTCTAGAGGTTTTGATTAGCGATGTCTCATTTAAGATTAAGATTATTGAGGATTCTCAAGGCCCTCTCCGCATTGCCTTGACAGAAAATATGACTTTTGACTCTTTATCATGCAATGAATCAGATGTCATTGAGGGAGTGAAGAAGGAGGAAGATAATGATATTGTTGGTTTAGTTGTATCATAAAATGTTGCGTGTCTCCCTGAAAGCAACAAGAAAGTAGAGGAAGAAGCTGCCAAAAATATGTCCAATCAGGAGCTGCTTTTGCTCGATCCTCATATCGAGAATCGTAGGTATCTGGATGTTCAGGGATCTAAGGTTGACAGCTTGGTAAATTCAAGGGATGAGATGTTTCGTCATGCAGAGTTTTGTGCCACTTCTAAAAAAAATAGTAGGGTCATTTGACTTTCAACCTTCTGATCCTAAGTCAACGTTATTGATTATCTCTCTTGTTCCTTTGGACTTTCCGTTGGAACCTATTAGGCCTAATATTTTAGTTTCAGTCCCTAAAGTAGGCCTCCATTGTGTTGCTTCTGGGCTAGGCGTCTACCACTCTCCTTTCTTGGTGGCCCAACCAGTCAGAAAGTTCAAGAATTTGATGGAGATTAGAGATCCGCTATTGGTTATCCCTAAAGTCTCAACCCTTTCGTTCTCTCATTCCAATTTCCTGCTCGTTGTTAAACCATCTTAATTTCTACCATCCCTCCTCTAAAAGTTTACAAAACCAAATAATTTTCACCATCCTCTCTTCCTTCTTCTTCTTCCGTTAGATTCTTTGGGGATTCAATCATGTGTTGTGACTTAACTTCGGATTGAGATGTTATTCAAGAGAATATTCGGTTATGGGCAAAAGAAGATAATGTGATAGCTTCCATAATTTGGAACAAGGCTTCTGACTTAGGAATTAGGGGTGATGATAGTGACACGACTTACAATGCAGAAATCAAGTGGCTAAAATGCAAAGATCAAGTCTCTTTCAGATTGAAGGAATCAACTAAAAGGGATTCAAATGAATTTGTCCTCCATTAACATTAGAGGAAGTGGAAATTCACCGAAGAGGGGAGTTTTTAACAATCTTATTTCTTTGGGGAATGTGGAGATTTTCTTTGTTCAAGAGACAAAACAACAATGTATGGAGGGTTCCCTAACTCATTCTCTATGGGAAACAATGATGTGCGATGGAATTTTAAGAATTCAATAGGTAGATCAAGTGTATGATACTTTTTGGGTGAGAACATGGAGCAAGAAAATAGTCTAGATGGGGTGAATAGACTAAAACAAAAAAATTCAACCGATTTTTCAAAAATGGACTGTCGGAGGTTTTTTAGAGTTGCGCATGTAATATTTATAGAAAAAAAATATGAGAATTATACTTATATTGAAATTTGATCACGTTAAAACTTAATCACTTTACAAATATCAAAGATGATTTAACGATGATACACAAAGATATTCAATTGATTCAGTTATATACTCCATGAGATGTGTTTATACAATGATTCATTTCAACGAATTATAAATTCAACAGATTCTCAGAATTTAATCGCCACTAAAGCTTGATTAGGTTCTAATTCTAACAAAGCCTAACTTTATGTAATAAATCTCTACCAATTGAATAAATGATAAACTACTTTAAGAATTGAAAAATTTAAGCATGCAATATCCTACAAAAATTAAATGTAAGAGTGAGTGCGAGAGAGAGAGAGAGAGAGAGAGAGAGAGATGACACTGAGATTTATAGTGCTTCGGTGCTAACTTTGTTTTACCTACATGCACTCTTCAATGGTTTCCCATTAGAACCTGTATTGTTCCTTTTATTTTTGACAAATATTGATAAAGTTCATACAATCACTTATCCATAATAATGCTGAGAAATATAAATCTCCTATATTGATATTGCTCTGTATACAACTTAATGTCAAACTCTTCTGCATAATCTTCACTCAATTCACGCTTATTGAATCTTCCAATATCACCCATCTGCTCTATGCCTTCGTGTGTAACAAGAACCCCTTGATATTACTTGATCGATGAATTGTCTGAAGATTTGAGAAGAACTCTGTCTTATCCATAGCCTTCCACACAATCACTACCAAGGAAATATAGAGAGAATAGCCACTTCTTTTCATTGGAATTTGTCAGTACCAATGTAAGCAACCTCAATCTTGCAAGAACCTGAAAAACTTTGCTCAATCTTCAAGAACAATTAGTTTCAAGACAGTGTCTCCCTCAATCAATTACAAATCTCTCATTATTAAGATTTGAAATCAAAGCAAAGGTTTAAGATGTAGAAATTTCGTAGCAAGGGTTTTGAACTTTTTCAAAAGTGAGAGAAAGTTGGTTTCATAGAAAATCACAATGTTGATGATAAAATCTTACATGAAGAATGATGACAAAATAATTTTATACGTGCTTGAGATTAAACACAAAAAAAATTAGTTAAACTTGAATCAAGAACAATTCATGATTTGAGTCTAATGAGCAAGCGAACTGGAATAAGAAGGAAAACGATTTTTGACACATTTCTCGTTTGATTCGAATCAAGAACAAAGTTTGATTCGAATCAAAGACCCTGTGATTCGAATCAAGTGTAAATACTAATTCGAATCAATTTCAATAGATCCAAATGGAAAATGTTGAAAAACTGTATGATTTGAATCAGGTGTAAAGTCTGATTCAAATAAAATCAAGCAAAGGTGGCCAGAAAGAGCCTGATTCGAATCAGTTGTAAATTCTGATTTGAATCAAAGTGTTTGGAAATCTTTTGTTTGCCTTTGTTCAATTTAATTTGAGTCAGGATGTGTGCTTGATTCTAATCAAACACACAAAATCTCAAGTTTTCATAGTTTTCAAAATACTTTGAGATTTTTTTTTGCACCTAACATGAGTGACACATATGGTTCCTATTCCACTAACTCATGCAATTCACTAAAAGTATCATGATCAATCTCAAATATAATTAATGATTTATGCATGCTAAAACGAATAACGAATCGATTCAAACTTGATTTAGAGATGTGCAATCCTGAGGGAGACTCAATAAACGATAATAAACAAAAGCGGAAAGATAAGTAACCAATTAAGCGTATTCGGGGTGCTCCCCCCAAATGTGTTAGGGACATGCAACATTCTCCCCCTAGGAATATGCAGCTTCAATACTATTGTGAAATCCTATTCTTTTTCGATGTCTTCTTTAATTTCTAGGGGGTTTATTTGTGGAAAGATTTGTTGATTTATGTTGTTTACATTTACTCGTCTTGTCACATTTCAGATAAAAGGAAATAGTGGATGGAATTGATCTGTTTGAAAGCTTTGTTTCCGGATGGCGAATGGTGTCTTGGAAACGATTTCAACGTGATTAAGTCCTCTAGGGAAAGGAAGGGAATATGCAAATACTCTAAGTCCTCTAAAATGATAGAGTTTGGAGACTTTATCTTTGGTATGGAATTATGGAGTTGATCGATTTGCCTGCTTTCAGGTAGTGAATTTACTTGTTTCAATTCTTCTAGTTGCTCTATGAGTATGTTAGACCGCTTTCTAATTTGAGGTCGCTTGATTGATAAATGGGGGCTTAAAGGACTTCTTGTTTGAGATAAATCTATTTAGGACCACTGTCCCGTTTGATGGACGCGACAACTCATATGAGCATGTCACCTCGATCAGCATGCAGATTGTGATTATTGGAGCTTCTGATTCTTTGTGATGCACGCTTTTCTATGACACCTTCAAAAATGCAACTTTAAAGTGGTACATAGGTCTGCCCCGACTCTTGGTCATCAGTTACCAAGATTCAATTTTCCTTAATTTTCAATTATACTAAACCAACCTTCAATGGCTTAAGCATTGGCTTAAGATAATTTCTATATAAAATTTACATCTAAAATTTTGAAGTTAAATCTATAAATTTAATTTAGATCTCAATCACCATTTTCTTAAGCATTTCACAGATGAAATATACACAAATTTTTATTAACTAGTTTAATACAGTATATGACAGAAAATGCCATTTTATATTATCCATGGTTTTACCAATGTTATTTCTATGGACATGTCACACGTGATGATCAAGAACACTCAAATTTATGATATTTTGAAAGGGACTTTCCATAACATTGAGAAGATATTGTTGCGTAAATGTTAGAATAGCGCCTGGAACATGCAACACCAGCCTTGTGAGTTTGACATAACATTATTCCAGACAACTTTTACCAGTAACAAATGGAAAATATGGACACCTTTTTTTGTGATGAATAGGAATATTACCTTTTAAAACAACATACAATGAACAACATAAGAGAATCTAAACAATCCTATTTCCAAGTCTACTACACAATTTTTCTGAAATATTGTCTGCTTTTGGTCTTGTGTATGTAAGTCATCACAACTTTGTCATTAGTTAAAAAAAGCATGAGTAGATTGAGTAAAGTGAATGTTTATAAACAACTATGAACCTCAATTCTCAAACAATGTGTGACTTTTGCTGTACTTGAACAATAACTCATGTTAAAACTGAGGGCTTAGAGAATCGGTTAGATCTCGTTGGTGACTTAGGATCTCTTTCTAGCACAAATGTTTTGACCTCAAGTCATCTACAACACTTTTTTAAAATATTGCCATTTTGAATTTTATGCGAAAAACTCAGTGAGTTGAGGAGACTAATTGTATGTTCTGTTTGGCATTGCAATGTTGTAGCTATGCTATAAACATTAGATGAAATACAGACAAGATTCCCCAAAGAACTCAATCATCTCGATTTAGATAACGGCAAAGACCTATGAAGTTTGATGTTTGGGTCAATAAGAGACTGTTTTAAATAAGTTGGTTGGTTATGAACTTCAGATTGTTTTAATAAGTTGGTTAGTCATGAAGTTCATATTTTCAGTTTATGTCTTCTCTTCATCAATATGAAGAAATCACTGGTTTTCTACTTCAACTATCTGGTTGATTTAAAGACTGTTTATATCTTATCAGAGTTATCACGAAACTTTCCATATGCTGTTGAACATATCTTAGATGCTGAAACTTTCCAACCAAGACAAGATAGTAAGATTTTACCAATTCAAAAGATATAGATATTCATCATTCAGCATGTGTATAACCATTTAAAATGGTGCTCCATTTTCTGAACTACAGCAATAATTACTAAAGATTCGGGACACAGATGTAGAACAAGATGTTATAGTAAAATTTTCTGTGAACTCATTATATAGATTGGATACTTATATTTCCAGAGCTAAAAAGTCAGTCCTAGATGCAAAGTTTTCAACAGGCTATCCAATATAGTCCTAAAATGACAAAATTTGGATAGTGACAGATAAACTAATTTAATTTTTCAATACAGTAACAGTTTGATAATGCAAGAAACCTAATTTTAAATTAATAGATCTGATTATAGTAAAAATATCACAACAGATACTAGTTTAAATCTATGTACGTAGCACCGGCATTTCACATTGAAGGCATGTCTGACACCAGCAGATGTGATTATCCCGACATGTATCCGTGTTTGTGTCGTGTTTGATGTCCATGCTCTACACGTCTAAATTCTAGAATGCCACTCTACCCTTCTTATAGCAGAGCTTAAAACGTTTACCAAGGATTAATTGTGATCTTGAACTTTGATTCAGATTTCTACTTGGTGTTAAGTTTACGAATATATGGAATGTAAGTAGGTCGAATATCCAAACCGCAAAGGTGATTGAGTTCTTAAATTTGTGAATAATGTTCATCAAATGCCGGAAACATCAGAGGAAATATATAAACACGAGATACCACAAAGAACTCAATCACCTCAAAGTCGATAATGCCAAAAATCTATGAAAGATTTTGAAGCCTTTACAACCACAACTGTGGCAAATCAGCGGAAACTTTCTACAGTTTTCAACAAAAACTTAAAACTATCAGCATATTTTATCATCCTAATAACATAAGGTTATCAACACAAACTCAAGAAAAAGTTCAAAATTGCAACCATGTCCAATTATTAATTCTTATATGAGCATTTGATTGTACTCTTTTTTTTGCCAAAATTGACACCATTAAATGTTTCTCTAACTTTCTGACAAAAATGAAATTGCAACCACAAATTACTACTATCAGATAAGCATCATAATGCCAAAGAAAGTGCAAGTTCAACAGTCATAAATATATCTACTCAGAAACACCAAATAAGATATTTTCATAGATACATACACCAGTCATAGTGTCATATAATATAATACAATAAACCAAAAAAACATATCAAATCCTAATCTTATTTTATTAGCTACATAGGAAAGTTCATAAACCAAACATTAAAAAAAAAAAAAGAAGATTAAATTAAGGAAAAGAAAGGAAAGAAAAAAGGGACTTTCCTTGATCTATTTTCCATTAAAAATCATCAAATCTCAATTTCTCAAGAACCTCTTGCACATGCAGTAATAACCTCACAACCTCTACTATAAGGGTTAGCCTGTCTTGGATGACAGTTATAATAAGAAGCACCAGCTCTTTCACAAGGAACCTTATCTCTCTTCAAAGTATCATAGCTTATGTACTTTTTCTGCATTGCCAAAACTCTCCTATTTGTCTCAGAATCCATTAGCTCAGTCTCAGTCAAACAATCTCCAATGCTTTTGGTGCTGACCCTCTTTGTGATCACTGCATCGGTTTCAGTGTGCTTCAACAGAGTAGTTGATAACAAAGAAGTGCAGATTTGGAGATGGGTGTGAAAGAGGAGGAGTGTGAGAGAGAGGATGATTGTGGAAGTGAATCTGGGTTGGAACATTGTTGGTTCTGTTTGGAGGTTTGTTGTTTTTGGGTTTGTGAAAGAGATTGCTTGGTTGTTGAAGGGTCTTAAATTGGATAGGACAATGGTAGGGTAACATATATAAAGGTATTTACAACTAGTCAAACTATACAGTACTAATGTATTAATATTCAAATCTAATTTTATTTTTATAGATCATATCTAAAATTTATTTCTCATAATATAAACACAAAATCTATCTTAAATGCTTAACTTTTGCTAAAATTGACTATTTTTCTTATTTGATGTTGTAAACTTCACATTACACCAAGAAAAAACCAAACAGTTATTTATTAAGAAGTTTACATTAACCACATATAAATTAAACTAAAACCTTTCAAACCACAAATTTCAATACATCTGCAAAGTAGCTAGTAACTTTGTTTACATTAGTCTTCATCTATATGGTACTGTGACCAAAACACACAATTCAAACCATCTCAGCCTTGATCTCTTGGTTGTTACTAGGACTAGGAGACTTTTGTGAGGAAGCTAAATTTGTAACAGCATCATCCGAATTCTTGTTTGATAATGCTCCTCCGCCGTCAGATTCCTTATCGTTGGCAGAAGATATCAGAGTTAGATTGGAAAGACAGCTTGTTTGATCATGATCACTTTCTTCACTTTTTTGTTCTGAGGAGAGTCTTTTTTCACCTTCTTCACTTTTTTGTTCCGAGGGGAGTCTTTTTTCACCTTCTGATAAAGCATGAATACATATTAAAAGTAAAATCCGCTATGTCATCCATATGCTCTAATGTTTCGGAAGAAAAATTTAACAGAATCATCATAGATACAAATTTAAGCATGTTTACATATGTTTCGTTAATCAACTCAGATAATAGTTGTGCAGGGACATCAGAAAACATTTTTATATATGAAAAATGACACCAAATTTTGTACCTGAGGTAGTAGAATTGTCTGAAGGAGAGTAAGAGACAAAACTTCCCTCTTTGCCAGATACAAATCCAGGAGTTGCTTTTGTCTGCATTTCTTTTGGTAACTCTCCTTCACCTATAACCTTATCATGTGCACCTTTTTCGTCTTCATTTCCAACAGGAGGAAACCGCATTTTCTTGTGACATCCTATCAATTCTGCAGACACAATTTTCTCATAAATTCGTTCAACAGCTTTAGGATTCCGAAGAACGCTATTAAACGAGTTCAGCAGGTTTTTCTGCCTCAGCGCTATTCCATCTAATCTTTGTTGTAGATTCCCCATATGAAACTTTCTAGCTGAGATGCGTTGCTTCAAGCTAGAAATATTGGATTCAATAGCGGCATTTTCATTAGAAAGTCTCTCAATTTCTTCCTCATATGCTAACCTTTCTGGATCTCCAGCAGAGTGATTGTTATTAGTTCTCTTGCGTTGAATATTAATAAGAAGATGACGTTGATCTCTTACAAAATATTCGTTAGCAAACTCCCATTGATCATGATTTATTTTGTGAAATCCCTGACATTGAAACACATAACAATGAACCATAAACAAATTAGACATCAAATATTTACATATTGAGCAAAAACAATCTAGCCTAATGCGAAAACATTATTCCAAATATCAACCACAGTTTAACAGTGACAAATCAATCTGTTAAAAAAATCTCAAAGAAATAACACAAAATATATAGTTGAATTTTATGATAATAATTCATAAAATTAACGAAGATATATTACGTACATAGGTGTTGAGCTGACGGATGAAGCTGGAGAAATTGTTATGTTTGAAGTAATGACTAAGAAGACGACTAGAGAATTCATCAGGATTCCGGACGATGAAACTATTGTTAGTTGGACTCCATGATACCATATCATCCGTAGTGGAATCATCAACCATCTCGTAAGTTTTCACTACGAATGGTGCAGGATCACCACCACTTGATTCAGTCGAGGAACCCTCCATGATTTTTTTTTTGTTACAAATTAACTAAACAGAATTCTTTTGAATAATAATCAACTCAGATTTCTTGTATATTTGACTAGTTGGTATGTTCAACAAAAATGTACACAACGTTTCTTATATATGTGATGAGACTCGGTTTCATTCAGCTTCTTTGACGCGCTTGTCCCTTGTTTCAAATTTTTTATTTTGCAAATATAGTTATTTTATATTAAAATATTTTTTTTTACAATAAGGATTTGTTTGTCTTGTTGGAGCCTCTATCTTGTAAAAGTAAAATATAGTTATAAGATAATTGATAATTAATAGTTTATAAGGGATAACTATTAAATTGAGCCAATAATGGATAATTGATAAATTAATTAGAATTTTTGGTAAATTAGGAATTATACTAATTTATAAATGTAAATGATATAAAAGGATATTTTTAAATAAATTAATTTGAATTTTAGGTAAATTATGAATTATACTAATTGATAAATACAAATGATATAAAAGGATATTTTTAAATAAATTAATTTGAATTTTAGGTAAATTATGAATTATACTAATTGATAAATACAAATGATATAAAAGGAGATTTTTATCTAAAAGTAATTTTATTATCTTTTATATAATATTATTAAATATTATATTATCTTGCAAATTGAATCGCATATAATTATGCAATGCAAACGGAACTATTATAACATCAATATGGACTTTAATACTTAATTGTGACATTTTATTAAGCATTTTCTATCTTTTATTCAACACTTCAAATGATCTTTATATACAACTTTTAAGTAATGTGTGATGATCTTTATATACAACTTTTTAAGTGATGTATGTGTCTTGTTGAAGATTTCATGTTCTAAATGAGACAGATGATACTTTATTTTGGATAAGGCACCAAATATCTATTGCTATCAGGATATCCTTTATCGACTAAATAATATTTAGTTGTGAAAAATAAAATAAATAAAAACATCTTTTAAAAAGAAAAATTAAATTTCTAAAACATTAACCTTTATACACATTTATTTTTATTTTAATTATACTAAAATATAAACAGTGAAAATGAGTTTTTATTAAAATAATAAGGATATTTTATATAGTTTTTTAAAAAAATATTAAACTCAAAAACTACTTCAAATAATTTTTTATAAAATATTATAAATTAATATAAAAAATCGTTCTTGGTCACTAAAAATCAAACATGTTTAAAAATTTAGTATTTGTGATTGACTCAAAATATAAAAACTCATTATTCAAAGATATATTAATTAAAATAATTTTATATCATCAAATCAATCGTCGATTTGTATTTTACAAAATCATACGTAAAATTTACAGTTGTTTCAATAACAGACTATAATTTTTTTTTATTGGACGACAATATCAAACTATTTTACATTGTCAATACATATCAAAGTCACAAAATAAAAAATATTTTTAAATTAATTTTTTATCTATCATAAATATTTTAACATACTAGTTTTTTCATTTGATTTTTTGTGAGATATAAATATTTAAATAAATTATATATAATACTACATCCGATTTTTTTATAAGAGACACTTCACCTTTTTAGATTAATTAAATAATTAATGTATCTAGTCAGTATTATAAATCAAATACATTAATTAGTCAATAAATCTAGAAAGGTGAAATGTCTCTTATAAAAAGGACCAGAGGGAGAAATTTTTATCCTGTTGATTAAGTATTTAGATAAATTACAGTTTTGGTACCCTTATTTTGGTCAACTCACAAAATTAGTTTTCTTATTTATTTTTAAATAGTTTTGGTCCCTCATGTCCATTTTTCATTAAAAAAAATGCTGATATGTCATTTTTTGTATACATGCCATACTTTTTTGGAGAAAGAATATAGAGAGTATTTTTTTTAAAATAAAGAAGGCGAACGAATAAGCTGAGAGAAAAAGAAGATGAAGAAGTCGATCGGAGAAGACGACTGAAGGAAGAAAACTGTGTAAAAAATGAAATGAATAATTAACTTTTTTATGCCGAGTTAATAAAATATGTCACGTGTCTAAAAAATAATACGCATCAACGTTTTTTGAAAAAAAAAATGGACATGGGAGATCAAAGTTGTTTAAAAAATAAATAGAGGGACTAATTTTATGAGTTGATCAAAATAGGAAGAGAAAAAGTATAATTTAACCCCAAGTATATAATTTTTTTTTGATAAATTTTCTATGATTTTTTTATAGAATTAATTAATTAATTAATAATTTAACTTTAATATAATTTATTTTGATAAACTTTTAAAGAAGTTCACAATATTTTGTTTTATTTTTAAGGGTTAAATATATTAAGCCCTCTGCCATTATAGCGTGTTTTGCTTTGGGCCCCCTGAAGTTTTTTTTTTTACTAAAGGCCCCTTATAAAACATAAATCCTAGATTTACCACACCCTTTTATCCTATTTGCTGACTGGGCTTTGACTTAATTGATGATGTGGTAAAAGGGTACTTGATGACTGTATAATTGCCCTCTTTTCTTCAATATACTATTCTAGGGTTTGTTCTCCCCTAACTTGGCCTCTTTTATGGAAAAAAATTCACCCTTCTCCGATTCTCCTTCTTTGTCCTCCTCTCATTTGTCATCTCCGATCGATGATATTGTGCCCCCGTGAACTGAAGATCAGAACAACCTCCATCCACTCTCTTCTCTCGATTTCAATAATACCTCATGTTACTCTCTCCCACGAACGTATAATCGGCGGCGGAGATCCTTCTCCAGTCGGTTCCTTCCTTTATCTTTTCTTTTCAGATTTTTTATGGTGATCTTACTGATAAAGAGATGATGATGTCGATTAACGTGTGACTATGGATTGAAGATGCAATCCTGATGATTGTCACGTTTTTCTTTTGTTAAACTTCTAGTCATGAACGAATATGGAGAGATTGCATAATCGTGAACAAAAAAATGGAGAAGGTTGAAGGATCAGTGTTTGAAGATTGAAGGTTCTTTTTCTTGAATGATTGAAGAGCGCCTTGAAGATTGATGTGGAGAATTGATGAAGAATTGGGAAGAAAATTGAAGATTCGTTTAGTGAATGAAGATTTGGTGATTGATGAGTGTCATACCCCAAAACTTGTCCCCTTATTTTTAAAGACAAAAATCTTCAAATGCGAAAATAATTGAAGAGGACACCCTAAACTTTCCAACAAATTCAAAATTATTCCCAAATAATGAGAATTGAGAAAATTATGGCTCATGAAAGTTGGGAAATTTTGAGTCAGTGCATAAAATCCAAATTGAGCAAATTCATTATTGGGCCATAGTTTTAATCCAATCATCCCTTAAATTGTTTTTATTTTAGTTGTTTTGATTTATTCGTTTAAATAATTCAAAATAAAGAAAATAAAATAAATTAAGCTCTTAGTGATGTCCAAGCCCATCTTCCTTTTAACCTAATGTTTTCTTATAAATAACTAACAAGCCTTATTTTTAACCGGACACCAATCATTCACCTCTACCAAATTCTCTGTTCCCATACACTAACAATCAACAACTTTACACCCATCCACAACCATCGTTTATGACCGTTACGAATAATCTTCTGTCATTCTAATTCCGGTTGCAGCAGAGTGATAAATTTTCCAGCCTATCAGCCGAATTCTGACACTACTGTTTCGATTTGCTCCGAATTTTTTCCTGAAGTTCAGAAAAAAATCGAGGATTTTGACGCTCAAAATCGCAAATTCCTCGTTTTTCTATTTTATTTGATTTAATTTCTATTTTCATATTTTCAAAAAAATCTCAAAAAATTTGTAGCTTCATTATCTTGTTTTATTTGATTTATAATCAGGTTTTTATATTTTTTTGATTTTATTTTGATCACTTTTCTAGTGGTTTTTGAACAGATTTCTTATGGATTGACCAAGTGGAAGGAGCTTTATCCCTTGACCTCAAGGGTACTTCCTTTGGCCAAAGGGGAGCAGTCACTTGCCACTACCCTTGATAACCTTGGTAAAATCTCAATTTCCCCCTATTAACTATTAACCCTATTTTTAGGTAAACTTAACATCAATTAATTTTAAGTTTATAATTAACTTAGTAATTAGATTTTTTTAATTTAATTTTAGGTTTATAATTAACTTAGTAATTGTTTTTTTATTTAATTAATTTAATTTCTTTAAATCCTAAAAACCCTATTAGGTAGGTGTCTTCCATTAACTTAATGTCGTTTTTCATAAAATCTTATTCCCTAAAAATCAGGGTTTACCCTGGCGTTTCCAGAAACCTTTTCTTTTTATTTTTTATTTTTTATTTTTTAATTTTATGTACCTTCTTTCTTCAAAAACCTTTGCTAAAAAATCAGGGCTTACCCTCTTTTCAAAACTTTTTGTTGGCCTTATACCATTTGCCTTGCCTTATTTATTCTATTAACTGTGGTTAACTTGTTCCCCCATTTGGGGTTTGCCTTTATTATATCTTTATTTGCCTAATTTTGTATCTGCCCCAAAGCCTTGTAATAGCTTAGGGTTTCTATTTTTGCCTCTATATTTCCCTGCAGGTGTTTATTGTAATAGTTTAGGATTTTATTTTTCTGCCTTTTCATTCCTGCCTTTATTTTTCTGCCCTACAGGTGTTTATTGTAATAGCGTAGGAACTTTTAACTCTGCCTTTATTTTTAACTGCGTGGTTAGTAATCCTAGGGAGTGCAAGCCTTGAATTAACTTAGAATAACTAATTACAAGATAAAATATCCGAACTGAATCACTTGATTGTGCCACACACACACCTTTAGGGTAACCCTTCTTATGCTGCCTGTTGCCTTTTAATTACGATCCTACAATAGTCAAGTCCCTCGATTCCGAGGATACCTAAGCAAAAAAATGTTACTCTCAGTTCATCATCATAAGATCATAGTCCCTTCGAAGTTGCCTTAACAGTAAATGATCTTGTCCCTCGAAGTTGCCTCGGTAAATGATGATTGTCCCAATTGCTAAGGTATCCTCGTTGGTTGCCTAAAAAAGATTAATGACTACTATATCCTTCCCTAAAGACTACCTACCCTCTATATGGTAGGGTCAGTCTTATGGCAAACGATAACTCTGATGACCCTTTACATCCAATAAAAGGACTTCCTACCCTCCTATGGTATGGATAGCCCTGAAAAGCTAAAAGAACAAAAATTTTAAACTTAGGGTAGTTGCTACTAATTGCTTGCTCTAAATTCAAAATCTTTTCCCACTCCTTTTCAAAATCAAATTCAAAAAGACTTCGCTTATTTACAAGCTAAAGTTCTTCTTCAAAAATCTTTTCTTATTCACACACTACCGACATTTTTGAAAACAAAGTGAGCTAAGAAATTAAGAGCCCATGGATAACCATGGATACAAAGGGTGCTTTAAACCTTCCCTTTGTATAACTTACCCCCGAACTCAATCTCTTTTAAAGGTCTTTTTCTATTCTTTTAGCCTTTCTAAAAATTGGATAAAATAAAAGTCGGTGGCGACTCTTGCTATCCGCACATTTCTAAAAGTCAGTTCTCTCACCGTATTACAATGAGTGTTGATGATTCAAGGATGATGATGAAAAGATCGATGAAGAGCGAGAGAGTTATGGTTCTTCCTCTGTCAATGTTTTTTCAGAGATTTTGTTCTGAAGTTATGCTGTCACGGAGGTTTTCTCTTATGAGGTATGGTCCTTCAATTCTGTTACAATACTGATATTTCTCTCTCCCCTCCTTTCTATTACGATTCTTTTCTTTTGTTCTGATAATCTCTTCCCTAATTCTCCTTCTCCACTTCTGTTATATGTTATTAGTGTAGAACTTTGTTAACCAGTTTCTGAAGAGGTTCCAGGCTGACCCCACTTGGGTTTATTTTTATGCAGGTTTTCATACTAGTTTAAGTGTTGCTGGTCTCTTCTTGTGTTGCAGCGTTTCTTTTTCTGATATGCAGTCGGTTTCGGTTTTATTGTGTTAGATTGAATTTGTTGAAGGTTTAATCTAGCTCCTTTTTTGTGCAGGGTATTGCGTATTAGTGAGGGACCTCTTTGGAATGGCATGAGATATTTTTGAAGTTTAAGCTTAGGATCAAGATAGGAAAAAATAGTATATTGAAGAAAAGAGGGCAATTATAGAGTCATCAAGGACCCTTTTGCCACATCATCAATTAAGTCAAATCCCAATCAGAAATAGGATAAAGGGTATGGTAAATCTAGGATTTATGTTTTATAAGGGGACTTTAGTAAAAAAAAACTTCAGGGGGCCCAAAGCAAAACACGCTATAATGGCAGGAGGCTTAATATATTTAACCTTATTTTTAATGCACCTGTATAAAATAACGAAAATACACTTTTGAAATTAAAAATTAATTTTTTTATGTAGCATAATGTGCTTGTTGTGAGTACGTTAGATGTTATCTTGCTTGCAATGAGGAACACAAGAGGGCTTAAAATTCTGATACATAATAAGTGAATGTTTCACTCAACTAACTAACTGAGTATTTATAGAGATGAGAATTTTGATGGAGGAGGAAGTGGGGAGAGTGCTTCTTACTCCTATAAAACCGTCTATATGTCTTTTAAGTTTTGACTTGTTAAAGAAATGAGTAGGGTGTGAGTGATGCCACACGGTCATTACATAATACTTGCAAGCAATTTTGGATAAATAATTAGAATTGTGAGAAAAATCCAAGCTAAAATATTGAATAAATGAGTAAAATCTCCAAAGGTGAATAAAGTAGGAACTTTATGAAAATTGGAAGAAAAAGCAAGCAAAAAAACATAGTTTTGCCACTAGTTTTCTCGTAAACCATGATGGTCTGATCGTGGGCGCGATTTCAATATCGCAATCGTGATGCATGCCAACGCGGTCGTAATGACGCAAAATTCTAACACGCTTTCTCCAACCCGTTGGGAAATCTGATATAGACCGATAAATCGAGGAGTAAGCTTTCTCAATTCAAAGCACTTCCTACACCATTCAAGAAGTGACTCTCAATAATACATGGTCTCCGTCTTGAAACTCAAGATCCTTCATTCTCTTATCATGGTAACTCATTTTCTTACTCTGTGAAGTTTTCATCTTCTCTCGAATCAACTTCACCTTTTCAGTAGTCTGCTGAACAATCTCAAATCCAAGCACCACACTCTCACCAAATTCATACCAACACAAATGTGTCATACACCTCCGATCATACAATGCCTAAAAGGGTGTCATCCCAATGCTAGAATGGAAACTATTATTATAAGTGAACTCTATCAGTGGAAAATGACTATCCCAAGCACCCATTGCTCAAGGACACAAGATCTCAACAATTCCTCTAATGAATTAATTGTTCTCTCTGTTTGACCATTTGTCCGTGGATGATAGGCATAGATCAACCTCAACTTGGAACCCAAAGCCTCCTACAAACTCTCCCAAAATATGGAAGTAAACCTCGGGTCTCTATCCAAAATAATACCCAACTGAACTCCATGCAACTTCACAATACACAGATGTAAATCTCTGCCAACTTCTGCAAAGGAAAACTAATGTTAATTGAAATAAAATGGACCGACTTTGTCAGTGTATCAACCAACACCCAAATTTCGTCATGCCCTCTAGGGGTATTCGGTAATCCAGTCATAAAATCCGTCGAAATGCTATCTCACTTCCACTCTAGAATGTCTAACGGTTGCATCATACTTGTATGCTTCTGATGCTCAAACTCTGACTTATGGCAAGTCAAACACGCATATACAACCTGCACCACATCACACGTCAGTCTCGACCACCAAAATATCTTTTTCAAATCTTGTAACATTTTAGTAGCTCTCAGATGGATACTCAAGCTACTTCTAAGATCATCTTCTTCAACTCACAATTACCAAGTATAGAGATACTACCTCAGAATCTTAACACACCTTGCTCATCTACTTTAAAATCACCCTCCTCATTTTGATTACTCGCAAATATCAAATCCACCAATTTCACATCTAACTTATGACTCTCTTTAATACTAGTAAGAAAATCATTGTTCACCTTCAACATACCCAACATTGTTGCACCCCCAAATTTTCCCTCCTAATTTTGATTTTATCTGGCTTAGGCTTTGCATTTCATTTTCATCATTTTCACTAGGTCATTTGCATATCATTCATTCATTCAATAAGGAAAGGGTTCAACGAATCACCATTTGTGCAAGATTAGGGTTTTATATTGGTTTAAGGCTTCTACATTCAATAAGGTTGATTTCTCTAGTCCCTTATTTAGCAGTGGACTGTGGGATTAGGTTTTGAAGCATGGTTACCATGGATTTCTTTCTTTTTAAGATCCAAGGGCTATTCTTCATCAGAGCAAGGGTTAGGGTTTATTTCCCTACCTGTCATACTCCAAAATTTTCCCTCAAAATTTCAAAGCATTTTGGTTCAAAAGATGTACAAAAAGCAAACATGTCTGCTCTCCTCCTAAACAATGAAGACCAAAATTAGGGTTTTGATTTAATCAAGGAAAAAGGAACTTCTAAGGCCTCAAATGGATTTCACTTGGTCTCACATGCTTCAAAGAATCCTCATGCTAAGTTGCAAGCCTCGAATCACAAGATTACTCAGTCATTTGCTCAAATGATCAACAATCGACTAGTTTGACCTAAAAGTCAACTATGGTCAACATACAAAAGTCAATATTTTTGGCCAACATCAATCATTTGAAGTCACATTCATCATTTGATCATGGTTTGATCATGATTCATCAAGAAAAGCTCAAATCAACAAAACTCAAAGTTTCCAAATTAGGGTTTTTGAACTAAAAGGTAACTGAACTTTGATCAGCCATAACTTTCATATGGTTCACCAGAAAATTTTCCACCAAAACTCATTTTAAATAGAATTCAATTCTCTACAACTTTGTGACTCACAAGCTTTGCCCAAAAATGCTTCATTTGAGAGATATGGATCAAGACATTATAGGTCCTTCTAAATGTCAACAAAAGTCATATTTTTCCAAAGATTTGAACTTGAACATGGAAACTTCAATGGAGATGGAACCAAAAGGATCACTTAGAGAACATCTTGAGCTTTCCAAAAAGTCCAAGAATATTCCCAAATGATAAAAATTGAGCAAGTTATGGCTTGGGCAAAATGGGAAATTTTAAAGAAATGCATGAAGGAAATATTGACCAAACTTGGAAATTTTCCAAATGGGCCTATATTTCTTTGATTCAAACTTGTTTCTAACATTGCCATTAGTCTCTAAAGCTTATTGGCACGCCATGCCTTTATTTATTTTATTTATTTTTGGATTAATTCAATTTTAATTAAAACAAAATGCAAAAATCAAATCAATAAGTGCAAGGCTTGTTATTCAGCATTCTTGAGGTCCAAGATACTCATCAATAGCTGTCAATTTCAAAAATATATGATTGGCATGAGATTGATACAAAATTGGAAGCTTTGGATGCAAATTTGAAAGATGGGAAAATCAAATATTTTCTATTCAATGCAATATATTTTCTTCACATCTCTTGACCTAATTTCCATCCTCTATAGGTACACAAGCCTTTCAGACCCTCAAGGGACGAAGTCAGCAGCCAAGGAACTAGGGTTTGCATCTAAAAAATTCCAAACAAAATTGCACCATCGAATTTCATATTGCAGCCAGTTTCAAACACTTTCAAGCACATATTCTAGCTCCTGAGGTAAAAGAGAGTAAGAATGCATCGATTTCTATAGTCAAAGCACTCTGAATTATACCATGCATGAACACCATTTACTTACTTTTTTTCTTGAATTCGTATTTTTAATTATATGATGCTTTGATTGAAACTAACATGTCTAACGTATTCCTGAGGTTCATTAGAGCAGTTTAGACCCATCGCTTGATGTTTTCCATAGCTGAAACACGATCCACCATTGTTAGGCCTTCAAGAATGTGAATTTTCATTTTCGATGTTCCAGGCCTTGTCCATGCAAAACGACGGCCCTATTAGACTCGTAGCTTGCTAATTAGTAGGTATGGGTCATTAGATTTGTTTGTTTGATTTGTTTTTACAGGATCTGAAATCGCAGAAATTCGCTACGAGATTTCATAGCTAAAATCGTAGCAGGGTTGAAGCGAATCTGTAGCAAATGTTTGGAAAAAAGAAAGAAGAAGGAGATGAACAGTGGCATGTCACGTGTGATGTATTGGTTGGTCGATCAACCGTTCTAGACCCTTTCTCCGTCCCTCATTGGCCGGTCAAAAAATTCATCCTCTTTCTCTCTTTTTGATTCGTCCATGTCAGATTACGTGGGCCCCTACTGACTTTTGGTTTGAATTTTTCATTTAAAACAATGTTTCACATATAACGATGCAAGTTCCATTTAAAATCAGCAAACCAAAGTAGCTCCGGTGGTAATGGAGGAAGCTGGCGATCAAGAGAACCTAGGCTCTAACCCCAGCGACCACACTTTTCCTTGTTTTTTTCACTCTCTTTTCTATTTTCTAACCTTTTTTTCAATTTATTTTCTTAATTAATTAATAACTTAGTTAATTAGGTTAATTGAATCATTAGGTTAATTAAATTAGGTTAATTAGACTAATTACCTAGAAGTTTAGGATTATCATAATAATTAACTCAATTTATTTTCTAAGTTAATTAATTTAATTTAATTAATTTAATTTGGTTTAATTAGGTTAATTTAGTTAATTTAATACTAATTTCCATTTAATTAATAACCACTGGTAATTAAGGTTTTTCCAATTCACCCGAATTTTGCATAGTAACTAGGTTAAATAATTTAGGACATAATTAACTTAGTTTTTCACACTTTACATTGACATTTTTTCAACTATTCCCGACTATTTCTTTTCTCGATTACTTTTACTTTCGAGCTTATAATTTGTAATTGTTCCTGGGTTGTAACTTTATTTTTTGCATGCTTTTCTTTTTCCTGATTATGTATCTGCCCAAAGGATGTAATAGCTTTAAACTAGGTTTTACTTTTCTGCACTTCCCAATTTTTGGTTATGTACCCCCCATCCCGAAGTCATGTAATAGCTTAGGTTTAATTTCCGCCTTTACTTTCTGAGCCACTTAAGTGCTCAGATGTATGCTAATTAGGGTGTGTATGACAAGATAAAGTAACTCAATCGTTAGATCACTAACATCAAGATAAATATCTGAATACAACACACTCTTTTTACTTGTTAACACACTCACCTCTAAGGTAACCCTTTCTTCATTGCCTTTCGATTACAGGGTCAAGTCCCTCGAACGTAGGGATGTCTTAGCAAGGTTGCCTTTGATTAATATCATCATAGTCCCTTAGATAAAAAGATCATAGTCCCTCGATGGCCCTTCGATGTTGCCTACGAAATATGATCTAGTCCCTCGAGTTGCCTACGAGAATGATGATAGTCTATTTGAATTCTAAGACATACTTAAAAGTTGCCTTCTATGACCATCCGATGACCCTTCTGATGTCCCTTTACATCCAATGCATAGGACCACCTACCCACAATGGTATGGATAATACTATCACTCAAGGAAAGCCTTAAAGTATAGGAAAGACCTTTCGAACTTAGGGAAGGTAACTCCTGATTACTTGCTCAACTCAAAACATTCAAAATGCTTTTTACACCTCATATTTCAAAACTTCTTTAAAGACTACACTTTGTATACATTCACACGAGAATAATTACAAAGTTAAAGTTCTTTTACAAAATGTTTTTCTATACACACACTACACTCTTTCAAACAAATCAAACAAAAAACAAGTGAGCTAAGAAATTAAGAGCCCGTGGATAACTATGGATACAAAGGGTGCTAATACCTTCCCTTTGTATAACCTACCCCCCGAACTCAAAATCTTTTAAAAAGGTCTTTCTTGTTTTTTTTTGCCTTTCCTAATTGGATAAAATAAAAGTCGATGGCGACTCTTGCTAACCGCGGCATGTTTTGTAAAATAACAAAACAAAAAGTCAGTTCTCCCACCATATTACACTACCCAATGTCAAAGATAAGGTCTTCAGTTATTATGCTTCAACTAAGGTTATTCTTGAGGAATCATCAAGCAAGGGTTAGGGTTTTTATCTTGTGGTCACTATGGATTTCTCATCAACACCATTGCGAGGTTTTCTGCTTCAATGAGCATGGATTTTGGTTTCACTTCAAAGGAATATTTTATGAGAAAGGGTTTCATTAGTCATTTATCTTTCTTTATTCATCTTCAAGGATTCCTCAAGGCGTGGGTTTTGTGATAAGGTCATCAAGTAAGAAAGGATTAGGTGATGGACTCATGGATTGAATTGTGAAAGCTTTGAGCCATGGTATAAGAGATACGAATTTGTGCATTCATTATGGTCAAGGCTTCCTTATTCTTTAAATTGTGTATTGCTTGTAATAAAAGTAACTTATGGATCAAGAATAATGTAAATAATCAAGTTCGTTCATTCACTTGAAGATATTTAAACATTGTGATACATTCAAAATTTAAGGAAGAAATTAAGTTGATTCTATGAACAATTTGAAAAAGATATGGATGAAAGTCATTCAACCACTTGAATACATCTAAAGCATGGCAAATTCAAGATTTTTGAAGATAAAAATGCACCTTTGGGTGATAGCATGGCACGTCGTAAGTTCAAAGATAAAAAGTGAACTTCAAGTTCAAGCAAAGTGTTTCATTCTTTGAAGGTTTACAAGACTATCTCATGTTATAAAAGGGATTATGTCAAAGAAATATTTCAAGTACAAAGAGGTTACATGGAAAATTTATCAAAATCATAAACCTAATTCCCTAACAAAATTTGTCCTAATCTTCAATCATTCTTTAACCAAACTTCAAGCTTCCATAATTTCATGCCACTTTGTTCCAATTTTTTCACCAACATCAAAGAAACATCAACCTGCCCCATTGTCCAACAGCTAAGAACCAGTCCACATAACCAAATAATGTTCAAAAAATGTTGCTATCCACAAATCTTGTTGCCAAAAACCTGCTACAAAACAGACAAAACCTTCTAAAAATAACTTGCCCGAAATTTTCTTTTAAAACATGCATCAATAAAGCAATAAAATTGTACAAACATCAAAATAATACTAATTTGACAACAAATTTTGAAAGAAGAAAAAGAAGAGAGTGGAAAAAGAAAATTGCAAAGAAAGAGAATTGTCAATAACAAACTTGTTAACCAATTTATTTTTGATCTTATCCATTCATCCTTTCTACTAGAAGATTCTTTTATCACTCTAGAAGACCATTCTTCATCTCCTTGAAGAAGGACCGAGATAACTTCTCTATGTTTTCTTTCTCAAACCTCCAATCTTCATCTTCAACACTCTCCTTCCTTAACCCTTCAGTTACTCTTGAATCACCAGCAAAATCCATCACAAAACCTTTTCATTTTTTCTCTTCAACACTCTCCAAGCCTGCCAAGACACAACCCTACGCAAACATGGCCTTTTTACACCACTACAACCACAACTTAACCGCATACCTCCATATTCCCCTTAGAAGTTGACACCCTGACATTCATGTGAGTGCTAGGTCCTTTTGAGTAGCTTTAATGATGTCAAAATAGGATAAAAAGTTCCTTGTGAAGTTTGGATGATATCACCTTTGAACACACAATGCATTAATCTTGGAAATATTTGCATTAAGTATTCTAAAACATACAGGGGTTAGTTGAAACATATGCATCATGAAAAACTGGATTTTTGGGGGTTTTCATAGTCATGAGTCGAATCATGGCTTGTATAGGTCGACTCATACTAAAGTTGTTTTGAGATTTATATAAAAAATCATTCTAGTGAAAAGGTCGACACATAACCTGTACGGTCGATGCATACTGAGTGGAAAATATCTCGAAACATTCGCCACAAATGCACTGACTTATGCACCAACTTTCGGGTCGATGCATGGTCCAAAGGTTGACGCATCCATTCTTGGAGGTTGGCACATGCATATATTTTATCTTTATTTTTTGTTCATAAAAAGACTCAGAGGTCGACGCATGACTGTCTAGGTCGACCTCTCGCTTCGTGCACCTCCAAATTCTGTCATCTTGTGCTTCTTTTCTCATTTCTATTGCATTCATTCATCAACATATATAAACCCCTTTTGCATTCATTTGTGAGACACATACGCTATCAATACACACAAGGTCGATGAGAATTCTGAAATGGATACATCAATAGCTTTTCATCTTTACTTTTTTCATTGAATCTTCAACAATTACACATAATCATTTTTGTTGTTGAGTCTTGTTCAAGAGTGATAACGTCCAAGCGTAAACAATCTGTAGTATCGTTTTGTGTTAAGTATTGGTGGGTTATTCTCCAATAAAATTGTTATAGTTTTGTCCTCTAAGATCGGTAAAGATTTTGGAGTTTTTTACACAATTATTTGCATCACGGATTTGGCCGAGTGAAGTTCTTGAAGAGCGGTGGGTTATGTCAACTAAGAAGCAGTAAACGGAGGATCATGTTGAAATAATTGGGGTAAAAAATCTTCTGATTGAAATCATCCGAGTGAAAGGCTTGAAGAATGGTTTATTCTATCAATCGAGTAGTGGTAATCGGAGGTTTGTTCGAAGAGTTTGATGTCATTGATTCAACTTAGAATCAAGGAAAGAGAAGTGTAATATTCAAGCTCAACTATTATAAAGTGTTGGTTCACTATTGGATGGATTCACCCTTGATTTATAGGAATTAAGTGTTGATTACTAGTAGTTAGATTCAAGCTACACAATTGGGATATGGGTGTTGATTTACGAAGAATTATCGTGTATTGAACATTGTCAACAATTATAAAATCTATCTCAATTAAATTTTTGAATTGGGGGCACACGTACCCTTAGTGAGGCAAATAAGGTAACTGCCCAAACAAATCCGGTGTATTCCTCTCTCCTTATTTCTCTATTACTTGCTATTGATATTGGTATATAATTTTTAACTCGATAATAATTCTAAGTGTTAAATTGTGATACAAAACTCATTTTGTATTGAGAATTGAAATTTTTAATTGCAATTAGATTTCACAATCAACCACTCTTAAATTACATTGACGTGTGAACAATTGCACGCCAATTGTTTGTGAAATTGTTTGTGCATAACAAAAAATTGCACAATAAGTGCTTGATAAATTGACCAAGTTAATTTGTCAAATATATTTCATTGAAATTAGGTGCTTAAGTGTTTCACTGTTCAACCGAATATATTATAAAACCAATCAATTCAAGCTACTTCTCATCTTTAGTAATTCTTACATTTATTAAAGGTTTACCCGCATATCTAATTCTACCAATAGTGGTTCAAAATAGACGGAAGTAGATCCCGGAGTGCTTCCGCAAGCCATCTTTGAAAACAAATTTTAAAAGCGGATAAATTTTTTAAAGGGATCTATTCACCCCATCTCGATCCTAAGCCTAGCGTATAACAAGTGGCATTAAGGGTGTGTTTGGTTCGAGGTAGAGTGAGGAGAGGGGAGGGGAGGGGAGGAAATATTTAAAATGAAATGTGTCTGGTTCAATTTTTAGGAGGGGAGAGGAGGGGAGGGGAGCAAAATCCCTCCAAATGACACTTTCTGCGTTCCCCCGAATCGGGGGGATTCGGAGGGGAGGGAGGGGATCTGAGTTTCAATATTAATTAAATTAATATATTTACTAAAATATCCTCAATTTTATTTTATTATTATAAAAATATTATTTTCTTTCATGTTTCTACTTTTCTTTTTGTGATTTTTTATCTATTGCTTCCAAGCCTTCCATCAACTTATTATAATTATTCTTCACCTTCAAATTAATTTTTATTTTTTTATTTAATAAAAACTATAACTACTATAATTTTTTGTGTTTTATCATGATTTATTTTATGTATTCAAAAGTTGTTATCAACGCATAGTTTATTTTGTGTCAAGAGTTATAATACGAATCAAGTGTACTCAATTTTTTTAATATTATGCTATAAGTTATGACTTTTTAGTCACTCAGTTATACAAATATTACTTCCAAGAAAATATTTATGAAATTTTTACAATTGAATATCATATCACTTATATAAAATTACAAGGATAAAATTGTAAATTATTATTAAAATCCCTCCCCTCCCCTCATTTGAACCAAACATATATATAATTACAAAAAAAATCTTCCCTTCCCTTCCTCCATTAAAATTCCTCCCCTCCCCTCCCCCTCATTTGAACCAAACTGACTCTAAGAGTTTTGGTTAATTCCTTTCCTACAAAATACTTCTTAGGAATATAGCTTCGAACCTAAAGGGGCGTACAATAGAGCTCCCGTTTTTTATGGTAAAAACTATGGCTATTGGAAGGATTGTATGCGCGTTCATATCACCTTTATTGATAAGAACGTGTGGAAAGCTCTCCTTAATGACTCGATTTCAATAATGATGCTCAATAAGGATGGTGTTACCATTCCTAAACCCAAAGCAAATTGGGACGCGGAAGATGAGAAATAGTACTCATATGAATGGAAATTGAAAAATATTCTAATCTCCGCCTTGGGGTTGATGAATATTATCGTGTTTCATATTGTACTACCTCTAAGGCTATGTGGGACACATTGCAAGTTGCTCACGAGGGCACAAATGATGTCAAACTAGCTAGAGTCAATACTTTAACACAAGATTTTGAACTCTTTCATATGGACAATGGTGAAACCATTGCGGATATGCAAAAGAAGTTCATACATATTATAAATCATTTGAACACACTTAGGAGGCCTGTTTCCAATTAAACGACAACTAACAAAATTTTGAGATGTTTGAACAGGGAATGGCAACCTAAAGTTACGGCTATAAAGGAAGCTAATGTTCTTGAAATTTTAGACATCACAACACTCTTTGGAAAGCTTGAATAAAATGAGAAACATCTCATGTGCCTAAACGAGCATGAGAAAAGAGTAAATAAGTAGAAAAACAAAGATAAGGAGGTAGAGAAGAAGTCCATATCTCTAAAGGCTTCAAGCTCCAAGACCTCAAACAAAGAGCAAAATGAGAGTGACTCTAGTGATGACGAAGCCTCCGATGATAAAGAATGAGATTGTTTGTTAGAATGTATTGTCGCTACCGCGAAAATTAACAGAGTCGCCACTAACATATTTATCCTGAAAAGGAAGGGAATGCCAGCAAACCACGAAACAAAACAACGGTCTCACGACCAGAGAAAAAGGGTAAGGGAGTCGGTTACGCGAGGGGAAGGTGTTAGCACCCCTCGCGCCCATCGTACTCGATGGTATCCACGCTTGTGTCTAAAACTATGGGTGTGTAATAAATCTATGCTAATCTGGACTAAAATGAATGCAGAATGTAGGGAAAAGAAAGAATTGTGCTCGCACGGGCCCTACCTCGCTGCCTACGTATCTGTTTTGCAGAATCAGAGCTACCGTAGCTCGGCTAACTTGTTTCTGTTTGTTTTGTGTTTTTTAGGTGAACTAGTTACATTCACACTCCGCTGCTCGACCTTTGAAGACTTAGGCTTGGGAATGGAGCGGAAATAACACGCTCTTAAGAAAAGAAAATCAAAGAGTGTGTTTTGTGTTTTAAAGAATGCATGAGGAAGACCTAAGCTAAGGAGGAAAGCTTGCTACTTAATGTTATCATAAAAAGGGTACAAGTCTAACCTAAACTAGCAACCTACGAGGAAAAGGGAAGGCAAACAAGTATATCACACAAACGAGCTCCGCTCGTAAAGCAAACAAAACCAACGGCACTGGCCGAGTGGTAGAAAAGCGGTCCCGCCATAGCCAAGGGGAGCGAATCACCCGAGTCAACCAAGCATCAGACCTCGCGAAAATGATCGGGCCATAGACAAGAGGAGCGGATCCCTCTTCAGCAACCAAGCCGTCACAGATCTGAAAGGAAAACGGTGTGTGCGTACACTGAGCATCAATGTCGAGCGACGCGAGCTATAGGAAATGCGGGGGTCCGGATGCATGAACCCTTTTCCTGACATACTCGATAACAAGATCTTCTGCATGTTCGGAAGCGAGCGACGCGTGGCGTGCGTATACCAAACGGACTCGATGAGACTAGGCGGGGGTTGATTACTAACCCTTTCCGCGTGCCTTCCAATGAGGACTTAACGGAGTGTCATATAGGACTTATTACACCGTGACTCCCTGCCGCAAAGCACAAATGTAAACACACCAACAAAAACAGAGCCTCTTTCGAGGGCTTGGCCAGATGCATGTCTAAGTCCTACTTCTCATGTTATAGGATGATGCGGAAAGCGGTAAAAAGGACAAGGAGACAATACCGAACGTATAGCAAATTCGTAATGAGCTAGCAAGCGTAAGCAGAGAAGTCCGAAATACTTCGCGTAAGCCATCATCAAGCAAAGCGAGTCAGAAAGCGTCGTCGTGAAAATAAATCACGAGCGACATGTGGTACACGTCGAGCATAACCACATGAGTAACCTGCAAGAGAAACAATCCAGACAATACAAGAGTATACATCTCAATGAATGAGAGATCAGGTGGCTGGCATCGGAGATAGGTTCGTGTCCCACAAATAAAGTGGAACACAATGCAAAATGTCATACCCCAAAATTTGCCCACAGTTTTCAAAAATTCAAAACTATTTCAAAAATTGGATTTTATAAAATCTCGGGTTCATTTACATTGACATCCTGAATTTTATAAATATTCGATTTAGAGTCTATTTTAAAGTATAGTAATTTACTCTTAAATTGCTTATATTTTAATAAATAGAAAATGCTGGCCGATGCTTCATATACTCTCAATTGGCTTTTATTTCAAATAAATAACATAGCTCAGTTGCTTAGGAAGTAAGGCTTTCAAACAAAAGGTCACGAGTTCGTTCAATTCCCACTTGATGCATTTCTATGTTTTTTTTTAATCTTTTTTTGCACCTGGACGCACCTGGACACAAGTACGTCCAGGTTCTTAATCTTGGGGACCAAGAAATTTCATGGGCCTCTGGGTTGGACTTTTTTCCTTATTTTGGACTGATGTTGACCTAATCTCAGTCTATAAATAGAGGCTCTCAACTCTCTTCTTTCCATCAACAATTTTCTAATCAACAATTATTTACAAACTTCTCACGATTCCCACTCACACTGTCGATAGTTTTTCAACTTTTTTTTCAATTCTTTTTATAAAACTCTTTTTCGATTCTTATATTTTGGCCAATGATGACACCTGAGGACTCCCTTTGTCAAAATAATTTTATAATATTTTTGGTTTGTTTTAACCAGATGATGTCATGCTGATGCTATTTTTTATGGATTTCTTTTTCCGTACGCAGAGTGAAACTTGATCTCTTACTACACTAATTTTTTAACATGATTTCTTCTGTTCCTTCTGTGTTCAAAGTTTTTTTTTCCAGAAACTAATTTGTTTTGAACCTGTAAATAACATTACATTTGTTCTTTACTCAACCTAACAATTTTCAAGCACATCAAAAAACCATAACAAAAAAAACTAAATCATGACCCGCATAGTTAATTTTTAACACAATCGTGACTCACATTTATTTATTTTTTACCACAATTCTGTAAATAACTCGGTCCAAATCACATTCAAAAAGCTAATTTTTCACAATAATTTAAAGTAGAAATTGAAGCACAAAGATGTAACAAAAGGGACTTTGTTGTTTGTTTCCAGTTACAGATCGCCATATCAATGTGTTCATACGGCATCCCGAATCAACCCAGAAATCTACGGCAGAAACGGAAGTTAAGAAGAGGTGGAGGAGAAGGCTGCTCCGCAACCACCTTGGTCGTGACTCATCTTCCACGGCCAGCACAGCACCATCGCCGCCGATCGAAACTGTAACCATAATCGTTATGAACATGTAATTTTTTTTGTCAGCGTTTGTTTTTTTTCAGGAACAACAGCAACAACTAGCCAGTTCAAAGTTCCGAGAAAGAACCACCTACAACCGACGCCGCCCTGAAGCTTGCCGTCGACGGCACACCACCACAAGCCCCGCCGTAGGATCCGTCCCGATCATGACCCGCTCCCTCTGAGCCACGCGTGATCCCTGCGCAACAACCTGCATCAATGAACACTTGCACACGGCTCGATCAACGATATCGACACCGACCCGTGACGCGTCAAGAAAAACTCAGCCCAACAATGGTCAGTGATTTGAATCGGAACCAGAGAACAACAACCGAAGCAAAACAAATATGAACACAGAACGATTCCTCCGTCCAGTTTCAGATTGGACTCCGCTTCATCAATGGTTCAATTTCTCCTCGACGGTACCACTTGATGCTGAGACTCTCGGATTTCATAGATATTTATCATTTGCAATTTTAATTAATTTCGTACATATTATTTCTTTATTTTCATTTGGGTTTGTAATAGTTAATTAGGACTTTTACTTTCTGCACCTTTACTTTCCCACAATGTTTTTTTATTGGTTATGTAATCCCCCACCCCGAAGCCATGTAATAGCTTAGGTTTACTTTCCGCACATTATAACTGCTATTATTATCTGTTTAGATGTATGCTAATAGGATTGCATGGAAAGATAAGAATCGAACCGTTAGCTCACTAACTTCAAGATAAATATCTGAACACAACACACTCCTGTTATATTGCTGCACACACTCACCTCTAGGGTATCCCCTCTTGGTTGCCTATCTCGATTTAAATGGTCAAGTCCCTCGAACGTAGGGATGTCTTAGCAAGGTTGCCTCCGGTCAATGTCATCATAGTCCCTTCGAGTTGCCTACGATAAAATGATGATTGTCCCTTCGAATGCTAAGACGTTCTTACATGTTGCCTTCTATGACCATCCGATGACCCTTCGATGACCCGCACATCCAATGTATAGGACTACCTACCCTTATATGGTATGGATAGTACTATCGCTCAAGGAAAGTCTTTAGAATAGGAAAGACCTTACGAACTAGGGTAGGAACTCTTAAGTGCTTGCTCACAATCAATTCAAATAAATCAAATGCTTTTCACACCATGTTTTCTAACATTGTCTTTTTAGACATTTTCAAAATCAAACTGTTTTCTAAACACACACGACACTTTTCAAACATTTCAAACAAACAAGTGAGCTAAGCAACTAAGAGCCCGTAGATAACTACGGATGAAAATGGTGCTTACCCCTTCCCTTTTCATAACCTACCCCCCCGAACTCAATCTCTTTCAAAGAAGGTCTTTCCTGTTCTTTTATACCTTTCCTAATTGGATAAAATAAAAGTCGGTGGCGACTCTTGCTCACCGCAACATTTTGCTTGCGAAAATAATAAAGTCAGTTCACCGAGTTACACAAAACAATCGCACCAGAAGCAAAATCGTGTCCCACAAATAAAGTGGAACACGAAGCAAGTCGAATCGCAATCGAAGGCTCTCTCGAAGTACCTCGCACATCTCAACAACCAAATCAGTAATAACAAGGCAAACGCGCACCGCCATAGAAAATAATAGCAATTAAATTCCAAGTAAATTCTAAAATAAAATCTAACAAAATTAAATTGTTTTTATGACATTTTCATCTAAAAAATAATAGAACAAAACTATGTAACAAAAGCATTTAAAGTCTAACAAAGAAAAAATTACATGTTTTTGTATTCTCATTTTCATCTAAAAATTAGAACAAAAATATGTAACAAAGCATTCAAATTCTAACACACAAAAGATTAACATGTTTTTGATTATTATCTAATAAGCTCGAAAACTCTAACAAAATGATTGATTTTATTACATTTTATCACCTAAAAATATATGAAAAGAAACTATTTGCAAAAAGGCTATTTCTAACATGAAAAGAATGGGCTCAGGGGGTATTATGTGAAATCAGGAGTGTTGTATAACAACTCTGGGCGCAGGGCCCAATCAGAGGGCCCAAACAGAGTTTTTGTATTGATAGCATGACCAAAAATGGAGAGTGCACGGACCTATGGGGAGGTACCGCAATAAATTCACTTAGAGGCCCATAGAGTTTTATTTCCAATTCAGAAAATGTGAGATTCAATCTTGGCCCAAGGTGAATTCAAAGGTTTTTGTTCAATTCTCATGGTCCAAACATCACCAATTAACAACTAGTAATTATCAAATTTTCTTTAATTGACATCAGACTTTATTCTCGTTAAGCAATTCTTGATATCATTTATAAAAATGGATCCTAATTAATCACATTTCTCCTAATTAATGTCAATTAACCACTACATGATAATCAAAAGGGATTAGGGTAAGAAATTGTGACCATTAAGATTACCTCTGAAGAAGCTCTCTCCCTCCTTCACACTCAAATCGCAGACGGCGGCGCACGGAAACGGCACCGGAGCTTCACTTCTCCGTTCAATGCTTCCGATCGAACAAAAGGCTTAATCACGTCACTCATCTCTCTCGACCTCGAATCAGTTCTCAAACTCCTTCTGCTATCGATCTCCAATCTCAGATCGTGAACGGCATCGACGGCAATTCTCCGATTAGCTTCCGATGAAAGGCTCTCTGTCTCCTTCGGCTCTCTATCCCTCGCCCTCAGCTCTCTCGGTTTAGACCTCTCACTCTCTTCGATTAACTCCTGGCTTCATGCTCTCCACCGATCCATCACACTGTTGGCTCTCTCAATCTCTCATTCGTCTCAGCCTCTGCGCTATCGTGAACTCACGAACGGAATCGGAGCTCTCAAGCACACTCTCGGTCGGAGAAAGAGTCCAGTGCGCCTCTAAGCTTTGACGGGGACGACACACGAAGCAATCGTAAGTTCCGTTCAATTTCCTCATTTTGATTCACTCTCTTCTTCCTCTATTCGTTCTTGATTTTTGTTGATGAGATGTTGTTGTATGTGATGATGCCGATTCGATTCGAAGGTGATGATAGATGACAAAGGTACTGCGTTCTTGATGAATTTGCAGTGGATTCAGTGATGGTGATTTGATCGATTTGCAGAAAGTTATGAAGGTGATGAAGTTCTGTTCATGATGATTATGTGATAGAGTTGAAGGTCATGGAGAAGGTGAATTGTGGAAGATGAAGATTATAAAGGATCGAGAGGAGATTGAAGAGGTTTTTGTGAGTTAAAGCTTTTTGTTGAATCGATTCTTGATGATTGAAAATGAATGGAAGATTTGTTGAAGGTGCACGTTGAAGATTTGTTGAAGGTTTCGTGATGGAAATGATATAAGGACTGCAGAGTTCATTGTGGAGAGCTTTGGATCGATGAAGATGAAGCACGGTTCTGAGAGAGAGAGAGAGATTTTTGTTCAGAGATTGTTACATTCTGTTATTCTGTTATGGGTTCTCTCTTTCTCTTCTGAATTTTTTTGTTACTGATCTTTTTTTCTCCTCCTTCCTTTTTTCGTTATCAATTTTTCTCTTTTGTTATCAGGTTATTGGTTTTTCTGTAAACCGGATTGTGCAGGGCTTATGGTTTTACAAGTTTGGATGGTTCACCTTTGTGTAGGGGTTGCCGGTTTATTTGCGGTTTTTTCCATTGGCTGCAGCATGGTCGGTTTTTGTTGTTAGCTTCAAGTTGCTGCAGAATTTTGGTTTTCGGTTGTGTAACTCTGATGCTGTCAACCGTTTTATTTTGGTATTTTTTTGGAAGCTTTCTTTGAGTGAGAATTGTTCATGACTGATTGTTGAAATAGATTTGAGGGTTATTGATAATTTGTAATGACTTTGTATGGTGTAATATATTTGGATTTTTTGTAATGAATATGGTTTTGGGTAATGTAAAGCTTGATGATACATCTTGAACATTTGCATTTGAAATTTTGAATAATGATGAATAATATCTACATTAAATGATGAACATCCGGTAAGCCTTGTAACAATTCCGATAAACCACTCAATAATCTTGCAAGCTTAAAACTTCATACAATCGTGAGCAAAATGCGAAGTTATGGAAACACCCGAATCTACTTCAAATCCAATCGTCTTGCATTCTTATCGGACTCCTAATTCAATCCTTAAACCAAATTAACTTGTATTATGCTATGCTTTGAATATGTCTTGTAAGTTGTTCCACACTTACAAACCTCAATCAACTTTAACAATATTGATCCAATTTTGAACTTTGAATGAATACCTCAAATTTCAAAGAACAAATTCCAATCAGCTTGCATCTTCAATGAAACTCTTTTTAATTTTCTCTTGATTTTACGGAGACGAAATAAACGTCAACCGTAACTTATAGCACAGAGAAAGAGGGCAAATTTTGGGGTGCAACATGTATAATAGGTATATAAGGAAGAATGGTGTGAAACATTCAGACAATAACCTAACCAACTATAGAAAGCAATCCAAACAATTTAATTAAGATGAAAGCAAGAAGGGAAAAACAAAAAGACTATGTTTCAATTGTAGAAAAGTCGGCCACTATAAACCAGATTGTCCATCATTCAGGAAGGGCAAAGACGAGAGCAAACGTGAAAACTACAACAAGCCTAGAAGAGATTATATAGATTGGGAAAGTGATAAATCATCAAGTGAAGATAGCATAAGCGATGAAGAAGAAACAACTAATGAGTGTTTCACGACTCATCAACGCAAGGAGAAGAAACATGAGAACAAGGACAAGATCCAATGCAAAAATTACAACAAGCCCAGAAGAGCTTACATAATTTGGGAAAGTGATGAATTCTCAAAGGAAGATAGCTCAAGATATAAAGAAAAACGACAAACCTATGTCTCATGGCTCATCAACACAAGAAAAAGAAACATGTAAGTCTCTAGAAACCCGAGCTTGTAGATAGTGTATCCCATTCTAAATTAAAATTAGATTTTGATGAACTACATAGAGATGTTATTAAAGCGTTTAAAAGATTAGCTTCAAATAAGAAAATATTTTCATATCTTGAATCTAAGGTTTAAGAAACTGAAAAGAATATGGAAGCTTTAAAGCAATCTATGCAAGATATTCAAAAGGATTAGAATAAGGATAAACAACCACCTTGGTTTGGTTGTAAGACTTGCCACATTTGAAAAAAATAAGTGAAAACTCTTAAGGCCAAATTAAACAAGGCTTTACAACCTAAGATAACTTTTATCTTTGGCCCTACTAAATTCAAAAAGTATTTTACCCCTTTGTATAAAAAGTATACTTTTGTTCCAAATGAATCAACTAGCAAAAGTGAACATACTCATCATCTTAATTGTCTATATTGTTACAAGAGAGGTCACACCATTGCGAAGTGTCGCTTTCCAATATTTTTTTAGTTCTTAAAGGCATTTTCCAATGGTTGCCTAAATTCAACCAATTTTTCACTTACACTCAAGGACCCAACGAGAATTGGGGACCTATTTCCCTTGTTTAACCGTGTAGGTAAAATGTCTTGTGTCTACAAATAGAATATGGGATCTCGATAGTGGATGTTCAAGACATATTACGGGTCATATTATCTTAATTCTTGACTTTGTGGCATAGATGAAAGATTTTGTAACCTTTGGTGATAATAACAAGGGAGCAATATTCGGTAATGGTAAAACCCTTGTTGTTTAAGAGCTTGAGGATAGTTTATTTAATTTTCTTATTCTTGAAAGATATACATTTTGTTCAATAAAAGTGTATGATTGTGTAATATGTATGTGCTTGTTGCGTTTGAAGGGTCTTATCCGAAAAATGTTAGAAAAGGTTTTTCTTTTCATGGTATAGATGTATCCTTAAAAGACATACTCAAGGACACTAAATAGGGAGTTGATCGTCCCAAAAGGAGTGAAACTTGAAACGAGGAAGATCACAATCATGAAAAGAGTCAGGAAAATCATCCAATTAACAACAATGATATTCCTTTAGTAAATTACATAAGGTGCATCAACAATGATATTTTGTCATTACTTAGATTTCGTCCCTCACATTGCTTTGAAAATCACACATGACTACCTTACTTGATGAGTTAAATCAACCTTGATTTTTCCAAACTTACTTGAGTTTTATGATGCATGGTTTTTCATCCCACATCCACAAGATCATCGAGTAAGCAATAGAAAATAAGTTTTTAGAAGCAAATAAGTTGACAAAGAAATAATGATATTGGTTTGTATTATAAATTGCATCATATATATATCCCTGATGTTTGATGACTATCATTATTGTTCATTTCGAAAAATCTTGTTGATTACGTTAATAAGTCTTTCAATCTATATGTTAAAATGACTCTTTGATTGTTTATGCTTCTTGTGTATTCATTTTCATAATTGATTCATGTATTTTAATGCTCAATGTGATTAGGCATGATATGTATCTCTGTTGCATTATTAAAAACCGTTTTTGCATGCATTTTTATGTCAATACATCGACCTAGGAATGATGGAGGTCGACTCGTATGCATGCTCAACAAAGCTGGAAGCTACTACCTCACATGCGTCGACCGTGGGTTCCTCATGAGTCGACGCGTACAAAAGCATTTATCAAATTTTCAAAATAATTCATATTTACGGGTCGAAACACACATGTTTAGGTCGACGCATCGCGCAAAATTTTGCAATTTTTTATACTAAGTGGTTGTGACAGCATGTGCTCTCTCATTTTTTGTGTCATATCATATATTTCATTCTCTCACTCTCTCAACTTCTTCAAAAATACCATATCTCCCTCTTCAACATACCATCAAAATTGATACTTGTGGTCACCTAAAATTTAAAATTTGCGAAGAATCCTTGCTTTCTATCATCTTCCCTACGACTACATCTTGAATTTGCCTCCAACAAAAGATTTTTCTCTCTTAGAGTTTCAACAAACACCTTGTGTACAACTCTTCAAATGGATTCAACTTCACACACGAGGAGTAAAAAGTCTGCTAGGGGTACTGCATTTGCT
Source organism: Vicia villosa (assembly GCF_029867415.1). Taxonomy (NCBI): domain Eukaryota; kingdom Viridiplantae; phylum Streptophyta; class Magnoliopsida; order Fabales; family Fabaceae; genus Vicia; species Vicia villosa. The sequence continues at coordinate 355,309 of NW_026705450.1, read as the reverse complement.
CTACTAAGTGTGTTCTCACTACTTTCTTCTGATACTATTGAGATTTTTTATAAGAGTTTCCATAAGAGGGCCACTGTGGCACAACATAAGTATTTCCCTATGGTATCTAATAGAATGCACATTCCATAAATTTTTGATGTCATGAACTATCAAGAGATTAACGATTTTCTAGAATGTAACAACAACTATAATGAAGACATGGTTAGAATGTTCTATGCAGGCTTGATAGGTAAGTTCAAGGACTATGCCTTCTCATTTAAGATGAATCCTCGTGATCCTAATGCTATAGATATTTCTGATAATAGGAATGCTTCGGGTTATGATTTTACAATTGCTTTAAATGATATGCTAAAAGCTCACTAATCTGAAGAAGCAATTCATGATGGTCTTTTTCCTAAACCAGTTACAGTTGGTTTTCTGAAAAGGGATGATCGCATCCTACATTGGATTGTTTCACACATCTTGCACCCTAAGAAAGGAGGGTACTCAAGTTTTGATCAAGTTGAGGTTTGTAACACGGTGAACTGACTTTTATAATCGAAAATGTCGCGGTTAAGCAAGAGTCGCCACCGACTTTTATTTTATCCAAACAAATTCAGAAAGGCAAAAAGAAACAGAAAAAAACCTTTTAAGAAAACTGAGTTCGGGGGGTAATTTATGCAAAGGGAAGGTGTAAGGCACCCTTTGCATCCATGGTTTTCCATGGGCTCTTAATTGCTTTGCTTGCTCGTTTGTTTAGAAAATGTAGATGAAAGAGATAGGGACTTTAGCTTATGAATAAGCGTTGCCCTTTTGAAAAATTATGAGAAAGAATATAATAAAAGGGTTTGAGCATTGCAAGGCAATTAGGGGCAATTACCTTAAACTCAGATAATAGGTCTCTTTTTGCCTTTCAGAATGAAGGGGTCTATCCTTGCCATAAGAGGGCAGGAAGCCTTTCGTTTGGAGGTTGAAGGGTCATCGAAGCATCCTTTGCCATAGGACTATCCCATGCCATAGAAGGGCAGGTAGTCTAAGGCAAGGATCAGAATAAGCCATTTCGTAGGCAGCCAGAAGATACCTCAGCCTTTTTCCGTAGGCGACTTCCGAGGGTCGAGGTCATTTGTGTATCGAAGGCAGCATCATTAGGGTCGTGACCTTTTTATCGAGGCAACATGGCTGAGGTATCCTCGAATTCGAGGGACGTGGCTTATTCTGCAAAAACACAAAGGCAACAGGCAACAAGGCAACAGGCAACAGGCAACAAGGCAACAGGCAACAGGCAACAGAGAGGGTTACCCAAAAAGCGTGCGTATTCGGATATTTATCTTTTAATTAATTATTCTAGTCAGTTTAAGGTTGGCACTCCCTAAGATTACTAACCACGCAGTTATAAGTCAATAAAGGGGAGGGGAAAGTGAAACCAGCGGATCCCCAATGGGGTTTGGCATAAGTAATAATAATAATAGGCATAAAATAAAAATAAGGTTTAGGGTTACCAACAACGTAGCTTTGGCATTCGACGAACCCTGAAAAGGAGAAAGAAGAGGCAGAAAGCAGAGGGTGAGTGCATTATCAAGTTCGAGGGCAAACTTCATTAACCACAAAAGAAAATAGAATAATAAATTAAAAATAGAATAGAGAGAAAGTACTTAGCTTGGCCTGACAGGGTTGAGGGCAAGGGTTTGCCAGAAGCGTTGACTCTGACCATTGAGAACTGAAAGAAGAAACAACGAGGCGTGAGCGTATAGAAATGATTATTTAAACTAAATACGAAATAATACTTAGCTATCGAATTTGATCTGATATGGTTAGAGTCGGAGGTTGCCTCGGAGGTAAACCCTGAAACAAGGGCAAAGGCAAAATAATAGAAAGTGAATGCATGCACTGTTCAGAAATATAAGGGCAAACCCTAAATACCAAAAAGGCAAATAAAATAGACTTTAAATTAAAAGGGTGTACTTAACTTTCAATTTGATCAGGCGCACAGTTAGAATCATGGATCTTGGTTAACCCTAACACTGAACCCCTAAGGTTTATAAGAAAACTTGTTGTGACCTGGATCATGTGTGGTCGAATCTTGACGGTTCACTATGGAACTGCAAGTTCTGATGGATTAATCCACGCATGCATGAGTGATGAATGTCTGCAAAACAGTGCAATGCTCACGATGGTTGGTAGTACCTCGCAAAAAACAAGTAAATGTTAGTCACACAAATGATAATGAGAAAATGAAGAAGTAAATGATAAAAATAACAAGAGAAAAAATCTAAAAAAAGGATTCATATAAAATTCCAAAAGATTAAAATTAAAATTAAAGAAAGCATATTTTAGTATTTTAATTATTTAAATTAATGGTAAAATTAAGTGACCTAGACTAAAAAAAACGCTTTTTTTGTTTTGTATTCTTAGTTTACATTTTAAACTCTTTTTTTTTTTTAAAGAAAAAAAAACTAATAATTACATAAGTAATAAATAATGAATATATAAATAATAAGTTAGTGACTTTTTCAAACTAAACTAATTAACATTGTTTTTAATCATAAGAGGAAAACTGATTATTGTGATCCAACCTGAATCTTTTAACCATTTAAAAAAACTTACTTAAATCATTATTAATAAAATAAATAAATACAGAATAAATTAAAACAAACAAACAATGAAATATAATACTATGACATATTACCTGCGTTCCATTTATATCTCTAAGCATCTTCTTTTTTTTTTTACTTTTTCCAAACATTTCATCCAACCAATAGATTCATGACAAGTGTCATTGTTGAAAAATAATAAAATTAAAATAAACATGAATAAAGCACATAGGGTAGAAACAGAACAACAACGACCCACACTTCTTATCTCTTCCTTATTCTCTTTTTTCTTCTTCCTAGTATCAAACACAACAACACATAACTATTGATGAACAACATAGAAAAACTAGTGATAGCACCTGGGCTAGAATACGATGACGGTTAAAGCTCCCGGCGGTGGTGTGCGAGATCCGGCTGAATGTCGCGGATCTGAGGTTGGGTTGAGAAATCGATGAGCATTGAGGCAAAGCGAAGGACGCCGTTTGAAACTCCGACGCGGCTGCGCGACGGTGCCGAGGGATGTCTCTGATAGCTGAGACGGTGGGGACGACGGCGGCTGGAAAGGCTGAATCGGAGGTTGGCGATGAGGTGAGCTCGCCGAACGCGGATTCGTCGGAGTTAGCATGTTTGCGTTTCAAATCTGTTCCGCATCTTTCTCTCGCTTTCGATTCTTTTCTTCTCTGTTTCTTTGATCCTGCAATGATATTAGATTACGTGTTTATGTTAGTAGCAGAGATGGTGGTGGATGATTGTTAAGGCCATGGTTGCTATTCGATCTCGACGCCAGTTTCGTTGTCGTGTACGTCGATCGGAGATGGCGCGGCGGTGGCTGTATGTTGGCCGAGGCTCTGATGTTTGCCGCCAGTTGTTGATGTTTGTGTGTTTCCAGATATGCAAAAAAAAAAAACTTAAACATATATATGTTAGTATAAAAATAAATCCTTGCAGATTGTTAGAACAAAATCACATGTTAGCATAAAAACAAAAGTCAAATTGTAAGTATGTTATCAAAACCTTGTATACATAAATAAATAAAAGCAGCATGAATGTCTAAAAAAATTCCACCGTGATATATATGAATTTGTTAGTATACAAAATTATGAAATTGTTAGTTAGATAAATAATATTTTCAATGAATCATCATCAACCAACAAGTGAGCATAAAATTGAAATCAAAAGGTGAATTATTAATGAGAGGTTCTATTAAAAGGTTGAATTTGTGAATGGAAGATAGAAAATAAGGATTAGGAAAATTGGTTGACATGAGGTTAGAAAATAGGGTTGGTTTTTGGGTGGAAATTGTGTACCGCCAAAAAATTCTCTGGAATAAGGGGTAATGTGCTAGTATATATAATAGCAAGATTAGGTTAAACGAGAAATAAAAATATGGACCCTAACTACAATAGATAAAAGCCCAAAGATTAAAACGAATAAAATTAAAAATAAAATAAATAACAAATCAAAATTAAACAAAATAAAAAGTATTTTTTCTTAATTTTTTTTAAAAAATGAAAATAAAAAGTAAAGTAATAAAAAAAAAAGTTAGTAAGTGTGATTCGAACCTGAGACCTCTCACCTGCAAACCTTACCTTTTTACCAGCTGTGCCGAGTTATTTATTCGAAAATCTTCGTAAAGACCAAGCTTAAAATAATGCGGGCAAATTTTGGGGTATGACAGCTGCCCCTGTTCAATTATCTTAAACCTGAAGATGTAGAGTGGTTTGTATGCCAGTCGGTATCTGAAGGTGGAAGGTGATTGAACACTAGAATACCAAGAAATTTGCCCTAGTTGAAGTAGGGACTTTTGTCGGAGATGGGCTTTAAAGATGCCATCCGGTAGTTGAAGTTTGAGAAATGTCGTTTGCGCGTTGATCGTGTCATTGCCGTTCGTAGTAAATGAATTAGATCTTTTGGAGAGATAATCGTGTCTACATCGTTCGTGATGATAGAATTAGACTCTCTTGTCGTGTCAGCACCGTTCGTAGTAACTGAATTAGACCGTGGACGTCAGTGATCGTGTCTACACCGTTCGTGATGATAGAATTAGACCTCTGAAATTTGATCGTGTCAGTACCGTTCGTAGTATCTGAATTAGATCTTCTGTCGTGTCAGTACCGTTCGTAGTAGCTGAATTAGACTGAGAAGGTCAGTGACCGTGTCTACACCGTTCGTGATGGTAGAATTAGATCTCTGAGAGTTGACCGTGTCAGTACCGTTCGTAGTAACCGAATTAGATCTTTTGTCGTGTCAGTACTGTTCGTAGTAGCTGAATTAGACTTTGAAAGTGATCGTGTCATTACCGTTCGTGGTAAATGAATTAGATCTTCGAGCGTTGATCGTGTCAGTACCATTCGTAGTAGCTGAATTAGATCTTGGAAATGATCGTGTCAGTACCGTTCGTGGTGACCGAATTAGATCTTCTGTCGTGTCAGTACTGTTCGTAGTAGCTGAATTAGACTTTGAAAGTGATCGTGTCATTACCGTTCGTGGTAAATGAATTAGATCTTCGAGCGTTGATCGTGTCAGTACCATTCGTAGTAGCTGAATTAGATCTTGGAAATGATCGTGTCAGTACCGTTCGTGGTGACCGAATTAGATCTTGGAAATGATCGTGTCATTACCGTTCGTGGTAGATGAATTAGATCTTGGAAAGTTGGAGTTTTCGTTCGTTTGTTTGTACCTGTATTCTGAAAAAGGTAAGGTTAATCTTTATGCAATGTCATGATGCATGGGGTATGTAATGAATCCCTCAAAATAAATGAGAGCTTTTGCATGTTATGTATGAGTTCATTATGAGGTAATGTATGCAGTGTATGAATATGTTTATGACATATGATATGTGAATATGATTTATGTTGTCTTTGATTAAGAAAGTAGATCTTTATGTCCTTGTAATTGTACTGTCTGATCTTGTCTTGAAGATGCTCAGCTGGAAATTTATGACTTCTGCTTGGAGATGATCAGTGACTTGATGTTCCCTGATTGGTGATAAAGATATTGATAAATCGTGTTGGAGGAGAGCGACAGTGTTGAAGATGTAAACTCTGTTGGGCAGCCATGTCTCTATCGGGAGCGTTTGAAGATATCTTCTTAATGATTACTCTGTGGGGATATGATCTTGTGAACCTGGCTTTGTGGGGAGACATGGGTGAAAGTTGCCCCCAGTATTATAGTAACTACTACTTGATTTAGGACACGTCACTTAAAATGTCAAACTGGACTTGTGTAGATTTGCCCCCAGTTAGCAGGAACTTTGGAAAGATTCGCCTCGCGAGGATTTTATGAGATGTTTACTATGGGCGATATGCCCCCAGTAATCATAGGCTCATGACAATGTCTCACGTTGATTGGGGAGTAGCTTTAGATATGCTTGGATGCATGCCCCTTGATTGTTCGAGCATCCATGAGAGATTCTCAGAATCTTGACTTGATTGCCCCAGATTGATTGGACGAAACATGTCATGCCCCTTGTATACGTAAGAGACATGGCTTCCTTGGAGTAATTTTGTCTGTCGGGATAACTTTCAATCATTAGTTGTACCCTGTGCAAATTCTTTCTGTTGCTAACATTTGAAATTATGTAGCAGAATATGTTTAATAATGTATTCATGAGATGCAATGCATACGTTTGTCTTGAGTTTTTTTTGAAAAAGCCTTAAAACAAAATATGTAAAAGCGTGATATTTGTAAAAACATGCTGTTTGTAACAATGTGATGTTTGTAAAAACGAAGTGTCAACTCAACACTTGTAGCAAACCTTAAGGAGTCGGGATACCTTTTTGGTGACAGTATGCTTTCGAACTAACCATGCTTCAGTTAGGACTTTCAAGGGTTGTAACGTGGCTTGGTTCACGGTTTAAGAAACAAAGGATAAAGGCTCAAAGTTTATTTATACCCACCCTTCTTCGTGATGATCTTCAGTCCTAAACTCAGTTAACTCAACTTATGCATTCAGGTTCCAAGAGACTTTTGGATTTGCACCTTTAATAATGATGATGGTTCACAAGCAAGGAAAGCTTTTGAGATGGCAGTCGCTTCTTCCTTTGGTAGTCACAACATTGTGTTGTATATTGACTTCTCTTTTTTCATCTTTTTGATATCCCTAACTTTTGCCTAAACTGTTTATTTCTGAGATTACAGTCAGCGGGATGCCTTGATTTTGCCTAAGTCGTCTTTTGATTTTTGACTTAGCAGGCTTTTCTTTGTATATATATTTTTCATTCATTTTTTCTTTTCGAAAGATATTGACTGCCTTGCTTAATGATCGATGAACCATCATTGGGTTTTTACTGACATTTCCAACACTTCTTTGATATGTGCGGATGAACGCTTGTGATTGAACCCTTTGTTGAAAGGTGTACTGAATGATTCTCTTAAAATAGAATGCACAGCCAGATTAATCGAGAACTACCCTGCCCCAGGTTATGATCAAGGGTTTTAATTAGTATAAGAAAGAAACTTCTACTTCTTAGGCTCAAAGGGGTTGACGAGGGATTAACATCCTTATATCTCCACTGTTTGGGAATTGAAACAATGCCTGTACATCATCAGCATAGTCCGCTCAAAAGCATACTGTGTGAGGTTGCGGTATCGTTTTCGTCATCCTCCCTCAAAAGGCTTACATCTTAGCAGGAGTTGAATAAACACAAAACATATGCAAAGTAAATACGCAATTTAAAATGAGTGATAACGAAATAATGTATTCAAGACAAACATATGCAATGCACTGATGATAATTATTAAAACAGATAATGTCTATCATGATTCGAATGTTTAAACAAACAGAATAAAATTTGCGCATGAAAGTAAATCTAATGATTAAAAGTTCATCCACTTAGACATTAATCAGTCTTGTCGTGATTAGGCATAGGAACAGTGATCACATTAGGAGTTTTAAGAGGATTGAATCTTGTTTTTCCGTCATTGATCAGATCTTGAATCTTATTCTTCAATGTCCGACAATTGTTTATGTAATGTCCAGGACTGTTGGAATGGTACGAGCACCTCGCATTGTGTTTATAGCCAGGAGTAGAGGTGTTAGAATTCTTAGGAAGGCTCCTTCACAGTAATCAATTCGATCTTCAACAGATGTTTTAATGCGTGATATATTGACCATGGTGAATTGACGCTTAGGTACATTTGGTTTTCGTCGTTATTGTAGAACTGGTGTAGATATCAGAATAACCCCTACGGATTGGTTGTGTTCATTATGGCCTTTCTGGTTGTACACAACGTCATCTATATGAGTTTCCTCAGGAAAAATGAAATCAATAATCTTGTCATCGATTAAATCTTGAATCCTATGCTTCAATGGTCCACAATCTTCGGTATCATGACTAACACATCTTGCATTATATTTATACCCAGGAGCAGAATTGGCAGAAACTGAATATGGATGCCATAGAATCATCACGCTCCGATTGAGCAATTATTGTAGAACTTGAGACAGCGGCATGTGCCACAGAATAAACTTTGTTGCACGTGTTGATCATTTTTCTTCTGAGTTAACAAGGTTTTTCAACTCGTCTTGCCCCTTGACCAAGTTCAGAATCAAAACTTAGAATTGGATATTCTGAGCCTGGAGATTTTGACTGATGGCTCGAGATCCATTTATGCTGAAATAAATGGCGAGAGAGAATGGGAAGCCTATTGCGGAAACCTGGTATGCAATGTTTACGAATGTAGATGCAATGCTTTCAAGGATCGTTAGGAAGTTTAGTTTGCAACGTCAGAAAATGATTTGGTCGCATCTTTGTTGGAAGAACTCTGATTTTTTTTTGGATGTTCTTCTACATGAATCAAGCTCACCATATCGAGTGGGTCATCGCCTCTGATTCAGGATACCTTTGAATTTGAAAGCGTATGGCTAGAGGAAAGTAAATCCTCTTGCCCCTTGATAGGTACAGTGTCTTTGAATTGGAAGGTACGTGACTTGAGGAAAATAAATCCTCTTGCCCCTAGATAGGAATTCAGTCCTTGATAAGAGCATCTGAAATTGTGCGCCCTAAATCCCTAAGATCCTTGAAAGGGTTAGTCAACATGTTATGCTTATGATGTCATGATGTCATGATGTTATGCGAATACAGCTCGTAAGGCATAGTGTGAGATATTAAGGACAAACAAGTCCTTTCAATAAAACCTGCGAGGAAACGAAGGTTAGTAGCAAACGCAAACAAGTCACACAAGTCACACAAGTCACGCAAGTCACACAAGTCACACAATTTTTTGGCTTATGGCTTGCATGGAGTCTGATCAGGTGTCCTTCCCAAGGGTATTTCTATGGATAAGGAGATTTCAGCAACGGGTTCTACAAGTTATCCAGAATTGTCAGCCCTTCTAAAGCACCCTCGGACATGATGCATTCGCACCATGCAATGATACTTTGAGAAAGAACCTATCTGAATTGTAGCATCGGGTAGCGACTAGTTCTTAACATTTGTCAAGAGTAGTCCCCCCACTACGTTCCTAAAGGCCAGGATGGGTTAAGGGTAACTAAAGGTCCTTGAGCTCCGGCGCACCCATAGACACATACATAGACCCCCCTCATTTGAGAAAGGTGTGCATATGCTATGGAGTCCTAACTCAAGCGTGAACTTCATATTGACTCATCTTCCACATATGTGAAAGAGGTCGCCATGACTATGCCACTCCTAATCTTAAGTGTTCTTGAATCCGGGAATAGGATTCGTCCTTCAATTTTCCCAACACGTCCCTGAAAAATAAAGCAAGCAAAGCAGACAATAGAAAACAATTAAGTGAATCCTAAACTTTTAAGGTAACCCCTCTTTTAATCGAATTTGTCCCCAGCAGAGTCGCCAGTTCTGTAACACGGTGAACTGACTTTTATAATCGAAAATGTCGCGGTTAAGCAAGAGTCGCCACCGACTTTTATTTTATCCAAACAAATTCAGAAAGGCAAAAAGAAACAGAAAAAAACCTTTTAAGAAAACTGAGTTCGGGGGGTAATTTATGCAAAGGGAAGGTGTAAGGCACCCTTTGCATCCATGGTTTTCCATGGGCTCTTAATTGCTTTGCTTGCTCGTTTGTTTAGAAAATGTAGATGAAAGAGATAGGGACTTTAGCTTATGAATAAGCGTTGCCCTTTTGAAAAATTATGAGAAAGAATATAATAAAAGGGTTTGAGCATTGCAAGGCAATTAGGGGCAATTACCTTAAACTCAGATAATAGGTCTCTTTTTGCCTTTCAGAATGAAGGGGTCTATCCTTGCCATAAGAGGGCAGGAAGCCTTTCGTTTGGAGGTTGAAGGGTCATCGAAGCATCCTTTGCCATAGGACTATCCCATGCCATAGAAGGGCAGGTAGTCTAAGGCAAGGATCAGAATAAGCCATTTCGTAGGCAGCCAGAAGATACCTCAGCCTTTTTCCGTAGGCGACTTCCGAGGGTCGAGGTCATTTGTGTATCGAAGGCAGCATCATTAGGGTCGTGACCTTTTTATCGAGGCAACATGGCTGAGGTATCCTCGAATTCGAGGGACGTGGCTTATTCTGCAAAAACACAAAGGCAACAGGCAACAAGGCAACAGGCAACAGGCAACAAGGCAACAGGCAACAGGCAACAGAGAGGGTTACCCAAAAAGCGTGCGTATTCGGATATTTATCTTTTAATTAATTATTCTAGTCAGTTTAAGGTTGGCACTCCCTAAGATTACTAACCACGCAGTTATAAGTCAATAAAGGGGAGGGGAAAGTGAAACCAGCGGATCCCCAATGGGGTTTGGCATAAGTAATAATAATAATAGGCATAAAATAAAAATAAGGTTTAGGGTTACCAACAACGTAGCTTTGGCATTCGACGAACCCTGAAAAGGAGAAAGAAGAGGCAGAAAGCAGAGGGTGAGTGCATTATCAAGTTCGAGGGCAAACTTCATTAACCACAAAAGAAAATAGAATAATAAATTAAAAATAGAATAGAGAGAAAGTACTTAGCTTGGCCTGACAGGGTTGAGGGCAAGGGTTTGCCAGAAGCGTTGACTCTGACCATTGAGAACTGAAAGAAGAAACAACGAGGCGTGAGCGTATAGAAATGATTATTTAAACTAAATACGAAATAATACTTAGCTATCGAATTTGATCTGATATGGTTAGAGTCGGAGGTTGCCTCGGAGGTAAACCCTGAAACAAGGGCAAAGGCAAAATAATAGAAAGTGAATGCATGCACTGTTCAGAAATATAAGGGCAAACCCTAAATACCAAAAAGGCAAATAAAATAGACTTTAAATTAAAAGGGTGTACTTAACTTTCAATTTGATCAGGCGCACAGTTAGAATCATGGATCTTGGTTAACCCTAACACTGAACCCCTAAGGTTTATAAGAAAACTTGTTGTGACCTGGATCATGTGTGGTCGAATCTTGACGGTTCACTATGGAACTGCAAGTTCTGATGGATTAATCCACGCATGCATGAGTGATGAATGTCTGCAAAACAGTGCAATGCTCACGATGGTTGGTAGTACCTCGCAAAAAACAAGTAAATGTTAGTCACACAAATGATAATGAGAAAATGAAGAAGTAAATGATAAAAATAACAAGAGAAAAAATCTAAAAAAAGGATTCATATAAAATTCCAAAAGATTAAAATTAAAATTAAAGAAAGCATATTTTAGTATTTTAATTATTTAAATTAATGGTAAAATTAAGTGACCTAGACTAAAAAAAACGCTTTTTTTGTTTTGTATTCTTAGTTTACATTTTAAACTCTTTTTTTTTTAAAGAAAAAAAAACTAATAATTACATAAGTAATAAATAATGAATATATAAATAATAAGTTAGTGACTTTTTCAAACTAAACTAATTAACATTGTTTTTAATCATAAGAGGGAAACTGATTATTGTGATCCAACCTGAATCTTTTAACCATTTAAAAAAACTTACTTAAATCATTATTAATAAAATAAATAAATACAGAATAAATTAAAACAAACAAACAATGAAATATAATACTATGACATATTACCTGCGTTCCATTTATATCTCTAAGCATCTTCTTTTTTTTTTTACTTTTTCCAAACATTTCATCCAACCAATAGATTCATGACAAGTGTCATTGTTGAAAAATAATAAAATTAAAATAAACATGAATAAAGCACATAGGGTAGAAACAGAACAACAACGACCCACACTTCTTATCTCTTCCTTATTCTCTTTTTTCTTCTTCCTAGTATCAAACACAACAACACATAACTATTGATGAACAACATAGAAAAACTAGTGATAGCACCTGGGCTAGAATACGATGACGGTTAAAGCTCCCGGCGGTGGTGTGCGAGATCCGGCTGAATGTCGCGGATCTGAGGTTGGGTTGAGAAATCGATGAGCATTGAGGCAAAGCGAAGGACGCCGTTTGAAACTCCGACGCGGCTGCGCGACGGTGCCGAGGGATGTCTCTGATAGCTGAGACGGTGGGGACGACGGCGGCTGGAAAGGCTGAATCGGAGGTTGGCGATGAGGTGAGCTCGCCGAACGCGGATTCGTCGGAGTTAGCATGTTTGCGTTTCAAATCTGTTCCGCATCTTTCTCTCGCTTTCGATTCTTTTCTTCTCTGTTTCTTTGATCCTGCAATGATATTAGATTACGTGTTTATGTTAGTAGCAGAGATGGTGGTGGATGATTGTTAAGGCCATGGTTGCTATTCGATCTCGACGCCAGTTTCGTTGTCGTGTACGTCGATCGGAGATGGCGCGGCGGTGGCTGTATGTTGGCCGAGGCTCTGATGTTTGCCGCCAGTTGTTGATGTTTGTGTGTTTCCAGATATGCAAAAAAAAAAAACTTAAACATATATATGTTAGTATAAAAATAAATCCTTGCAGATTGTTAGAACAAAATCACATGTTAGCATAAAAACAAAAGTCAAATTGTAAGTATGTTATCAAAACCTTGTATACATAAATAAATAAAAGCAGCATGAATGTCTAAAAAAATTTCCACCGTGATATATATGAATTTGTTAGTATACAAAATTATGAAATTGTTAGTTAGATAAATAATATTTTCAATGAATCATCATCAACCAACAAGTGAGCATAAAATTGAAATCAAAAGGTGAATTATTAATGAGAGGTTCTATTAAAAGGTTGAATTTGTGAATGGAAGATAGAAAATAAGGATTAGGAAAATTGGTTGACATGAGGTTAGAAAATAGGGTTGGTTTTTGGGTGGAAATTGTGTACCGCCAAAAAATTCTCTGGAATAAGGGGTAATGTGCTAGTATATATAATAGCAAGATTAGGTTAAACGAGAAATAAAAATATGGACCCTAACTACAATAGATAAAAGCCCAAAGATTAAAACGAATAAAATTAAAAATAAAATAAATAACAAATCAAAATTAAACAAAATAAAAAGTATTTTTTCTTAATTTTTTTTAAAAAATGAAAATAAAAAGTAAAGTAATAAAAAAAAAAGTTAGTAAGTGTGATTCGAACCTGAGACCTCTCACCTGCAAACCTTACCTTTTTACCAGCTGTGCCGAGTTATTTATTCGAAAATCTTCGTAAAGACCAAGCTTAAAATAATGCGGGCAAATTTTGGGGTATGACAAGGTTCAATTGGTATGGGTTCATAAAAATAAAATCAAAATTGATTGGCCATATTACTTTGTGAATAGGATGTTTCTTTAAAGGAATGTCGTAAAGGATTCGTCTTATGCTATGGATCCTTGATTCAATTCATTTTTTACTACTGTGAGGTTACCATGGCAAACATTCCATATATATCATCTGGTGTTGTTCAAAAATTCAAAAATTTGATCAAACTACCATGAAACTGATGGGATATACATGGGATGAGAAGAAAAATGTGTGTTTCCTTTCCCATAAGGGATCAACCAGGAAGCATTATAATTATGATGATCCATATGATGAAGGAGTTCCAATGAGTAGTGAGAAGGAAATTTAGAACATGGATACCGATGTATTGGCTTATGAAAATATTGATGGAAATGATCATGAGAATGAAGATGACTACAATAATCCTTGGATTCAAGCTTCCCGTGCTTAAGGAGATATATATGCTAAACAAAATGAAAATGAACCAGAATGGGGTTAATTGACTCAAACGGTCGGGTATGACCAAGGTAACTCTTCATATGTACCTTCTTCATCTCAATAAAATTCTAGTGATCAATTTGTAGTCATTGATATGCTTAAGAACAAGCAACTTGTTCAGCAACAGAGGTGTGATGCTTAACAACTATAAATCCAACAGATTCAAACTCAAATTCAGGAACATGGGAATGATTTTGACGCCTTTGCCACTAGCGTCACTACAAGGCACAATCGAATTGAGGAGACTTAAACTAATCGCCATAATGCTCTTTGTCAAAGCTTTCACACTCTTAATAGGGTTGTTCTTGAATTAACCAAACAGATAGATGAGGATCGTCGGGGATTCAGAGGAGGAGGTCACCATAGAGGAGGAAGACTTAGTTTGATGTGTTGAGAGGTTTTCCTTTTTTTTGCATCGTGCATTTCATATTGCATTCCCTTCTACTTGTTTACGTTTATGTTATTTCACTTCTTAGATATCTAATGAACCAATGTGATTTATGTTATGACAACTTTGTTCTAAATGTTGAAATTGTGACTTAGTTTATTTATTTCTTATTCTTTTAGCACTAACATGTATTATATGTGAGTGCATGTTGATGTTGCTTATACCTATTGAAATAATTTGCGGATTTATGACTTACATTAATGTTAACTTGAAGTCTTTTCTCTTTTTGATGTTGTCAAAGGGGGAGAAGCAAATGAAGATTTCAAAAGTTTTTTTTATACAATGCATATTGATAGGGGAGCATAAGCAAATGAAGATTTCAATTTTTTTTACAATGCATATTGATAGGGGGCATTGTTCTTCAAGAATCTTCAAAGCACTCATTTGTTTAAAAGTTTTTGTCGTCATCAAAAAGGGGGAGCATGTGACAGCTAGATCCTTTTGGTTAGTTTTAATGATGTAAAAAAAGGATAAGAAGGGTTCTTGTGAAGTTTGGATGATATCATCTTTGAACAAGCATTGCATTCATCTTGGAAATATGTGCATTAAGTGTCCTAAAATATACAGGGGTCAGTTGAAACATATGCATCATGAAAAACTGATTTTTTTTGGGATTTTCATAGTCATGAGTTGACTCATGGCTTGTATACGTCGACTCATACTGGAGGTTTTTTAGAATTAAATCAGAAATCATTCGAGTGACCTTGAACCAACCCATGCATTAACTCATACACTGATTAGCTTGACGCATAACCTGTTAGGTCGATGCATACTGAGTGGAAAAAATCTTAAAACACTATGCCACAGATGCACTGACCTATGCACCAACCTTCGGTTCAATGCGTGATCCAAAGGTCGACGCATCCATTATTGGAGGTCAACACATGCATATATTTCTCTTTATCTTCGTGCATTTAAAGACTCAGAGGTCAACCCATGACTGTCTAGGTCGACCTATCACTTCGGACACCTCCAAACTCTATCATCTTGTGCTTCTTTTCTCATCTCTAGGTCGACCTACACATATGCTATCAATACACACAAGGTCAAGGAGAAGTTTGAAATAGATATATCAATAGCTTTTCATCTTCACTCTTTTCATAGAATCTTCAACAATTACACATATTATTTTTTGTTGTTGAGTCTTGTTCAAGAGTGATACCATCCAAGCAAGAACGATTTGTAATATTGGTTTGGGTTAAGTATTGGTGGGTTTTTCTCCAATAAAACTGTTAGAGTTTTGTCCTCCAAGGCCGGTAAGGATTTGGGGGGGGGGGGGTATTGCACAATTATTTTCATCAAGGATTCAGTCGAGTGAAGGTCTTGAAGAGCGATGGGTCTTGTCAAGTGAGTAGAGGTAAACGGAGGATCATATTGAAATAATTGGTGTCAAATATCTTGCGATCGAAATTAGATGAGTGAAAGGCTTGAAGAACGATTAGTTCTATCAAACGAGTAGCAGTAACCGGAGGTTTGTTCAAAGATTTTGATGTTATTGATTCGGCATAGAATCAAGGAAAGAGAAGTCTAATCTTCAAGCTCAACAATTATAAATTGTTGGTTTACTATTGGATAGAGTCACACTTGATTTATGGGAATTAAGTGTTTATTACTAGTAGTTAGATTCAGGCTACACAATTGGGATTTTGGTGTTGATTTACAAAGAATTCTCGTGTATTGAACATTGTCAACAGTTATAAAATCTATCTCAATTCAATTTTTGAATTGGGGACAAACGTACCCTTAGCGAGGCCAATGGGGGAACAACCTAAACAAATTCGGTGTATTCCTCTCTCCTTATTTCTCTATTACTTGCTATTGATTTTGGTATACAATTTTTAACTAGATAACAATTCTAAGTGTTAAATTGTGATACAAAAATTTTCTGTATAGAGAATTGCAATTACATTTCACAATCAACCACTCTTAGATCACATTGACTTGTTAAAAATTGCACGCCAACTGTTTGTAAAATTGTTTGTGCATAACAAAAAATTGCACAACAAGTGTTCGATAAATTGACAAAGTTAATTTGTCAAATATATTTCATTGGAAGTAGGTGCTTGAGTGTTTAATTGTTCAAAAAAATATATTTTAAAACCAATTGATTAAAGCTACTTCTCATCTTTAGTAATTCTCACATTTATTAAAGATTTACCCGCATATCCGATTCTACCAATAGCGTTTCAGAATAGATGCAAGTCGATCCCAGAGCAAGCCATCTTTGAAAAAAAATTTTAAAAGCGAATAATTTTTAAAAGGGATCTACACACCCCCCTCTAGATACTAAGCCTAGCTTCTAACAATTCATACGCAAACAACAACTCAGAACGGCAACCTACGAAAGTATCAGGGAAACCAACTGCGCAGAAGGACGAAGAATAGAAAAGAAGAGCATTTGAAGTTAAACATACCTGAGATTCAAGCACATTTCTGCTTTATCTTGATTTTATTTTGCATTTGATTTCATATTCCTTCAGGTAATTTTAACCTCTTGATAAACATAATAAATTGGGGATTATGGTTTATGAGGGGAAGGGTAATTGTTTTTGTTTGATTGTTTGGTTGTGTGTTTCAAATTTGGGAGCGAATTTGGGAGCGAGGTTTGAGATGGAACAGTAAGATTCTAGATGGAGTTTTCTTTTTCTTGTTTTAAACTGAAATCAAAGTATAGAAAAATGGAGAGATGAGCATGATTTTCTTCCTCTACGTGAGTTACAAAAGGGGTCGCTCATGTTGGGAAACTAGGGTTTTCTAACCAGTCCCACTATGTCAAGGCAGGAGATCCCGAGTCTGACCCGACTCGATCCAAGCCCAAATTGATCTTTGGTCTCAGGTTTTTACACTCCTGGGTCTATACTCTTAATTCTCACTACCCCATGGCCCGTTTTGTTTTTCTTTCTTTTACTTATCTTTTAAAAAACAACAAAAACTTTTATATTAGTAAATAATTATTCTCTTTTATAAACACCATAAAACAAAAATATTTTGTTAAACATCTTTAATTTAGATTTAGGATGTTTGATTCACTCTCTTAAAAAAAATCTTTTTATAAAAATACTAAAAAATGTTTATTTAGTGTTTATTAGAATTCTCTTCATAAAATCAAATAAAAAAATTTATCTTTCTTGGCTAAACCATTCCTTTATTTCAATATATTTTCCAAAAATACAAAAAAAAATGAGTTAAAATTTAGTTTCTTTATTATATTTCTTTTTTACTAAAAATCAAAATACCAAAAAGATTTTCTTTTTTCTCTTAGAAATAATGTTGTTAGAACCATATATGAGTGAGTGTTTGACGTTCCTCTTTGTGCTTGTAAGATTGTATGTTTTATCTTATACTTGTTTCTTACTCTTCTGTCATTCATTTTTCAACCGTTTTCAATGAATTTATTCTCGAATGCAAGCCAATTTTCCACCATAAGTCGACACTTTTGTGTCGCAACCAACCACACATACTTTACTTTTGGGCTTTTTTTACAATGAGCCCTTGTGGCATCACACACCATGCTTACTCTTGGGAATTCTTACAATGATGCATACATTTTTTTTTATTATCCATATCTTTGAATGTTTATTTTTGAGCTTGATTAATCCACTTTAGGCTTGTCGCTACGCGAAAAACACAGAGTCGCCATCGAACTTTACTTATTCCAAAGGGAAGATGAACATCGAGAAAACCTCAAAAGTAAGGATAAGATGGTCTTGCAACCAAGATCACGGTTCGGGAGTCGGTTATGCAAGGGAAATGTATTAACACCCCTCACATCTATCGTACTCGATGGGAACCATTTCGTTTGTTCGATGTATGAGGATGTTATCTTAGGGTTTACTTGATATTAATGACTGTCTGGAAGCAAGTCAAGGGTAATTTATGACTAAGCATTTTATTCAGAACTCTTGAACTATCTGAAAGAATGTTAAACGTGTGCTTTGGAAACGTTTGTTTGCTTTATAAAGTTCTTCAGAAGTCGTGGACTATCTGAAAGTTTATGTAACTAAAAATTTGAAGAACCAGACTCTAATACGTCAGAAGTTGAAAACTTTCTGGAAGTGTAACAAGTCTGCTCTCTTTCTGGTATTTATTCCGAGGTTGTGAACCTTATGAAGACATGGTCAGAAGACATGTTCTAAAAGACATGGTCTAAAGACGTGTTCTAAGACATGGTCAGAAGACATATTCTAAGAAGTGGTCTAAGATATGGTCAGAAGACGTGATCTACGATATGGTCTAAGATACGATCAAAAGACATGGTTAGAAGACATGGTCTGTCAGGAATTGGTTTAGGTGCTGAACCTTCTGATGATATGTTGCTTGGAACCTACTGGTGTATGATCAAGCTTCTGAAAAATCAACGTTATAGTTCTGATGTTTGAAGCTTGGCATTAAGACAGTAACTAAACAAGGTTCTGAGAAGAAGATCAGGAAGCTCTAGTTAGACTTTGATGAGACGTCAATTGATAAGTATTCCTTCTCTATAGTTTATTCTGTACTTCAAAATTTATTTTGTGAGTCTTGGACTCAGGGGGAGACTCTAAACAAGCATAAATGAGTTTTAAAGTATTATAAAGTTCAGGGGGAGCTGGTTAGCTTTTCTGAATTTGAGTTTTATGGTAACTACCCAATATAAATTGTTCTATCAAAATACATGGTTTTGTCATCATCTAAAAGGGGGAGATTGTAAATCTTTACTTTCAAAAAAAGGGTAATTACCTTATAAAGCTTTACTTATGTGTCCCATGTTCTAAAGACGTTGAAGACGAGGTTCTGCTGAACAGGTTCTAAAGACTCAAAGACTTAGATTATGAAGACACAAGTTATGATCATCTACAACATGCTTCAATCAACATACAATCATAAGCCTCTAAAGACTTAGAAGATCAAGGACGACTTGCGTGTGATGGTGAGCATAAAAGTACTAACGTAAAATGTGACCTCAGCGAATCAGTTCTACAAAACTACACAAAAGTGCTACAAAAACTCTGTTAGAGAAATCTTTGTATAGTTTTGTATTTTTAGCAAGGAGCTTTTGTTTGTATCTTGCTTATCAACACTTTTGTATTGATGTACTTAAATATTGTGTAATATGCTTATAGAAGCATCTTTGTAATACACACCTGTAACTAACTTGGTTGATTAAATTCCTTGAGGGACTAGGTGTTAGCGAGAAGCCTCAAGAAGACGGTGATTGATGTCATAGTGGTTTCACGATAAGGATCAGCTGAACTTGTTGGGATTGCCAGCAAAGTTGATCATTAGCTTATTGTGGTTGTTTTCTTGAGAGACTGAGTGTCAATCAAAAGTCTCAAGAAGACATTGGTTGCGGTCAGTGTGGTTGTATGTAATTAGTTTGGTTATAGTGGATTAAGTCTTTATTGAGAAGGCGAAATCACCTTGGCGGGTAGACTGGAGTAATTTCGTTAACAGTGAACTAGAAAAAAAATAACTGTATCATTTATTTTTATTCACTTGTTAACCTTGAATTTTGAGTTAAAAAAAATTAAATTTGATGCAACCCAATTAAAACCTCCCTTTATTGTATTTCTCGCACGTTCAGAGAGAGTTCAAGATGGTGATGTTGCGTGAATCAAGCTGTTGAGGATTACGAAACTATTTTTGTTTGTTTTTTGTGTATAGAAAATTACATGGATATACTACATTAGAAAATGTGATGATGTAAACAAAAGGATGTCAATTTGTCTTAATCAAATTTTGTCTTATATTTAAAGGAAAATTCAATTACAAATTGATTCAAGTAATTTGTTTTATTCTAAATTGTCTCATGCAAATGTAAAATTAAAAAAAAAAATGCAAAGTCACATTAAAAATGTAAATCCCAAACAAAATGCAAATTTAAATTAAAAACTATTAATAAAATGCAATATACAAATGATACGGTTAGCAAAAGAATTTTAATTTATTTAAAAGAAAAAAATAATAACTTACAAATAAAGGGACAATGCATAAAAATCATAGAAAGTCAACTCTTAACTTTTATGCCAATGATGCAAATGAATAGGATAAAAATATCAGACTAAAATTTATGGTATGACAGAAACCATCTTGCATTTTATTACTATATTACTAAATTAAATAAAGATAAAATTTTAAAAATTAAATTAAAATTTTAATCTCATATGAATTGTGTTCGATTTAAAAGTTGTTAAATTTAAACAATTGACATATGAAATGATTAAAATTTGAAAAATTGTAAAAAAAAAAAATTCTTTAAACTTTATTTAAAATTTTTTAATTTTTTTAAATTTATATAAATAATTTTACATCATAATCTTTTCTTGTCTTACATATGTTATTTAAAGTATGTGAAGTCAACATTTTCAAAATTTAAAAAATAAGATCAAAATGGAATGATTTCAGAAATGAAAGACTATTTATGTGAGGATCTAAAGATAAGAAACCAAAATTATAAATAAGGCAAGTACCATTATTTCAAATCATACAATTTTCCTTCATCATTTATGCTCTACACAATATAAATAGTTTCTTCTCCCTAATACAATTTTCAAAAATATTTACTTTTTCATCATTTCAAAGATGAGAAGCATGTTTGTTTTTCTTGTCTTCTTACTAATTGTTTCACCCATAGCAGCAGGTGACAATGCATACTTTGATGTTGTTAAGTATGGTGCTAAGGGTGATGGTGTTTCGGATGATTCAAATGTATAATTATTTTATTATAATTTAACTTTGTTTTAATGCAATTATATATTATTTTTATGGATAATTTTTCAAATCTAATGTAAATTTCAAATTTTTATATAAAAGGCCTTTCTCAAAGCATGGAAAGATACATGCAGTGCAACCAGAGGATTTCCAACAATGCTTATACCTCAAGGAAGAAGATTTATGTTGCAACCTTCGTCTTTTGAAGGTCCTTGTAAATCTGCATATATTAGAGTTATGGTAGGTTATAAATAAATAATTTAGGTTTATATATATTTATGAATCACTAGTGAAAATGTCCCAATTTTTATATATGTGCTAACTATGTTATCTTAAAATTTTTGGAGGTAGTTAGTCGCTGTTTAACTGTGATAAATTTAAATTATGTGCAGCAACTCATTTTGCATTTAGCACACTCTTATATATAAACATACAAAATTAACTAAATCAATTCACATTATCTCATTATAGTAATCATAAGTTCCATAGTTAAAATATTATTAACTTGTGTTCAACAAATTTATCATAAAAAACTAAAATTTACAATATTGAATATTTGAATGATCAATCATCTTAAATATATGAACAACTTTACTTTAGCTATTTTGTCAATCATATACATTTTTATTCCTGACCTATTGACTTTTATATTGACTTTTTTATAAACATTTACTAATAACATTATAATATTTAATCTCTTAGATTATGGGAACTATTATGGCACCACAAAAATGGGAGAATTGGAAATGGGTTAACAATAATTATCGTGAATCATGGATTCAGTTTATTCATATAAATGGCCTTGATGTCAGTGGAAGAGGGATGATTGACGGCCAAGGTGCTTCTTGGTGGAATAAAAGTCAATATGAGAGACCAACGGTAATTTAATTCCATGTAAACAATAATAGTAAATGTTCACATACACGCACACATACACCGAGTCTTACCATTAAAATGTATAATTATTCATTTTATATTATGTATATGTGCAGGCTGTTAGATTTATTGGTTGTTCTAAACTAAAACTTGGTCCGTTAAGACACATCAATAGTCCGAGAAATCATATAGGTATAGGTTCATGCAATGGTGCTTTACTATCTGGTCTTCAAATAACTGCACCAGAGAATAGTCACAACACCGATGGAATTGATATAGCATCATCAAGCAACATTTTTGTCGAACAATCAACAATTTCAACAGGTTCTATTTTAATTTATTCATTTCACTAAATATTTATGTTTATTATCAAGTATAAAATAAAATAATTAATGAGATGTTTTTGACTTCCATATATGTAAGTAATTTTTATATTTATGATTTACTATAGGTGATGATTGCATCGCTATTAATAGTGGTTCAAAACTCATCAACATAACTGGAATTTTTTGTGGACCTGGTCATGGCATCAGGTTTTAATTTTATAATTTTAGTTTTCACATTGTTTTATTATTTCATGAAAAGAATTAAATTTTAATCTTTTCTCCGTATGTTGGTGATTATAGTGTTGGAAGTCTTGGAAAAAATGGAAATTATGAAACTGTAGAAGAAATACATGTGAGAAATGTCACTTTTAGTGGAACAACGAATGGTGCAAGAATTAAGACATGGGTGGTAATAATAGAATTTATTTATGAGTATGGTGATTCAATCATAAATATTTGATAATAATATTTTTATTTGTATTGTTTGAATTAGGGAGGATGTGGTTATGCAAGAAAGATAACTTATGAAGATATAATACTTGATAGAGTTCAGAATCCAGTTATTATTGACCAGCAATATAATGCATACAAAACTTTAAAAGGTGGAAGGAAAGCTGTGAAAGTGAGTGATGTAACTTATCGCAACATTCGGGGAACCACAATTAGTCCAGCTGCAATTAATTTAGGTTGTGACAATATTGGTTGTACCAACATCATATTAAAAGACATCAATATAGTTGGTATTGGCAAAAATATACCAGCGGCATCGTGCAAAAATGTACAAGGGTCGAGCTCATTTTGTACTCCAAAGGTTCCATGTCTTTCCTCAAATGATCATTAGAAAATAAAAACAAATCATTTTGATTCTCAAAAATGTTAAATATCGGTCAAACTAGTTGATTCTTATAGGTTTATTTAGAGAATAATTTGACCATTATTTAATATTCTTAAGAAACAAGTTTTTATATTTTATTTTGTAGAAATTAGTTACCCCTACTTATGGGATTACTAATTTAACTACACTCTTTTTAATAAAAAAGGAGTCCTCTTCTCTTTTTGTTGAAATAATGATCTCTTTTTAATGTTGTTTTCTTTTAATTTAATGGAAAATGTTGAAGAAAATAAAAGTAAAGAATGGAAAAAGTGAAAAGAAAAGATTTATTTTAACGAATGAGTTTTATTTTTTAATTTTCAAAATTTATTTTATAAATTTATTTTAAAAATAATTTAAAAATAAATAAAATAAAACATGTTTTGATAGACACATTTGAGTTACAAAATTATAATATAAAAGGTTATTCATATATGTTCCCGTTACATTTTTTAAGTTACAATATTATAATTCTTTCATTAATAAAAAAGTGTACATATTTTTTTTGTATTGGTTTTACTCTTTTGTAACTAAAATATAATTTTTGAACATGTTTCATAAAATTTTATAGTCAAGCAAATTTTAGTATATGTGTTTTTTTTCAAGTAATTTAATAGTGGGTTATTCATGTTTATATGATTTTAATACTGTTTAAAGGTGAATAAATAAGATGTCTCGGATTTAAACACATATCCTTATATCTTATATATACAATTATCAATAGAGCTAACTTAACGGGATAAATTTTGATATTTATAAATATTAAAATAAAGAAACAGATTTACCAATCAAACAAATTTTAATTTTTTCTTTAATTTCATATTTTTTTATAATCTTGTTATACACTATCATCTATTAAATATAGACAATTTTATTAATTAAAATTTAAAATTTGATTTGTCACTTTTCAAATTTATTTTAAAATAAAAATTGATAAAAAGTAAAATATATTTATGAAGTGACAACTTAACATATTGCGAAATTGAATATGACATAAATAAATAAATAAAATATTTTCTTTGTAACACAATAAAATTTAATTAAAATTAAAATTCATATTTACCTAATAACAGTTAGGTCAAAATAGAAAACTATGTTTATACTATCAAAATAGAAAAAATTAACAAAAACATATTCATCACTTATGAAGTACATTGAGATTTATAACACTGATATTGATTTTTCAATGGGAATACAACTATGGACATGATTGAGCATATGGTGATGGAAGTTTATGAACCTTCAGTAAATAAAACTTGTGAAGAAAGGTGGGAAAGGCATTGCAATTCTCACAAAGATCGTCAACGCCGCATTGACTGCAAAAAATGTCTAGGTTTCAAATTCATATATGAAAAAAGAAAACAATATTATGAATCATATTAACATAGATGATGAGATCGATGTTATTACTACACAAAGCATGAAGAAGAGTAGGATTGAAAAATCAGTCACAAAGAAAAAATGGATTGCAGAGAAGACACCAGATGTAGTTAATGTGATGAGACACGAAGGAAGGAAACAAAATTCTATTGCAGGAGGGAATGGTAATGCAGTTGTGTTGCGGCGGAAAATTTGGAGATTAAGCTATTGATTAACTTAACTCGGATGAGCAAGAGTCTCCATCAAAATTTATTGTTTCCAATAAAAGAAAAGGAAAAATATCGATAAAACCCTAATAAAAGATCTAGGTACTGTCGATTACGTAAGGAGAAGGTATTAGCACCCCTCACGTCTGTTGTACTCAACGGGATCCACTCTTTTTGTTCTAATTAATGGGTGTGTATATCTATAACTTATTTGCTAGGGGGAAGGAAAATCATAGCATTTGTAGTTCTTTTCAAAAAGATTTTGTTTGTTGGTGTTTTTTTATGGACGATGCTAAGCTCGCATTCTAACAATTAACGTTTACCACTCGACCTTTCGAGACTTACGTGTTGCTGCATTGTGTAGAATGAATTAACATACCCTATTTGAAAAGTTTTAAAGATGAAAAACCCAAGAGGGCACAAATGATTTAAACAAGGGATACTTGAATATTTTCTCCTTTAATTTTGAAAGAGTTTGAGATATGGTTACGTGTTTTGAGGTTTTGATTATGAACATGATTATTGATGTATTTTAATTTTAATATTTTTTTATTTCTAAAAATATTTCAAATAATGTAGAAGAAAATAAAAAGTAAAGAACGAAAAAAGTGAAAAAAAAAGGTTTATTTTAATGAATGAGTTTTAAAATCTGTATATATAACTGATCGGAAAAATAGCAAGTGTACTATTTTTACGAAGTAGTAATAAAGGTTTGAAAACCAAGTATCGATCTCGAGGACTGCGTTGGAATATAAGTTTTATAATTGTTCAATTAAACAAAAAGTCAACTGGTGTTTTTTTGATTGATTTATAATTTCTAAATTTAAAATAAAAATAGCAGAAAGTAAATTTAAGCTTTTCTCACTAATATGAGTGAATGCCAAGGCAAGGTGTGTAATTTGCTCTGTAATAACTCTGAATCCTTATTTGAGATCTTTTCAACAAGTTCATGGTATTCAATTACTACATCTTTAGAGTGTTTGCCCCTAAATCCTTATTGGGCAAACCTTTGGTTTTTCATCTACAAACCTAAGTCCTTAGAGAGAACAGATAAAACCAAGCTTGTTTTCCATCAAGAATTCGTAGTGACCATAGGGTATCCCTAGTCCTAGGTGATATCTACTATGGTTCAATTTAATACAAACCTTAACAATTGCGAGCCAGCAATTTGTTAATCACAGAACAATCTTTATTGGTCCGATAAAGAAGGCATTAAGAACAGTATAAAATTGAATTGAATAACATAAACATGAAGTCGATCAAATCAGAATATCAAAAGTCATTACAAACCAAATCAGGGACACCCCCTAGCATTGGGGGGTTTAGCTACTCATATTGTTCAAAAGAAATTCAAAAATATCAAAGTTAAACATTACAGATAATCGGGGAATTTGTGATCTTCAATTGCTCTTGCTCATGAATGATCTCTCTTCTCCAATAATCTCATACGTTGCTCTGCTTCAGATTCAATTCCTTTGGTTGTCTAAAAGATACCCTTTCTCTTCTCAATCCCTCACTATATATTGCAAACCCTTCTTTTTAAGTCGTAAAGTCCAAAACGCCCTTCTGGATCACTTTTGAGTAAAAATCATAAAAACATGAAAATCTGCGTAACAAGCCAACACGGGTCGTGTTGGGCAACACGGGTGCCCGTGTTGGCCCTCTGGATCCCTCAAAAAAACAACTTGCGCTCAGTAGAAGCAACACGGGTCGTGTTAGGCAACACGGGTGCCCGTGTTGCACCACTGCTTTTTCCACTTCTTCTTTCTTGACTGCCCAGCAACACGGGTCGTGTTCCTCAACACGGGCGCCCGTGTTGCACTGCTGATATTCTCTTTTCTTCTTTCTTTTGCTCTTTACCTCCGACATTTCTTGCACAGGGTCGCGTAAAGAATTTCCTAGATCTGAAGTACCATTGAACAACCAAACCAACGCATAAAATGGGAAAATAAACTCGAAAACTAACAAACGGATAAAACTTGCAAAAACAAACAAACTTGCTTAAACAGATTAAAAAGACTATACTATGACATTAAGCAGTGCAGAATACCTGGATTATCATCAGGAAAGTGACAAAGACATAGTGAGAATCGTGATCGATCACAACCCCAAACTTACTTCATTGCTTGTCCTCAAGTGATGCTCGAGAAACTAGCAAGGATCCCCCAATTTATCCGCAGATATCGTACCACAGTACTGCTGAGATCTTTCGCAACTTTCTTTTTGTTGGCCTTTCAATTGATTCCTTCTTCCCTGAATTTAGCGATTCAGCCATACTTCCACAATGAGATGTCTCTTTACCTGTAAGCTTATTCACACTCTCATCAAAACTCTCGGGTTAAAGTGTTTTCACTCAAAGATCAAGGCATGCAAAGTCAGCTCATAGGTTTGTATAACATTTATCTTCATCTCCTACACATAAGAAACACACTTTTTGAGGTCTTTTACGGTTGTAACGGGGCTAAGGGACAAGGTGGGATCAACAAACAAATGGGAGAACTAGTGGCTTTTGGCTTAGAATCAGAGTTATTATCTCGCTCACTGTGTTAGTATGGAGTTCACAATTACCAATGTCGGGCACCGTTTCTTAAGATCCTTCACTGACTACTCATGTATTTCTTTGAGCATCTCTTTTCTTTTGCATTTTTATTATCAGATCAAATTCTCCTATAGGTAAGTGCCCCTTTTTGTATTTATCATTTCTTTTTCTCTCTTTTTTTTTTTGGTTCTTTTGCACTTACCTACTTTTCTGCTTTCGGTGTACCGACCCCAAACTTAAATTGTTTCACAGCTTGCAACCATAACAACTCTTATCTAAGCAGGGTGAGGAAGTGTTTGGGTTATTGGTTAATTCATGCATGTAATCAAACAAACAAAAGGCTGTATGGCTCAAACGGGGTGAACAAGGGATAACGTGAAAAGGTTAGCTTGAAAGGCTCAAGTGTAAAACAAACAAGTGCCTCAGTGTGTAAACATGTGCATATGAAATTCCAACAAATACTTACACAAACCAAAAGTGACGATGACATACCTGACAACTCTCATGATGATTTTTGTATTTGGCTTTTTATAATCCTCACCATGTTTGGTCATGCTTACAGGATCCAGGAACACTTCTTGTGTGGTACAACCTTATCGCCTCATCAGTTCTACAGGTCTATCGTCCGGTCCAAAGCTTAAAAGTGCGTCCGATCATTAAGCTCAACAGTACCAACTCTTTGGGGTTCCTTTCATCACTGTGAGGTGTAATTTGGTTCACTATCTCAGGTTCTCATCACTTGTCCTGCTAACAATATCAACATCCTGCACTGACATGTCATAGCTAACACACAAACTAACATAAAGTACTGATAAATTTAAAAGAAATACGAACTAATAATGAAAATGAAAAGAAAATACTGAAAACAATAAAAGACTCCCCCCACACCTGAACGAAACATTGTCCGCAATGTTTTTGCACAAGCATGAGAGGTACATACCGGACCTACTGAGGAGGGGGTGGAAATTGCAACATCAGGCGTTGCATCATCTCGTGCATATCAGTGATCATTATTCCTTGACGGGTCTGCTCTTCTCCCTGCCGGGTTTGCTCAGTTCGCAGATGCCCAATTTCAGATTGGACCCATTCCCATTGATTCGGAGCCATAGAAGAGGCTCCTGAACCATAAGTATCAAAATGAAAGGGCTCCTGTGGAAACTGATGGTGAGTCGGGTCGTCGCCGTCTCCTTGATTACCTGCATCAAAATCAACATCTTGGTCGTCTCCTTCTGGAGCGACATTAGAGTAAAGCCAGTTAGCACGATTAAACGGGCTGGCTTTTGCCGGGTCAGGTAATTCAAACAAGAATCCACTTCGGCTTGTTAACCAATAGCCACCATTGGAAATAGTAATCATGGATTGATGAATAAGAGACTCCATATCAATCTTAGTTTTACCTGCAATAGGAGTGTCAGTGTCCAATAATTCTTTGTACCCAAAATGAACCGCAATTTGGGTGATAAGACCACCCACAGAAATTCCACCCGACGAGGCCCGACCTACCTTGCCTGGTGGGAATGAGCTTCCTTTTGACATGGTTCAAATATCGTTGATGATGCTTGGGATCCTCAAAGAGAATGTCATGAGGGTTGGATTGGCGAACCGGCCTTTTTCTAGTGCCTGCAGGTTCAGCGACTTGCTTGCCCGTGTTGGTTCTTTTCTTTGGTGGCATGATTGGTACCTACAAGCAAAAATTGCAAAACGAAAAATTGAAAGATTAGAGGAAAAAGATACCGTAGGGTTGAAGAGGGTGAGGAGAGGAACAAGTTTTGTGAAGGTCGATGTGGGTTTGGAGTAATGTAGAAGGAGAAGTTTGGAGCTTTGAGATTTGTTTTAATGGAGTTTTAGGTTTTTTTGTGAGGGAGAGAGAGGTTGAAGAAGAGTGTTTATGAGAGAGGGAGGAAATAAAATAATAAAAAGAAGGATGAAAACGAATCTGATTGGATGGAAAAGAGGTGGGAAGGGTGGGGTCCATGGGCCCATTTTAAAAAAATTTAAAAAAATTTCACGCACAGGCAACACGGCCCGTGTTGCGCCACACGGCCACCCGTGTTGCCTCACTGATTTATTTATTTATTTATTTTTTTATTCCTCCTCCCAGTAGACGCAACACGGCCCGTGTTGCGTAACACGGCCACCCGTGTTGCTCCACTGTTTTTACTCTTTCTCCTCTTTTTTTTTCTGTTTCACCTGGGGCAACACGGCCCGTGTTCCACAACAAGGCCACCCGTGTTGAACCCCTGTTTTTACTCTTTCTCCTTATTATTTTTTTTCTTTTTTTCCTGGGGCAACACGGCCCGTGTTCCACAACACGGTCACCCGTGTTGCACCCCTGGTTCCACTTTACCAAAAAAAAAATTCTTCTTCAGTTTTTCTTGTTTTTCCTCACCTTGTGACCACCACTAGGATCAGCTTTTCCTGAAACATTAAAAAGAAACAAAACACACATAAAATAAAACAACGAAAATACGTTAGAAATATCTGTGGGTTGCCTCCCACGAAGCGCTTCGTTTAACGTCGCGTGGCTCGACGATCGTTCATCTTATCCTGTAAGACGAACACTGTGAATCAGACCACTTTCTTGTCCTTGATAATAAGGCTTCACACGCTGTCCATTCACTTTAAATGTATCCCCGTTGGTTTGATTTTTAATTCTATTGCTCCATGAGGGAATACTTTGTGAATTAGGAATGGTCCTGACCATCGTGACTTTAACTTTCCAGGGAAAAGTTTCAACCTGGAATTAAACAGCAATACCAATTGACCTTCCCGCAGTTCCTTTTTCTGTATCCGCTGATCATGCCATCTTTTTGTTTGTTCCTTGTAGATTTTGGCATTCTCGTATGCTTGATTGCGGAACTCTTCCAGTTCGTGAAGTTGAGTTGTTCGAGCTTCACCGGCTTTCAGAAAATCACAGTTTAGGAATTTGGTGGCCCAAAATGCTTTGTGTTCGAGTTCAAGCGGTAGGTGGCATGCCTTTCCATACACCAATTGATACGGAGACATACCTATCGGGGTCTTGTACGCTGTTCTGTATGCCCAGAGAGCGTCATCTAACTTGGTCGACCAGTCTTTGCGAGAGGCACTAACAGTTTTTTCCAGAATTTGTTTTATTTGCCTGTTAGAAACCTCGACTTGCCCACTTGTTTGAGGATGATACGGGGTGGCGATCTTGTGTTTCACATTATATTTTTTCAACAAATTCTCCATTAGTTTATTCAAGAAATGAGTACCTTCATCACTAATTAGTGCTCTGGGTACTCCAAACCTAGAGAAAATGTTATGCTTGAGAAAAGTCACCACCACTTTCGCATCATTGGTGGGCAAAGCTACAGCTTCCACCCACTTTGATACGTAGTCAACTGCCACCAAGATGTAATTCTTCCCGAAGGATGGGGGAAACGGTCCCATAAAATCAATCCCCCATAAGTCGAACAGTTCCACTTCCAACATAGCATTCTGAGGCATCTGATTTCGCTTTGAGATGTTACCTGTTCTTTGACATTTGTCACATTCTCGAACAACATGGTGAGCATCCTTAAATAAGGTCGACCTGTCATACCCCAAAATTTGCTCATACATTTTTTCTTCATCCCAATATAAATCAGTACATAAAGCTCCTAGACATCCTCCTATACATGGCTTTGAAACTAGGGTTTGACTTATTCAAAGGGAAATCAGTGAATCAATGGCTCCAAAAGCATATCATATGGATCAATACATTTTACACTATCTCCATGACAAGTATCAAGTCTCATCTCAAGGGATTGATCACTCAAAAGTTCAGAAAGTCAATAGTCGACTAGTTGACCTTAAAAGTCAACTGTGGTCAAAGCAAAGTCAAAACTCCTTATTTTTTGTCAAGACCCTCATATTAAAGTATCGTTCACCATTTGATCAAGAACTGATCATGGTTCATCAAGGAAAGATCAAAAATCAACAAAACAAAAAGTTTCTAAATTAGGGTTTTGCATATGAGAAGTCAACTGAACTTTGACCAGCCATAACTCCTACATGGAACATCAGAAATTTTCCATCCAAAGCTCATTTTGAAGGAAGTTGAATTATCTACCAATTTGTCTCTCACATGCCAAGTCTAGAAATGCTTCATTTGAAAGATATGGACTAAAAACATTATAGGTCCTTTTCAAAAGTCAACAAAAAGTCACTTTTTTCAAAAGGATATATAAGGAGCATGGAAAATAATTTTGATATGAGACCAAAGACACGGGTTAGAGGACTCTCTAAGGTTTCTAAAAAGTCTTAGAACTCTTCCATATCTTAAAAATTGAGGGAGATATGCCTTGTCAAAGTTGGACAATTTTGAGAAGAAAAATGTAAAGAAAAAGGGTTCAAACTGAATTTTTTGTAAAGGAGCCCGACTTTTTATGGCCCAAAATTGATCTCTAAGATATCCAAGGCCTCAAATCTGAATGTCACTAATTTTGAAATATTTATTTGATTTTATATGAATTTTTAATCATTTAAAAGTGATTTTAATTCATGGAAATTAAATAAAAATCAAATATTCAATTAGAAGTCTTGCATCAATCAAATCCAATCACCAAAATATGCATTATTTCATAACAAATTCGTGCTCATATGGATTGAAGGAGAAAGATTGAAATTTGTCCAATTTAGAAAGATTTATAAAACAATTTCAATCAAAAAATCAATATTTGATTTGGTGAAGATTTAATCAAGTTTTACAACCCTAATTCATTCATCTATAAGTATGCAACTTGGCCAAGGCATTAGGGGGGATTTTTGGACGAATTCTGCAACCAGAGGAATCCTAACCAACTCTTAAAAACTCAAAGCAAAGTCAAAATCGTTTTCAAGGAGAGGGCTCGATTCAAGGCATTCTGATAATTCAAACACATCCCTGGGATATCATTGAAGGTTTCTAGATCGTTCTCCAAGGCTGCAACGTCAGGAATCACTCTCCCATACCCTCGGTTTGTCTTAAATTCTCTTTGCGTCGAATTCATATATGCGTATCTGTTTAACGAGTTTCGAATGTATATTCGTGATTATTAGCATATGTTCATGCAATCTGGGCGCTTTAATTAGGTTTTTCTGACGAAACCAAGAACCTGCCATAGTTAGGGTTCGTGACCTAAGATTTAGGGGCTTTCGTAATAGGCAAAATTAGGCTGAATGAACGATTCCATCGTACTCAGGATTCGACTTTAAGACGAACCATGGTCATCGTTTGTGTTTACTACGCGTATTGGTGGAGTTTTGATATATGCAGGTATTGCTACTACAGAAAATCGTAGCAGATCCATGGCTATTTCGTAGCTAAAAAGGGTACAATTTCAAAATGAAGAAGATGAAGTTATGGCGCGTTTTCTGTGAGTTTGTCTTAACATTTTGATTTTTCATATATTGTTATTAAGTGGTGTTGTAAACAGCGAAAACAAAATGGTGTAGCCGTAGCGAGCACGGCCCAAAGTCTTAGCATGAAAGGGTGTTGGTTCGAATCTTGCATGGGGCGTGTGTTTTTGCGTGTTTTTGTGTTTATCTCCTCTTTCAGATCCAGCATTCTTCCTCTCCCGCATGCACACGGTACGCTGGCAGATATCCAGCCATCAGAACTATCTCAATCCAGATCCAACGCGCCAAGATATGAAGGAGCATCATACACCCGCAGCGCGAGCCGCACCAGATCACTAGCTAAGTGTTTTAATTTTTTTTTTATCTCTAATTACATAAATCCTTTTTTTTCTTATATATTTATATACATGCATATTTATTTTTATTTGTTTTTTTTCTTTTACTCATCAAAACTATTTATTTTCTAAAAAAAAAAACTTTTATTTTACATAATAATATTTATATTATTTATAATGTCTTTTTATTTATAAATACCTATTTATTTATTTATTTATTTTCTTTCACATATTTCTATAATAATATTTATTTTCTTGATATTTATTATTTATTTCATTTACATTATTTTGAATATTTATGATTTATTATTTACTTATTTTAATTAAATAATTTATTTAAATATCTTTCATAATTCATATTTATTTCATTTTCCTTCAAAAAATCATAAAAAATGTTTTACTCCTGATTATATTTTCTTTCCTTCGATTTAATTAATTAGGTTGCAAAACCAATAATTAATTAAATCGGTTGTGTTGCTTTATTCAATTTACGAGAATTTGCCCTACACTAAAAATATTTTTGTGTGTCTTTTTCAGGGTTATTTCCAGGTTTCTTCCGACTACGCGCCATTTCAAATACGAAGCTAAGTATTCGATTCTTTTATTTTTAAAGTCTATTTTGTTTCCTTTTGATTTTAGGGTTTGCCCTTAACCTTTCTCGAACTGTGCATACGTTCACTCTTCTTCTTCTGCCTTGTCTCTTTTCAGGTTCAACCTCAAAAGCGCCTACTAACCATATCAGATCAAATGCAAAGCTAAGTATCTATTCTTCTTTATTTATTTATTTAGCCTTATAATATTTATCCTTTATTTTAGGTTTAGTTATTTTGCCTTCGAACCGATAATGCACTCACTGTACTTTGCCTTCTTGTTCTTCCTCCTTTTCAGGTTTATCAATTGCCAAAGCTACGTCATTGGTAACCCTAAACCTCATTTTATTTTATGCCTTTTATTATTATTACTTGTGTCAAACCCCATTGGGGATCCGCTGGTTTCATTGTCCCCTTCCCCTTTATTACTTTATAACTGCCTGGTTAGTAATTTAGGGAGTGCAACTCTGAATCAATTAGAATCACTAACTATAAGATAAATATTATCTGAATATAATCACGTGAATGTTGCACACACGCACCCTTTTGGGGTAACCTCTTTGTTGCCTTGTTGCCTGTTGCCTTTGTGTTTTTTGCAGAATAAGCCACGTCCCTCGAATATGAGGATACCTCAGCCATGTTGCCTCGATAAAAAGGTCACGACCCTAAATGATGCTGCCTTCGATACACAAATGACCTCGACCCTCGGAAGTTGCCTACGAAAAAAGGCTGAGGTATCTTCTGGCTGCCTACGAAATGGCTTATTCTGATCCTTGCCTTAGACTACTTGCCCTTCTATGGCGTGGGACAGTCTTATGGCAAAGGATGCTTCGATGACCCTTCAACCTCCAAACGAAAGGCTTCCTGCCCTCTTATGGCAAGGATAGACCCTTTCATTCTGAAAGGCTAAAAAGAGACCTATCATCTGAGTTTAAGGTAATTGCCCCTAATTGCCTTGCAATGCTCAAACTTTCATTATATTCTTTCTCATAATTTTTCAAAAGGGCTACGCTCATTTACGAGCTAAAGTCCCTATCTCTTTCATCTACATTTTCTAAACAAACGAGCAAGCAAAGCAATTAAGAGCCCATGGAAAACCATGGATGCAAAGGGTGCCTTACACCTTCCCTTTGCATAAATTACCCCCCGAACTTAGATTTCTTAAAAGGTTTTTTTCTGTTTCTTTTTGCCTTTCCGAATATAGTTTGGATAAAATAAAAGTCGGTGGCGACTCTTGCTTACCGCGACATTTCGATTATTAAAAAGTCAGTTCACCGTATTACACGGCCAGTATAACCCAGATTGTAAGACTTTCGCAGCAGTTCTATCTCCACTAAAGTGTCCCCCATAGTCTGAGTCATGGCATGCTTTTAATACATCCCTTTGTTCCTCCTCTGGTACGCACCGTCTGACCAACCCATCTATCCCTTTCTTGTATAGGAAGGGGTCATCCCATAAGTAGAACCTGCAATCATGAAGAAACTTTTTCTTGCGGTTAGAATCAAAATCTTCTGGAATTACCCCACCTACCAGATAATTTGCATAATCGGCAAACCAAGGTGCACCAACAACAGCAAGGATATGTTCATCTGCGAATTCATCCTTTATTGGACGTTTTTCCTCTGTTTCCTCGATAGGTGACATTCGAGAAAGATGGTTTGCGACTGTGTTTTCACACCTTTTTTTATCACGAATCTCCACATCAAACTCCTGAAGGAGTAAGATCCATCTCAGAAGCCTTGGCTTAGAATCCTGTTTGGCAAAAAGATACTTCAAAGCAGCATGGTCAGTGTAAACAATAACTTTGGAACCCAACAGATATTGCCTGAATTTATCAAAGGCATAAACAACAGCTAGCAACTCTTTTTCAGTTGTTGCGTAATTTATCTGTGCAGGGTTTAAAACATGACTAGCGTAGTAAATAACATGTAACAATTTGTCCCTACGCTGTCCTAGAACTGCCCCTACTGCAATGTCACTTGCATCACACATGATCTCGAAAGGGAGAGACCAATCTGGGGCTACAACAATTGGTGCCGAAACTAATTTTTTCTTAATTGTTTTAAATGCTACGGCACAATCATTATCAAAGTTAAAGGCTCTATCCTTAACCAATAGAGTAGTTAAGGGTTTGGCTATTTTAGAAAAGTCTCTTATGAACCGGCGGTAGAAACCCGCATGCCCTAAGAAACTTCGAATACCTTTCTCATTCATTGGTGGTGGCAGCCTGGATATGACTTCTATTTTTGCTTGGTCAACTTCTATTCCCTTGTGGGAAATTTTGTGACCCAAAATTATACCTTCACGCACCATGAAGTGACACTTCTCCCAGTTGAGGATCAAGTTTGTCTGTTGACATCTGTCTAACACAAGAGCAAGATTATTTAAACAATTATCAAAAGACTTACCAAACACTAAGAAGTCGTCCATGAATACTTCCATATGCTTTTCAAGCATATCCTCAAAGATGGCTTGCATACATCTCTGAAAAGTAGCTGGAGCATTACATAACCCGAATGACATCCTTCTATAGGCAAAAATACCAAACGGGCAAGTGAAAGCCGTCTTTTCTTGATCTTCTGGTGCGACCGCTATTTGATTATATCCCGAATAACCATCGAGGAAACAATAGTAATCATGACCTGCTAACCTCTCCAGCATTTGGTCTATGAAAGGTAACGGGAAGTGGTCTTTTCTTGTCGCCAAATTTAGCCTTCTGTAATCGATGCAAACTCTCCATCCTGTTACTGTCCTTGTAGGGATTAACTCATTTTTCTCATTTTTTATCACTGTAGTTCCTCCCTTTTTCGGTACTACATGTACAGGACTCACCCAAGCACTATCAGATATAGGATAGATCATTCCCGCATCTAATAGTTTCACCACTTCTTTTCTGACTACTTCCTTCATTACTGGATTCAACCTCCGTTGAGGTTGGACTACCGGTTTGTGATCATCCTCCATGAGAATTTTATGCATGCAAACCGTAGGACTAATACCTTTCAAATCGTCAATCGACCATCCCATGGCCCCTTTGTGCTTTTTCAGAACTTCAACAAGTTTGCTCTCTTGGATAACTTCAAGGTGTGAACTTATGATAGCCGGAGGTTTGTTTTCTGTGTCTAGGAAGACATATTTGAGGTTCTC
Organism: Vicia villosa; assembly: GCF_029867415.1. Lineage (NCBI taxonomy): Eukaryota > Viridiplantae > Streptophyta > Magnoliopsida > Fabales > Fabaceae > Vicia > Vicia villosa. The sequence continues at coordinate 318,930 of NW_026705450.1, read as the reverse complement.
TGGTAGTTGTTTCAATTCAGCCTCCTTCTTTGGTTCATCTTTCTTTTCCTCTACTAATGGTTGCCTTAAATCCTCCCACCGATTTTGTCGAGAACTTTTAAAGAAAGGTTTTGCCTCCATCATATTCAACACTTCTATCTCTTCTTCGTCACCCTCTTCAGTTTCGTTGAAAATTGATAAACTCAACACTCTTTCTAAAGGTAATTGTTGTGACTTCAAAGCATTCTCATTGTGAACAATTTGATCAATCACCTCAATATGTTGACTAGTAGCAACATCATCCTTGTATTTCATGGTGTTTCGCACATCAATTTTTAACTCTTCATCATACACCTTCAAGGTCATCGTGCCCTCTTCTATGTCTATCAAACATCTCCCGGTCTCTAAGAATGGTCTCCCCAAAATGATCGGGATTTCTTCATCTTCTGGCATCTCTAAAATTACAAAATCTACTGGAAACACAAACTTGTCTATTTTTACAAGCACATCTTCTACTATCCCGTACGGTCTTTGTTAGAACAAGATTTGTTCTGATCAATTATCTTAGTTTTGATGATAACAATAATATGAATTTTGCTTAAGATAATATGGTACTCTAATCCAATGCAATTTCCTTTTCAGGAAATATATAAAGAGTACGCATAATTCAGCGCTCAGAAGCTTTGTCTCAAATGGTCCAGCATGCAACATCAGAACATGGTCTGGCAAGACATCAGAAGATGGTCGAAGCAGAATCAGAACATGGGTCTATGGAAGCATCAGAAGAACAAGAGAACAGAAGCACTGAAGTTCTGATGGTATCACGCTCAGAAGCACTTCAAGGTCAGAAGATCAGAAGATGCTCTGCACCAAGCTGTTTGACTCTGATGATATTCAAACGTTGTATTCACAAACATCAGATCAGAAGGAAGTACAAGTGGCAAGCTACGCTGACTGACAAAAGGAACGTTAAAAGCTATTAAAGGCTACGTCAGTAGACACAGCGTGAACAAGGCTCGAGGTAGTTGACAAAAGCGTATAACATTAAATGCGATGCTGTACGGAACACGCAAAGCATTAAATGCACTCAACGGTCATCTTCTCCAACGCCTATAAATATGAAGTTCTGATGAGAAGCAAGGTTAACAATCCTGAACAAAACAACTCAAATTAACTTGCTGAAACGCTGTTCAAATCAAAGCTCAGAATCTTCATCTTCATCAAAGCTCACTACATTGCTGTTGTAATATATTAGTGAGATTAAGCTTAAACGTTAAGAGAAATATCACAGTTTGTGATTATCGCTTTTAAGAAGCATTTGTAATACTCTTAGAATTGATTACATTAAGTTGTAAGGAACTAGAGTGATCGTGTGGATCAGAATACTCTAGGAATTCTTAGAGGTTATCTAAGCAGGTTGTAACTAGAGTGATCGTGTGGATCAGTATACTCTAGAAAAGTCTTAGAGGGTATCTAAGCAGTTGTTCCTGGAGTGATCAGTGTGTGATCAGAAGACTCTGGAAGACTTAGTTGCTGACTAAGTGGAAAACCATTGTAATCCGTGCGATTTGTGGATTAAATCCTCAGTTGAGGTAAATCATCTCTGCGGGGGTGGACTGGAGTAGTTTAGTTAACAACGAACCAGGATAAAAATAACTGTGCAATTTATTTTTATCTGTCAAGTTTTTTAAAGCTACACTTATTCAAACCCCCCCTTTCTAAGTGTTTTTCTATCCTTCAGTCTTTTTACGGAATGATCGGCAAATTGGAGTGTCATTCTTGTATCTTGAACTTTACCAATTCCCAATCTCCTGTAGATGGACAGCGGCATAAGGCTAACACTTGCTCCTAAGTCAATAAGAGCCTTTTTAAATGATCTATCCCCAATAGTACAAGGAATAGTTACAGAGCCTCGGTCTTTCTTCTTCACCGGAATCTTCATACCCTGCAAAATAGCACTACAAGTTTCAGTTAGAATAATCGGATCACAATCGGTTGTCCTTTTCTTGGAGATTATATCTTTCATGAACTTGGCATAGGTAGGCATTTGTTCTAACGCCTCCAGGAATGGTATGTTCAACTCAAGTTTCTTAAACATTTCCAAGAATTTTTGAAAGTTTTTCTCGTGCTGTCCTTTCTTCTTATTTCTTGTTGGAAAGGGTAATTTGATTTCCGGTTTTTGTTCACTAGTCTTCCCTTTAGTTGTTGGTTCCAACACACCCAAGTCTTCCACTTGTTCTTCATTCTTTTTTATTTCTACATCTACTTCAAGCAATGGTTCTTCTTCTTCAGCGTTCTCCTCCACAACTTCTTTCGCTTTTCCACTTCTTGTTACTATAGCACTCACATTATTGTGATCTTTGGGATTCGTAACTGTGGTACTAGGTAGAGCACCCTGTTGTTGAGGATTTGCCAATTGTTGTGCTATTTGACTCATCTGAATTTCAAGGTTTTTAATTGAAGCTCCAGTATTCCGAAAATTACTTCTTGTTTCTTCTTGAAATTGAGAGCCTTGAGCAGCCATTTTTTCAATGGCGATCTCCCAATCTGCTTTTCTTGGCCCTTGTTGTTGGAATTGTTGTTGAGCTTGTTGATAAGGTTGTTGATACGGTTGTTGTTGCGGTGATTGATACTGCTGTTGTTGTTGTGGCTGATTTTGATAAGGAATCACCCCTTGTTTTGGAACACTCCCTTGTTGATCCTTCCAGGAGAAATTTGGATGATTCTTCCACCCTGGATTGTAAGTATTAGAGTAAGGGTTGTTCTGCTTCAAAAAATTGATTTCTTCCACCTGCTGAGCTGTGACCACACAATGCACGGCAAAGTGAGGTCCCCCACATATTTCACAATTCACTGCTTGAGTCGGTTGTGCAGGTTGAATTTGAGCCACCGTTTTTTTTTCAAGAGCCATTTGTTTTAATCTGCGCTCAACTTCAGCTGCGATCTGCTCTTCCATCTTAACAACTTGATTCGTCAACTTCAAATCAACTAACCCTTCTGGTTGATTTACACTGCGGTCATACAGCTCTAAGTGTTCGTTTGCTGCAATAGCATCAATGATCTTCTTTATCTCAGTGGCTGTTTTAAAATTTGTTGAACCACCAGCAGCTGTGTCAATTAATTGTTTAGTCTTAAGCTTAAGACCATTCACAAAATTCTGCATTTGCTCGGTTGCATCCATGTTATGAGTAGGACATGCAACCAACAACCGCTTGAATCTTTTATACGCATCTCCAAGTGATTCTCCCTCCTTCTGTTTGAAATTAACTATATCATATCTCTTGCGGATATACACAGAAGCTGGAAAATATTCATTCAGAAATGTTGTCTCCATTTGTTGCCAAGTTGTGATACTTCCAGCAGGTAAAGAGTAAAACCACTCTTCAGCATCGTCTGACAGTGTAAATGGAAACATCACCAATTTCTTGGCCTCTTCAGAATGCCCCTCTATCTTTAATGACGTTGTCATAGTAAGAAACCTTTGTAAGTGCTTATTTGCATCTTCATTGATTCTTCCAGAGAACGGTTTCTTTTCGAGTTGTCTTATTGTTGCCGGGTGTAGCTGAAAATGGGCAACATTGACTGGTTGGTTAACAATTGTCATCCGGCCAAGAGGTGCATTTGCTCTTCCATAATCACCTAAAAGCCTTTCCACAGGAGGTGGGTCTTCGGCCATAGCTTCAGGTTCAGAATCTGAATCCTCAGAATGTATTGAATGAGTCTTCTCTGTTTCGGGATCTAAAACTATCAGCGGTTCTTCTTTTGCTTCCAGTTCTCTTTGTTTAGCTTCTCGGCGTCTTGCTCGAAATAATCTTTCTGGTTCTGCGTCAAAAAGAAGTTCAGCTGAGGCCTTACCTCGCATACAAAGATTAGATGAATATTAGTATGAGCAATTCAAATAACAGAAAATAAAATTTTGGTTGCAGAGCAACAAAAATTCAATTGAATTATTATTTAACTTATATTTGGCAGTCCCCGGCAACGGCGCCAAAAACTTGATCGGAAAAATAGCAAGTGTACTATTTTTACGAAGTAGTAATAAAGGTTTGAAAACCAAGTATCGATCTCGAGGACTGCGTTGGAATATAAGTTTTATAATTGTTCAATTAAACAAAAAGTCAACTGGTGTTTTTTTGATTGATTTATAATTTCTAAATTTAAAATAAAAATAGCAGAAAGTAAATTTAAGCTTTTCTCACTAATATGAGTGAATGCCAAGGCAAGGTGTGTAATTTGCTCTGTAATAACTCTGAATCCTTATTTGAGATCTTTTCAACAAGTTCATGGTATTCAATTACTACATCTTTAGAGTGTTTGCCCCTAAATCCTTATTGGGCAAACCTTTGGTTTTTCATCTACAAACCTAAGTCCTTAGAGAGAACAGATAAAACCAAGCTTGTTTTCCATCAAGAATTCGTAGTGACCATAGGGTATCTCTAGTCCTAGGTGATATCTACTATGGTTCAATTTAATACAAACCTTAACAATTGCGAGCCAGCAATTTGTTAATCACAGAACAATCTTTATTGGTCCGATAAAGAAGGCATTAAGAACAGTATAAAATTGAATTGAATAACATAAACATGAAGTCGATCAAATTAGAATATCAAAAGTCATTACAAACCAAATCAGGGACACCCCCTAGCATTGGGGGGTTTAGCTACTCATATTGTTCAAAAGAAATTCAAAAATATCAAAGTTAAACATTACAGATAATCGGGGAATTTGTGATCTTCAATTGCTCTTGCTCATGAATGATCTCTCTTCTCCAATAATCTCATACGTTGCTCTGCTTCAGATTCAATTCCTTTGGTTGTCTAAAAGATACCCCTTCTCTTCTCAATCCCTCACTATATATTGCAAACCCTTCTTTTTAAGTCGTAAAGTCCAAAACGCCCTTCTGGATCACTTTTGAGTAAAAATCATAAAAACATGAAAATCTGCGTAACAAGCCAACACGGGTCGTGTTGGGCAACACGGGTGCCCGTGTTGGCCCTCTGGATCCCTCAAAAAAACAACTTGCGCTCAGTAGAAGCAACACGGGTCGTGTTAGGCAACACGGGTGCCCGTGTTGCACCACTGCTTTTTCCACTTCTTCTTTCTTGACTGCCCAGCAACACGGGTCGTGTTCCTCAACACGGGCGCCCGTGTTGCACTGCTGATATTCTCTTTTCTTCTTTCTTTTGCTCTTTACCTCCGACATTTCTTGCACAGGGTCGCGTAAAGAATTTCCTAGATCTGAAGTATCATTGAACAACCAAACCAACGCATAAAATGGGAAAATAAACTCGAAAACTAACAAACGGATAAAACTTGCAAAAACAAACAAACTTGCTTAAACAGATTAAAAAGACTATACTATGACATTAAGCAGTGCGGAATACCTGGATTATCATCAGGAAAGTGACAAAGACATGGTGAGAATCGTGACCGATCAATAACTAAGTCTATTTTTGGATGGATTGAGTAAAAAATAATTAATATATATGTTATGAAAGTCAAAAATAAAATAAAATTGCTTGGAACAAAAAAATCTTTATAATTTTTTTGTATAAGAGTTTGTTTGGTAAAAATAGCGGTTGACTGATAATTTAGCTGATAATTTATGGGTGATGGCTGATAACTGATCTTATAGTTTATAGCTGATGGCTACGATTGATAGGTGATAAACTAATTTAAATGTTTGGTAAAATTAGCGGTTTAACTAACTTATAAATATAAAATGTTATAAAAGATATTTAATACATAATTATTTTATTTTAAATTAAAACAATTTATAAAGGATAAAAGTGAGTTTTTGTTAAAATAATAGGGATAAAAAAGGAAGAAAAAATGACAAGTTATAATTCATAAGCTAAAATGCTATTTGAAACAGCGTCTAGAAAATAAGCTATAGGCTTGTGGTGAAAATACAATTATCAAACAGATATAAATTATCATATGAGCTTATAAGCTATAAGCTTAAAAATGTGTCTTACCAAATAGAGCCTAAATTTATAATTTTGAAGATAATATTTTTGATTTTTTAACATTCAAAAGGCACAATTTTACATGTTATTTCTTTGAAAAATAAAAGGGTTTCTCTAACACTGAATCAAAGTACAAACACGCACTTTCAATTGTAACATCAATGAAAAACCCTAATATGGCCCCTATTTCTTCCAAAGTTATTGGCACACATCAAGGAGGATGTTCATCAAGCAAACTTGCATTTCTTCAAGGATAGTTGGACCCTACCAAACTAAAATTCTAACATTCTTATGTTAATCCCTAAAATCCAAGGAGCAAACATAATTTGCCAATTCAGGCCAATAGCTTTAAATAACTTCAAGCACAAAATCATAACCAAAACCATAGTTTACAGGTTACCAAAGGCCCTCCCTCACATTATTTCTCAATAGCAAAAGGCTTTTATACATGGAAAGAGTATTAGAGACTGCATTTTTCTCATTTTTGAGGTTGCTAACTTAACACACAAGAAAACATATCGAGGCAAAATTGCAATAAAAGTTGATATCTCTAAGGCCTTTGATACACTCAACTAGGTTTTTTTAATCAAGGTCCTACAAAGATTTGGTTTCATTGAGATCTTTTACAACTGGATTAGATGCATCCTTTCTTCTGCTCATCTGTATCTTTCTATCAATTATCAACAAATAGGCTTATTCACTTGTAAGCAAGGGGCTAGGCAAGGTGACCCCTTATCCTCATTTGCTTTTTTTTTCTTGCTGAGGAAGTTTTAAGCAGGGGCATCTCAAAGCTTACGTCTTCTCAAGAAATTCAGTTGATTAATGCCATTAGGAATCATAACATCCGTTCACACACTCTATACATTTATGATATTAAGGTCTTATCTAAAGGTAACATGGCATCAATAAATGTTATTTCAAAGCTCTTTAGGAGATAGGCCAACACATAAATCACTCAAAGTAAATTAAATATGATGGATCAATGACCAATCAGAAACACTATATGATTGCAACCAAGATGGGATTTTGCGCAGGCCACCTGCCTTTCCTCTATCTTGGTGCTCCTATATTCAAAGGTAGACCCAAATTCATTCACTTTTAGGTCATTGCAGATAAGATGAATCTCAAGCTTGCCAAATGGAAAGCTTCCCTTCTATCTATTTCTTGGAGACTTCTTCTTGTCAAAATTGTGATCCAATGTATGCCTATGCATACTCTTATAATCTATGCTTGGCCTATATCCTTAATGAAAGACATAGATAAATGTTGTAGAAACTTTGCTTGGATTTGTGACACGTCAACTAGTAAGCTTATCATTGTTACATGGAACAAATGTTGTAAGAGTTTAGAAGCTAGAGGTGTAACACCCCGAAAATTATAATTGATTATTTAATTGATTAATTAGACATTATTGGTGAATATATGTGATTTTGTGAAATGATGTGTGTCGTGACAATATGTTGTGGGGTAGTGGTGAAATTATAGGATAATTAAAAGTAATTATTTATTTAAATGATTTAGTTGAGAATTACTATAATTTAAATAATTGTCAGAAATTAAAATTAATTATTAGGATTCTTTTTAATATTTAAATTGGATAAATAAGAGTGGGAATAATGAAGATTAGTAAGGGTAAATGAGGAATACCATATTAGGGGTCTAAGGGTTATCTTAGTAAAAAGGGAGAAGAGAGAAAGAGAATCGTAACATTTTGGACGATTGCTCAGAGAGAGGAGAAACATAGAAGCGAGGAAGTGAGAAGAGGATAGGGCTTGAAGATTCAATCGCTTAGGTTTAGGAACCGTCAATCTCAAGTAAGGACGGAGTTCCGACTTTCTAAGGGATTGTATAATGGTTTGCATATGGGGTTTTGATCGCCTTGATTGTATGAATTTATCCATGAGATTGTTGTTCTTGTATGTAAACCTAAATGATGAATTGTTGACACATTTGTGGTTGAATTGATGTATTTTTTGTGTGTAAAGTGTGTAGAAATATCATATGATATCTGTTGGTAATTGTTGGAATTTTGAAATATGATTTTTGGGTGCCAATTTGGGGTTTTGGGGTGAATGAGATTGAGTTTCGTAGCATAAAAATATGGTTTTTTTGACTTTGGTACAGTGGTTACCGGTTACCACAATAGGATAACTGGTTACAGCTTGAAAATAGCGTTTATGGACATTTTAACAGGGTGTAACTGGTTACGACTTTGACGGTAATCGGTTACCGCTGTTTGAAAAATTCATAACTCTTAAACCGTAATTTCGTTTGGGTCCCCGTTTGAAGCGTTAGCAAGCTAACGTGATATTCTTTTAAATAAAAATGGTTTCAGGTTCTGAAAGCAAATTTATTTGGTGTGTAATGAGTTGTTGTGACATCGGTATATTATATCGGTGTTTGTGGTTTGATTAAGACTTTGAAAACTGATAACTCTTTACTCGGGTGTTCGTTTGACGCGCCGTTTGAACCTAAGGAAAGCTAAAAATACCTTATAATTAATAAAAATAATGTCAAATACATTAGGTAATTATTTAGTGGTGTTCGATTCTCTTCCATGCGAGGTTTTGTTTGTTATGTTGAGATGTGTGTATGCCGTTATGTGTGATGACATTGTATTGTTGTAATAATGTAATGTTGTGTTATTGTCATGGAATATAAAATGATGAGTGGACAACATGTTTTGTGACGATGATTATAATGATGATTTGATGCGAAGAATGTTTTTTGTGAAGATGATGTTGCAGGGATGATGATCCTATAAATTGCAGAATATATTGCTATGATGTCGTTGTTGTTGTTGGCATGAAAGGGATGAAGATAATGTTGAGGGCTTACGCTCTGGAAGTGTATAAATTCATTATTGCATTGTTAATGTTGAATGCATTCATATTTGAAGGCTTATGCCTTCTTGTTGGCCTGGATTGGCAAAAATGTTGAGGGCTTATGCCCTGTTTCTGAAGGCTTATGCCTTGTTGTTGACCTAGATTGGCAAAAAATGTTGAGGACTTATGCCCTGTTGCTAAAGGCTTATGCCTTGTTATTGCCCATTATTTGGAATTTTGGAGAGGACTTATTCCTTGTTGGTACCACATGCATTGAGTGTGTGAGTCGATCTCATTGCATTGCATTAATGTCGTTAGCTTAATAAATAAGTTGTGTGATTAATGTGTAAATTTTATGATGATTGTTTGGAATGGTGTGGATGTGTTAGATGTGGAATGTATGACTATGCATGATCATATGCTTAATATTATACATTCCTCTTAATTTGTTGAGATATCTCACCCCTTCTGTTTGAATGTTACCTCCACGTGGGTAACGTGCAGATAATCAAGATTAGCCCGCTAGCGAAGTAGCATGGAAGATGTTGCTCTTCGTCTTTATTTTAAGTTTGGCGTCATTGCTCTGATACGTAACACCATGGGGGGATGAATGCTTAGTTGGTCTTTTATTTAGTAATTTGTTTAGAGTCGTAGGAACTCCCTAGTTGTCTAAATAATTGATATTGTTTTGTTGGATGCAAATTGTGTTGAGAAATATTTACGATTCTTTTCCCGCTGTGTAACAAAAGTTGAAGTTGACTACTATGTGTGACCTTTTAGTTCATCTGTATATGTGTTATGTGTCTAATTAAATAATTGAACAGGTCTTTATATGTTTGAAAATGTGGCATCCTAATCGCATGTGTATTATTATATAACTGAAAAATATACTCTAATTTTATATTAATAATTGTCAGGAACTTAGGGTGTTACAACTTACAAGAGGTCTTGGGCTTAGATCTTTAACTTCTATCAATGAGGCCTCTAACTGCTTCAATGTTGGTAGATGGCCAATTCAGAGGATCATTGAGCTATAATTATCAAAGTTAAAGTTTTCAGGCCAAGTGGCCAAATCAGGCATCATATATCCTTTTCAAATATGAATATTAAGTCGAGAAAGCCTATAAAAAAATATACACCATCTATAGTATAATAATTATCACATTTGCAAAAACTTAACTTTTCTAAAATAATTGTGATTTATTTATTTTTAATGCAATGAAAATAAATTTTATTCAATTATGACTTTTAATTACTAGGTGCACCACTTTTAAATAATTAAGATTTTTTACTTTTTTTTTTATAATAATGAGCATCAATCATTACTTAATAAAATTATTTGTATTCTTTTTTTTCAATTATAACTTTTTTAATTTTTGTAAATTGATCAATTGTAACAACTTTTATGATAAAGTATGAACCTAGTAAATAAAAATAACTATTTTCACATTATTTTTTAATATTCTAAGAATAATATCTCACTTTTCCATAAATTTATAGATTAAAATTGTTATAATATAAAAATAATTTTTTATATATATTTTTAATATAAAAATATTTTATACAATCAATTAATTATCATAATCTTAAATAATATTTAATTTATAATTTAAATATGTATAAAATAATACATATAGATGTTTATGATACACTTATTGTATACATTTTCTTACAAAACAATATTATATATAAATTAAATTTAATATTTTTATTCATATGAATATTTACTTTTATCATAAATATAAAATTAAAAAAATAATTTAAAACAATTCAAATAATATTAATCAGATTATAATGTTGAAAAGAATAGTATTAAAAATTGAATCAAACATCATTTTAAGACAATTGTTTATATTTAAATAAATCTATTTTGGGATGGATTGAGTAAAAAAAATTAATATCTATGTTAAAAAAGTAAAAAGAAAAAAGAAAAAAAGAAATTGCATTGAAAAAAACTTATAACTTTTAGAATTTAATTAGTATGCACCGACAAGATAAAAACAGTTTTACACCGTGAGCGAATCGTGACCTTAAATATATATTAAATTTTAAATTTTATTTTAATTATTTATAAAATAATATTCATGAATAGTTGTAATATCTACTCTAAATTTTACACTGCATAGTAATTAATCTCTGACTTTTATTTTTTATTTTTATATAAAAGGCTCAATTTTACTTTTTACATGTTATTTCTCTGAAAAATAAAAGGGTTTTCTCTATAACTCTGATTCAAACTTCAAACACACACTTTGAACTGTAACATCAATGGAAAACCCTTCTATCATCTCTCGAACTTCCAACAATCATCATCACCAACTCTGGTTTGCATTTCTCATTTCCTTTCTCTTATTCTCACTCTTTCTCCGTTTCCATTACTCAAACACCTTTCAATCTCCCAACACTGTCACCACTTTCTCACTCAACACCACAGATTCCTGCCATGGCCGCTACGTTTTCATCCAAAACATCCCTTCTCGTTTCAACCAGTTTCTCCTCCAAAACTGTCAATTTATCACCAAAGGAAGCGACAAACCCAACATGTGTCCTTATATGAACAACATGGGTCTGGGTCCTGAGATTAAAAACGAAAATGTTAGTGATGTTCTTTTGACAAACACTTGGTATGTAACAAACCAGTTTCTGTTGGAGGTTATTTTTCATAATAGGATGAAGAGATATGAATGTTTGACGAATGATTCGGCTTTGGCTTCTGCTGTTTTTGTTCCGTCGTATATTGGTCTTGATATTAGTCGGTTTTTATGGGTGGCTAATCTTACTGTGAGAGATTCTTCTGGTTTTGAATTATTGAGATCGCTTGTTGAGAAGCCTGAATGGAAGAGAATGTGGGGGAGAGATCATTTTGTTGTTTCTGGTAGAATTTCTTGGGATTTTAGAAGACAGGCTGATGATTTGGCTTATTGGGGTAGTAAGTTTAGGTTTTTACCTGAATCTATGAATATGTCTATGTTAGCAGTTGAGGGTAGTTCATGGAAGAATGATTACGCGATACCCTATCCGACTTCGTTTCATCCGTTGTTGGATAATGATGTTTATGAATGGCAGAGTAAAATCAGGCATCAGAAGAGGCAATTCTTGTTTACTTTCACAGGTGCACCGAGGCCTGAGCTTGAGGATTCTATCAGAGGGAAAATCATAGAACAGTGTCGAGGTTCGAGTTTGTGCAAGTTCGTTGATTGTAGATATGAGAAATGTGATGATCCTGTTAATGTTATGAAAGTGTTTGAAAATGCGGTGTTCTCTTTGCAACCTTCTGGTGATTCTTATACAAGGAGATCAATTTTTGATTCGATTTTAGCCGGTTGTATTCCTGTGTTTTTTAATCCGGGTACAGCTTATTCGCAATACAAGTGGCATTTTCCGAAAAACAGAAGTGAGTATTCTGTTTATATACCAGTGAAGGATGTGAAAAAATGGAATGTTGATATTGGAAAAGTGTTGTTGAGGATTCCTGAGAATGAAGTGATTGCAATGAGAGAAGAGGTTATTAAGCTTATTCCGAAAATTGTTTATGCAGATCCTAGAGGTAAATTAGATAATTTTGAAGATGCATTTGATATAGCATTGAAAGGGATACTTGAAAGAATAGAGAATGTGAGGGAAGAGATTAGGAAAGGGAGAGATCCTAGTATTGGTTTTGCAGATGAAGATCATTATAAGTATACATTTTCTGATAACTAGATAGTGTTATGTCCATTCAATAATACTATTAGTTTAAGATTACAATTATAATATATACTGGTTTTTACTTGAACAGAAGCATTCATAGTTAAAATTTTACATATTTTATGATTTTTGTTTGGCTTACATTTATCATGTGAGTTTTTTTTACAGAGTTTAGAATTATTGTTTTGCCGACAGTAGAAGTTACTGTCTATGTACTTCAGCTACATGTTCATTTTGCCGACAAAAAATGGACAATGCTGAGAATTTAGAGGGTCATATTGATGAATAGAAGAAGTATGGTATGGGATGCATGTGAATGGCATGTAATGTAACATATGAAGTTTGGGTAGCATTTAATATAGTCACAGAGGTGGAGCTGAGAGAGGAGGACATAAAAGACCATGTGGATTCTAATTGGCAAATCCCTTATTACAGGCTTTGATTAAGGGTGATTTTCTATGACCCCAAAGATACCATTTCGTCCCTTTGTTGTCTTTTGACTAAAAAAGAATTGCAAAGACCACTTTTTTTGGGGTCAAAACTACTTTTCTTTTGCTAAAGGGTCAAGTGATAGTTTACTTTTATATTTATTTTACTCATCTACTCATGATGTTTATGGAATGACTTCATAGAATTGAACTTTAAGGATTAAAAACTAGTAATGCACGGGTTCTATGGTACGGGACGCGTATTTGTTTCAAATTTATATTTTTAATAGAAAATATATATATATATATATATATATATATATATATATATATATATATTAAAAGTACTTAACATTTTGTGGAAAAAATAAGAATAATTAACATTAAATTACATCTAAAAAAATTCATGAACAAAATTCACAGCACCAAAATTAAATTGTGTCTAAACAACCTTTTAAAACTTCATGTTCCCGTTAATAATCAATATTTTGATTAGTAACTTCATGTTCCCGTCGTTAATTTCAAAATATTTAGATCAGTAACTTCATGTTTCCGTTAATAACTACATGTTCATGTTAATATTAAATATTTTAATCAATAACTTCTTGTTCTCGTGAATATTCAATATTTTAATCAGTAACTTCAGGTTCCTGTTAATATTCAATATTTTGATCAGTAACTTCATGTTTCCCGTTAATATTCAATATTTTAATCACTAATTTTAAGTTCCCGTTAATATTCAATATTTTAATCAGTAACTTCAGGTTCCCATTAATATTCAATATTGTGATCAATAACTTTATGTTCCCGTTAACATTCTCTATTTTGATAAGTAACTGCAAGTTCACATTAATATTCAATTTTAATTAATCAGTAACTTCAAGTTACCGTTAATATTCAATATTGTGATCAGTAACTCCATGTTCCCATTAATATTTACTATTTTAATCAGTAACTTCAGGTTCCCGTTAATTTTCAATATTGTGATCAGTAACTTCATTTTTCCATAATATTCAATATTGTGATCAGTAACTTTATGTTCCCGTTAATATTCAATATTTTGATCAGTAATTTCACATTACCGTTAATATTTAATATTTTAATAGTTGATTAATTTTCATATTTAAATATTTGAATTAATAGTTTCATTGTTCTATTTTATATAATTTTCATATTAGAAGAAAATAAATTTATTAAAATTTTATTGCATTTATTTTTTCTTTGCCAAATAATAATTATCATCCAAAAAATTATTAACAAAATGATTGCATTCAATAGGATTTGATACTAATAGAATTTGACTATAAATAATAGTAGTATGTTACAATTGAATAAGTAGTACACTTTTTTTTCGTGTATATATATATATATATATAACATATATTTGTGAAATAACATCAATAACAAATAATAATTTTTCTAATATTTATTTGTGCAAACATTATTTTAATTGCATAAATTTTATTAATGACATATATTAATATAATAATATTTTGAATCATATAAATTAAAGTAATGATAAGTGACACACATTTTTGTATTTTATCCAATAACACATCTTTTCAAGTATATTTTTAAATTCATTTTAATTGAAATATTTTTTTAAACTAAAAATATTATTATTTTCTTAAAAAATATTGTATCTTAAAATAAAAATTATTTCAAATTATATTTCTTTGTTATTAATATTCAATTACTAAAGTTAATTTTTAAAAATTAAATACTATTTTAAATGTAAATTAACAATCATTTAAAATCATCATAATAATTTTTTATTAAAAAATAATTTATTGGAATATTTTGATTAATAATTTATTAGAAATAATAATAATAATGATAATAATAATAATAATAATAATAATAATAATAATAATAATAATAATAATAATAATAATAATAATAATATAAAAAGTGAAAGGTGAAAAGTGAAAAGTGAGTTGGAAAAGTGAAAAGTGAAAAAAGTGGAAAGTGAAAAGTGAGTTGAAAAATAAAAGATGAGTTTTAAAAATTAACAAAAGACATTTTTTGCCTTCAAATTTATTATTTAGACTAAAATATTAAAAATGTATTTTTGTGATTTTTAGAACAACAAATTTTCTTATATTATAGATTATAAAAGTGAAAAATTTGGCTAGCAAGGCCAATAGAACCAACAACCCTTAAGAAACACCTAAACCAAGGGCCAATAGAACCAACAACCCAACACCTAAACCAAGGCAAAACAAATGATTATTTCCTACATACTAAAAATAATCACTTTTTTTAAAGCAATAATGAGCCGAACCAAATAATGTTTGGTATGTTATGGTAATCTGATAGTACCCTAGATGAAATTAATGGTAGAATTCAAAATAACTCCACCTATATGTTGGTCTTAATTTGTATTCTGATTACTCTATTTATAATTGGATTGTTTTGTGCTAGGAGAAAAATATTTTTTAAAAGAATTAAAATTAAAAATTTATGGTGACGTAAATCGAAAATCTCCAAAATAGCAAAGAGCATAACTAGAGTAAAAGACAAAACAAATCGTGTTCATTAAGCATTAACCAAATATGCATCCCCTCCATATCCATATCACACATAAATTAGTTTATAAGATACCTAAATTAGTTTATTCAATTTGGATATCTCATAATAGCATAAATTGATAACACAGAGTATTATAAATAGTAGTCTCAAGTTTTTTTAAATGCTCTAATAGATTAGTTGTAGTTTAATTATAAAAAAAATAAATAGAGACTATACCTAACTATAGTTTGACTGTTATAAATATTTTAGTTAAATATGTTTTGGTTCTTATAAATATTGCATATTTCGTTTTTAGTCCTTCTAAATGTTTTCTTCAAAGAATTGTTCCTTAAAAAATTTGCAGATTTCGTTAATTTTTTTTGTTTTGTACTATCAAATTGTGTAAGTATTCTTGTCTCAAATTGTGTATGTTATGGGGTATGCCCAAAGGTGTATCCAAGAAGGGAGGCCCAAGTAAAAATACAAAGACACGTGCTCCTGACGAGGCTTCTGTTCAACCAGATGAGGCTTTTGCTCAAGTTTCTATGACTTTTGCAACAACTACTAATCAACCTGTAACACGAGTTTTTGTATGTTCTGATGAGGCTATAAGAAGGTATTTTGGGATAGAGCCTGATGCCTTGGCAACACTGCTGAATGATAAAGATAAAATGGAATTGAACCACTCAGTGTTGACACTAGTCCTGTAAAACCACAAGTTCTGTCTAGATAGTCTGCTAGTGCCAACCCAATTAGTGTACAACAACCTAATGTTGTTAATCCAATGCCAACTGTCAAGCCAATGCCAACTGTCATAACATTCATTGGTAAAAAATCTAAGGTGCATAAGTCTACTGTCAGAACGTTCTTTGGTCCAAAACCAAAAGTGCCTACGTCTACCGCCTCTCCAATGCCAACTGATACCAAAATGGAAATGGCCAAGCATCCATTTACAAGCCAACTATGAGTAATCCTATAATTTACCAATTTATACCAACTGATAGTGTTTGTTGTTTTATGTTAATTTATTTAGTAACATTATGCTTTGATTACAAGTGAAAGGTTTGATTCCATCAAAGAAAAATGCCAAGCATATTGAAATTCCAAAAAGGAAGAGCGGTCGACTTAGGACATTGAAAACGCATGACATTGTGTGATCAAGGAAGCATGTTGAGGATCCACTTATGATTCCTAAAGAAGATATAAATGTTGGCAGTGTTAAGGAGAAGAAGTCTTGGAATGACATCGAGAAGAGCTTGACTCAGTGAATTTATGCTATAAAACATGTGGTTTTTAGTTCATTATGTACTCTTTTGTTATGGATAAGTTCATTATGTACTCTTTTGTTTTGGACAAGTTCATTAAGCACTTTTTTGTTTTGGACAAGTTCATTATGTACTCTTTTGTTTTGGATAAGAATCTTAATGTAATATCAAATGTATGTACTCTTTTGTGAGGAACATCAAACTTATGTTTTTTCTAGAAGTTCTCGTATGAAATATGTTATTTGGAACATCTATCTTGCTATGTTGAAATATATGGTATGAAAATTGTAACAATTATGCCAAAGATTCATTAACCAATGATACATTACTAATACATTAACACACTAACCAGAGATACATTAATCAAAGATAATTTAACCAAAGACACATAACTGACACATTACCACACAAAACATTACTGAATAACATTACTGGTACATTTCATCAACAATTACATTTCAAAACAAAATAGACATTAAACATCAAGGAAATTACAAAACACAATATTTTCATTTTTCCAGAAATTTCCTCTGCATTGAGTTTAGTCTTCAAATTTTTGTTCTTCTTCTTTGTACTCTCACACCAATGCTAGAATGGACCAAATAAATGGAGAGTATTTTGGAGATGTCCATTTTAGAAGAGGATGATACATGTGATTTGTTCATATGGGATGAAGACATTGGAGATAAATCTGGAAATCAAGATGGGAGCATGTTCAAGTCAGAGTTTACACATGAAGATGAAAAAATGCCTTTCGATGAGCTTAACTTCAAATAACCCATTGAATATAAGAGACGAGACGAAACAGATAAGGAGATGGATCAGATTTCCTTTGGCAATATCATGAAGGGAGACGACAAAGATAAAGAAGACGAAAGCTAGATTAAAATCGAAATGTGCAAAGTCAATTATTGATAAGATTTTCTTTGGCTATACAACATGAAATATCTCAAATAATATATTTTAATCACCATAAAATAAAATAAAATGAATTTAAATATACACGTAGACTGTCATACCATTCGTTATTCCCATTTAACGTTAGAGACCAATTCTATGGATGGAAATTTTTTTAAAGATCATTCTTTAAAGGAAATATTTAGAGGGACTAAAAACGAAATCTGCAATATTTATATCATTTTAACAGTTCTCTATATTTTTCATCCAAACAATGAAATTTAGTCAAGTCATTTTCAATTCCTTAACAAAAATTACTTTCTCTCATTAAAATATTTCATCCAAACACACTCTTAATGTAAAATGGTAAAACCCCGTCCATTGTAGAAAAATAGAATTACAAAAATCTCTTGATACTAGTGGCTATCTTTCCATCTCCCTAAACTCAAAGTCAAATATTTCATCCAAACACACTCTTAATATAAAATGGTAAAACCCTGTCCGTTATAGAAAAATAGAATTACAAAAATCTCTTGATATTAGTGGATATCTTTCCATCTCCCTCAACTCAAAGGGAATTCAATATCTCTCAATTCTTATTTAATTGTGATAAAAACAAAACTCTCTTTTTCTCTAAATAATTTTGTAAGAACCATCTTTCTCATTATCACTCTTGAATTACATTTACTTCTCTTGAGATGGTGAAACACTAAGAGTGTGTTTGGATGAGGTAATTAGAAATTTTAAAGTAATTTAAAATTCAAAGCAATTCAAAAGATTCAATTCAAATCCTTTCATTTTTAAATTGTTTTGTTTGGATAGAGTATTAAGATAATTCATTGTTAAATTTTTGGTGTCATTTTGTATAAAATTCAAATTCTTTGGTTTTTGGTGTCATTTCAAAATGATTAAATTTAACTTAAATGAAATACTCCATAAATTTCCATCATTTTAACAATTCTTCATTTTTGTATCCAAACAATGAATTTTGGTCAAATCATTTTAAATTCCCTCAAAATATTAGTTTCCCTCATTAAAATGCTCCATCCAAACACACTCTAAAAGAATCCATCTTATAAAATTCAAGCGAGATAGTGGATAATTAATTCTTAACTTTGTAAATTAATTCTTAACTTTGTAAATTTCATTTCAAATTTTCTAAATTAAATGTATAGTTTCCAGATTAAAAGAAGAAATTCAAAGACCATGAAATGTCCATTCTCCTTTTTCTATGCGTTGGAATTCAAAACCATGAAATGTCCATCCTTTTTTTTGTATGCCTTGGAAATATTGTGATGACCTGACTATTGTAGATTAAGTTAAAGGTCTTGACTGAAGCAGACTGCTAAGCAGGAGACAACAAACAGGAGAGGATCTGAATCCAGTACACCACAAACTAGACGTAAATTGAATGAACCGGATTCAATTCAAATTCAAATGTAAGTAATACTTTAATTTCCGCAATTTTCTTAGAAAATCAATCTCTCTAAACTTATCAATATAATTTAGAAAAACAAATTTTTTCTCATTTGGATTAAAGCTATTTTTTATCAAAAATAGAGGAAAGAAGCTATAGAAATGACATTGGCAGCATACCAAACATGGCCTTTCACCTATGCTAAGACCAAAGGCTTATTTGGCCTTTAAAAGCATTACATTTATTAACTTGTATTTCTGATACATGTAACAGTGCTTCATAGACTAGTAATCTAGAATTCTAATCTATTACAAATCATTGAAGAAGAACAAGTACATTATTATTCTAGTGCTGTTTATTTCAAATTTCAACTGTATCAAAGATACATTTCATTCACTCATACAATGAAAAGATGATATGATAAATAACGCTTATGGATTTAATGATGATAACTAATGCTTATTTAAATCCATATATCTGAAGTGCAGTCACCACCAGGATATCTCATCTCATGAGCAAGGGCAGGACCATCAGGCTCAGCTCCAAAGTCCACAAAGAAGTCCGGGTTGATTTTCAGACCACCTTTCTCAGTATCAACATCAACCTGTAAAATATGAGCTCCCTGCTCTATAAGCTTTGGATAAAACTGTTTATCCCAAGCACTGAATAGTGAGTTGGTAACATACAGCCTCTTCCCATCTAAGCTCAATTGAATCATCTGAGGACCCCCTCTTAGCTTATTCCCCTGAAACATCAATATTACATACATCAGACACTGACACGTGTTGGACACTGGACGAATCGACTATCTGGAGTGTCAGTGCTATATACATATAGACTATTTCACAAAGACAGCACAGGAGTAGTACTAAGTTTAAAATACCTGAATCTCTGGAACATCAACTTGCCAAGTTTCACCGTCGTCCTTAACAGCAACGACAGGGCTTCCTTTCTGGAAAAGGCCACCAACCCATAATTGACCGGTTAGTTTAGGATTTTTGACATCCTCAATGTTATACTGTCTTATATCGCCATGAAGCCAGTTTACGAAGTACAGAAACCGGTCATCAAGAGAAATCAGAAAATCAGTTATAAGCCCGGGCATTTCAGGAAGAAACCAGTTTTGCACTTTCAATGGTTCCACTTGTATCACAATCTGCAAGTAAAAAACTTAGTCTGTAAGTATTATTGATGATTTTCATGATCCATTTTGTGTTTTAAAAGAGAGTAGATATTAAAATCTTTTCAATATACCTCATGGCCCCATGATTCATCTTCTTTCTTGAAAAATCGTATCATGTTACTTGACAATGCACTCCCAACAAAACCTGTATCTTTAGCGGGATCATGAAGGAACCTAATCTGCATTCATAATCAGAACGAAACAGAAAACAAACAGCTCAAACAATTAAACTGTAGACAGTGGATGTACAGGATTGAGCTAGTTTAGATATCCAAAACGGTTCAAATTTTAAAACATTGTTTGAGATACAAAGACAAAAGAAAAGAAAAAATGCATTTGAAACATCTCGCAGAGTATTTTAAACAAAATATCTACCTCCAAAGGTAAAAGCCCTTTTTCACCAAGGTCCAGTGTTTGTCTCAGTTCGCCCCCGGGCCAGTTGTATATATGAAGATGCCTCCCATAGAGTCCATCAGCAACATGCTGCAAGTTAAAGCCCTGTCTAAAGGCCTTAGGAGCACCCCATGATGTGCTAATCATAGTATTGAATCGCGGTTGGTACCAAAAGTCGTATCCAAACAATGGACTGTGACCTGGTTTCTCCCACCTTCAAGATACAAAACAATATAATTAAAAAAACAAATAAATGCTAAATAGAGCTATTGCGGAAGATGCAACATCATACAATGCTCGATCCCGTGAACATTTGCAGCATGTCAATAAGCATTCTTTTAACCTTACCTTCCTTTCACATTAAACTCGGAATCAAGAAGAAGAAAACCATTTCCATCAGCATTTCCTTCTTTATCTCCGATACACGAGATCATAATTTCACCAGAAGCCAGGCAATGAGATGTGTGTGGATAAGCTAATCCAGTCTTCTCCGCGATATCTGCAGGCTCGACAACTTTGTACAAAGATGGAGCCCTTGGATCTGTTTTTGTGTCAACCACATGTATACGACCTGATCTGCAATAGCAAAAAGTTCATTTTAGTTTACATCACAAGATAGTTAAAATAAAAAACACATACATGTAGTTATGTTCTAACACCAACGCTTCTGATAGAATATTTCTAGTTATCAGAAGCTTAGGTGTTAATGACGGGGACATAAGCTTTAAAAAATACAAGTGATAGAACCTAACTACATGAGAGAAAGCAGGTAGAGAGCCTTACGTAAGTCCAGGTACGATGAGAAATCTTCTCTGAACAGACGGGTCACCATGGCAAGAACTGCAAGAATTCCAACCAGTATGATGCAATTCATCACCAACATTTGGAACGGGTAGTCTGTGAATCACTTTCGAAAAAGTTGGAGAGTTTGGATCCACATCAACTGTAGCCAAATAATCAGGCTTCTCAATTCCCGTCCCTGTATTCAAAATTCAAATTCATCAAATTAAACGAAGCACAGACACCCCGAACACAACAAAGTCAGGTATCAAGTACATGTGGTGTCATAGAATTAAACATTCTTTTATGAAAATTACCAAAACTCAATCAAACAATAAGACAAAACAAAGATGCATGCAAATCATATACAAAAAAAAAATCAATTAATCAATTATAATTCCTAAATGAAACCAGAAACCCCGACGAACACACAACACATACAGGTGTCTGACATGAACACATTTTTTTCAGAGGTGTCGGGCTACAGAAAATTAAACCTTCTTTTACGAAAATTTCCAAAACTCAATCAATAACACAGAACAAATGCATGCAAATCATAAGGGAAAAAAAACCAATTAATCAACTATAATTCGTTACCTGTGTAAATAGCAGTGACATAAATAAGAGTTTCTCTTGGACCCTTAATGGCATCAAGAGGGGTAGCATAGCCTGGCCCTGATTTGCAGCATCCATTCTCTGCCATTTTTTCTCTGAGAAAAATTTTAGGAAGAAAAGTGTGGAGAAGATTTATGAGATAACCTCGAAGAGATGGTGACAGAAAGAAACAACGTTGTCGCGTATATAACTCGTGACTGTTGTGTATGTATTGGAACAGTAATCTCGTCTTTGTACATATTCGCGACAAATTTATGTCTAGAATCGATGTACATTAATTAGTCTAACATGACATTATTATGACCAAAATTAAATGCATTTAAAATTTGAAATTTTGTTCCTAATTAATTTTTTAGTTATGTTTTTCTGTAGTATTAAATGTTTTCATGTTTGTTTTATATTGGAAATAAATATTTTTTTGAAAATTTTAAATAATTTTTGTGATTATCAATATTAAATTTTATTTAATTTATAAGATATTTTACGATGTTAGTCAATTATACTAGTAGACTATTCAAAATATTTGACTAATAGTACTTCTCTGAAATGGCAGATACCAAGAAATTTGAGGTTTTCAAATTGAAAAATACTTATATGAACGCAATCATAACACATGGATTTACACGCAACCAATCATATTGTTTTATTAATTAAAAAATTAAAATAAAATTGTCTCTATCCTCCATTAAACCAACCACTTCATTATGACAATTAAAAACGAAATTAAATTTTAAATAATTTTCAATTTTCTTACTTTTTATTGGTTATTCCTAAAATTATATATTTAGGTTCGTATTCATGCAAGTATTTCTCTTAAAATTGAGACTAAAAGCATCAATTTTTTCACTATTATTTTGTTTGTAAATTAAGTTTAATATATTTTAAATTTTGATTTTTTAATAAAAACAAAAATAAATTGTAAATATTTTATCATATAGTATAATATATGTAGGAATAACACCAATCTGAACGGGTACATATTTTATCTGTTCATGTCTAAACCTAAATTTCAAAGCAATTTCTATTACCCGTTTCGATTCTCAACAGAGTGAAGATTTAAAATTCAAATAAGTTCGGGTCGGAGTCAGATATTTTCACTCCACCACCATCTATATAATAAAAATATTTATTTTTCCCACATCAAATTACATTATAAATAATAAAATAATCTTAAAAAATTACATACATGTATTTTTATATTTCAAATATTTTAATACAGGTTAAAATATCAAAAAATTGATTATGTATATTTAATATTTTAACATAAGTTTTTCTTTAATTCTCTGTACTCACGTCTCTTTACAAGTGTATTTTTATTGACAAGATATCCAAATCTCATCTCAATAGATTATATTTTATAAATTTGGTTTATGGTCCAAAGTAACATAACATGTTTGTTATGTATATCTTATTTACATACATTGATAATATATATTTTATAATATATATATATATATATATATATATATATATATATATATATATATATATAAATGACATCAATAATAAATAATTTTTTTAATATTTAATTATGCTAACATTATTTTAATTGTATAAATTTCAATAATGACATATATTACTATAATAATATTTTAAATCATATAAATTAAAGTCACTTATGACACACATTTTTGTATTTTATCCAATAACATACATTTTCAAGTATATTTTTAAATTCATTTTAATAGAAACAATTTTTTTATCAAAAATTATTATTATTTTTTTAAAAAATATTGTATCTTAAAATAAAAATTATTTCAAATTATATTTCTTCGTTATTAATATTAAATTACTAAAGTTAATTTTTAAAAATTAAATACTATTTTAAATATAAATTAACAATTATTTAAAATGATCATAATAATCTTTTTATTGAAAAATAATTTATTGGAATATTTTGATTAATAATTTATTAGAAATAATATTAATAAAGTAATAAAAAGTGAAAAGTGAAAAAGTGAAAAGTAAAAAATGAGCTGGGAAGTGAAAAGTGAGTTGGAAAAAATCAACATATTTTTTGCCCATAAATTATTAATTTAGACTAAGATAACAAAAAGGTATTTTTGTTTTTTTAGGGTTAATACTTATTTTCACTCCTGCCATATGGGGTTGGTTTGAAAAATCCTCATGTAAAAAAAATTGCAAGAATTCCCCTAATATTTGAAGATTCTCTCGTTTTAAACATTGTAAAATATTTGTTTCTAAAACCAACCTTGATATTTGAAGATTCGGTCATTTTGAACCCTACAATCTTGTAGATTATGTCATTTTAAACCCTCTGGAATATGACGGACAAGGTTGGTTTTACTAAAAAAATAATTTACAGAGTTTAAAATGATAGTCTTTCAAGTGGCAAGGTTGGTTTCAATAATAAATTTTTTACAAGGTTTAAAACGAGAAAATCTTCAAATGCTATGGGAATTCTTGCAACTTTTATTTTGGCAGAGGTTTTTCGAACCAACCACATATGGCAGAGGTGAAAATATGTATTAACCCTTTTTTTATAAGCAAAATGGATATTTTTGTGATTTCTAGAACAAAAGTTTTATAATAATTTATTAGAAATAATATTAATAAAGTAATAAAAAGTGAAAATAGAAAAGTGAAAAAGTGAATAGTAAAAAATGAGTTGGAAAGTGAAAAGTGAGTTGGACAAAACCAACAAAAGATTTGTTTGCCCCTAAATTATTAATTTAGACTAAGATGACAAAAGAGTATTTTTGTGATTTCTAGAACAACAAATTTTCTTATATTATAAATTAATAATTTATTAGAAATAATATTAATAAAGTAATAAAAAATGAAAAGTGAAAATTAAAAATGTGAAAAAGTAAAAAGTGAGTTGAAAAAGTAAAAAGTGAGGTAAAAAAATCAACAAAATATATTTTTGTCTATAAATTATTAATTTAAATTAAGATAACAAAGGAGTATTTTTGTTATTTCCAGAATAACAAATTTTCTTATATTATAAATTAAGAAACTAAATTGAACCCAAGTTAAATTTAAATGACTAAAAAGAGTATTTTTTTTAAAATTTATGATGATGAATTATACTCCCTCTGTTCCAAATTATAAGAGAAAATTATTTTTTAAATTCATCGAATAATTAATGTATTTGGTCTATATAAAGACCAGATACATTAATTTTTCAATGAATCTAAAAAGTGATTTTCTCTGGGGGAGTATGTGTTAATTTAACTTTGAATGAAATCGTGTCATCACAAACTTATGGAGTATCTAAATGGCCGAAAGCTGATAAGGATTGCACGATAGATAGATGTTTGTTTGACAGTGTTCAAGATAAGAAGTGAGAAAAATATAGTAATTTTCTCCAATTGAAAGTGAGCATGTGGGATCGAAGTTTGTCGTATATGTAGAATGTAAAAATAGACTTGAATTGAAGACATTATAAAAAAGAGAAAAAAAATTCAAGAAATACATCTATAATATTCTGACAAAAAGAAATACATCTATAATAAAATAAAAATAAAAATGACGGAAAGTTTGAAACTACTCATGTCTTGAGTGGATGTGGTTGACGGCAAATTCATGGGCATTTTTCTTACATATGCCTGTGACGTGTAGTAAAGATGATGATGATAATATTATCTTCAAAAACTTTAATTAAGTACTTCCTCCACTCCACTATGATCCTTCACATTATTTCACTTAAATTATGAAAAGTGTATAAAAGTTAGAGAATATCCTTTTTATTCTAGTTATTTTGTCATATTTTGATAATGGTGAAATTTTTATTAATATGATGATACAATTAAAAAAAGTGTATTGAAAATTGAAACGAGTCATTTATTTTGGGATATCACTTTATTTCAAATAGGTCACTCATAGGTTTGGACGGTCTACAGGAGCCTATAGCTTAATCTAATTAAGGTTAGTCAGACCTAATTAACAAAAATGTCATAGTTAAGCTTTTTTACAAGTCTATTTAATTAAATAGGTCAGACTTAAGCTATTAAAAAAATTTATAAAATATTATAGATCTACCTATATTTTTATATATATTAAAAATCGATTAAATATGCTGCATATATATTAGAATAAATGTTAAATATGTAGGCCTATATATGGATATATAGTCCAGCCTATAAGATTTTTTAAGTAATATGAATTAATTGAAAACCTTAATAAAAAAAGACTTTTAAATAGACTTTTAAGGCAGACTGAGCTTTTAAGATCAGACCGGACTAAAAAAAAATCTATAGTAAATCATAAGCCAAATTCAAACTTTTAAAATTCATTGTATGTCATACTCAAACCTTGTAAAAATTAACCTAACCTATTTCATTCCTATACATGATTTTCTTTCACACAGTAAAAAAATTAAATTTATGGTATGAATTGGACTATGTAGGTCACTCAAAAATTAAAAAGTGTTTAGAACTTACTTGAAACTTCCAATAAGCTCGCGAGATACTTGATGCTCCATACTTAGAAACTTCAACTGGCTCTTAAGGTTACGGTCAATATTGTCACTATCATCCCTTTCAAAATACTCAGAATTATAGAAACTATCCTCGTTATTAGGTAAAAGACTGTAAATGGTACCCTCTCTTTCATAAAAAAATGTCCTCGTCACTCTCATCAGTCTCAAAACCCTTAGGAAAGTGATCCAGGAACTTGTTTATAAATACTATAATGAAAGGGACATAGGAGGTTGTCGCGAGATATTTGAGCAAATAGGATCGTCCAGTTCCTATAGAACCTATCACTAAAATACCCCTAGGAGGGGATAGGGCTAAACGTAGCGAAAAGGGTTTCCCATCAGATGGGAAATCCAAACAACTAGCCCCACACGGGATTTCTGAATAAGTGATTGTCTGATAATGAGCCAGGAATACCCGCCTTTCTGCTAAGCAGGATGTATTGAACTCATAATTCATTAGATCCTTTTTATGAATGTCCATTACATATCGTTAATAAATTGTCCCCGATTGCTCAATCATTTGATAACCAGATTTATTCTTTGATAAATTATCACTATTAGTCAGACTCAATAAAATTTGATCCATCCTTTTTTATAACGTTAAGGTAGAGAACTGAAACAAGAATTCTCTTTCTTTATCAGCAATCATATCACTAGTCGAGATCCAGGATTCTATTTTATCATCAATCCAATCACTATTCATGTTTTTTCTTTTCCTTATCAATGAATAAATTGCTTTACTTGTATGACTTAAATGTCCCGTATTTCTCAAAAACGCGATTCGATTGATGGGATTTGGTATAATACTTATGAGATCCATGAGATTAAAACCTTTCTTCTTTGAATGTATGGATTGGACCCCATAAGCAAAACCACCATCCCTTGGGATGTTGCCGCCAGAAGCAGAACCTTGTCTTTCTTCTAGAAAATTTCCTAATTGTTCTCGAGCAACTCGAAAGATATCCTTTAACCAGAAAGAATTTTGTTCTAATATAGGATATCTATCCAGAAGTTTTTGCAATTCCATGATGTACGATGGAATCATCAAAGATTTGACCTGTTCGAACTCTGTCTGTAACTCATTAGAGAATCGAGAAACAAAGAAAAGATGTGTATGAACTAGATATCCAGTAACAAGAATAAGTAAAAGGATTGAAAACAGGAACTCCTCCATATTTAGTGATCTAAGATGTGTCGATATGAAAGGTGACTCATCTTTTGTGTGAAAAAGATCTCCGTACACCTCTACAAGATAATTATGTAAACACTTACTCGAAATCTCACTTATAATATTCCACCGATGTGAAAGACACAGTTTTTTCGGAAGAATTCCCTTGTATCCATGCCTAATATTATGAAAAATAGATACAATTTTTTTTAAATTTAGGACTCCTCCTTAGTATCGCAAAATGGTCTGAAAAAGTATCTAAGAATATTTGTAACATCCCGATTTTTATTAATATTTTTATTAATTATATTAGTAATTATATTATTTGGTGTTTTTAATAATTGCTTATTTATTTAGTTATTATGTGATATAATAATTATTTGAAATATTTAATTGTATGTGTGTTTGTGTTATTTGGGTTGATTAAGTTGTATGAGAGATATAGCTAAATGGGCCTAAGTGATAGATTGGTGGGTTAAGCCCAATTTACATAAGTGAGATAGTAAGAGAGGTTAGGGTTTTAGAGGTTACTATTTTCATTTGGGGGAAAATATAGGAAGAATAGAAAAGAGGCAAAAGGGAAGAGAACAATGGTGGAAGAGAAAAGCTAGAAGAAACTTCATTTTCGCAGCAAGTTTCAGCATTGAGTCACCTTAGCAAAACGGATGTATCTCTCAATCCAACCGTTGGATCGTCGCGTGGTTTTGACACAACGTTCCTGACTCATAGAGGTAAGTTCTGACCGGAGCGATTTTGATTTTGAAGATTTTAAGTTCGTCTGATAAGCTGATTTCCGAACTGGTTTTTAGGTGTGTCTCCAAATTATGTTTGAAGGATTTATTTTGGAGAAAAGCTTAGAGCTATGGTGAAAGATTTCATATTTGCCAAGGTAAGAGTGGGGTTCTTTCATGCTAAAGGGTTGTATGATAGTATGTTATAGTGGGTTTAATTCTATACTTTGATATCCATGTTCTTCTATGTTGCAATTTTGGGTATTTGATGATTTGTTGGAATGTGATGATATAAATGTGATAAGTTGTGTGCAATTGATAATCTATGTGTATTAGATTGTTATGTTTGTTGTGAGTAAACCATTGATAGTGAAATATTGGGTTTTGTTATAGAATTGGAAAATAATGGAATAGAAATATAATAGTTGAATTGAAATTAATATAGTTTAATTATTAATTGGATAGTTAAATTATTAGTTGAATTGATTCCAATAAGTCTATGTGATTGGAATATACTTGGACTTGGACCAATTATTCGGTTTATCGGTAAATTACGGTATTTTGAGAAATTGTTTGTAATTTTGTTTTGGCTTGAATATGTATGTTGAGAAATATATATTGTCATGCCAATGATCTTGTTTTGATATTGATTCTTTATGGTTAGTTGGTTAGCATTAATTCTAATTACTAATTGCTTGATGTTGAAAATGTGTGTTCATGTATAATTGACAAAAATGAGAATTAACATGAGATAGTATGATTACTAGTGTTAATTGGATTGTGTGAATCGTAATTGATTAATTGGCCTCTCATATGTGAATGATGTGTGTGTGTTGTGAATGTTGTGTACAATTGGTGGATAATTCATAGAGTTGAATTGTTGTGATATGTGGAAAGTTAAGATGGTAGAGATGATCTTAATTGCATATATTTGTGAGATTGTACATACATTCATATCATAGTGTGCCTTGAAACATAGGTGGAATTGCTTTGAAACACAAGCGTGGCTTGGATTCTAGAGTGAATCGGAAAGCGGTAAACTATATGTTTACATTTGGTGGCTTTGGTCTTGTCCGGATCTGAAGCGTGGCTAGATTCTATATGAATCGGAAGCGGTGGAACTTTGGGTCCATATTGGGTACCACATGCATAGAGTCACATGTCTTGCATTGAGTTACATTGGAGTTATGTGATGTTTGAATATATGTAATTATGTGATTAGGTGATTGTTATGTGTGCATGAGATGTGATAATTAAATTTGGTGATGTTTGATACATGATTTTGGTGATATATGTAAATGAAACGTATATGATGAGAATGCAAATATATATATATATATATATATATATATATATATGTATGTATATATATATGTATTAATGATATATGTATATATGTGGAATATATGAACCATGTTTTGCCATTGTTGATAGTTGTATTAATTTACGTTGTGATTATGAAGTATATGTTATTATGTGCTTGAATGACATACTTGTAAACTTGAATACATTGTTATAGTTGATAGTTAACATTATTGTTGTGATGCAAATTGCTTATATTGAGAAGTGGTGAATTGTGTATGATTTTATCTTTGCTATATGTATTATCATACTTTCCTTTATAATGTTTGATATCTCACCCCTTCTGCTGATGTTTCCCCTACCATGGGAAATGGGCAGGTACTCAAGTATAACTATGGAAGTTTGTAGGTTCATCGTATCCAGTTGGTGTGTCGCTCTGATACGTAGCACTCGGGGGTTGTCTATATTGTTGTTTCTATGTTGTTCATGTTTTAGTTGTTGAGTTCCAAATTGGATAATGAGAAGTACTGTGATGTTTGAAGTTGTTTCTGATTAAATAAGATGATTTGTTTATAAAGCCGAATGTTATGATTCCGCTGCATATTAAAATGAAGTTGGTTTATCTAAGAGCTGTTGTAAGTTGTTTTGTGCTTCTCTGAGATTAAAGTGCTATGTATCTGTTTATGAGTTGTTTATATGAAGTAAATGTGATATCCCAAATGCTTGTTGATAGTTTTTAAAATACTCTGATTTCTCGCATGATATTTTCGGGTAGAATTTGGGGTGTTACATTAGTGGTATCAGAGCCTGGTTGGTCCGTCCGGCCAAGTTGTCGAGTCAGTTGATTTGTGTGACAGTTGAATGATGTTAGTGTTTTATTCCTTAGTACGCGACATGTGTGTGAAACACTGTTGGTACTTGTTCGTTTTGTTGCAGGGTTAGTTTGAGCGAAGTAGGGAAGAAGCTGTGCTTCTTGGATATGTTTCAGTTGTAAGTTATTGGTGCAATATATTTCTTAAGGAGACAGAGCAAGCAATGTAGAAGTTTGTTGGTTTCCGAATTCGAAGGTAACATGGATTTAAGATTTTGGTTGTTTAACAAGTCGGAACGTCTTGGAATAAGGACAATTGTTATAAGATGGAATTTACACTACAACGAGGAAGGGCTTTTACAGCGCTTTTTTTGGCCTTTAACAGCGCTTTAAAGCGCTGCCAAAGCCAGCGCTGGCATAGGCTACGAAAGCGCTTTTAAAAGCGCTCTGGTAGGCCCCCTTATAAGAGCGTTTTTCTGGAAAAAGCGCTCTTGTAGGCCCCCCTTTAAGAGCGCTTTTCAGGAAAAAGCGCTCTGGTAGGCCCCCCTTTAAGTGCGCTTTTTCCAGAAAAGCGCTGTGATAGGCCCACCTGTGAGAGAAAAAATTAAAAAAAAAAAACAACATACTAAAGCGCTTTTGTAAAAGCGCTCTTATAGGGTGGGCTTTAAGAGCGCTTTTTCCAGAAAAAGCGCTCTGATAGCCCCCCCTATAAGAGCGCTTTTACAAAAGCGCTTTAGTATGTTGTTTTTTTTTTTTTTTTGCTTTCTTAGTAATCTTTGGCAGCACTTTTAAAAAGAAGCGCTTTAGTATGTGGGCCTTTAAGAGCGCTTTTTTAAAAAGCGCTTTAGTAGCTAAATGAGGTATTTTAATGTGCAGCCTGTAATTTAATCCTCCCAGTCGACCTGTAATATTTTCGACCTGTAATATGTTTTCAGCCTGTAATATTTTCGACCTGTAATTTATTTTCGACGATATTATTTCAGCCATCAGTAAGACAATATATATATATACTAATATAATACCATTATAATATCCAATATTATATATATACATCATTACAACATCAATAATATTATAGTACTTCAATTCGACACAAATCCTACATGAAAAAGCGCTTAATATAAAAATGACACAAATCCTCTTTTATTTCTTCCAACTTAAGTCTCGGGTATCCAGTGGCACGGAATTCGTCAAGGTACTACAAAACAAAAACAAAATATGAATGATACATTTAGTTAAATGTAATAAATTATATGAAATTATCTTAAGTTATAAATTCATACCGTGATCGGAATCTCTAATTGATTTGCCTGAAGGATTTCTTTCATAAACCTCAATACAAAGTATCCGCAATCGTAACTGTTTTTCTGTTGCGGGCACTACATAGAAAAACAAATAAGATTCTATAGTTGTGCATTGTTTTATCAAGTAGCATAAATATATTATAAGCAACATTGTGAAAAATAATGTACCTGCACTTGGATCCAAGTAATGTTGCTAGATTTAGTTCGGGATACCTGTGCGTCCCGTTGACTTCGGAACACTTGTATTGATCTAATTAACAAATATATAAAAGCATATGTTTAGATCAATCCCACAAATAAGTAAATATATATATATAAATATACACGAATATATATTTAGAACGATCCCACTTACAAATCAACGATGTCCTTCATGGCCGGATAATTGGTCCATTCACCATTTACCGAATTCAGATAATACACGACTTCCCTTATAGGGTTGATAGCAAGCAGCAACCAGTGTGCTCTATAAATAAAAACAATAGGTTATATGAAAATTTTGCTATACACAAAAGAAACAGAGATTAGATGAACAAAGAATGAGAAACTAACCCTAGGAGCAGTCTAAAATTAAAATGTAAAAAATAATTAATAAACGGTTTAGAATTGACATTCGAAAACTAAATGATTCATAATCGTTTTCAATATACCTCATCACTAATGGTAATGAGCTCCGAGGGCCATGCAACAAATGATCCTATTGCATCTCGCAGCAATGTCGTCTCTGAGACCATGTCAGGTACCGGTACCATCGCATCATGATCTACTACAACATCCACCGATACTTTCAGGTGTCCATCCGGGAGCGGTCTATGGTGAAGTAAATCTCCCAAAGTGTTGTGCACTTTTCCCTTGCCAACTAGTCGATAACTCGGTTCCGATAAGTATAGTTGGCAAGATGAAATGCCCTAAACCAATAGTAAATATAAAGTCATTATCATTAATAAAATAGAACAATTTAAAAGGAAAAAAAATTATAATTACCTCGGGAAATTTCCTTTGATAGTTGATACTAGCCTTATCACTAGTTTCTTTCACCGATGAAGTGTTGCACTTTTCTCTCATATACGCCTCTTTATCTCTTTGCAATTCAGAGACTTGTGCTTGCAATTCCGCCAACTTTTGCAACACTTCTTCATTTGAAGGATTTCTTCTCCTAGGACTCTTGTAAAAAGAGGTTGGAGTCACACCATGACCCTTACCCCTCACCCGACCGGGATACTCAGGAGCATCTAGTGCTCTACTAAGTATGCTCCCCTCACCGGTGGATGCCGATTGCGACAAGGTCTCCTGTAATTCATTTACATTAAAAAATCATTTATATATTAAAAAACATTTGATTTAATTAAAGACACAGTATTATACTTACACATTCAGTAAAAACTCTCCGAACTTCGGGATCGACAGCATGATCCTTGCCCACACGAGCTTCCCTCCACAACACATGTTCAGGAAGTGAGGTTTCCTCACTTTTAGTCTCCTCTAACTATGCATTGACACAAATGATAAAATCATCAAATAAAACACATTTAGACAATTAATTAAAACGCATTTCTATTTACTTACAATTTTATCCTCCAAGCGTGCATATCCCAAACGCCCTTTTTTGTATGGATATGCGGGTTTGGATGCTCTCTCACTATTCTTGGCACTCCTTTTCCGAAAATCTTCATCTCTTTGCTCTACAAACTTAGCCCAATCTTCTTCACCAATGAAGATCTCATACTTTTTTGGCCGTCCCGGTGCCTCTTCAAGAAAGTTTCCATCTTTATCTTTAAGATAAGTGTTTGTCAAAAAAGCTTTCCACCCTCTATATCTTTTGCCGGCCAAACCAAGTATGTAGCATCTACGATCATCTGGTATCTCAAAAGTCCTCTGCAAAAAAACATACGCATACCATCATACATTTTGGGACAACCATCATACGCATACCATCATACAACCATCATACAACGGTTTCTCTGCATCGCTTACCAACCTCTCAAACATTTTGGGACAATCCGCAAGATCTTCTTCAAGCGCTTCTGCAATCTCTTCGACTCGATCGCAATCGTATGTGTCTGTGCAATCGTCGTTTGAAGCATACTTCCTATTACAACTCGACCCAGCCTTCCCGTTACTTTTCTCACCATGCATTGTCCAACATGTATAACTTCTATCAATTCCAAACCGTAGTAAATGGGATCCCAACTTTTTCCCGTCAACCTTATCCCCATAACAGCAACCCAAGCAAGGACACGACATTCGAAGCAGGTCTTCGGAGTGCGTAACCGCAAACTCAACGAATTCCCATACCCCTTTCTCGTACTCTTTCGACAATCGGTTTGATCTCATCCATGTCTTATCCATGACTTAATTAAGCTAAACAAAAACGGTCAAACTTTCACTCTTCACAAGTAACCCCTATGGCGAATTCAATTCACAAAGTTAGTAAGTACATCACTTAACGATTAACGAAATTGATATCATGTCGAAATAATGAGTATTACTTAATATAATCTAAAAGTTACAAAGTTAGTAAGTTCATCACTTCAAAATCAGAGAATATTCCACATGTCGGAATAATGAGTATTACACTCATGTCTTAATTAATTAAGCTAAACAAAAACAACTAATTATTTAGGAACAGAACGGTATAATGCGTTTCTGTCAATAAAACGCAATGAATCAGAAGCAAT
This sequence comes from Vicia villosa, assembly GCF_029867415.1. NCBI lineage: Eukaryota > Viridiplantae > Streptophyta > Magnoliopsida > Fabales > Fabaceae > Vicia > Vicia villosa. Next base: position 284,543 of record NW_026705450.1, on the reverse strand, counting down.
AAAACGCAACATATTACGGAATGAATCAGAAGCAATAAAACTCAACATATTACTTTGGCGAGAGAGAACAATATATTACCTGTATAGTAGTAAGCAACTTGTAGACCCACACAATGTAAGATTCTTGAATGAGATCAAACTTTCACTCTTCACAAGTAACCCCTATCAATACAAAAAGAATAAGTCACAAATCTATAACATTGACAACACTAGAAATTGTGTCAATGGAAAGCAATTAATTACCTGTATAGTAGAAAGCAACTTCTTGAATGAGATCAAACTTTCACTCTTCACAAGTAACCCCTATCTAGCAAAGATATTCCTAAAAAATATAAAATAAAAAACTTAATTGAAGAATATAAAAATTAGGTCATAATCCATAGCTTAAAAAAATCAGCATTGTATCATTATGTCAAATTCATTCAAATTCAAGTAAACTCACAAACAAACACAATTTTCAAACCAAAAATGAAACAAGATGCAAGAAGTCACATTGTACCATGAGAAATTGGGTTCAAAACAAGTTCTAAATCCCTAAACCAACATCCCGGACAGCCATGATATACGTATAAATTGGCTCTCAAAATTCACTTCAAACAAGTTCAAGATGAAATAATGTAAAATTTGAAAGAGAATAATGTGAATGTTTCCCATCTCATTTCATTTCAGAAATAAATATAGATATTTCCTTCTTATCTCTTAAAGTCAATTTAATATATGAGCATGTTTTAATATAGTTCAATCCATTTCAAAACTTGTAGAATTCCATAAACCAAGTTGCAATAAAGTAGAGACATCAATATGAACTCATACATTAATCACCACATAAAAGCACAACTTCTGCATTGTGGTATTCTGCAAAAATAAAAATTCCAGACAGAATCCTGATGTTATTTGAATCAGCCTATTTAACATTGAAAGTGACTTATAAGTTATAATCAAAATCTTTACCAAATAATGCTAAGAAAAAATAATTAGAACTAAACATGGGAAAAATAAAAAACTCATCTATAGAAATTTTATGAAAAAATAAGCCCCTAAAAAGTAATCAGAACTAAACCATGCAAACCCAAGAGAAATCAGCAATGTCATCATCACCAATATGGATGGAGAAAAAAATGCCATCGACCGGTTAAGTCGGCAAAGACAGAACAATCTATAGGCAGAAGTTCTTTTTCTAAAGCATTGCCAAACAAGTCAATGTACAGGCAAACTTAACAACTAATTGAGGTTCCTAATGGCTGTACAAAAACAGATACAAATCAAACTAATGAAAAATAACCTAATAAACCGCCGTTGAGAGGAAAAGAATCTTCAAAATTTCCACTTCATTCTCAAATTGCAGTGCAACCCTTAGTTGAAACCCTTAAAACTAAACCCATAAATCATATTACCTTGCACAGTCAGACGGAGGAGAGAACGACGGTGGTGGATGGCGACGGAGGGACGAACGTGGTGGCTGGCGACGGAGGGACGAACGGTGGTGGCTGGCGACGGAGGGACGAACGGTGGTGGCTGTGGCTGGCGACGTCGGAGGGTTTTTCGGTTGCAGTACTGAAAGTGAGAAACAGTAATAAAAAGAAAACGAAAGAGAGAAAGTGAGAAAGTGAAAGCGTGTTTTTGTTTTTAATTTTTACTAATAAAGGCTACTAAAGCGCTTCTGAAAAGCGCTCTCATAGCCTGGTCTATACCAGCGCTTTTTAGCAAAAAGCGCTCTCATTAAACCCCCCTATAGCAGCGCTTTGAAAAGCGCTCTCATACCCCCCCCCTTACCAAAGCGCTTTTCAAAAGCGCTCTCATACCCCCCCCCCCCTTACCAAAGCGCTTTTCAAAAGCGCTCTCATACACCCCCCCTACCACAGCGCTTTTCAGAAGCGCTCTCATACCCCCCCCCCCCCTTTAAGAGCGCTTTTTTAGCGTGTTTTTTTATTTTGTTTTTAGTGCAACCTATAAGAGCGCTTTTTACTAGAAGCGCTTTAGTAGGGGTGCTGTTAAAAATTAAATTTGGCGTAGTGTTAGGAAGTTGTCATATTCAGCATTATTGGTGGACTGTGAAGTTATCAGTTTAAGTAACTGTTGCGTAGGATGTTGAAGTAAGAATAATGATTAAGCGACGGATTGCGGTAGACCTTGTCAAGGGATCCTTGGCAAGAGATTGGAAAAGTTGTCGAAGTTGTTGGAATGTTCAAGTCGGAGTTAGAAATGCGAAGGAACGAGTATGATTCCAAGAATAAAAAGTGTTGATAATGGTGTAAAGGAATTTTGTTCTAATGTTATCATAAGGCGTGTGTCAGCATGTTCAGATGATTTTGGGAGTTATTGAAGTATGGTACTGTTGGTGACGTAAAGGATTTTATTGCAGTTAAGTAACGATGGTTTACGCTACCATTATGGTTGTCGGCTATCTATTGACAAATTGAGGAACTGATCACCCTTAATCTCTTGTTGATAGTAGACGGAATCGTATTGGAATGAGATAGACTTGTCTTACCAGCTTGATAATATTGGAAGTGAATAAGTCTGTGCAAGATGGTGCGATGTTGTTTAGGTTGTTTGCAACTTTGGATGTTCATGAGGAAATAACGATTGGGGGATTATCGATAGTTGGCGCATTTGCATAAGTGTTTCCTGATGATGTAAGTGATTTACCGTCAGAAAGAAAAGTTGAGTTTTCGATCGATTTAGTTCCTGGAACTAGTCTTGTATCGAGGGCTCCATATAGGATGTCTGTTTATGATATTGAAAGAGTTGAAGAGTCAACTTGAAAATTTGTTTGAGGAGAGGTTGATTCATTCGAGTGTGTCGTCTAGAGGTGCATATGTTTTTGTTGGTTAAGAAGAAGGAAGGTTTTGCAAGGCTTTATGTTGAAACAAAAAGGAAAAGTTGTAGCTTATGCTCCAAAGCAACTTAAGATTCATGAGAGAAATTATCTGATGCAAGATTTTGAGTTGGCCGCCGTTGTTTTTGTTTTAAAACTTTGAAGGCAATACTTATTTGGATCGAGATTCGATGTGTATAGTGACTACAAGAGTTTGAAGTATTTGCTTGATCAGAAAGAGTTGAATATGAGACAGAGAAGGTGGTTGGAGTTCTTGAAGGACTAGGATTTTGCTTTGAATTATCATCCGGGAAAAGCGAACGTTGTAGCCAATGCATTGAGTAGGAAATAATTGCATATGTCTATGTTGATGATTCAAGAATTGGAATTGTTGGAATAATTTCGAGATTTGAGTTTGGTATGTTGAAGCTTACTTGTGGTATTCTTGATGAGATTAGAGAAGGTCAGAAATCGGATTTGAAATTGGTTGACAAGATGAAATTGATTGATTGAGGATAAGGTGATAATTTTCGGATTGACGAGAACGATGTCATGAGATGTCGTGATTGAATTTGTATTCCAGATGTTTCGGATTTGAAAAAGAGAATTTTTGGGATGAAGGGCATCAAAGTGGTTGAGTAATTATCCTGGTGCTACTAAGATGTATCAAGACTTGAGAAAGTTATTTTGGTGGCGCGATATGAAGAAGGATATTGCGGAATTTGTGTATTCGTGTTTGACTTGTCAGAAGTCAAAGATTGAACATCAGAAACCGTCTGGTTTGATGCAACCGTTGTCCATTCCTGAGTGGAAGTGGGATAGCATTTCTATGGATTTGTTTTGGGTTTTTCTAGGAAATCGATTAATTGTGAGGCAATTTGGGTCATTGTAGATGGATTGACGAATTTTGCTCACTCTATTCCGATAAGCAGGGATTATCCGATGGAGAGACTTGCAAAGTTGTATTTTGAAAAGATTGTGAGTTGGCATGGTATTCCATCGAGTGTTGTTTCTGATAGAGATCCGAAGTTTACTTCTAGATTTTGGAAAGTTTTGTAGAGTACTTTGATTATTAAGTTGTGTTTGAGTTTTGTTTATCATCCGCAAGCTGATGGTCAAACGGAGAAGACGATTCAGTAACTTGAGGATCTTTTGAGAGCTTGTATTTTGAAGCTTTGTATGGTCGAAGGTGTGGAACACCTTTGTGTTCGTGTGAGTCAGGAGAGAGTAAGTGTAGTTTTGGAGATGAGATGGTTGTGTCGATGGTATTTTCGAGGACGAAAATATTCTAAGTGGGGGAGAGTTGTAACATCCCGATTTTTATTAATATTTTTATTAATTATATTAGTAATTATATTATTTGGTGTTTTTAATAATTGCTTATTTATTTAGTTATTATGTGATATAATAATTATTTGAAATATTTAATTGTATGTGTGTTTGTGTTATTTGGGTTGATTAAGTTGTATGAGAGATATAGCTAAATGGGCCTAAGTGATAGATTGGTGGGTTAAGCCCAATTTACATAAGTGAGATAGTAAGAGAGGTTAGGGTTTTAGAGGTTACTATTTTCATTTGGGGGAAAATATAGGAAGAATAGAAAAGAGGCAAAAGGGAAGAGAACAATGGTGGAAGAGAAAAGCTAGAAGAAACTTCATTTTCGCAGCAAGTTTCAGCATTGAGTCACCTTAGCAAAACGGATGTATCTCTCAATCCAACCGTTGGATCGTCGCGTGGTTTTGACACAACGTTCCTGACTCATAGAGGTAAGTTCTGACCGGAGCGATTTTGATTTTGAAGATTTTAAGTTCGTCTGATAAGCTGATTTCCGAACTGGTTTTTAGGTGTGTCTCCAAATTATGTTTGAAGGATTTATTTTGGAGAAAAGCTTAGAGCTATGGTGAAAGATTTCATATTTGCCAAGGTAAGGGTGGGGTTCTTTCATGCTAAAGGGTTGTATGATAGTATGTTATAGTGGGTTTAATTCTATACTTTGATATCCATGTTCTTCTATGTTGCAATTTTGGGTATTTGATGATTTGTTGGAATGTGATGATATAAATGTGATAAGTTGTGTGCAATTGATAATCTATGTGTATTAGATTGTTATGTTTGTTGTGAGTAAACCATTGATAGTGAAATATTGAGTTTTGTTATAGAATTGGAAAATAATGGAATAGAAATATAATAGTTGAATTGAAATTAATATAGTTTAATTATTAATTGGATAGTTAAATTATTAGTTGAATTGATTCCATTAAGTCTATGTGATTGGAATATACTTGGACTTGGACCAATTATTCGGTTTATCGGTAAATTACGGTATTTTGAGAAATTGTTTGTAATTGTGTTTTGGCTTGAATATGTATGTTGAGAAATATATATTGTCATGCCAATGATCTTGTTTTGATATTGATTCTTTATGGTTAGTTGGTTAGCATTAATTCTAATGACTAATTGCTTGATGTTGAAAATGTGTGTTCATGTATAATTGACAAAAATGAGAATTAACATGAGATAGTATGATTACTAGTGTTAATTGGATTGTGTGAATCGTAATTGATTAATTGGCCTCTCATATGTGAATGATGTGTGTGTGTTGTGAATGTTGTGTACAATTGGTGGATAATTCATAGAGTTGAATTGTTGTGATATGTGGAAAGTTAAGATGGTAGAGATGATCTTAATTGCATATATTTGTGAGATTGTACATACATTCATATCATAGTGTGCCTTGAAACATAGGTGGAATTGCTTTGAAACACAAGCGTGGCTTGGATTCTAGAGTGAATCGGAAAGCGGTAAACTATATGTTTACATTTGGTGGCTTTGGTCTTGTCCGGATCTGAAGCGTGGCTAGATTCTATATGAATCGGAAGCGGTGGAACTTTGGGTCCATATTGGGTACCACATGCATAGAGTCACATGTCTTGCATTGAGTTACATTGGAGTTATGTGATGTTTGAATATATGTAATTATGTGATTAGGTGATTGTTATGTGTGCATGAGATGTGATAATTAAATTTGGTGATGTTTGATACATGATTTTGGTGATATATGTAAATGAAACGTATATGATGAGAATGCAAATATATATATATATATATATATATATATATATATATATGTATGTATATATATATGTATTAATGATATATGTATATATGTGGAATATATGAACCATGTTTTGCCATTGTTGATAGTTGTATTAATTTACGTTGTGATTATGAAGTATATGTTATTATGTGCTTGAATGACATACTTGTAAACTTGAATACATTGTTATAGTTGATAGTTAACATTATTGTTGTGATGCAAATTGCTTATATTGAGAAGTGGTGAATTGTGTATGATTTTATCTTTGCTATATGTATTATCATACTTTCCTTTATAATGTTTGATATCTCACCCCTTCTGCTGATGTTTCCCCTACCATGGGAAATGGGCAGGTACTCAAGTATAACTATGGAAGTTTGTAGGTTCATCGTATCCAGTTGGTGTGTCGCTCTGATACGTAGCACTCGGGGGTTGTCTATATTGTTGTTTCTATGTTGTTCATGTTTTAGTTGTTGAGTTCCAAATTGGATAATGAGAAGTACTGTGATGTTTGAAGTTGTTTCTGATTAAATAAGATGATTTGTTTATAAAGCCGAATGTTATGATTCCGCTGCATATTAAAATGAAGTTGGTTTGTCTAAGAGCTGTTGTAAGTTGTTTTGTGCTTCTCTGAGATTAAAGTGCTATGTATCTGTTTATGAGTTGTTTATATGAAGTAAATGTGATATCCCAAATGCTTGTTGATAGTTTTTAAAATACTCTGATTTCTCGCATGATATTTTCGGGTAGAATTTGGGGTGTTACAATATTAACTGGATATTTTTGTGTCCTGTCCGGGTAAGTAACCACGACAGTATATACGACCGGAATTGCTTCAACTTGGAGAGAGTTGAAAAAATACTCTTTCTTTTAAAGTTTCTATACATTTGCCCTTTTTCAAGAAATTTTTTAGAGGTTTTTTCCTTGAAAATTTCTTTGGCCACCTCCCTATGGGGGTCACCCCCAGCGAAAATACCAAAATACCCCTGCTTCGGAAATGAACTTCCGAAGCGCTTTTTTTTTTGAAAAAATTGACTTATTTCGGAAGTTCATTTCCGAAGCAGGGGTTTCGGAAGTGAACTTCCGAAATACTGCGATTTCTGCAGATTTATCAAAACACTCCCCCTCCCCCAATCATTTACCCTAAATCAAAACAAAAAGTGGCAAAGGCGAAAATTTGTGCAAACAGAATTCCAAAGCTGCATCAAGGCTCCAATCACACTGCTAAACAACATTCAAAAGCCCTCAATCCTAACACTTTGTAAGTTTTGAAATTTTTAGATCTATTATTCAAATGCATGTTATTTAGGGTTTTAATTGCATAAATGATATATGGTTAGGTTGTTAGTAGTATTTAGGTTGTTTAGAAGCATTTTGATTTGGTTTGAAGTTTGGTTTAGGGGTCTGCCATGGAAGTTGCAGAAAAGTCCATCGCAGGGGTGTTTCAGAAGTTCATTTCCGAAAACACCTCCCTCCCAGTTTTCGGAAATGAACTTCCGAATTGTATCAGAAGTTCAAATTTTTTTGTTTTTTATTTTGTCTCGCATATTAATCGATTTCAACTGTTTACAGGAACATGTCAGGCAACCAACAAGCACGCAGGACTGCGTCTTCTAAAGAGGGCGCTAAGGGAAAAAAGGGTTCTTCAAAGAAGGAGGTGAAAGAGGTGAAGGAGGTGAAGGAGGTGAAGGTGGTGAAGGAGAAGAAGAAGCTTTTGACTGGTTCTGCTTCTCGTCCCCTGGGAGTCCATGGCTCGGACGCGCAGGCTCAGCCTTCAGGCGTGATCAACGCTGATGGTTCTGATACTGAGTGGGATGAAGATTGGTATAATTATCTTCATTCGGAGGAGTTCGCTCGTCGAGAAGAATAACGTGTTTTTATTTTGTTTGATGTGTATTTTGTAACGCTCGTCGGGCAGAATAACATGTTTTTGTTTTGTTTGACGTGTTTTGTTTTGTTTTGTTCGGATTTCGGATTGTATCGCACAGTGTTTTTGTATTGGATTTATCATGTTAATAAAAATACGTACTACTGTAAGTAACAAATGACGGAGGAGGTGTAACCGGGGCCGGAACATATGACGGAGGAGGTGGATGTCCGGAGGAAGAAGAACCGGAGGTACGTCCACCGCGAGACAAAGGAGCCAATCATTGTAAGCTATAGTTTATCATTATCATCTGGGGACGTCATTTCTAAAAAAATCAAGATTAAAAATAATAAGATTTTTTTCCCAATTTTTTGTAATGACGTCCCCTGATGATAATGATAAATTATAGCTTACATTGATTGGCTCCTTTGTCTCGCGGTGGACGTACCTCCGGTTCTTCTTCCTCCGGACATCCACCTCCTCCGTCATATGTTCCGGCCCCGGTTACACCTCCTCCGTCATTTTTTACTTACAGTAGTACACCTTTTGAAATTTGGAAGCCTTTTTTTCTCCCCACCACTCTCTCATCCCCACCTACCCGTGTTCAACAATATGTAACTTTAATTTTATGTATTATTATCGTTGTAATCTTCACCCGATTAAATAAAGCGATTTGTTGTTGTTTTTCATTTTATTCTGTCCAGACATATTTTCGGAGGTTCATTTCCGAATTCTCCAAGGGGGGTGCGTTCGGAGATGAACTTCCGAAACACCACATTTTCTGAAAATGTAACTTTATTTCGGAGATGCATCTCCGAAACAAATATTTTATATTAAAAAAAACACGTTTTCGGAAGTTCATTTCCGAAAACACATTTTTTTCAAAAAAAAGTACCGTTTCGGAAATGAACTTCCGAAACAAGGGGTAATGTTGTAAATTCACCAGGGGTGGGCAAGAAGGTTAGGAGGTGGGTGAAGAAAAAACCTTTTCCTTTTCCTCTTTTCGGATGGGAAAAATTTATCAGAATCTAGAGTGTCACGCAAATCTATGGTTGAATCGAAATAACGATACTCATGCAAGTTCTTCCTTTTTAAATAATCCCGATCCAGATGTCAAAGTGTATATATATATATATATATATATATATATATATATATATATATATATATATATATATATATATATATATATATATATATATAAACTTATTAAAATTTTAAAATATATTAACACAATAGAATAAATCTGAAAAACTTATTTTATTCTATATATTTAATAATTTTGTCATAATTCTACCAGAAGAATATTAAATACGTTCATGGTGTACACTTACAAAATATAAGTAAAAAAATTGACAATTACAATATATTAACTATTGTAATAACTTACAATATTATTATATATTATATCTTTCACTTTAGCCTAAAGGTGAAGCGTCTTATATTTTTTAATTAAAAAAGTCATGGGTTCACATAAAATAACTTAAGCAAAAAAAAAGTTTAAGAAGTGTAGTCTAACAAAAAAAGAAGAGAAAGTTGCATTAATATATATACAAAAAGTTAATATTTTTTAGGAGTGCAGTGACCCTCTCCTATTTCTTATAAGATCTGCTGCCGTAGAGAATAGGTCAAAAATAATTTGAATATATCAAGTCACAAAACAAATAGAAATATAAAATAAAATAAAAAACTAAAAGCTCCTAATAACAGGAGCATGTTAGTAAAAAAAAAGGTTAAAGAGACAAAAAAAAAAAAATTAAGAACCTCAAGATTAGATTAAGAGTCTGTTTGGTAACGCACAAAAAGTAGCTTTTAGCTTTTAGCATTTATTTTTTCGGCTCGTATCAATAAAAAAAGCTCTGTTTGGTAACTGTCATTTAGCTTGTAGCTTGTAGCTTTTTTAATAGCTTTTGGCTTTTTTTTTTCAAAAGCTAATTGAAGTAGCTTTTTAGCTTTTAGCTTTTAGCTTGTTATCTTTTCTTCCATTTGTACCCTCAGTATTTTATTAAAAACCCATTTTTATCCTTTATATTTTATTGTGATTTAAATTAAATTAATTGTGTTTTAATTGAGGGAGTAAGAAATGTTAGTCATTATTTTTCCTGTGGAATGTTAGATAATAAACTTAATTTTATTATTATTATTATTATTATTATTATTATTATTATTATTAAAAACTAATGTAATTGAATTGAAAATTACAATATTATTATTTTAGTTATTTTGTTAAATTAAATTACAAAATTTATATGTTTACTATATATTTTTTTGTGTTATGTTTAATTTTATAATATTTAAAATATTTTGCAAGTGATTATTAATACGTTTATTTTTATTGAATAAAAATTAATAAAAATTATTTTTATTGATACTCGCATTTATTTTTTGAATGTCCTTTTATGTCATCATGCATTTATCAGCTAATGTAACAGCTAATTTACCAAACACTCAAATTAGCTTATCAGCTATCAGTCATCAACTATCAGCTACCAGTCATCAGCTACCAGCTATCAGTCATCAGCTACCAGTTACCAGCTAGCTTATCAGCTATCAGCTAGTTTTACCAAACAGAGCCTAACAGTAAATTCAAACTGAAATACAAAAACACTTCTCCAATTTGGTACGTTTCACAATAAAGATGTAAATTAGAGCAAACCATCAATCTTGAAAATGATCATTTGGCAATGATCACTACTAAAAAAAACATATTACAAAAACACTTCTCGAATTTGGTAGGTTTCACAATAAAGATGTAAATTTTTATAGTCACCTAACTTTGAGCAAACCATCATTCTTGAAAAAAAAACGTTTTTTACGAAGAAGTGCCTGAGTGGGGGATGGCCACCTTAAAGCCTTAGGATGGGGGCGGGTGTCATAGCAAGTGAAGACAGGGGCCACAACTATCATTCCCTTAGTATTTCTTTGATAAGTGCCTGAGTGTATAATTAGTGTAACTCCACTCTTTCATCCTAACTAAAATAGTAACAGATAACTGATGTAATTAGTGTAATAAGTTTTTGACAATTGATATAGTTATGGAAGCTCGAATTTAACAGGGTTTTGAATATAGCAGAAAATGTTTGATCTGCCAGTAACAGTAGATTAAAGGGTTAGTTTGAAATAACAGTGTTGGTGCTAGATTTAAGAAGTGATAAATTCGAACACATTATTAAGTAGCAGAGAGTAGCAAAAATACCAAAAATAATTTTAACAGCAGAATTACTTAGTAGCAGTAGGAATAATGACATGTAACAGATTCTTGTAGCAGAAACAACTTCTAATAACAATGACTAGTATTAATAATAAAAAGTTGAGAAAAACTGTACCGCATAAAATATTTGTGCTTTGGTTGGATTGTTGCGTTGAATACTTGTTGAAAATATGTGAATTGTCGTTGGATGATTTGTATTGATTTGTTGTCGTTGAATTGTTGTGTGATGTGTTGATACTAAATTGTAGGCCTATGGCCAGTGATTATGTGACACTATTATTCCGTTAATATTGCGAAGTGCGGGAATTATTGTGACAAATTAATTACCTATATTTATTGGTAATAACAGTGATATAGGCGTATGCCTCGTGACGAGTTTTGTTGTTATTATGTATGTGATGTTGCATTCATCGAGTCGCATACAATTGCATTATGTGACGGCCTGGATTGGAAAGACAGTGACAAAGGCTTATGACTGGTTTCAATGCCTCTAATAACTGGCAATTGGCGATGGGGACTAAAGTTCTAGGTACCACATGCATGTGCATTTGTTAGAGTCTCACTCTGTTTTGCATGACTATGAATTCGTGTGACTTGTATTGTGAATAGAACCGTTTTGGTTGAAATAATGATGTGACGTGATTTATGACGTATATGCCGCAATGTGGTAATTTCTATGATTCTAACTCTAATATATTGTTTATCATAATCTTATTTATATTGATAGATATCTCACCCTTTCTTTTGTTTTGTCGTTGCCTTTATATTGGTAACGTGCAGGTAATCCAGAATGAAGATTTAGTAGCTTTATTGAATTTGAGTTGGTGTTGTCGCTCTGATACGTAGCACTCGGGAGGATGAACGCATGTCTTGCTTATTGTTATTTTAAGTTGTTATTCTGAGAAATTTGGTTGTTTTAAAGTTATTTTGAGTTGATTAAAGATGCTATGTTGTTTTGAAGTTTTATGTTGAGAATCCCCTGCGTGGTTAATTAAAAAAATTGATTTATGTTTTAAGGATTAATATTACTATTTTTTTCCCCTGCCATATAGGTCAATTTTGGTTTACCTTCCTGTAAATATTTTGTTTTTGTAAAAGTAACCTTGCCATTAAAAAATTCTTTCATTTTAGACCTTGGCAACAAATGACACACGTCATTTGCTTATGTGTCATCCTATTTGATTTTTTTTCTTTCATTTTTTTTAATTGTGCCACAACAGATAAATGCCATGAATATTTTATTTTTTTATTTATTGTCACGTAATATTTTATTTTATTTTTTATTTTGCTTCACATGGAACTTGAATCCACTCCGCATCAACTCAAATGCTAGATATTTTACCCCTACACTATGACAATTGGTTTGTTACTATGAATATTGATTTGTTAATATTACACATGATACTTATATGTATAAACATGTCAATACATTGAATTAATTTGCCTTATATAGTTTAAATACATTTGAATAATTAATGTTTTAATTATTTTAATATTAACAACTATTAAATTTATTTTAATTAATTTTCAGTTGTAATTTTTTGTTTTAAGTGATTTTTTATTTTATTTAATATATACTATTAAAATGTATTTTGATGTATAATTATTTTTAAAATGATATATAAAAATAATTTAAAATAAATTTAGAAACTGAAACAATAAACTATATTATACATTTTGAAATAATATATTTCAATGCTATTATGTCTATTTATTTATAAAATTAATTTCATATTATTAATATTAAAAATTAAAAGAGTTTACTTATTTAAATATATATATATATATATATATATATATATAATATATTATAAATTAATTTCATTTTATTTTAATATATGATAAATTAATTTCACTTTATTTATCCAAATTATATTATATATTGTAAATTAATTTCAGTTTATTATTATATGCTAAAAATTAATTTTTAGTTTATTTTTAATTATATTTTATTTTACATTAATTTCATATTATGAATGTTAAAAATTAATTTTAGTTTACTTATTCAAATATATAATATATATTATATATTAATTTCATTTTATTTTAATATATGAAAAATTAATTTCAGTTTATTTATCCAAATTATATTATATATTACAAATTAATTTCAATTTATTTTATATATATATATATATATATATATATATATATATATATATATATATATAATAAAAAGCACTTACAACCAAAAATTAATTAAAATAGATCTTATAGTTGTTAATATTAAAATAATTAAAACCTCAATTTTTCAAATGTATTTAAACTTTACATAAAAGGCAAATATTAAAACATTAATTTTCAAATGTATTTAAAGAGAATATTTATCCAAATTATATTATGTATTAGCAATGTTTACTACATATAAATATCAGGTGTAATAATAATAATCAATTGTCATAGTGTAATGGTAAAGGCTCTAGCATTTAAGTGAAGGGGAGTGGGTTCAAGTCTTATGTGAGTTAAAAAATTTAGAATTTTATGTATTTTGAGTTTTAATAATATTAAAATAAATAAAAAATAAAATATTACGTTGAAATAAATAAAATAAAATGTTATGTGACATTTATCTGATGTGGCACAATTTAAAAAAATGAAAAACAAAAAAATGCCAAATAGGATGACACATAAGCAACTGGCGTGTGCCATTTGCTGCCAAGGTAAAAAAATAAAAGAATATTTTAATGGTAAAAAATGAAAGAATCTTTTAATGGTAAGGTTACTTTTACAAAAAAAAACAGACTGTTGAGTTCATCTTACTTTTAATTGTGTTATGTATCTTTTATAAACAAGTTTACAAGTTTTGAATGAGTTGAAATGTGATATCCCAGTAGTTGTTGAAATTTTTAAACTCGGATATTTGTTATAATTACCGGGTAGATTTGAGGTGTTACAGTATGCAATAAATATTGTATTCGACATGCTCTTGCTATAATTTTAATTATCTGGGTAAACAATCTGATATTCTGTGAAGATTTGTTTCAGACAATGTATTTTTAATATTTTGGATAAACAATGTAACCATTTTTAAATTTTTTATTTACTTACTCTAACCCCTCGGTTGTTTTTAAAACCGAGATGATAATTAAGTGTTTCTTTCACTATTTTCATTCAACCGTCTTAGACAAATCTTTGTCGACTATTTAAAGATTATCAACGCTCAAGAATCCTCCATTAGTGATCCACATGAAACTTAAAGGACGTCTATTATATAAGTTCTCTTACGATATTGGAAATCTAAATGAAACATATATGAAGCGCTTGAAACATAAGGAAACTTGGAAAAGTTCTCTTTGATGGATTGCAAGAGCAGAAAATCAACTGGATTCAAGGTTTGTTCTATTAAATTATCATTTGTACCGAAAATATTTTTGATTATTGATATTAAATATCTTACCCATTTTTTTCAATTCAACAAATTAATGCAAGATCTGTATAGAATATCCTTTAATAAACCCTTTAGTTTTGTTTTGAGAAAAGAGTTTCCCAAGTATTTAATCTTGCCCAGAATATCAAGGAATTGAAGATCCAACATATGATCTGCATGGACAATTAATATAATATTCATAATCAACACTGTAACGAGTTTTATTTAAAAATGGAATATTATGGTAAACACTGTAACAAGATTTATTAAAAATAAATTAAATAATGACCCCTCGATTTTTATAATAGATCGAGATAAAAAAATGCTAGTTTTTATAAAGGGATAAATAACTGTTACCCCCTGCCATTAGGGCGAGTTTTATTTACGCCCCCTTAAAAAAATTGAGATTCCCCCCTCGTAACTCCCAGATTCCATTTGCAACCCCCCAGGTCACTATTTCGCCGACTGTTTCCTACGTGATGCTGACTGCGTCCTACGTGGCTTTTTTAAAATATTTTTTATTTATTTTATTTCTGTAATGTCCCAGGTGACTTTTTTTTTTATATTTTTTATGTATTTTAATTATGATTTGGCAAATTATTTAATATTATTTTACGTTTGTAAAATTTAAAAAGTTGTTTTTTTCCCAAAATTTTGCAAACAGTGGGTACCGTACCCTTGTCCTCAACATTATGGCCATATAATGGTACCTAAAAGCCAATTGATTTATTATGATAAGTAGTAGAACTGAAATAATATATTAAATATAATTTGAATAAAAATTCTTTAACTTTTGAATTAAAAAACCAATTTAACTTAAGTTTTGGACGCCGGGCATACATGTTTTATTCTTAAATATAATTATGGTTTTTTAAATAATATTATAAACTTAAATTAATTTTATATATCATTAATCTAAATATTTTTTACACAGAAATCAATTATAATTATAAAATTACTTAAAAATTATTTTAATTAGAAAAAATTCTTAATTAACATATATCAGTTGTTATTTTTATTAAAAAAACTTATTATATTGAATGGTTATATATATATAAAATAAAAAATTTAAGAAAAAATCTTTTTTATTAAAACTATATATATATATATATATATATATATATATATATATATATATATATATATATATATATATATATATATATATATATATATACATATATATATATATATATATACATATATATATATATATATATATACATATATATATATATATATATATACATATATATATATATATATATATATATATATATATATATATATATATATATATATATATATATATATATATATATACTAGTATATATACCCGTGCGAGGCACGGGTTAAATATTTTATAATATTTAAAAAACACTTATAATTTAAATTTATTATTTATTATTATTTATTAAAAATTTATTGAACTGATTTAAAATTTATAGTAATAATGATTATATTATTATATAAATATTAATGGTATAGAAAATTAGTATTTACATGTGATAAATGACGAAAGAAAATTAATAAGACAGAATTTTCATGTGTTAAATTAAATATTTTATTATAATATTTAATTGCTATAACTGAGAAACAATCTAATATAATTTCAAAAAAGTTTGTTTATTATTTTTTTAAAGGAAAACAAAAGACCAATTACAGAGCTATTATGGTTTTTTAATAATTAAAATTTATTAAGAAAATTAAATCATATAAATAAAAAATAAATAAAATAAAATAAAAAAACTATCCTACAAAATGGGAAGGAGGCGCCCCATTTGTTAAAATATTTTTTAAAATTTGTTTGACCATTTTTTTTTAAAAAAATTATTTAATAAAAACAACAAATAAACTAAAAAGGGTTGAATTTTATTTTTTTCTTCAAAATAATGAAATACATAATGATTACGTATAAAGCAGTTTTTATACTCTTCAAGGTTGAAATATGTCAGAAGTTAATAAATATCTATTAAATTTTTATACTGCTCAAAGTTGAAATATAGGAGAATGCATGAGAGAGTGCGAAATAAATAGATTAAATAGATTCTATTTTAACAAAATCAAATTAAATGAATAACAAATAAATAAAAACAAAACTATCTTGCAAAAGGGGAAAAGAGTGTCTCATTCCTTCCATTAAATATTAAACTTAAATAAAAATAAAAATTAATAGAAAAGCCCAATCCATGCAATAAAAAAAAGAAAAAAATAACAAAATCTACACGTTTCTCTCTAAAAAGCATTAGATGGAGTCCCATGTACTCATTAATCCAATTAATCTATTTTTAATTCCAATAAAATCAATTAAAAGCTAAATTAAATCAATTAAAAAAACCATACAAATAAAACTAAATCATCTATCTTTTTGTACCGTATAAAACCTATCTTCTCTTTTATACCCATGACACGCCCATTTTCTTTGTTTCTCTGCCTTTTTCTCTTCTCTATGATTCATTCAATTATATAATTTTACTGTTACAATTACATGACTTGATGCGCATGCAAAATTTAAAATACGACAACAAAATCGAAGGAAGCAAAAGAAAAAAAACAGGTACGTATTCTTATTTTTTTTCTACATCTTTTTGCTTCCGAATCTGGATTCTCCCTGTCTCCAACTTCTTTGAGTTTGGGGTTTATGGTGAATGGTTGAGCGGATTATTAATGGTTGAGGGAATTTCAAATTTGGAAGTGGAGAGGATGATGGAGGATTCTGGCATAAGTTTGTTATGAGAATTGTATATGACTGGAATGAAGTGAAGGTATGATTTTATAGTGTGAGGAAGGAGTGAATTTGGGGTATGTTTGCATTGATTATTTTTGGCCCAATAAATTCCAAACGTGAGAATCAAAATAGAACCTAACATAAAATTAAAAACGGGAAATTGCAAATAATAATTATTGAATGACCCATGATATTTCCAATGGTCCAACCACTCCTTATTTCACATGAAAAATAAAAAAGTATCATTCATAAAAGATTGTTGAGATTCTCAATACTGAAACTAATTATAACTTCACGTGTTTCAAACCATTCATGTTATATAAATAATTAAGTAAATATAACTAAATAATTAAATAAATTAAATAAAAACAAATAAAGAAATAATAGAAATTACTATAAATAGAATGGAAAAAAATATTAGAATGCATAAGGGAGTGACACTTGGCAAACTTGCCAAAGTACTCCTTTTGCTTTATTATATTAAATGATATATATATATATATATATATATATATATATATATATATATATATATATATATATATATATATATATATATATAAATATATAACATTATATATAAAAAACGTTATCATATAAAAAAAACGTTAACAGTATTTATATATATAAAGATTATTATTTATATGAAGAATATATAAAGAACATATATTTATAATTTATTTGTTAACAGTAAAATATTTTTAAATTACAAAGAACATTATTTATAATTTATGTGTTTAAATGAATATATGTTATTTATAATAAATTTTAATGTTATTAAAAATAAATTTAAATTATAATTTATATGTTTAAACATGAATATATGTTATTCAAAAAATATATACCATTTCAGTTTTCATATATAATATACCATCTTAGGGTATATATATTAAAATATATGTAATATATCATTTCAATGATAATATATATATCAGTTCAGTTCAAACATTAAACATAATAAACCAGTTGGCCTAGTGGATGTGCCCTATGCCTATAAAATTGCTTGCAAAATTTTGGGAAAAAAATAACTTATTAAATTTTACAAACTTAAAATAATAATAAATAATTTGCCAAATCATAATTAAAATAAATAAAAAATATAAAAAAAGCCACCTGGGACATTACCAGAAATAAAATAAATAAAAAATATTTTAAAAAAGCCACGTAGGACACAGTCAGCGCAACGTAGGACACAGTCAGCGAAATAGTGACAAAGGGGGTCTGCAAATGGAATTTGGGAGTTACGAGGGGGGAATCTCAATTTTTTTAAGGGGGCGTAAATCAAAACTCGTCCTAATGGCAGGGGATAACAGTTATTTATCCCTTTTATAAATAATAAAACTCCAGAGAAACCGGGATTCGAACTCATGCCATTATCAACCTTTTACCTCAGTGTTTTAAAATACGAGGTGTTAAGTCATTACTTTTTATGACGCTATTCGTTACCTCGATTCTTTTTCTGAGATAAAATACATTTTGCGTTTGATGTTAGAAGCGCTTTTGTAGTAGTGGATGATCCTTACCAAACTCGTTCAACATCAATGAGAGTTCTTTTATTCTAATTATCATATACTCAGTCTTCAATAAAATCTTCAAACCACTTAAAAAGGATCAAATGTTGGATCTGGGGATGAAGCAAGCCTGGATTTTAGAAGAAAACCCAATAAAAACATACATTCTACATTGTGAGTTGCTCCACCACAAACTGAATTGCTTTTAAAATCATCAACAATTCCATCTCCATAAGCTCGTGTTCCAAGTTATTTGTATGAATGAGATCCACCAATGTTTCTAGAGTGTACGCTTACCGCCAATGTTGGCGACGACTTAATACGGTCCTTCCTAGTTAGGGATCAATTTTTTCTAATATTATGTTCTTCTTTCTTACATTGTCTCTTCACATGACTAAGTCTCCGAAGTTGAAATCTCTCGGGACCACCTTCTATTTTATTTTGAAGTTGCCCTTTTTTTCTTATAATATGGATTCGGTAATGAAGGAACAATTCCGACATTCATCGAGGATGTTTAGCTCATGGCTCCACATTTCTTCATTATGTCCCCTTTATGGAGGATGCAAGGTCCTCTAATTTAAATCTCTTATTTTGACCAGAATTATTACCTTGGAATCATAAGTAGCCAAAAGGGATTTCATCATGTGGATGAATGAAAAGTGGTCCAATGAGCCCATAGATCATATACTGAATTCCTTTTGTATCTTTAAGTTGAGATTGCTTAGTAGGACTATGTTTGTTGATTTTTCTTTGCCATTGGTTTTAGGGAGTTCTGTTGAAGTGATATGTTGCACAACATGTAGTATATCTCAGAGATCTATATTCTTGTAGGTACTATTGTCTGCATGCACAAGATGATCATGTTGGTTTTGATGATGACACCACCTTATATCAAACAACATCTAATGGAGTCTTTATTTATCTAGACGACTCAATGGTCAAGATGTTTCTTTGAGGTCAAATGTCAAGTCACCTCAGTGATAACAACACCTTAGGCAAAACAACATTCAGTGAAGTATTTTATGACAATTGTTCAATAACCTCTGATGATGACCTCTAATCAAAGAAGCTATCTCAAGGCTCATCAGTTAGAAGAGTCAAGTTCCAAATAAAGTGTTGAATCAATGTTGAATTAAGCAAGGGAACATGAAGCTCTAAACTTGTGAAAAAGAAAAAGTGTGAAAGCTCACTTGGTCATGCGCTTAGTGTGAGAGTGAGTGATTAATTTAATGTAAATATATAAAAGTAACTTTTGAGATACTAAGGAAGATCTCACAAACACAATTACACAAACATGCATACACACTAAAATATGTTTTAAGGTCTATCTTATTTTATAAACACCTGAAAATATTTTTCATATGCATCCTTAATTAATTACTAACTTGTTTAATCAATTAGGAGGACTTTTTATACTAGTTAATTGTTTACCAAATTAAGGTTAATTAATTAACATATTTTTAACAACTCCAATCGACTAGAGAAGCCCTTAACCTATTAATGAGAATGTAATTAAAAACTTTACATATTAGGGATGTCTAATCAATTTACAGGTGGGGTTAATCGATTAAGATATTAAAAATAGGTGAATTCTTATCTACCCAACTCAAAAAGTTGGGTAAAGTTACCTTCAATGTAAAAAGTCTTGGAAACAACAAAAAAGTATATTATTTAATAATTAATTAAATAAAATAAAACTAAATGATGCAATGTGATTGGTGGAAGGTACACTACCCAACTTTTTGAGATGGGTAAAGAAGTTGCCCCCTTAAAAATATATATGGATTATTTCCTTTATGAGTCAATTCTTTTGCTATAAATAGAAGGATCCTTCTCATTCCATTTTATACCAGATTTCGAAATTGAAACACTTTTATTTCACTTTATACTCTCTTATTCACTATTTTCTATTTCTTCGTCAAAGTTTCCTTAGAGCCGAGAGAATAAAACACATGTGAGATTTTTTATACTAGTGTTGTGCTAAGATTGCATTTTAATTAAATGAGTGTTTTCTCTTGAGTTATATCTTTGTAAGAAGTTAGTGTGTCGTTCTTGAGCTTAATTAGTTAAACTATCTTGTTTGAAGGTTAGCTTATAAAAATCTATGTTTGGTTCTTGATAGTAGTCTATTAAAATCTCTATTTGGTTATTTAGTTTATTATGGTACACTTTGTTTGGTTCATGAGATGTCTAGTCAAAATCTCTTGTTCGGTTGTAAGAAGGTTTATGTGTATAACTTGTGAAAAACTCATATCTTTTTTTAGTGGAACTCTCAATAGGAAACTCTTAAGGACACAAGTCGGCCAAGTAGTTAGGATGAATCTATCCTTTATCTCTTTATCTTCCATAGCTTTATTTTCTTTACATTGTATTTACTTCTCTCCATCTCTTATTCACTCTTTCTTTCATATATTCTACTACTTAAACTCTTTTTGTTTTATAAAATTAACTTTTTGTTTTTCTAATGATGACATCTTGATTCATCATTAGACAATATTATTCTACCGTCGAGGATTAATTTTCTAGAGATCACCCACCCAAGTGTTGGTCAAAGGCCCTTTCACGAATCTCGACCAAAGCACTCTTTCATTCCTTCTAGATTAAACATTTCAACAACCTATTTACAAAACTTGGACAATATAAGTCATATTTAACAAGGAGTAGGAAGCTCCCATATACTCTGATGGTAGTTTCCATATAAGGATTTTCCTTACTATTAGTGTCATCGAAGTGATTGGATCTAACTCTCAGTTAGTCACCCCGAATGTGTTTGTCGCACTAGTAGTAATGATAAAGGTCAATGATTCATGTATCATCCTTTTTGTAAAAATCTCTAGAATTGGAGCTAGCAAGTTTGGAAGTTTGGATAAGATGTAATCCCTCAAATTATAATTCGTTAATATGTGTTGCACCGTCACCTTGCATAACTTTTCCACGGTATCATTCAAAATTTTCAAGTACTACTTCATTATCATATTTTTTATATGGAAATTCCATTTGGTTTAGGACGTCTCCAAGTGTCTAACTAAGAGTCAAACTTGAGCACTACACCCTCGACTTCTATTTCTAGTGTCATCCAAAGCAGTGGCGGAGCCAGGAATTTTATGCAGCCTGGGCAAAAACTTTACACCATTGATTATTCATCTATTTTAATTTTCACACCCTAATTTAACTAATTTTGCCCTAAATTTTGCCTTTGATTTTGTCTAAAAATCGACTATTGAATTGGGGGGAGTTCAGAGAAAATAGGGATTGAGCTCGGGCGTCTGCCCGGGCTAGCTGGGCCTTGGCTCCGCCTCTGATCCAAAGACTAACCAAATAAGTTTCATACTATAACCGGTTATTAGACGTTGGAAAATTGAACCTTATCACTACCCCAATGAAGAGCTTGTTATCACTTTCTAACAAGACTCCAATCATTGGGTATTTGACTTTGAATGATCCATCTACGAATATTGTCCCCTTAGAAGGCATGTCTTGTGTTTTGTATTTATTTTAAATCTTAAAAAAAATTTACATCACAATTCACCCCCACATGTATTTTAAGTCACTTTGTTAACAAATGACACCAGAGTCTGACTTCTATTTAAAGACTAATTTTCTCAGAAGGTTAGATGACTTCCTTAAACAAACCAACATATTGAAATGGTAAATGATATGCTTATTAGAAATAGAAAATGAAAATTTTTAGTGAAGAGATGAATTGCGATATTTGGGCCTTTGTTAAAAAATTTCAATTTTTCTCACGCCTCAAGTTGTGGCCATTGACACTCCATAATCTATTAGAATACCAACCTAATCGATTAGGTTAATACAAAAATAAAACCTTAATTTATATATTACTTAACTTATTAATAATAATATATAATTGATTATGAGTTATTCTATTGCTCTAATTGATTATATGAAAGACCAAATCAATAAGAGAGTTGAGTTTTGTTTTTCTAATTGATTATAAAGCT
This sequence comes from Vicia villosa, assembly GCF_029867415.1. Lineage (NCBI taxonomy): Eukaryota > Viridiplantae > Streptophyta > Magnoliopsida > Fabales > Fabaceae > Vicia > Vicia villosa. The sequence continues at coordinate 261,982 of NW_026705450.1, read as the reverse complement.
TTCTAATTGATTAAATATTTGCCAAAATTGGTTTTTAAGAAGTTTTAATAAAAAGATGAAGTTTTCAAAATGTTTTATTGTGTATGTGATTCGCCTTACTACTACAAGACTGAAGTTTTCTTCATTTATATTTAATTGATCAAAATACAAGATAAAATATTAAGCGTGTGATCCGACGTGTTTCCACAACTACACAACTTCAGTTCCTTCGTGATTTAACTTTGTGTTATCTCTTTCAATTGAAACTTTGAACACTTTAACTTGTGTTTACTTCTCGACTAATGATGCTTATAATTTATTCTTTCTTGTTCAATTGTCATCATCAAAAACTTTGGAAGACATTAGTCTGTACATCACATCTAATCACATGTTCAACTATGAGCGTACCTACAAATACTCTGACGATCAAGTCAATGACGATCGTAAGTGAAAGGCTTAGGTTTAGAATATTGTGTACCTGAGACTGAATTGTTCTTTAGCCTTTATAGCAGGTTCATAGGATTTGATGTCTTATAACCTTCTTTTATATGACACCTCTCAAGGGATAAATATCAATATATTATATATCCCTTGAATCAAGTGATCCATAATGGTTAGGAAATCTTGATCGCAATCTCATACGACGTAGTAATCTCAATGATATACAACTCAATCAGCGTCCCCATAATATAAATGTGATTCATCAGAATCAAATAAGCATGCCTAGCATGTTTAGCTAGTATCATCCAAATCATATTGTATCTTTTTGGTGTGCGACCTACAAAAATTTCCAATAAAATATTAACACATTCCCTCTCAAGTATACCCAAGGGTGTCATATATAAACTAAGCCACATCTTTATTCATTATTGATTCCTAATATTTTATTCATATCCTTATTTATCTTTGTAGTTATAGCGTAACTATAAATAATATATTTTATATCAAAGATTTCACCTTAACCGATAAATAATTCATGGATGTGCCATGTTTTATTTTTAAAAAATCCCATTTATTCTCTCGGTTGGATAGAATACCGGGGAAAAACTAATTTATAGGACATGCTTAAAATCTCAACAAATACAATTTATGTTTTAATTTCTTTAAAAGTGACACCTTTCTTTTTCTTTTCTTTTTTAAAATTAAATGATCTATTCATTCCGCTACAATACTAATCAAGAGGTTTGATACCCATAATTAACCATAAAAATATTAGTTCATTACGTTTAAACTAAACCTAACTCATTTAGAGTCGTTCCAAACTGGTAAACATCATTCTTTAGAATGGATTGCAAGACAGAAAAATCTTCAAGTTTTCTTAATTAGCTAAGAAATTTTTTCAAGGTTGTGTGTTGTTATTCTTCCATACACGCATTGAAGAAATTGATTTTACCAACCTTTAATAAAACATTATTCTGTTCTTGTAATCTATCTCACGTAATGATGTTATTATTGTTGTTTTCACCTCCTGAAAGACCATTGTTATATTTTGGAATAACTTCCCAATATTGTCAGTCAAAGAAAAGATTATATAATTTAGTTTTTTCTTTGATTGAAAATATTGAAAAATTTATTCCTTATCATACTAATATATATTGCAAGCAATGTTGTTGTTTCATAAAACAAAAATTTGAAAATTTTGTTTTGAATATAGTTCTTTTGTTTGAATATTGCAGCATACGAAAAATTTAGTGAATGGTAAAAATTGAAAAAGAAAATAATACATGTTACTTTCAATTTGTTACCTTTTACCGTTTCTTTTGCAATAGAAATAATCTATTACCTCAATGGATTTATACACCGAGTGGGAAAATCCATATTTTATTTTTATTTAGAAAAGAAATAACCTTTTATCTCAGTTTTACTTACGAACAGAGAAGAAAAGTCACTCAGTTTTATCTAGACGAATCTTTGTTGTCCTTTATAAAATAACAACGCTCAAGATATTGTCAACATGTCAATCCATAAAAAATCTTCTACATCCAATCAGAATGCGAACACCACAACTATATATACCTTGGATGATGCGTTGTGAAACTCAAACATTGATCATGAAAATATTTGTATTGAAAATAGTAAAACTCAAAGAAGCTTGAAAATAAACTCTATTATGGATTGCAAGAATATAATTTTTTTGGTACAACATTGGTGTTCTTAAAAAATCTCTTATCTTTTATCTGTATAATTATTTTATATCAGAAACAAATGCATGAAAACACCATTGAAATTGAAAAGCAACATTTGTTTTTCTCCTAAATTAACATTGATGATGACGAATCAAATTCATAATTCATCAAAACTTTAGTTTGTAGATTGAAACAAAAACAATATAAAAACATAAATTTTGTATTTTAATTTAAACTAAATATTAAATCTTAACTGCTTATTTCAATCAAACGGTCGTTATCTCCTCCTCTCACTCTCGTATAAGATTATCTTTTCTCACTATATATATATATATATATATATATATATATATATATATATATATATATATATATATATATATATATATATATATATATATATATATATATATATATATATATATATATATATATATATATAGGATTATATTTACTCCAAGAGTAAGTGTTGAATACTTACTCCAAATCTAAATCATTGACTATCATTAATCTAACGACTTTAATTAATTTTTTAGAGTGAAGACCCATTTTGGTCCCTCACAAATATTACACGAGTCAAATTAGTCATTCACAATAAAATATACCCAATTTAATCCCTTATAAAATTTAACCGGATCATCTTAGTCCTTTTGTTAATATTTTTTTCAAATCGATTTTTTTTCTAGTTTTAACCCGTGACTGGACTGTCACGTTGGATTTTATTTATTTTTCATTTTTTAAATACTAAATTGTTTTTTATTTTTAATTTCATTTTTAAACAATTATAAATTAATAATATAAAAAAGCTAAAATTGTTTCTTATAAGTAGTTGAACTCAGGCTCATGTGGTTAATCTTAAACAATTCTAAATGTAAAATAAAAAATAAAAAATTTGTATCAATATGGTCTCGAACCTAAGTCCCTTCAGATTAAATGACAGTCAATTTAATACAATAGAAATTGATTTGTCTATTTGTAAATGATAATCACTTTACTAACAATAGAAATTGATTTGTCTAGTTGTTTTTGATAGTCACTTTACTAACCGTAGAAATTGATTTGTCTAGTTGTAAATGATAATCACTTTATTAACAATAGAAATTGATTTATCTAGTTGTAAATGATAGTCACTTTACTAACAATAGAAATTGATTTGTCTAGTTGTAAATGATAGTTACTTTATTAAAAATAGAAATTGATTTATCTTGTTGTAAGTAATAGTCACTTTACTAACAATAGAAATTGATTTTTCTAGTTGTAAATTATAGTCACTTTATTAACGATAGAAATTGATTTGTCTAGTTGTAAAGTAAAAATCATTTAACTTGAAGGGACTTGGATGTGAGACCTCATAGGCAAAAATTTATGTATAGAATTTGTTAATATTAATAGAAATCATGAAAACTACTTGTTTAAAAATTACTATATAAGAAACAATTTTGACATTTTTAATATTATTCATTGATAACGGTTTAAAAATGAAATTAAAAATAAAAATTAATTTAGTATTTAAAAAATAAAATTCAACGTGTCAGTCCAGTTACGATTTAAAAGTATGAAAAAAACCGGTTTAGAAGTAGGAAAAAACCGATTTGAGAAAAATAATAGCAGAAGGACTAATATGATCAGGTTAAATTTTGTAAGGGATTACGTTGGGTCAATTTTTTTATGAGGGACTAATTTGACTCGTGTGATATTTGTGAGGGATCAAAATGTGTCTTCACTCAATTTTTTATATAGAAAAATATTTCTAAAAATAATTAGATTAAATGATCAATTATCGTTAGATTAATGAAAATCAATGGTTAAGATTTGGAGTAAGTGTTCAACACTTACTCTTGCACTTACTCTTGGAGTAAATATATCCCTCCTATATATATATATATGAGAATGCATTCTTTATATGAGAATGTGAGAATGAATCTCAACCATTAGATTTTAAAATAAAGGGTGGAGATTATGTGTGAATCTTTTTTTCTCTCCTCCATTATTACAATAAATGATGTAGGAGAGAGAAAAAAGATTCATACATAATCTCCACAATTTATTTTAAAATCTAATGGTTCAGATTCATTCTCATGTTCACTACATCCCCCACATGTGCCCCCACAGGATGATGATCAGGCGGAGGATGAGACTGTAGATGATGAGTTGGATGAGAGCGATCTTCGAGGGGATGATGATCCGAGTCAGATCCATATCATTGACGGGAGTTTTTTATTAGGCCCAAAGGAAGCTCGTAAGTTTCTTATTTATCAATTTTTATTTAAGTATACGTTTCCATTTTTAATAACTTAATGTTAATTCAATTAATGTTGTTTAGATTCGCGCCGAGTCGGACGGCTGCCAAAGTTATAAGTTATATAATTCAGCATAATTATAAAACACTTATAAAGACTTTTAAAGATGTTAAGGGCGAGGATAGAGAATATTGGTTTAAGCATTTTCAGGTATACTTAATTTATTGTTTAAGTTATTGTTAATTAAATGACTTTTTCACTACAGTTATCTAACTTTTATTTTATCTACTTTTATTGCAGGGAAAATGTGTGTGGGAATCAATGAAAGAGAGACAAATTAAAAAAAATATTATGGCAGAACTGCAAGACGACTTTCTGACATGCTAGACGTGTTAGAAAGCATTGGGAACTTCATGGCATCCGTCCCAGTTAGATAGGAGAAGAAATCTTTCAGGAACTTCTTAAATATTGGGAGAGTGATGAGTTTGCGACCAAATCTGAAAATGCAAAGAAGATGAGAGCATCTGAAAAGGGGGGTTACCTTAATGCTGTTGGAAGTATAAGCACTGTTGAGCATGTTCTACGCCTGGTAATAATTATTACCACTTCTTAAAGTTATAATTTCAATTAATAATTGATATTATTAATTATAGTTTATTTTGTTATTTAGACTAAGGAATTAAATAGACCACCACTTATGACCGAGCTGGTTGCGAGGACTCGGAAAAAGAAAACAGGAGCTTTTGTTGACGATCGTACATAAAAAGCTATGGTAAGTTATTTAAGTTGGGTATTATATTTGGTTAAGCTATCGGTATTATATTTGGTTAAGCTATCGGTATTATTTGGTTAAGTTGGGTATTATATTTGGTTAAGCTATCAGTATTATATTTGGTTAAGCTATCGGTATTATTTGGTTAAGTTGGGTATTATATTTGGTTAAGCTATCTGTATTATATTTGGTTAAGCTATCGGTATTATTTGGTTAAGTTGGGTATTATATTTGGTTAAGCTATCCGTATTATATTTGGTTAAGCTATCGGTATTATTTGGTTAAGTTGGGTATTATATTTGGTTAAGCTATCCGTATTATATTTGGTTATATATGGGTATTTCTTTAAGCGATGAATTGTATTGTGATGTATTTGGTGGCGATTGTGAAGTGCCGATAAAGTGTTGATATATATGAATTAAATTGGTGATAAAAGTGCCGATTCTGAACTGATGTAAATGCTGGTTTATTAATTAATTCCGACAGGTAGGATTGGGGTGTTATAATTTTCATGTGGCATGTGAGATGTTGTGGCGTGAAAATCATGTGGCAACTAAATTTGTGGCGTGAAATTCATGTGGCAACTAAATTATATTTAACTTTTTTTTTGTATGTGTAGGATGATTATCAGACATTGCTTGTACAATTTTTGACTATTAATCCTCAGTATACTCCAAGACCGGGAGAGCCGCTTCATCCGGATGTGGATTTTTATCTTTGGACTAAAGTCATTGGCGGCAAGGGGCCTAACGGGTGTTTTTTTGGATGTGGAAATTTGGCAGGCACCTTGAGACCTGATGATAGAACTCTATATCAAAGATTTCTCGACTGGGAAGGAGGTTCACGTCCTGTAACTTTAATAGATGAACAGAGAGAAACCGTAAGACAATTGGCGGTAAATGAGGTGAGGCGGCGGAACGTGAAGCGGCACTGAAAGCCCAAATGATGGTAATGCGGAATGATCATCAGCGGGAAATGGAGGTCATGGCGAAAAGACAATCGGATATGGAGGCACAAATGCGACAATTTATGCAATCTTTTGGTGGAAACCAAAATACGGGGGGTTCTGCACCGACTGATCAGGAAAATCTAAATGATGATGAGTTTCCCGACACAGACTGATTGTTGATTTAATTTAGTTTTTATTTTGTTGTTACTTTTGATTTTGAATTTGTGTAAACTATTAATAGAAACCGTAAGACAATTGGCGGTAAATGAGGTGAGGCGGCGGAACGTGAAGCGGCACTGAAAGCCCAAATGATGGTAATGCGGAATGATCATCAGCGGGAAATGGAGGTCATGGCGAAAAGAAAATCGGATATGGAGGCACAAATGCGACAATTTATGCAATCTTTTGGTGGAAACCAAAATACGGGGGGTTCTGCGCCGACTGATCAGGAAAATCTAAATGATGATGAGTTTCCCGACACAGACTGATTGTTGATTTAATTTAGTTTTTATTTTGTTGTTACTTTTGATTTTGAATTTGTGTAAACTATTAATAGAAACCGTAAGACAATTGGCGGTAAATGAGGTGAGGCGGCGGAACGTGAAGCGGCACTGAAAGCCCAAATGATGGTAATGCGGAATGATCATCAGCGGGAAATGGAGGTCATGGCGAAAAGAAAATCGGATATGGAGGCACAAATGCGACAATTTATGCAATCTTTTGGTGGAAACCAAAATACGGGGGGTTCTGCGCCGACTGATCAGGAAAATCTAAATGATGATGAGTTTCCCGACACAGACTGATTGTTGATTTAATTTAGTTTTTATTTTGTTGTTACTTTTGATTTTGAATTTGTGTAAACTATTAATTAAATTATAATTACATTATTTAGTAATATTAGATTTATAATTTTAGCTTCTTAATTTTAGTATATTTAGTTTATTGAATTAATTTATATATTTTATTAATTTTAATATATTTTGTTTATTAATTTAATTATATATATATATATATATATATATATATATATATATATATATATATTTGGTTTTTTGCAAAAAAAAAAATTAGTGACGTGATTTCCATGTCACTAAGTAGTGACATGAAAATCACGTCGCAACATTACACATTAAATACACTTTTCATTTACTCATAGGCAAATTTAGTGACGTGATTTTTATGTCACTAAGTAGTGACATGTAAATCACGTCGCAACTAAAGATGTTTTTTCTGACCTAAATGCTGCTACGCCTGCTCTGACTGAATGTGCATTAATCTCTGGTCCAAATTTTGAGACGTGATTTTTACTTCACTAAATAGTGAAGTGAAAATCACGTCACTAAAAGTTGCCACCTTGCCTCCTGCGACGTAAATTATCACGTCGCAAATATTGGTTTGTGATGTATTTTTTTGGTTTGTGGCGTGATATTCACGCCACTACTGAGACTTTTTTTGTAGTGGTTCTCATATAAAAAAGACATTCTCATATGATATATATATATATATATATATATATATATATATATATATATATATATATATATATATATATATATATATATGAGACAACTCAAGTGAGAACACTTGCTTATTGTGATAAATGAGAACAATTAATCATAACCATCAATTTTTCGATCTAATGAAATTAATAGATAAGATTAATTTCTCTTTCCATAATACTCTTTCATTATAATTTATGTAATCTATGTAAAAAATTAATTAACATTATATTTTAAGAAATAAATAAATTTCTTGCATTTTAAGAATATTGATAATCAATTAAATAATTTTTATAGACTTTTTAACATAAAATAATTTTATTGTTAGTGTTTTGTATTTTTTTTTTTGAATTAATATTCAAATATTTGTAGTTATTGTATAGAAAATAGATATTAATACATAAATTAAAACCTATAAAAAACTTTTTGAATTTCTATATTACTACATTACATTTGGAATAATATATTTGTTGTTGTTTTTTTATACAATGATAATGAATATTTATTTATTAATAATAAAATAAAAAATACCACTGATAAAATTATTTTAAAATAAAAAATCTATATTTGTATAATTGGTTATTATTTTAAAATGCACCAAATATTTTTTCTATTATATTATTATTATTATTATTATTATTATTATAATAGATTTTTCATCATAAAATATTGTATCAATGACTTTTGATATTTTATAATTAAAATATAATTTGTAAACAATTAACACCTTAGATAAAACCCCTAATATGACTCTACATTTATTTAAAAAATATTTTCTACTACTAAATGTCCTTGTATTCAAAAATTAAAAAATAAAATATTTTTAAATAAATAATAATCTTTATTATAATTATATAATAAATATTAATATAATTATAATAGTCACAATCCTTAATATAATTATATATTTATTTTACTAATTTTGATTAATTTGAAGTTATGTTAACTTATTAGTTTTTCATTTTTGAATACAACGATATATGTTAGTAGCAAATATTTAATAAATTAATATAGGACGACTTCAATTAATAGATTAATTGGATTTTTATACAATACTAATATTTGTATATTAATTAAAAATAAAAAAATATCATCAAAAAAAATATTTTATATTAAAAATCTCTAAAGATATAATATAATTGAATGTCCTTGACCTCAAATGCTGGAACAAAATTTCTATGCTCAAGCTTCTTTGGGATTTGAGTAAGAAGACTGATAGTTTGTGGGTAATGTGGATGCATACCTATTTTATCAAAGGCCAGAATATTATGAGCATGGGAAATAGTCAGAATAATTCTTGGATTGTCAAGGGTATCATGAAGGCTAGAATGAATAATTCTTGGAAATTGTTAGCTGGTCTAGTGGTGATTGACGCTAGACTTGGTAGGGAGAACCACAATTCGATCCCCCACAACTGCGATCGGGAGGGAGCTGGAACCACTTAATTCCAGAATAAACCCCCGAACCGGACTAAACCGGTGGTGATCACAACTGCGATCGGGAGGGAGCTGGAACCACTTAATTTCAGAATAGACCCTCGAACCGGACTAAACTGGTGGTGATAAACAAAAAAAAGAAAGCTCCTGACAGCAAGCTATGATGAACGGTAAATTCAAAATGGGGAAAGTTTACAAAGATTTAATGGAAGAGAATAACAATGTGGACTATACTACTCTGTTTGTAGGGAATATAGCTAGGCCTAGAGCCTTGGTGTGTCTTTGGATTGCTTGTCATAGGCGCTTGCAACCAAAAATTCCAGAATAGACCCCCGAACCGGACTAAACCGGTGGTGATCACAACTGCGATCGGGAGGGAGCTGGAACCACTTAATTCCAGAATAGACCCCCGAACCGGACTAAACTGGTGGTGATAAACAAAAAAAAAAGAAAGCTCATGACAGCAAGCTATGATGAACGGTAAATTCAAAATGGGGAAAGTTTACAAAGATTTAATGGAAGAGAATAACAATGTGGACTGAAACTATTGATCATTTGTTCTACAATTGCAGCATGCTGAAGAACATCTGGGCTGAAGTCTTGGAGTGGACCAGTATCGAGCACTCTCCCCTAATGTGGTAGCAGGAACTTGAGTGGCTCACCAGATGCTGTAGAGGAAAGGGTACCAAAGCGGGTATGCTTAAGCTGGCTGCAGCTGAGACTCTTTATCATTGTTGGATTTTTCGCAATGAGACATGCTTTGGCAATGTTCATAGTAGAGATAAGGTTGTGAATAACATAAAGGATACGATAATACATAGAGGATTGAATTATAGCAAGTATAGAGAGCATATAGCTAGAATTTTGATGTAGTTGATTTGTTTGTTTGGTTGGATCCTTGAGATCACCCTTGTAATCAAACTGTTTTTTGAATTATAATAAAATTTTATTGATTCAAAAAAATAAAAAGAATGTAATAAATATATTCAGGGGATGTGTCAAATGAGAACTTTGACTATAATGAGAACTGAGAACTTTTAATGATAACTATTGGACTTGAACTAATGGCTCAGATTTACCTCATATATGTCTCACAATAACCAAGTTTTCTCACTTGAGTCGTCCCTTATATATATATATATATATATATATATATATATATATATATATATATATATATATATATATATATATATATATATATATATATACATCCGAATAGTTACACCACAAATTACACTCGCTCAATAACGTCACATCGGATCATTATTTTTCAAAATCAACCGTTGGATTGAAATATATTATCATATAGGTTATATGTATAAAGTTTGAGACCAATCTATAATAATTTACTATGTCATCGAATTACATTAAGATTAACGTTATATGAAAGTCCATTTATACGTTAATCTTTGTGTATCTTGATGACATAATAAATAATTATATATTGATCTCAAACTTTATACGTATGATCTATATGATAATATGTTTCAATATAACATTTCATTTTAAAAAATAATTATCAACGTGAAGTTATTGAGCAAGTGTAACTATTTGAAAATATAATTTGATCTCTCATATATTCTCTCAGATATTTTTTTATACATATTCTCTCATATATATTTTTTAAACTGAAAAGTAAAATAACATGTTTTTTAAGAAATACAAATATGCAATATGCAGTTGTTAGGAATTAAATCAACTACCAATTCCACCGTAACCTTCATTGTGTCGCCCAAAAAATTAGGGTAATAATTTCTTTTTAATAGAAGTAAAATAAATTATTCATAGTAGTTTAGAGTGAATACTCAAACAATTCATAAGACTCTTTTCTAACATTAACCTCCAATGATTCACATCCAACGTTTAAACTTTATCTTAAAATCTCATTATTCCATCCTCATCCATTTTGAAATCAGCTTCCTTTTCTTGGTTAACCAATTCTAATTTATTTAACAAATATCAAATCCAGCCTTGAACATTTTCTTTTGTCAAATCAATCTAAAGCTTTCACATTAAACCTCACAATCTAAATAGAGATCTATAAGTTTCTCCAACAACTATTTATGTTTCGCTACCAAAGCATATACAATTAAAGAAGGGTTAAATAGTGTTCACCCCCTGCCAAATAAGCGATATTCGGTTTTCCCCCTTATTAAAAAAAAATTTAGCCTTTGCCCCTTAACAAATAAAGATTCTCCAGAGGGAAACCTTAATGAGGGAGATTCCATCAGAAATGCCTACGTGTAATGGATCTTCTGGCTTATGTGGCATGGTTGTGACACGCTGGCAGTGTCTCCTCATATTTCTTCATCCTTATATGCATAATCCCCCTTGCAAATTTAGGGTTTAACATTGTTAGAAACTTGAAATGGGGAAGAAGAAGCGTGCGTGTAAGAAAAATGTTCCGCCACCGTCAAAGGCCAACAAACCGCCGTCACAGTCCAAGCAAAGGAAGAAAAAGGAGCAGGAGGCGGTAAAGTCCAAGACGGAGAAGAAAGTCAGGCATGCAAACAAGAACGAAGAAGGAGGAACCTCCGTTCGTGATGAGGAGGTATGTGTACCTAGTCTTTCGTTTTTTCAGTTAAGATTAGTATCAATGCTGGGTTTTTGTAATGTATGATTATTCTGATTTCAGTTTAACGATAAGTTCAGTGCTGTAATCCAATATGGTGGGGAGTTTGTGTTTCTGAACGACGGTCGTACGATTTATAGAGGTGGTATGTCGTCGTTAGTTTCGGGACTCCGTTTAGAAGAGTTTACCTTGGATAGTATACATAGGTTGGTGATGGGTTGGGGTTACCGTGAAGGGACATATAGAATCTGGACTCTAATTCGTGAAATATGTGAAGATTATTTTCAGATTAGAAAGGATGATGATTGTTATGACTTTGCTGCATATAACTGTGTGAATCGAATTGACGGGGAACTTTTTATAGAGCATGATGTTGTAGATATTGGAGCAACCGTAAGACTTCCTAGGTGTGTTAATGAGGTTGGTGAGATGGAAGGAAGTGATGAAGACGAGGTTGAGGGGCTAGGTGATAGTGAAGATGAGAGGGCCACTGCGCTTGTTGATGGTTTTGAGGGGATAGATATAAGTTTACCACAGAAAGAGGTCCCAAAAGTTGCTGAATATGTTAGTGTTAGTAAAGAGAAACCTTGCGAGGAAGATGAATATGTTAGTGATGAGTTGGAAAGTTCTGATCCTGATTTGTCTGATAGTGAGAAAGCTAAAGTCCAAAAGTTTGAAAAGTTCAAAAAGGAGCATTTAAATAAGGATTTTAAATTTCAGTGGGGTATGGAATTCAACTCCCTAGATGAATTTAGGTATGCCATACGTGAATGGTCTGTATTAAATGGGAGACAAATTACTTTTGTCAAAAATGAAAGCGATAGGGTTAGGGTGGTGTGCAGGGCCACTTGTGGGTTTTTAATGCTATGCTCCAAAGTGGGCCACAAGAGGACATTTGCTATAAAACCATTGTAGACAAACACACTTGTGCTAGGGTTTTAGACAATAAATCTGCAAATTCAAGGTGGGTGGCTAAGATTGTTTTGAAGAAGATGCAGACCTCACAAGATGTCAGAATCACTGATATTATACAAGATCTGAGGCAAAATTACTCTGTAGGTATAACTGTTTGTAGGGCTTGGAAAGCAAAACTCATAGCCAAGAAGATGTTGGAGGGAGATGCAGATAGGCAATATGCAATATTGAGGAGGTATGCTGCAGAGTTATTAAGGGCCAGCCCTGGAAACACTTTGGCTATAACTGTTGAAAGGCCTAATCCAACAATCCCACCAAGATTTGGTTGCTTCTATTTCTGCTTTGAGGGATGTAAAAAGGGTTTCATTAATGGATGTAGGCCCTTTGTGGGAGTGGATGGCTGCCATCTTAAAACAAAGTATGGTGGTCAGTTGCTAATTGCTGTAGGGAGGGACCCTAATGATCAGTATTTTCCACTTGCTTTTGGGGTTGTGGAGACAGAAACAAAAGAAAGCTGGAAGTGGTTCTTGGAGCTGTTGATGAATGATGTGGGCCAGAGCAACAAATATGTGTTCATATCAGACCAACAAAAGGTATGTTTTCATGAGACTTTTGTCAACCTCTATAGTTATTGTTGTGTGTTACTAATGTAATTCAACTTGCAGGGTCTTGTTGCAGTCTTTGAAGAGATGTTTGAAAGAATTGAGCACAGGGTTTGTTTAAGGCATTTATATGCCAATTTCAAGAAAAAATTTGGAGGGGGTGCACTCATTAGAGATCTAATGATGGAGGCTGCAAAAGCCACTTACTACCAAGGCTGGTTACAAAAGATGAATGAATTGAAGTTGATAGATCTTGATGCCTGGACATGGTTAATGGGTGTTCCTCCAAAGTCATGGTGTAAGCATGCTTTTTCCTTTTACCCTAAATGTGATGTACTAATGAATAACATATCTGAATCATTTAATGCTACCATTTTAAGTGTAAGAGACAAACCTATTTTGACCATGTGTGAGTGGATTAGGCTGTACTTGATGAATAGATGTTCTGCCTCATCAGCCAAACTAAAAAAATGGCCTCATAAAGTAATGCCAATACCTAGGAAGAGGCTTGATAAAGAAGTCATGCTAAGTGGGCACTGGTTGCCCACTTGGGCAATGGAAGAGACCTTTGAGGTGAATCATTCATATAATGGTCAGAAGTTTGTAGTTGACATTGCTAAGAGAAGTTGTACTTGTAATTTCTGGGAGCTAGTTGGCATCCCTTGTAGACATGCTATTGCTGCTCTATCTTTCAGACAACAGAATCCAGAAGATTTTGTAGACAGTTGCTATCATAGGGACAAGTATGCCATATGTTATAGTTTTCCTATAAGTCCAATAAATGGTGAAGAAATGTGGCCTGAGGTAGAAGCTGATCCAATAATGCCCCCCATGTACAAGAGAGGTCCTGGCAGGCCTAAGAAATTAAGGATTAGGGAGTGTGGAGAGGAAGGTGCTAGAAGAAGGAGATTACCAGGTGTGTCTTATAGGTGCACCATTTGTGACAAATTTGGTCACAATGCTCAAACTTGCAAAAGCACAACTCAGAATCCCAATGCACTTAAAAGAAAGGTATGTCTAGTCCCTATCACAACTCAAAATGTTTTTTCAACCTGTATATGAAATTAACAAATGCTGTTCTTCATTCATGTAGAAAAAGGTTAAGTTGGATGCTGCAACTCATGGAGCTGAGTCTGGTGCAACTGATGTAGCCCAAACTGCTGCAACAAATGGAGTTCAAACTGATGCAATTCATGGAGCTGAGTCTGGTGCAACTGATGTGGCCCAAACTGCTGCAACTGATGGAGTCCAAATTGCTGCAACAGATGGAGTTCAGACTGATGCACATCAGACTGATTTTTTTGGAGACATCACTGATGATGTGATCTCAAGCCTGCCAGAGTTTAACTCTACCCAATGCTCTGCTGTGGATGGAACCTCACAAAGGAGAGGTAAGAAAAAGGTGTCACCTACCAAGCCAATCAAGAGGAGGACAAGTGAAAGACAAAAGTTGTTCTGGTTTAAAAAACCAATAACTGGCCCAGGTGCTAGCTCTGAACAACCAATATCAGTGACTGATGAAGATAACAATGATGAGTCAAGGCGTGGGAAGAAGAAATTGAAGAAGAACTATTAAGTCATGATTATGTATAAGTCCTAGTTATGTATAATGCTAGTGAACTTCAATATTTTGTTTATGTGCTTTTTTTGGAGGTACAATGATGATGTATTTTGGTACAATGTTGGTACAATGGTTCTCCTTTTGTTATCCATTTTGTCTGTTAAGTAATTTTATGCTACATTATCAACCAAATTTTTCAACAAATTATAAGATTTTAATGAATCATACTAAATCACATTAATTGAACAACCAAAACACATTACATTGCATATAACTGTCAGTTACATCTTTTGTCTCAAATATGAATTCATTTCATTACATATATGTGTACATTACACCAAACAAAAACCAGGACATAAACAATGCCACTTTCAGATGGGAAATGCTTCTCTTCAAAACTGCCTGCTTCAATTTGGTTTTTTCCAGAATTCCTTCCATCAACTTAACCTTCATATTTGCCAATTCACAGTCCTTGCATAAATGTTCCGAACTGCTGATTTCGTCATCCCAAATAAAAAAATCACAACTATTCTCCATCTGCAACAATTACAAAACAGCAATCTTATTCAATGTTCAGTAAACCCATTTAACAAAAAAATGAAATACCTAAAACCTTACTCCTGCATTCTTGCACTTCCAGAATTTCCGTCCGCGATTCTTGGACGTCTTGGCTACCCACATCTTCATGGGACGACTACATCCACATGTGGGGATCTTGAAATTCACGTTGGAGGTGTAGGAATTGCAGCTACCGATACTTTTACTGGTTTCCATTTCCACAGGTGAGAGTATGAACGACGAGAGGATGAAGCAACTGGAATCACGAAGAGAGGATGAAGCAACTGGAATCAAGAAGAAGAGATAGCGTAACCCTAAAATTTGGGAATAAACCCACCCACGATTGGCCCTGAAGAAATTGAAGGAGCAAGAATGGAAGAAAATCAGAATGAGATGACATCGTGAACCCTAAATCCCAAATTATAGAGGGAGACACTGCCACCGTGTCACAACCATGCCACATAAGCTAGAAGATCCATTACACGTAGGCATTTCTGATGGAATCTCCCTCATTAAGGTTTCCCTCTGGAGAATCTTTATTTGTTAAGGGGCAAAGGCTAAATTTTTTTTTAATAAGGGGGAAAACCGAATATCACTTATTTGGCAGGGGGTAAACACTATTTAACCCATTAAAGAATTACTCAAACCATCAACTACTATAAAAACTTTGATGATAATTAAGTTCAAAATCATATTTTTTAAATAATTCAAACAGTTCTCCAAATTTAACTCCTTACGATCAAAAAGGTATTTTAAATTCTTGTCAGGGCCGGCCCAAGGGCCAAGCTCCTAAAGCTAGGGCTTTAGGCCTCAAAAGTTTAGACTTAAAAAAGGCCTCAAAATTTTTTTATTTAGTTATAAAAATATATAATGACGCTTGAGTTACATATATTATTGTAATAGAGTTTGTAAAATATAGGCCTCTTTTCCTTTATGTCTTTGGTTCAACTCTTAGTAACTTCTAAATTAATATTTTAAAATACATTTTAAAGACCTCATTTTAAAATTTGCTTTAGGCCTCGAAACGGGTTGGGCCGACCCTGATTCTTGTCGTCACTATATTCAAACCTAGAATGATACAAGTAATATCTCTACACTTTAAAAATAAAAACTATTGCGGACTATTCTAAATCACAAGTAATTATTTTTTCAATCCTTAAGATGCCTAGATGTAAGGGAACTATTGCGGACTATTCTAAATCACAAGTAATTCTTTTTTCAATCCTTAAGATGCCTAGATGTAAGGGTTTTCTCAGTTTGAGCGGTTTTTACGCTAAAAGTTATTTGAACCGCAAGAGAAAAACGCATGCGGTTTGGTTTGGTTCGGTTGAGTTTTAAAAATAAAACCAAACCGAACTAAACTAAACCAAACCAAACCAATGCTGTTTAGATTGGTTCGGTTGGTTCGATTTTTACTAAATTTTTATTGATTCATACATGCACATATATAAGACAACATAATTTCGTGTTTAGTCATTCATACATGATTATAAAATAAATTTATTGTTCAAACAAGCTTATAATTTGAATGCATAAATATGAACTCTATTTTATAATTTTATCTTATGTCTAATGGATAATATACATGAAATTGCGTTCTTAAATAAATTTGAAATACTATTATATTTCATATATAAAGGGATGTAAAAATAATATCCATTAAACTTCTTTTAATCTTATCCTTATCAACTATTTTCGTATATATTTTATACAAAAAAGGATGATAAGATATATTAGAGTTTGACCTAACTCATCCTTACAAAGCCGGTTGGTAAGGTGAGAAGTGTTACTCTATATAAACTCTTTCAATGCTCTATCTCCAACCAAAGTGGGACTTTAGAATCTTCCTAATACACCCCCTCACGCCCAACATTTTTTTTGGGCTTGGTGCGTGGATATTAACGGTGATACCATATTAGAGTTTGACCTAACTCATCATTACAAAACCGGTTGGTAAGGTGAGGAGTGTCACTCTATATAAACTCTTTCAATGTTCTATCTCCAACCAATATGGGACTTTAGGATCTTCCTAATAAAATATACAAATAATACATGTTGATTTTTTTAAAGAATTAAAAAATATATAATGGTTTGTAGGTTTTGTAACATAATGCAGTTTGATTCCGTTTGTAAAATATAAACCGTAAACTGAACCAAACGATGCAGTTTTGTTAAAATATGATCCGAGCTAATCCAAATCAAATACGATTTTTGCGATTTTTAATTTGATTAATTTGCAGTTTTCTATTGGCCGATTCGATTTTGAACACCCCTACCTAGTTGCATAGGACACCACCTTTCCCATTTTGCATAAGATCACTTAATCATGATCTAGACACACCATATTACATTGCAAAAGGTTTACTCGGATAGGGCAAAACTAAGATTGGTGCATAAGTTAATATCCCCTTAATTTCTTAAAAGATCATTTCCCATTAGATATCTCCCACAAACAATCCTTCTTACCATATACACTTGGTTAAGAGCAAGCTAACTTAAACAAACTTTCAACGTATGTACAATGAACTCAAAAAAAACTCTTATTCTCAGTCTCAGTCACAAACTTAAGAATTTTTCAATTTTCAAATTAATTTTAAAATTTTCAATTTTAAAATTAAAAAAAACCCTTAATTTTCAATTTTTAAATTAATTTTCACTCTCTTTTCTTAATCGACCTAGATACGAAACCGATGTTAACGTACGGCTTGACAAAGTACGTGTAATAACGAACAACGAAGTTGACAGTTGATGAATGTCATTCTCTCACTCTCACAGTGCACTTGCACTCAAATCTCAACTCTTCTCCTTAGCACGTAAGAACCCATTCATTACAAAGAAACTCCACGCACAAATCATCAAATCTGGTCTCAACCAACACGAACCCTTCCCCAAAACTCTCATTGACGCATACGGCAAATGTGGTCTCCTTCAAGATGCACTTAAGCTGTTCGACGCATTGCCTCACCGAGACCATGTTGCTTGGGCTACTGTCCTTTCCGCTTGCAACCTCTCCAACCTCCCATACAAAGCTTTATCTATCTCGCGTTCCATTCTCAATGAAGGGTTGCAGCCAGACCACTTTGTTTTCTCTTCCCTCATCAAGGCTTGTGCTAACTTGGGTGGTGGTTATATCAAGCAAGGGAAACAACTCCATGCTCGTTTCTTGCTTTCACCTTACTCTGAAGATGATGTTGTTAAGTCTTCGCTTGTTGATATGTATGCGAAATTCGAGTTGCCTGATTATGGGCGTGCTGTTTTTGATTCGATTTTTATGTTGAATTCGATTTCTTGGACTGCGATGATATCTGGGTATGCGCGAAGTGGACGGAAGGTTGAGGCTTTAGGATTGTTTCAGAAATCTCCGTTTAAGAATTTGTATGCTTGGACTGCTTTGATATCTGGGTTGGTTCAGAGTGGGAATGCAACTGATGCGCTTTACTTGTTTGTTGAGATGAGGCGTGAAGGGGTTAGTATTACTGACCCTTTAGTTCTTTCGAGTGTGGTTGGTGCTTGTGCTAATTCAGCTGTTTGGGAGCTTGGAAAACAGATGCATTGTGTAGTCATAATCCTTGGCTATGAGTCTTGTTTGTTTATAAGTAATGCACTTGTAGATATGTATGCCAAATGCAGTGACCTTGTTGCTGCTAAATATATATTCTGTGAGATGAGAAGAAAGGATGTTGTTTCTTGGACTTCGATAATTGTTGGCACGGCTCAGCATGGGCTGGCTGAGGAGGCCTTGGCTTTGTATGATGACATGGTTTTGGCTGGGGTTAAGCCAAATGAGGTGACTTTTGTTGGGTTGATCTATGCCTGCAGTCATGTTGGTCTAGTTAGCAAGGGTCGTGCTTTGTTCAAGTCTATGGTTCAAGATTTTGGAATTCGGCCGTCTTTGCAGCACTATACTTGTTTGCTAGATCTTTTTAGTCGATCGGGACACCTTGACGATGCAGAGAATCTCATCAGAACAATGCCGGTCAAACCTGATGAACCAACTTGGGCTGCATTACTCAGTGCTTGTAAGCAGCATGGTAACATTAACATGGCAGTTAGAATTGCTGATAATCTATTGAACTTAAAACCAGAGGACCCTTCCAGCTATATATTGTTATCTAATGTATATGCCGGAGCTGGTATGTGGGAGAATGTTTCAAAGGTTCGGAAGTTAATGATGGTCAAGGAAGTTAAAAAAGAGCCAGGTTATAGCTCCATTGACTTGGGAAAGGAAAGCCAGGTGTTTTATGCCGGAGAGGCATCTCAACCCATGAAAGATGAGATTCTAGGTTTGATGAGAAAATTAGATGCAGAAATGAGGAAAAGGGGTTATGTTCCTGATACTAGCTCAGTTTTACATGACATGGATCAACAAGAGAAGGAGAGACAACTTTTTTGGCATAGTGAGAGATTGGCTGTGGCCTACGGGCTTCTCAAGGCTGTTCCGGGGACTACTATACGTATAGTGAAAAATCTTCGTGTTTGTGGAGATTGTCACACTGTGCTGAAGCTCATCAGCACTATAACAAGTAGGGAAATTTATGTTCGGGATCTCAAAAGATATCACCATTTTAAGGATGGGAATTGTTCATGCAATGACTTCTGGTGACTTGGGAGAATTTCCATAGATTTGAATTCAACCAAGACCCTAGGAATGCCAGCGTGAGGCGCTGAACACAAAATTACATTCTTTTAAGGGCCAAATAGGGTGTTTATATGTTCTAAGAGCCTGGTCTATGTTATTATGGGTATGCAACCTTATGCATGGCCAGTACTATTCATTTGACATGATACCCGTGCAAGAGTTGACACAAATTGTGTTAATCTTAAGGGCCTTCTTGTTCTGCAATATTTTATGTGTTAACTTATGTGTGCAAGGACTCATGCTGGTTCATGTTCTTTGCTTCCATATGTCATTGCAGGAAGAAAGACTGAGAAGAGCGTCAAATTTTAGGAATTAGTTTTTACTCTGATTCAAGAAATCAATATCAATATTATTTGTTATTCTTCCAAATTACCCCCTTCAGCTGCATAATGTTTCAAAAGAAGTGGTGAGGTAAGTGTAATTGGTACTATTTTCGCATTTTGCACTCTTCCTTGTGTTGAGTAGAACTTCTGTTGAGTAGAGCATTTTATGCTTGCCGAGGTATGTAAACAACTTGTTGGAGCTTGTTATTAAACTGAACCAAACAGAAACGCTTTTATTTTGTGAAACTTTAATATCAAGAAACATGAATATGGATTACTGACTAGAAATATTCTAAAATCTTAATCTTAAAATCAATTTTATTCTGAAAATTAAGCTAAAATCCTTTTATAGAATTTTATTTGAAATCTTCAAATCAATATCAAATTTTAAGATTAATAACAAGAAAGAACCAATACAGTTTGGGATATGAATGTAATATAATACGTAATCAGAGACACAAAAATTAAAAGATTATGCGATTGGATAGTGTATTCAGACTTGATTCTTGTCCCTAAAATGAAACTTAAATTACACTTTTTTTTTTCTTCTTAATTTAAAATCTGCAAGTTTGTTATCCGAGAAGTAAACATATATTACAATTTAATTCGTTTTTTCTTCTATTTGTGATTCCTAGTATCATTAAGATATAGTTTTAGCCCCAACTATATCAAATATGGAATGATAAAAGATAAAATAAATATTTTGAGTGAAGTTTGAAAGCTAATAAAAGAAGTATTTGAAAATTAGTTACCATCAATGCCATTGTAAGTAACAAATATAAAAAGGAATTGCTGGAAGGATTCTCCATATTCATTCAATAAGATTAAAAATGAAGTATAGTACATGTTTAAACTGGTGAAAGAAATGTAATTTAAGCTTCCCTTAGGGGAATAGTATACTTTAACATAAAAACAAAGATCTTAAATGAAAAGAGAGAATTAATGTGTTAGAAGTTACACGAGTCACTATATATATTATAAACTGTTGTTACCTATCTAATTATTGTGGTAATGGTATATTTGTTATTCCTTAGTATAAGTCTATTGTGACATACCATTGGCATTAAGTAAGTTTACTTGTATAGGTTCTCCATTTGATCCTGTATTGAACTATAACTGATCATAATATACCATTGGTGTTATGCAAGTTTACTTGTATATATTCTCTATTTGGTCCTTGTATTGAGCCATAATTCTATCTCTTCGAATTTTCATTGTCGGTGTCAATAGCCCATTATCAATCTGTCATTATAGTAACAAATTAACCAAATATGTCAATTCTGTTATTAAATAATATAAAGAAAGACATTACTATGATGTTCAATCTAACCGTGAAGGGATCATTTACTAGAAGGATTGGCCCAATTTGAAACGGAAACCCTGATGTCCTGCATGATAATAGGGAGAGATTCAATTTTCAGATAGAAAATATTTGATTTGTTTCCTATTCATAGCACCTCTGACCATGTATTTAGTTTCACTCTCACCAACAGAACACAAGATCTTACCAGGTCTTTAATTCATTATATATTAGTTTGGTCACTTTTTCCTGACTGACATCTGAACTGTTGGAATCTATAATTGACAATTCCCTAGCTGCCTTTAAGATTTCTTCTTTGTTAGGAACAATTACAGCTCCTAGACGTCGCTTATCCTATATGCCCAAATAAGTGAAATCGTTACAATTTATAAATACCTGTATGAATATAATTAAGACATCAAGATTTAAATTCACCTGGCCAATGACAACAATTTGTTGTATGAAGTTACTCCTCATGGAAGCTTCTTCAAGTTCTCCCGGTTCAACATTTTCACCTTCTCATATTGAAACACGTGATCAGTACTTCCATAAGGAAAAAGAACCCATGATCAACAATGAGGGAGGGACAGTACTTATAGGATTCAAAGATTAGCATACACAAACATCTGTTCTACCTGATGATAGCACAATGGTGTCTTTAGCACGGCCTTCAACGACAATCACACCACCAGAATTACGGCTCCGCCCAATTGAATGGCGGGGAGCTATCCAACCTATGTCACCAGTATCCAGCCAGCCATCCTTATCTATGGCCCGATTTGTAGCCGAAGGATTCTGATACAAGAATAAAGACATGTAACTGACATAACTTGAGCCTTTTATAAGCCCTTATCTCACTCTTCAAGCTTAGCAGACAGTCAAGTATTCATAAATGAACAAAATTATAACATGTAAAGCTCAAGACAAGACACAAGAAGGTTACATCTTGACTAAGAAGATTACCTTGTAGTATCCCTTCATCAATTGTGGGCCCTTGACTTTCAAAATTCCCTTTGAACCAGGTGGAAGAACTTCACCAGTTTCAGAATCTACAACCTTAAATTCTGTATGCTTTAGTGGATACCCCACAGATCCAATAACCTTTAAAAGATAGCATGTAAAGCATTATTAGATAAAAACACTACTCTTTGCAGACTTTTACAAACTAATTTAAAATAATGACATGTTAAACTATTCAATATAAGTAGAAAAAACAAGTTTTAAGCTACAAAAGACCAAAAACAATATTCTTAATCTAATGATACTTGGCTTTATATTATGCAGTTTATAGTTTATGGCTTACGTCACAACCAAGTCGCCGAGCAGCAATAACAGGTGAAGTTTCTGTTAAACCATATCCGTTCTGCAAGTTTACACCAATAGCCTGCATATGAGTAAGAAAATGTGAGAAGAACGCCAAAAACAAAATCCTGTTTGGGAGTAACAAAGGTGAGAAATATCAAACCTCAAAAAATTTGTCGACATGAGAAGGTAAGCTACCCCCACCACTTATTGCAGCCTGCAGAAGGTTTCACTTATCGTGAACAGAAAAGTGATGCATTTCCAAATCACGAATAATAGTAGTACAAAATACAATACCGTTGATATTCCAATGGTTGAACGAATTTTGCTGTAAACCAGTTTATTTGCCAGCATATGTACTGGATATAATATTGCAGCCATAATTCTTGCCCATAGCCAATCCAATACTGCATAGAGATATGAAGGTGATTTCTGATTCCTTGTTAAACATTTACCCTGCAAACATATCATTGATCAGAAATAGAATTATTATGATAGAGCCTGTTTGTTTCAAATTGTTTTATGGAAAAAATCATCTTTTTAGGATTTTCTTTATCTGTTTGTTTCAGCTTTTGGAAATAATCATAATCTGTAAAGGTTGTTAAATATGATTATAGAGCTGATGACCAGACCTCATAAACTCGTTTACATTCCATGTATCTTAAGCTGACCCTTGTGAATGTCAGAGCGACATGCTTTCTAATAAGTGAGCTTGTAGATATCTGCTTCATTATCCCACTACAGAAGAACCAGAAACGATGTTACTATTTACAAGTGGCGTTCAAATAATTTATGGGAAATTGGGTTACCTGTACAAAGTTTCAAAAACTAAAGGAACAGAAACCATCAAATGTGGCTGATAAAGTCCCAAATCATCCTAGAACAAAAATAAAACACATCACATTAATCAAATGAAACCATGTGTTGTTTTATGATGGGTGAAAGTTGAAACGTAGGATGAAAAGTAATAATACCTTCAAGTTTCTGACAGTAGTGTAAATATATTCAAGACCGCGCGAGAAAATGAAATACTCGCAAGCTCTTTCATATGCATGCCAGGGAGGCAACATACTTAGTAATCTATCCCCAACTTTAGTAGGTACAACATCTGATAAGTGTTTGATCTAGAAATTCACAACACGTGATATAAAAATTGATTAAAGCCAAGAAACATTTCACAGTTAATAACATTTAAGTTTGAGAGATTTGTAATCAAACCTGATGCAAAAGATTTTGATGGGTTAGCATAACACCTTTCGGATTTCCAGTAGTACCACTTGTGTACACAAGAGTAGCGATGTCATCAGATTTTATTGTTTCAAACTTATGCTGTTGTCCTGCAATCACATATTGTAGATGAGTTTATAGTGAACCTTATTACTATTCTTTTTGATGATTAAGAGAAAGACTAATAGGTTATTTTCTTCGCAAAATAAATGAATACACAGAAAAGTGCTGGTGGCGTACTTGCATCATGAGACTCAGACAATGCCCTGCGACTTTCTCGCCCGAAATGTACGACTTCCATGAATGTATAGATTGGAACCTCTTTGTTTCCTTCACTGACAAGGTTTGATTTTTCTCCCCATAGTAGAATAATAAATCTAATAGAAGTTTTCAAATAAAATGGTTTTGCAATCTGATTAAACATTTCAGGATTGTCCACAGCTAGTGCAACACTTTCAGAGTGGTTGTATATTTGCAGAAGTTCTTCTACTGATGACCTTGAACCTCTTACCACATTGATTGCTCCAATTGCCATCATGCCTAGACTAAAAACATATTATGAATGTGATTAAAAAGATAAAAAATATTACTGTAGATATCATGCAATTTTTTTATAAATAATATACAAAGTTCAACATACCTTGATCTGCTACAAGCCAGCGACATGAGTTATCAGCAAAAAGTGCAATTTTCTCATCAGGTTTTACTCCTATAACTCTCAACCCCTCAGCAAAGTCCAATATTGAATCTTCCAACTGAAATTTTGATGAGAAAATTTGACATATAGCATGCAATTGAATGAAATTTCATAGGATAAATTTCTCAGTGATTCAAATTGAAAGATGTGATACATATTCTATGAAACACAGTCTTGAATAGAACATTATGACAGAAGTTAATCTATGTAGTTGATCCCATTTAATAAGATAAGGTTTAGTCGTTGATTTTTTATGTATGATACCAATAAAAGAAAATGGACTAAATCAGTTAGGTTTAGAACCAAGAAATTTGGGTTTTAACATTACAAAAAGTTGACAGTACATTTTTTATTTGTTTTTCAAAATTGTTATCATTATAATCATTCATATATTAATGAAGAATGAACCATGCATTTTTTGACATATACTTTTTATGTATATTTTTCATTATAAATTTCTTGTTGATGTAGCTAAGTTGTAACAACTATATATCTTAGCTTAGTAAATTACAATATACAATTCAACAACCAAAGATTCAAAATGAACACATTCATATTCCACGAGTTAGATGAGAGGTTTAAGAGTATGAAACAAATAAAAAACAGAGTCAATTGTGGCAACAGATTAGGATAATACTAGTTTATATGATATCTATGTCCCACCACCAATAAAACTCAACCATATATCTCTTAAAATAAAACAGAACAAACCACACAAAGATCATTTATTAAATCAAGTACTTATTTTCAAAACATAGGAAATCTTTATTAATATTATTTTGTCGAACTCACGCCATTGTATCTGATGTTTCTGCATAACTGACCTGACATCTACCTTGAACCAAACTCTACCCAATAACAATAAAATTAGTGATACATGTGTTTTCCGTGCTATCAATCAGAGAGAAAAAGAAAACCTGTTTGTATGTCATAGTTGAAGGAGGATCATGATATTGATCTATCAAAGCTATTTTATCACCAAAATTCTCAGCAGAAGTTCTCCATATATCAGGAACTGCTTTCCAATCCCCTAAAGCCACAGCACCATTACCAGAACTTTCTAGTAACGGGGAAATTCTTCTTATCTCAGTTTTCTCTATCTGAATATTATACAAAACATTGATGTTGGAACTTCGAAGATAGACAAAATTAACCAAAATAACATATATTTTTCGAGAAAAAGAAGTAACATGTGTATGAATATAGTACTGCAAACATGTTTGTTATACATGTTTGTTATAGAAGTAGTTACCTTGGATTGAATTTGGCAAAAGACACGAAAAGAAGACGTGGCAGTGAAGTTGCGACGAGGAATGGAATGGATGGAATAGGAGAAGAAGGTCGAAGAAACATGGTTGGAGGAGCTGAAAGGAATTGGAGGCATTGAAATTTGACAGAAGAAGAGATAATGGGTGAAGAAGTATTCGTAAGAAAATTTGTAGGTACTTTGGTTCAAGTGATATTTATGTGAGTTTTTGGTGCATATGATATAATGGTCCAATCGGTAATTGTTGAAATTTATGAATTAATTTATTGTATATTAATAATATTATTCTTCAGTCTTTCAAGAAGTTGTTAAGTTCAGTTTCCATTAAGTTTTTTTGAAAAAGAAACATTCTTTGTGGGGAGAATTTGTAGTGTAGATATCGCCCTTTCATGGTGGTACTTTCACTAAATTTATTACAATTGTCATCAAATAATCCCAAGGCTCATTTTGGTACATAAAAAGTTATAAAAGTTATATGCTGCTAAAAAAATATTATTTCACCCGTCTCACAATAGGTCATCTTTTTTCAATTTTTATCTGTCTCAAATTATAATATTATTGTGATATTTATTATTTATTTCCAGTAACTTGCTCTTATTTATTGTATTTTAATTTATGTAACTATTCTAATATCTATAAATTAAATCACACACATTTGTCATTCAGTTAAAATGTCATATATTAAGTCAAAATGGGGATAAAGATGTTTTCACCCTACATCATTTGTTATTCAATACAAACCATAACACCAATTATCAAAATGATATTATCAAAATAAAACGAAAAAGTCAACTACTGAAAATATTTGACCCCGGTTCTTCCTCTGCCTTATGTACCGCAAAGAATGCCCTGTCTCGGCAAGCATGGCAAGCATGGCTTGTACAATAACCATCCCAGGAATGAAACTTTCCTCCCTTTCTCTCTCTCTATTCCTACTCTCCCAATAGCCACTAATACACGAACATATAAGTAACACATCAACGATATGATTTATCCTAACCTTCTCCCTCTTCTAATATCTCTTGATAATCTAGCATTTGTGAATCTTCTTTTGCATTTGATGTCATGTAAAAATGTGTTACTCTATAAAATCATATGATGCAGTTGTATATCATAATCCATAGTTGAGAGCATTAGAGAGGACCTACCAAAACAAGATATGCGTAAGAATGAAAGCATTAGAGAGGACCTACCACGACCTCAACTCCTTAATCTACATCTTAGACCAATCATCACATTCATATTCCAATTGTCAATTCTAATAATGTCTCAACACCTGAATGACTTAACTAATCACCGTCCACAAACACTTCTTCATTTTCCACAACCTAAGCCATCATCTTCACCTACAATGCCTGCCCTACCTTCCAATGATACTTATCCTAGAGAAAAAAGAAGAGGGTGTTGAATAGTTCAACCAAGGATAAATCCCACACTTCTTCTTACTTTATTGAAACCTATATCCCATAAGGCATCTCTCAAAAATCCAAAATGGGTTGCAGCAATGGTCCACGAATATCATGCCCTGATTAAATATCAAACTTGGACTCTATATGCTCTTCCATCTAATCTTCAAGCCATTGGCTACAAGTGAATGTTCAGAAATGAATTAAGCAAAATCCATATGGTTCTCTCATCAAGTACAAAGCCAAATCGGTAGCCAAAGCCTTCCATCTGCAACATGGCTTTGACTTTATTGAAACTTTTTCCCCAATGGTTAAGTATGGCATAGTGCATGTGTTTGTCACCATGGTCATTATGGTTGTTCATGGTTCGGTTCTGTCAGAAAACTGAACCAAACCAAACCGTTATATAAAGGCATCCGAACTGTATCGAACCGTTTCGAATTTTTTAGAACTGAACTGAACCAATAGTTTTAGTTTGGTATAACGGTTCGGAATTCTGAACCATACCAAATCATAGAAGACAATTTTTCCAAACCGAACCATTTGCTAAAGAATCGAACCGTTATACTTAGTTTTAAACTTTTATAATAAAAAATTTATTTAAATTAATTTTTAGCATTTTTTTATAAACTTTTTTAATATATTATTATACATAATTTTCAACTTAATTTTTTTTAATCTACATTTATAATTAAAATCTAAATTAATTCAAAATTGCAAAGTTCATCAAAAAAATAATAAATTAGTCAACTTTTACAATATTTAGGATTGTTTGGATAAACAACTTATAGCACAAGTGCTTATAAAAATAAATACTTATGAATAAGTCTATATAAATCATTTTTATAGCAAAAAATAAAATAAATTTAAATGACTTTTATATGTGTTATAAGTTGTTCTCATAATCTATCTTGAAGAACTTATTTCACAAAGTTAAAAAAAGTTAACAATGTCACACAAAAACATGAATGTTATATGTTTACTTCAATTTTGATTTTGTTTCTTTTGTCTATTTGGTTCAACAAGTCTGCAGTTCATGACTATTCTGCTGTTCTATAAAGCTATATTTAGGAAGGACAATAAAACCGACTACCCCTAGACTTAACCAATTACATAGTAATATACCATTTCATGACTCAATCTATGGCAAACGGAAGATCAAAAAATTATACCATCCCAAATGCAGTATATATCGAACCATTTTATTTCATAACAAAACCAAATCAGCCCATGTCATGATACATTCATAAAGAACCATACAATTCAAGCCAAGAAATCTGTTAGCAATACACATCACCATACACTATCAGCACATTCTTACATGCATCTCAACATAAACATTAACTTCCAGCCATGACATCATCCAAAAGTATGCAATACATCAATTCTCAAACAAGTCACCATGGTCAAATTGACATAAACAACCCTGTAAAAGATGCTAATGTTATATTAACAAAATGGACAGAAAGAAGTACAGAATTAAGGACATCTCTTCACACTAGTGTATTACCTCTTGGGTCCTTAGATATTGGGCTCTCTAAGCATCGCGCTTTACTTTTCAAGGTTAGCACAATGGCTTCTTGGTGCTTGAAACCTTGTGAGCCATAAAAAAATTGATGTTAAGTCTAGTCATTATTTGCAAAAGATTTTTTTTACATGATATGATAAACATTGACAGGATAGCATTACATAACATGAAAAATAAAGATATAACATGAAAAATCCATCTATAGGCATAATTCAGGAGAAAGTTTACATACAAGAAGATCCTAGTTTTGAAAGTTCTAACCTACAGCGTGTTTGCAAACTGAAAAAATCCATCTATAGGCTAAAACAGACACCCACTGACTGGTTTAAGAGAGTAAATAGAGCTATATCGGTTTTAACTTCATGCCAACTCCTACGATGTTTAACCTCAAACTTTCCAGGCATGGCTCTAACTATTTAAGAGAATCTACCTATTACAGATCCAATGTGGGATCCTTCAATATGCCACCAATATAAGGCCGGAAATTAGCTATGCAGTAAACAAGGCTTGCCAATTTCTTTCACAACCGTAAGAGAGTAATTGAAATGCAGTGAAAATAATTTTGAGATACTTAAAATGATCCCTCTATCATGGTATTTTGCTTCAACCTGCCTCCGCCAAGGTTCCTCTCTTAATCAAGTATTTTTCTGGGTCCTAACATATTCTTCTAGTGGTATAAGAAACAAAATTTGGTGACAAGGTCTAGTACAGAAGCCGAGGCTTAGTACAGAAGCCGAGCCAATAAAACTTTTGAAGTTCTGCGGATTCAGTTTTTTCTCATAGAAATGAAGGTTTCTTTCGCCATACATATTCTTTTCTATGACAACCTAAGAACAGTTGCACTCTCCCGCAATCTTGTTCTGCATGCCAAGACAAATCACGTGGAGTTTGATATCTTATTTCTCAAGGAGAAATTTCTCTGCAAAAGCCTCATTGTTCAGCAAATTCCAGCTACTGACCAATTTGTAGATGCTCTTACAAAGCCCTTCTCCTCTTTAAGATTGATCCAGCTTATGGAGGTTGCAAGTTCTAAACAAGTCATATTTTGAGCTATAAATACTCAGCCCTCAACAGTTATGTATTCTACACAATCAAGAATCAGACTAGGATACCAAATATAGTAGAGAAAGAGCTTGCTTGCTCGACAGGAAATGAGGGAAAGAGAAATAAATAATTGAATTGAGGGGGATCAAAGTGGTGAATTGAATTCAATTAGGCTTAATGATCACACAAGATGAGTTTCATCATTTTATACAATGTCTTACTAGTAACTAACTAACTAACTTCAAGTTAGTAACCAATTATGGAGTTAGTTATAACCAACCACCATATTAACTAACTTCTGAATAATCTAAGATTGAATTAACTAACAGCAATATATACTAGATTTATTTATTCTTTATTTGATTTGATTCCGTTGTGGCAACGTGCTAAGAAATCTAACATTTTGTTTGTTAGTAAAGTTTTAGTATGTAATTTTAATGTGATGAGTTCAATTTTTTCAAGATGGTGGAAAAATGATCATTAATGTTACTTTAGTTAAAGCTCAAATTAAGAACAATTAGGATGTAGGTCAAGACAAACATCAAGATGGAACGCAATGGAAGACACACCAAACTCAACATCAGGATTTATCTAAAAGGAAGGCAATTTAAATTCTTAAGAAGCAACAACTACAATTGAAGCAGACTCAGTAGCAAGACACATCAAAAACAAAGGTAACTGAAAAATAAATCAGGAGCATGGATCATTACAAAATTTTCTTTAAGAATCTTTACTTGATAAACTGGATCAGAAAGTAACTTTATCATTGCAATATCAAACAAGGGGAGCGCAATTACCGGTCAATATTCTAGGCACAACCAAGACCAGGTTTTAAAGGACAAACAACTTCAGCAAAAAGAAACAAGAAATATGAAGGTAATTGAAGAGCATAAGGTATCGTATGAAAATGAACAAACTAAGGATCCAAGTCAAATATTGGAAAAGGAAAAGCTCTATCAAGAAACAACTCTAAATCAGGCTGAAACACTAAGCCAACATCAATTATCAAAACCAAGAAACTTATAATATTCAGCTTAATAATTCACCTAAGGGACATAGAACAATTCTAGATAGGAAAGATGTCCAAAGTCAAGTTAAGGTTTACGAGCCGAAAGCACATCAGGAGCAAGAAGAACAGCTTTTGGAAGTAAAAGGATCATCTAAAACACCAGATTTGAGGGTGGAACTAAATACCAACTTATACGTAGATTTTATTCTGAAATACTAAATGGATGGGTAACCCTTCCACCACATTGGCCTTGAAATATTTATACCAAACAAAAACCAAACATTACATTTTTTTAGCATATGATCTATTTCAATCAAATACCAAACTGGTACTAGACTTAACGTAACCAAATTTTCTGTGAATACAACACCAGATAACCACCCTAAATTATGGGGATTACTATCTCATTGCCGTTCAGGATTTCAGAGTATTTTTAATCGACTAACGGGATAACATTTAAATAAGCAAACCATTGAGGATATGGACCTCTCATTAAGTTTAACTAAATGGTTCAACCCATCACGTTTCATCAGACATAAAACTCAATTAAATATTTTATCAATAATTAGTATTTATTTATAATTGACTATAATATAATTAAATTAATAGTTGATCATGTCAATTCATATTTGATTAGTATCCATGCAAGTTTTTCTCAATTAAATAATTAATCTAACAATCTCCTACTTAAATTGACAATAATCAATTGTTAAAATTTTAACATTAGACTCTCTTATTCTATACTGTGGAAGATGTTATTAGTCATGAATTATCCTTATCTCTTAAAGCAGGAAATAAAACCTATAAGACTAACCAGGAAAGTCTTACTTCCAACTCATGTGCTTTACACCGATGATATCTAGATTTTATATCAAGGAAGGAGCTAAAAGATCCTTAAATATACTCTTGATAATTTTCAAAGATTATGAGGAGCGAGGGTTGAATAGACCATTCTCCAAAGACTGTTTTAAAAAATGCTTTCTAAAAATCAGAGTTTATAATAGAGTAAAAAAGTGAAAGTTTCAAAATAATGCATTTTGGATTGAATTTGAGATATTACTCGGATGACAAAAAACACAATGAAGTAGAGTACATGAAACAACTAACAAGCAATGTGATCAATTAAATGAATAATCATTCTAACATTATAGTTACAGGTTCATATCAATATAATCATAAAAAAAACAATTAGTTGAGTGAATCTATCACAAAACTATGCATAAATCAATGTAAGCAAGAAATTTTTTTGTTGAACAAGTGACTCATACACATACACAAAAAAGAGTGAACTGTGATATTTAGAAATGGAGATTCATTTTAAAATTATTTTACTTAAAAAAACACTTGATGTTAAACCAACGATCAAATAGAGATAAAGCAGCGGAGAAGAAAGAAGAAAGAATTATAGAGAAAAGAAAAATAAATGACATAAAATAAAGAGATAGGGTTAGAAAGATTGCACTTGAATTTATACAAGCTCTACCTACCCCTTAGCCTACTCTTGTTTACAAGAGTTTCCTCTTTATATTATTACTAATAAAATATCATGATCTTTTAACACGATATGCCCACGAATCTTCTAACAAAAAATCAGAGGTCTTACACCGGCAGATCCCCCAAACCAAACAGAGCTTTTAACAAGATGAGCTCACAAAACAAACAAAGATTTTAACGGGCTAATCTCAAAAACCAAATAAAGATTGTAACAGGAAAATATCAAGAAGCAAACAAGAATATTACTAAAGAGAGTCTCACTCTTGAATAAAAACAAACTTAACAGAACACGCGTATAACAATGATCTCACAAGTATTTTTCATTCTCAAAACACTAAAGCAACTTTTGTGAAGAATAGAAAAATAGAAAATGAAAGTAGAAAGTGAGAAAGAGTAGTTTCAAAATTGATTTCTGGTGTATAAGGAAATGAGTTGAAGCTCTCTATTTATAGAAGAAGAATTGACTAAAAAAGGATACTATTCATGGGAATTTTTAATGCTAATAGATTAAACCTAGCTCTTAATCGATTAGACAAGTAAAAAATAGAAAGTATTTGAATTTGGTTGTCACTAATCGATTAAAGTCATCTCTAAAAAATTGAAGGCATTAGAAATATGTTAATCGATTAATCCTTATGTGGTAATCATTTAACCTATGTAAAAAAGCACTCATAATTGATTAAATAAGTCCTTAATCCATTATGTACATGTATACAAAAATAAGTTATTTTAGTAAAGTAAGAGAGGCTTCAAAAATATTTTTGAGTGTGTAGGTGAGATGCCTTAGTATTTAGAGAGTCACTCTTTCACCTTTACTTTAAATTGATCACTCAAACACACGCTAAGCACAAGACTAGACAAGCTTTCACACTTCCTCACTTTCACAACTCTGAGGCTTCAAGTCTCTTTGCTAGATTCATCATTGACTTTAGCACTTCATCTAGAACTTAACTCTTCTAACTGATGAAACTTAAGATATCTTCATGATAGGATATCATCATCAGAGATTGCTAGACAATTGTCACTAGAGACTTCACCTAATGTCGTTTGACATAAGGTGTTTTCATCACCAAAACCAAAAGACATAGTATTGCACATATTTTCCCCTTTTTGATGATGATAATGTATCTTTCTGGAAGGTAGTAAATTATAAAATAGATAGATAAAGTATTTGAATGGTTAAACTCCCCATCACATAAAAAGAGAGTATACTCTACTCCCTCTGAGAGTATACTTCTTCCCCTTTGACATTATCAAAAAGGAGGGAAACACAGAGCACAAATCACATAGGTTCATAAGTAATCATTTTGATAAAGGGAAGAAGAAGAAGGAAAAGAAACAATTTGTAAATTTAATCAATGCCTGGTTGATTCAAGATTCCTAACTTGGTTCTTATGAAAAAAAAATTTTTTAGGAAGGGGTTCGGTAAAAATGTTTGCCAATTGATTATATGAAGACACAAACTCAATTATGCAATTCCCTTTTTTGACATGATTCCTAATAAAATTGTGTCGAATATCATTGTGCTTAGTCTGAGAGTGAAGTACTGGATTTTTGGTGAGATTTTATGGAGTAAGTGTTATCACATTTTATTGAGACAACTTCAAGGTCAAATCTTTATTCACTTAGCTGATGTTTCATCCAGATAATATATGCACAATAACTATCTGCAATAACATATTATTCCTCGAATGTTGATAATGCTACACTTGCTTGTTTCTTGCTATGCTAGGAAACAAGGGAGTTATCAAGCAAGTGACATTGGTACATTTTGTATCCAACTTACTACCAGCAAAGTCGAAATTAGAATACCCAACTAAGGTACACATTTTTTCCTTTGGGTACCATAAACCTATTCGTGGTATACTAATGAGATATCTCATAATGTGTTTTATTGCAGTGAGGTGTGATTCTTTGGGGTTAGCCTGAAAAAGAGCATAAAGACACACATCAAACATGATATTAAGATGAGATGCACTGAGATACAGAAGAGAGAAGATCATACCTCAATACTTTATTTCCTTAATTGGGCTTCCTCCCTTGTCTTAATTGGACTTCCTCCCTTGACGAATCTCTTTAGTAATTATTTACAATATTTTTCTTGATTAATGAACGTTCCTTCTTTGGATTGATGAATTTCAAGGCCTAGGAAATACTGAAGCTCCCCCCATCATTGACCTCTCGAACTCATTCTGCATCATCTCGAAAAATTCCTTACACAAGGATTCATAAGTAGCACTCAATATGGTGTCATCGACATAAATTTGAACCAATATCATGCAGTCAAAGAGATTTCCATGGGCCGGATTCAGTCAAAGAGTCATCCTTGTCTCCCATATCATGCAGAATAGTGGGATTATGGAGGAACGTTTCCTCCTTCTTCGAAGAAATTTTTTCTCCACATGAATGGCTACATAACTCTCAAGATAGTGTTTGGGTTGAACTAGTGCATAAAAATGATCAAGGTCAAGTATCTTGTGATAGACGCCTCATCTTCATTCAACATTCTCATAAGGAGGCACACTTTCAACCTTTTAGCGGAATCCTGTCAACCTTGTACTTAAGAATGAAATACTCCATACCTGACAGGTGGGTTAGGATAGTCCAGAGTGATTAACAGACCACCCAAAAATGTTACCAAGACAACATATGGATACAAAGGGTCGTGATGGATGAAGTCATATCTCTATAACCAAACGTGAAGGGAGTGAATTTTATGGATTTGGATCCCAAGATGGATCTTGAGAAATAAATACTGCCCCCCATATAGGAGCTTGGGCCTCGAGATTTTCATATCACTAATTTGGGCGCCTCTTTGGTCAAAGCTGAAGAATAGGAGTTGGTTGCCATACTAAAGAGGAACATTGATTTGTTCACTTAAACTCCCGCCAACATGTCTGGTATATATTTCGATGTGGTTTCCCACCTCATTACCATCAATTCAACTATGAAACATGTGGTGTATAAAAGCGTAAAGTTGACAAGAAGAATCGGGCAAAAATCGACGAGGAAGTCAAGAAGTTAGAGAATGCATGCTTCATAACTAAATTTAAGTATCTAGCCTTTTTGGATAATGTGGTTCAAGTTTAGAAATCATTGAATAAATGATGGATGTGCATCAATTTTACTGATCTAAATGCAGCATGCCCTCAAGATCCATATCCACAACCTAAAATTGATAGGTTGATTGATGGATCCTGGGGTTACAATACTTTGAACTTCATGGACACCTACTCCCGTTATAACCAAATGAAATAGATCCTTTCAACATACCCAAGACGACGTTCATGTTCAATCATGGAAACTACTACTACAATGTCATATTGTTTGGACTGAAGAATGTAGGCGCTATTTATCAAAGGTTGATGGATGCAGTATTCTCTGACCAAATAGGGCATAATCTAGAGGTCTTCATTGACAATATGAATGTGAATACCTTTGAAGAAGGAAGTAACTGCGATGATTTAGAATAAATCTTAGAGTAAGTCAAAAGATACAAGATGCATTTAAACCTCACCAAGAGCTCCTTTGGGGTTTAAGCAGAAATATTCTTGGAATTTATGCTAACTAGAAGAGGGATCGAGATGAACCTAGATAAATTCCAGGCTATCATCAATATGAGGAGCCCCTCTAGTATCAAGGAAGTTCAACAACTGACAGGGTGTATGGTCGTACTATCTCATTTTCTTTCCTCTACAAGTTAAAAAAATATTTCAATTCTTCTCAACTTCAAAAAAATGAAGATATTTGAGTGGACATAGAATTCAAGGAGCGTTCGCAACATTGAAGACCTTTTTAGGAAATACAACCCATACTAACACACTCGGAATCAGACACATTCCTATATTTAAATTTGTCAATTAATGGCAATGCTATGAGATCCGTACTCATCTAGGAGAAAAACTAAACTCAACAATCAGTCTATTTTGTGAGCAAGATATTCAAAGACTTAGAGGCAAGATATTAAAATATCAAGAGTCTGGAATTTACGTTCTTGATTACTACAAGGAAACTTATACCATACTTCCAAAGGCATTGTATGATGATTAAAACAAACTATCTTATTTGTCAAATCATAAAAAATATGGATCTAGTAGGTATAATGATATCATGATCAGTTAAGCTATTCGAGGACGATATCCATTTCGTGCCTATAGTGAGGGTTAAATCTTAGGTGTTGGCCGACTTCTTGGCGGAGTTCAGGGCGAGGAGCTTCCCCGTGTATGGATACTCTCAATGGATAGAGCCTCGAATCTAAAGGGGAGTGGAGCCAAAATAGTGCTAGAAGGCCCCAAAAAGGAGTCTCTGAGGTTCAAGTTCGAAACCAACAACAATAAGCTAAATATAAAGCCATCGTCGCCGATATGAACCTCATCATAGAAATGGGTGCTTCGAGTCTTAAAGTCACAAGCGACTCATAATTGATCTCAAATTAGGTTTCGGATAGTATGAGGCAAAAGAGGCCCAACTTATCAAATATCTCATATATGTGTCAATGTTACAAAGTCTTTCGCAATCCCTACGTGAGTAGAGTTTCTATATCTATTGTACATTTTTTAGTAAGTAAAAAATTCAACATGAACTCATTCTTATATCATCATTTTTTTGTTAAAAACACTAAAATATTTAGTATAGGTCGAATATCCTAGGAATATGCCCTCATCATCTTTTGCGTCAAATTTTCCCAAGATTATCATTCTCATTGTTAAGTACAAAACATTTGCATCAGAAAACATGTAAGTGAGAAATATATGGCTTTCCTCCTTGGTATAACTCATAAGGCTTCAGATTTGTAATTAGACTTATCAAGACACGATTCATTACATAGCAAGTAGTGCTTATTGCATTAACCCAAAGGTATTTAGGAAGATTAGTCTTATTGAGCATCTGCATTGCTAACTCTTCCATTGATCTATTTTTCCTCTCAACTGCCCCATTTTATTGGAAGTACATAAAATGGAAAAGTATGTTGAATACCATTCTCATTAGAGAAACTTTCGAATTTCTTATTATGGAATTCTCTACCATGATCACTTTTTTTTTTTTTTTTTTTTTTTTTTTTTTTTTTTTTTTTTTTTTTTTTTTTTTTTTTTTTTTTTTTTTTTTTTTTTTTTTTTTTTTTTTTTTTTTTTTTTTTTTTTTTTTTTTTTTTTTTTTTTTTTTTTTTTTTTTTTTTTTTTTTTTTTTTTTTTTTTTTTTTTTTTTTTTTTTTTTTTTTTTTTTTTTTTTTCTTTTTTTTTTTTTTTTTTTTTTTTTCTTTCTTTCTTCAAAACTTAAGTTTTATAGGACAATTACTAAATCCTTACAGTCCAACTTGTTTAAGTGATCCATATGTTCATATGGATGTGAATTATTCTCATATGCCATAGCCATCACTCATCCTCGTTACTCTAAAGACAAACATCATTTGAAGGAATTTTGTTTAAATTCTTGATGTAGATATTTCCACTTCTAGAGCTAGTAAAGATGGTTTGATTTGACTTGGATTTTATAACCATGCAGACAGAAGAATCAAAGGTTACAATGTTACCTTTGTCACATAATTGACTAATAAGTAAATTATGCTTTAAACCATCAACTAAAAGAACCTCCACGATCGTTGGTCTGGGGAACATACAAATAGTACCAATACCAATAATCTTTTCTTTTTTGTTGTCACCATAAGAGACATATCCTCCCTTTCTAGGAGTACAAGAAGAGAAAATGGATCCATCTCCAATCATATGCTTTAAACGATCTCTATCAAGATACTACTTAGCATTTGATACGGTAAAGCATTCGTGCATCATAAACTTAGGTCTTAACTTTAAGTACACAAATGATTTTGGGTCCTGTGATGTTAGTTTAAACAATATAACCACTAGATTTCTCGTGAGGATAATTGCAAAAGTATGATGAAGTAGACACGTTTCTCACTTTGCTTTCAATATAATTTTGTATAGAAATATGAATGAGGATGATCATGTTTACTTTCATGATATTATACTAGTGAAACTCTCAAGAAAAAACTCAGAAGGACTAGTGATTATGAAAATAATATGATGCATTTTGTTATTATAGTTATTATCTTAAATTAAAACAATTTTATTATATTTTTGTTTAAAATTGAAATACTTTATATTATGTTCTTTTGTTAAATTTTTTGATGAATAATTAAAAATATTGTACCTTGTTTTTTTTTTAGTATTTAGTAAAATTTTATAAACTTTTTTATTATGTTTGTTTTTAAAAAAATTGAAATATTCAATGTATCCAAATTTTTTGGATTCATATAGAAAATATTTTGGGAGATATCATACAAAATATTTAACTGAAGTTGGTCACAAATTTAGTAGCTGCGGTCTCAAATTCGGTTGCATATTTTTCGTCACTAATGTTGCTGCAAAATGTTACCAATTGGAAATTTTCCAATTGAAAATTGGTTGTCACTTTATCAATAGTTAAATCGTATGGTGACTAATTTAGAATCATTTTCGATCGCTAATTTAGTCACTAAAGAGAAATTTGCTACTAGTGCCCCTAAGTCTTTTTGTCGTTGGGTCATCGTTCTTGTTCTTTCTCCTTGCTGCCCCTTCTTCACTAGTCTATGTTATTGGGCATTTGTCTTTGCCTAGCCGTAATTTTCCTTTGTTTTTTTCTCTGTCGTTGATCTCTCTCACACCATAACTCCATCGCTGTTGTTTCCTACACCAATACCTACAGTCGCCTAACTTATTCTTTATCACATGTGCTATAATTTTTTAGCAAGCTTCCATCATCATATGTCGATGAAGATTTTACAACATGAATGGCTTAAAATTTTTCATATATTAAAGTGTTGATATTGTGAACTATATTGATATATTTGCTCAAGATGTGACACAAGACTTACCAAGGGTAAACGAATAACACCCATTGGCCAAAGTTGGGCTCCTAGTCACCCATTTCCCATAATATGCACTCATTTATCACAATGTGTGCCCCATGTCTAGTACATTCGCATGTTGGTTACATCACTTGTCCACTTATGAAAACTTGGGGAGTGATATGTCCATACCCCTATAACACTATGAGAGAGAGGAAGTCAAGTTATCTAGAATAATAGAGGAAATAGTTGCTCCACTTCCCACGTTCCTGAGGGAAGAATAGGCTAATCACTCTCTTGGGGTCCTAAGATCCATTCCCAGGGGATTCTTATAAATACCTTAATCATAAGATTGAGTGAGGAAGTTCAATTCACTGACAAATCACCTAGATACAAAGTTTCTCACCATCCCTGTGTGAACTTACTCTAACACTACAACAACCCTAAAATCCTCAAACAATCCTACACAATTAGGGGTTTTCACTCATTGTGATTTTAGTTTAAATGGAACCCTTTAATGGTCCTGGTAATACTGACCTGAGACACCATTGCATCAGAGGGCCATATTGTTATCCACCTCTTCAACCCCTCTATCCAATATGGTGAACAAGTGGGTAGCAACTCCGGTCAATAGTAGTTTTGGTGGTTATGAGGACTCCATAGGAGAAAATGGGATAAAAATTTCAAGCCATCATCTCTATCTAAGTTTGATGGACGCAGTGACCCCTAAGAACATATCGCCTCCATCAACATACAAATGAAAGTTAATGGAGCCTCTAATTCCCTAAAATGAAACCTTCTCTATGGAGCCTCCTAGAAATTGGCATTAAGGTGGTACATGAACCTTCTAGGACTTTCAGTCAATAGCTACCAAGACTTAGTGACAAAGTTGTTTTGCCAGTGCACAGTAAGCAGGCACATAAGAATGTCTACAACCATCCTTTTCAACTTTTGCCAAGGCTTTGTTGAATCTTTTTAGGAGTATCTAACTCACCTTAATAAGGTGAATATCAAGGTCATCCATCCCAATCAGGATATGTTTGTGGTGGCATTTCAAAACGAATTAAGGGCTTGGAATTTCAACGAATCCCTTGCCCAGAGGCTTGTTTCCTCCCTGGAGGAGGTAGTGATGCACACATATTGCTATGTAATGGGATAAGAGAAAAACACTGAAAAGAAGGCCAGAGATGTTAAGGAGCAGACATCTGGAAACTATGATAACTCGTAGTAGTCTCACAAGCACCATTATATCTTGCTTGTTAGAGAGAAGGACCTTCAAACGGAGTGGGAGGCCTGCGGAAAGTTTCACACCCTTAAACACTCGGTATAAGAACATATGGTGTGAGATTTTCTATACAGACAACATTCCTCTTCCACCAGCCCCAAGTCAAACATCATGGAGCTTGTAGCCAACAGTTGGTGCAAGTTTTATAAGGTTAAGGGCCATCACACAGAAAAGGGATACCAGCTCAAGAAGAAGATATAACGCCTAATTCAAGAGGACCACTTCAATAAGTAAAAAAGAGGTGGCCCCAACCAGACTCCAGATAGATTGAGATCTCAAGGGTGAGATGCCTTAGTAAGCCCAATATCCAAGAAAGAAAAGGAACCAAGTAAGGGAGGTAAGTACAAGTCGTGTGCCACACCCTTAACACTATAATAAGATGGTTCATCGGGGGCAGAGAGATTTGAGGTTATTTAGAGGGGCCACGAAATAACATGGGTAGTTTAAAGTTGAAGTTGGTGACTATGGTCGTGGTCCACTCCTAACACTCAGACACACAAGAAGTGAAAGTTATAGACTTGAAACTGAAAGTCATACCACAAAAGGTATCCCTCAAGGAAGAATATTTGGATGCCTTATTCTAGAGGAGCGTAAAGGAGGCAGATGAATAGGCTATACAGAAATCATTAGTTATATTGGGATTCATCCCATGTTTTGTTTAGTTTAAATTTATCGTTTGGACTGGTTAAAGAGAGATACCATTTATGTCGAGTGTATGGTTTATTTTTCAAACATTCTTTATTTTTTCGTGGGGGCACTCTTTTCCCCTACGTTGTGTGGTTTTTTGATAAGGCACCTCATGTTATTATATAATTGAGGATTGGAATGGAGAATGTTATTTAAACATCCCATGAGGCAATTACTTATGTTGTATCCTCGCGGAGGACTCCTTGTTGCCCCAAAGGCACTTACTTACATTAGATCCTCATGGAAAAATCCTTGTCGCCCTAGAATAAATTACTTATGAAGGAGCCTTAGGAATGAATCCTTTCTACCTACAGAGGCAATAAATGATGGTGGATCTGTTAGAACAAGATTTGTTCTGATCAATATTCTTAGTTTTGATGATAACAAGGATATGAATTTTGTGTGAGATAATGTGGTACTCTAATACATTGAAATTTCCCTTTCAGGAAATATATATAGAGTATGCACAAATCAGCGCTCAGAAGCTTTGTTTCAGAAGGTTCAGCATGCAACATCAGAACATGGTCTGGCAAGACATCAGAAGATGGTCAAGGCAGAATCAGAACATGGGTCTATGGAAGCATCAGAAGAACTTGAGATCAGAAGCAGAAGCACTGAAGCTCTCATGGTATCACGCTCAGAAGCACTTCAAGGTCAGAAGACAAGAAGATGCTATGCACCAAGCTGTTTGACTCTGATGATATTCAAATATTTTATTCACAAGCATCAGATCAGAAGAAAGTACAGGTGGCAGGCTACGCTGACTGACAAAAGGAACGTTGGAAGCTATTAAAGGCAACGTCAGTAGACACAGCGTGAACAAGGCTCGAGGTAGTTGACAAAAGCGTGAAACATTAAATGCAAAGCTGTACGGAATACGCAAAGCATTAAATGCGCCCAACGGTCATCTTCTCAAACGCCTATAAATATGAAGTTCTGATGAGAAGCAAGGTTGACGATTTTTGAAATAGAACCAATTCTGAAAAACTTGCTGAAACGCTGTTCAAACAAAAAGCTCAGAAACTTCATCTTCATCAAAGCTCACTACATTGCTGCTGTAATATATTAGTGAGATTAAGCTTAAACGTTAAGAGAAATATCACTGTTGTGATTATAGCTTTTCAGAAGCATTGTAATACTCTTAGAATTGATTACATTAATTTGTAAGTAACTAGAGTGATCAAGTGTTGATCAGGATACTCTAGGAAGTCTTAGCTTGTGTCTAAGCAGTTGTAATTAGAGTGATCACGTGGTGGTCAGGATACTCTAAGAAAGTCTTAGCTTGTGTCTAAGCATTTGTTCCTAGAGTGATCAGGTTGTGATCAGGAAACTCTAGAAGACTTAGTCGTGGGCTAAGTGGAAAACCATTGTAATCTGTTGCGATTAGTGGATTAAATCCTCAGGTGAGGTAAATCACTCCGTGGGGGTGGACTGGAGTAGTTTAGTTAACAACGAACCAGGATAAAAATAACT
Source organism: Vicia villosa (assembly GCF_029867415.1). Taxonomy (NCBI): domain Eukaryota; kingdom Viridiplantae; phylum Streptophyta; class Magnoliopsida; order Fabales; family Fabaceae; genus Vicia; species Vicia villosa. The sequence goes on along the minus strand of NW_026705450.1, from coordinate 219,245 downwards.
GTGCAAATTGTTTTTATCTTTCAAGTTTTTAAACTACACTTATTCAAACGCCCCCTTTCTAAGTGTTTTTCTATCCTTCAATTGGCATCAGAGCGCCGGTTCTAAGGTGCAAGCACTTAACCGTGTTTAGAAAAGATTCAGGAAGAGAAAAACGCTTACATAAAAGATGGCTGGTGAATCTCAATCAAATCCAATTGCATCTACATCTGGCTCTGCTGAGCAATACAATGGTTATACTAGACCACCAATATTCGATGGTGAAAACTTTGAATATTGGAAAGATAAACTGGAAAGTTACTTTCTTGGTCTGGATGCTGATCTATGGGATCTTCTACTGGATGGTTACAAACATCCTGTTAAAGCTACTGGTGTAAGGCTCACGAGAAGCGAAATGACTGATGATCAAAAGAAAGATTTCAAAAATCATCACAAATGCAGGACTGTTTTGCTGAATGCTATCTCTCATGCTGAGTATGAGAAGATATCTAACAGGGAAACGGCCCATGACATATGAGTCATTGAAAATGACCCATGAGGGAAATGCTCAAGTCAAGGAGACTAAAGCTCTTGCTCTAATCCAGAAATATGAAGCCTTCAAGATGGAGGATGATGAAGACATTGAGAAGATGTTTTCAAGATTTCAAACTCTGACTGCTGGATTAAGAGTTCTGGACAAAGGCTACACCAAGGCTGATCATGTAAAGAAGATCATCAGAAGCTTACCCAGAAGATGGGGTCCAATGGTGACTGCATTCAAGATTGCCAAGAATCTGAATGAAGTTTCTTTGGAAGAGCTTATCAGTGCCTTGAGAAGCCATGAAATAGAGCTGGATGCAAACGAGCCTCAAAAGAAAGGTAAGTCTATTGCATTAAAATCTAATGTTAAAAAATGCACTAACGCTTTTCAGGCTAGAGAAGAAGATCCTGAAGAATCAGAATCTGAAGAAGAAGATGAACTGTCCATGATCTCCAGAAGGGTAAACCAACTCTGGAAGAGCAAGCAAAGGAAGTTCAGAGGCTTCAGAAGTTCAAAGAGATTTGAACGTGGAGAATCTTCTGGTGACAGAAGATCTGACAAGAAGAAGGTTGTCTGCTATGAGTGCAATGAGCCTGGACATTACAAGAACGAGTGTCTGAAACTTCAGAAGGAAAATCCCAAGAAGAAGTTTCATAAGAAGAAAGGTCTTATGGCAACATGGGATGATTCTGAATCAGAATCAGAATCAGACTCTGAAGGAGAGCAGGCCAACTTCGCGCTGATGGCTACAGAAGATGATGGATCAGAATCTACATCAGAATCAGATTCTGAAGAGATATCCTTGGCGGCAAAGAGGACAGAAAGCAAAATGTCATGGTACCTGGACTCTGGGTGCTCGCGACACATGACGGGAAGAAGGTCTACATTCCAAGACCTAGTGCTTAAACCAGGTGGTGAAGTCAAGTTTGGAGGAGATCAGAAGGGCAAAATCATTGGCTCGGGAACCATAAGTCTTGGTCACTCTCCTTCCATAACTAATGTACTTCTTGTTGAAGGATTAACGCATAACTTGTTATCCATAAGTCAATTAAGTGACAGTGGTTATGATATAATCTTCAATCAAAAGTCTTGCAAGGCTGTAAGTCAGAAGGATGGCTCAATCCTATTTACAGGCAAGAGGAAGAACAACATTTATAAGATTGATCTTTCTGATCTTGAGAAGCAGAAGGTGACTTGTCTTATGTCTGTTTCTGAGGAGCAATGGGTCTGGCACAGAAGATTAGGTCATGCTAGTTTGAGAAAGATTTCTCAGATTAACAAACTAAATCTGGTCAGAGGACTCCCAAATCTGAAATTCAAATCAGATGCTCTTTGTGAAGCATGTCAGAAGGGCAAGTTCTCCAGACCTGCATTCAAGTCTAAGAATGTTGTTTCTACCTCAAGGCCGTTAGAACTCTTGCACATTGATCTGTTTGGCCCAGTCAAAACATCATCTGTCAGAGGGAAGAAATATGGATTAGTCATCGTTGATGATTATAGCCGCTGGACATGGGTAAAGTTCTTGAAACACATGGATGAGTCTCATTTAGTGTTCTTTGAATTCTGCACTCAGATCCAATCTGAGAAAGAGTGTAAAATCATAAAGGTCAGAAGTGATCATGGTGGTGAATTTGAGAACAAATTCTTTGAGGAGTTCTTCAAAGAAAATGGTATTGCCCATGATTTCTCTTGCCCTAGAACTCCACAGCAAAATGGAGTTGTAGAGCGAAAGAATAGGACTCTACAAGAAATGGCCAGAACCATGATCAATGAAACCAATATGGCTAAGCATTTCTGGGCAGAAGCAATAAACACTGCATGTTATATTCAGAATAGAATCTCTATAAGACCTATTCTAAATAAGACTCCTTATGAATTGTGGAAGAACAGAAAGTCCAACATTTCATATTTCCATCCTTTTGGATGTGTATGTTTTATTCTGAATACTAAAGATCATCTTGGTAAGTTTGATTCTAAAGCACAAAAGTGTTTCCTTCTTGGATATTCTGAACGCTCTAAAGGCTACAGAGTATACAACACTGAAACATTGATTGTAGAAGAATCAATCAATATCAGGTTTGATGATAAGCTTGGTCTTGAAAAACCAAAGCAGTTTGAGAATTTGCAGATTTTGATATTGATATATCAGAAGCAGTAGAACCAAGAAGCAATGCTGTAGAAGCTGGCAGTCTCAGAAGCAATGGATCAGAAGATCAAGTTTCTGCATCTTTAGAGAATCTCAGAATCTCTGAAGAACCAACAGTCAGAAGATCACCTAGACTTGCTTCAGCTCATTCAGAAGATGTGATCCTTGGAAAGAAAGATGATCCTATCAGAACCAGATCATTTCTTAAGAATGACAATCAGAAGTAGTGATCAGAATCAGAAGGCGTAAAGTTTATTGAAAATTTTACAGCTGTCATCTATTATCTGATGGTGAACACGTGTATGTACGGTTAGTACAAAGCGTGCAGTTGAAAAGACGTCGACCTAGGTAACTGTGTTAAATCATTTCATTTACTGTGCTCTCTCTCCTAATGTCATTTCTCATTAAATGCATAATGATTTCTTTATTTTCAAATCATTTAAATAACCCGCTTCATCTTCATTCCCTCTTTTTCTCTCTTTCTCTCTCTCTTGTGCATCCCCTTCGTTGCATTTTTTTTCAAACCCTAGTTTTTTTGATTTGATCTCAAAGCATAATCATCATGAACTCATCGTCTTGTTCATCGAATTCAAAAGAAAGGCTCACTTCTTCACAGATCCTTCTACGCAAATATGAGTATGCTCCTTTGAAAACTTGCTTAATACCCACGAAAGAACTGGAGTTTCTATGTGAATCTGCTGTGGACATCAACAATCTTAAAGCAATTGGCTTTAAGTGTGATGCAAGAATCTTTGAGCAAGGATGGTCTAAGTATCTTGATAGATTGGTTGGTCCAATTTATCCTGAACTTGTGAAGGATTTCTGGGTACATGCAACGGTTACTCCAACTGCCATCATTTCATTCGTGCTAGGGCATGAAGCGGTTATCACTGAAAAGCTAATCAGGAAGCTGTACAATCTGAATGATGAAGAAGGTTGGCCTGGTTTTCGACATGCATCAGTTGATTGGTCTAAAGTTGAACAACAAATCTCTCAGACTTTTGGAATTGACTCTAATAACACAGGCACCTTAAGGCCGTTTTATAAAGTATGGGCTGAGATTATCCTGGGTTCCCTTCACCATAGAAAGAGGATGCTCTCCTCCTCCTACATCAGTCCGGATCACAAGTATACTCTTTTCTGCATTGGCAAAAAGACTGAGATCAACATCTCCCATATTCTGTTTGAGAATCTGAAGACTTCTATCTTTGAGTCAAGAGAAGATGAAAGGGAGAAGTACCCTCATATTTCAAGAACAACTATTCCGTTTGGAAGAATGATTTCAGATATTTTAATTGAAAGTAAAGTGCTGGACTCCATCAGAAAACTCAATGCGTCCCACTTTCTTGGAGTAGTTCAAGGTCCCATTTTCAATGGTGTGGATTTGTTCAGACTGGAACTCATTCAAAATGTACCTTTTGTGTGCACAAGCTTTCCTGACATTCTGTCAAGAAGAGTTGCAGTTGAAGGTTTTGCCTCTCTGTTTCAAAAAGAACTGCATCAGGTTGTCGAGCTTTACCTGGAAGATTGTGTTAGGAAGCAATCAGATATTGATCCTGCTTGGATCCGTGGCAGAGTACTTCCGTCCAAGGCTGATCTTCTGAAGAAGGATCAGAAGGAACTAAAGGCTAGGCTAAAAAGAAAAGCCCGAGAAGATGAGGCTAAGAAAGCCAAGAAGCTGAGAGTCACCTATGATCCTGACAAGGTGGACTCTGAAGAACGAAGGGATAAAAGGATTAGAGATTCCTTTCGCAGAACCAGATCTTCTTCTTCTGTACAAATCTCCAGGAAGGTTTTTACTCCACCTCCTTCTGTCCCTAAACCATCTCTCTAATCACCTCCATCTGAACCAAAAGTAAACTTCACTTTACCAAATCCTTCTCCATCATCCTTCTCCTCTCCCATTCTAAACCCCACACCTCTAAGTATTCTTCCCCCAACTCCTTCTGATAAATCTTTCTCACCAATTCCCTTTACAAACACTCCATCCCCTTCTCAACCTATCCTCTCTGATATTCCATCCTCATCAATCATTCTCTCAGATATCCCTTCTTCCTCATCCACCGCACCTCCACCTTCTATATCCCATCCCTTACCTACCAGAAAATCCAAACCCTACTGTCTTCTCTACCCTGACTACAAATTCACCTTCAATCCGCCTGAACCTGAACCCTATACTCACCTGGAACTTTTCAGACATGAGGTGATCAGCAGTCTAGATCTTCTGAAGGATGCATTTCTAAATGGTCTGGATGATGTTTCTACAAGAAATCTCTGGAGAAGATTTCGCAAGGATTTTCAAGTAGAAGCAATGGGAGTACAGAAAAGACTAGTGGCTGCTGCCCCTGGTTACCCTGGTTACCTTCTGGAGAGTGATAATGGTATATACTACCATCCTCTCAGAAATTGTGTTGCTGCTGAGGAGAAGCCCTTTGTGGATGAATTGGAAGTAGCAAGACTTGCTGCTGCAATGGAAGCTAACCCTTGCAGGGAGATTGTTATTTGGATACCTCAATATCCATTTCTGCTCGGGGATTTCAAAACCCTCTTTGACTTTCTGAGGGAAAACCCTTCTAAGGAAGACCCAAGCTTGGTCATTCCAGAAGTTGTTGACCCACCATAAGTTGAAGGTCCTTCTGCCCCCAGGAATCTAGCTGCCATTCTTCAGGCTCTTGAGAATGGAGATTTTGAGATTCCAGCTGCAGATTATGGAGATGCTTCTATGCAGGAAGCAGATGTAGAAGATCCTGTTGATGAAACAATTCCTGTTGAGGAAAATCCTGTAAATGATTTGACTATGGAAGCCGCGGATCAGAATGCCATCCCTGTGGATAGAAGCTGTGAAGCTTCTTCTGATGAACCCTCCCGTCTCGCAAGGACTCTGGAAGTTCTTCAGAAGAACCAGGATGAGCAAAGCTCAGTCAATGCTGAGTTTAGAGCTTTCATAGAGAAGCAGAATGAGCACAACAATGGGGTTCAAGAGATGCTGGCCAAGATCTTGTCAAGGCTAGGGTCGTCTTAGATTGAGTCTTTGTTGTTTTGTTTTTGCTTTTGCTGCATCTGTTTTGTGCATCTTGTCTTCCTTCTCTTTGTGTACTTCTGTACTTGTCTGTTTGAACGTCAATGAAAATCATCTTTTTTCTTCCGTGTGTTTCTTTTTGTTTTTATCTGAATCTTTTATGTTTTTGATGATATGACAAAAAGGGGGAGAAATATTTGATAAATGATTTGATTTAATCAGTTGCTTTACTAACAGAACTTGCAAAGTTCTATGTTTTTAAGTTGTGTTGTTGCAGGAATCGAAGATTCTCTTTAAAAATCAACATTAGAAGCAACAAGATGAATCAAGCTCTTGGATTCTTGAAGCAAGTTGAGTGCTATGAAGCTTCAGAATCAGAAGCAAGAAGGAAGAATGTTCAGATATTCTGATGACAGAATATGATCTGAAACATTATGTCTATTTGTTCTGATACATTTTATATGGATCTGATACAGTCTATATGGCTTATATGGCTCTGATACATATTATATGTTCTGAAACATATTTTATGTTCTGATTCATTCATGCTGACTTTTGTCGTATAGTTTTGTTCTGTAACATTTCAGGATGTAGAGATGCTCTGATGAAGCTCTGGTACATTCAACAATGTTCTGATACAATCTAGCATGAAGTGATGTAAGAAGAAATTCAAGCTCTGAAGCTGTCCCAATGGAAGCAAGAATCAGAAGCTGTGAATGTTCTGAAGATCAAAGAAATTCAAGTTCTGAAGCTGTCTGATGGAAGCAAAATTCAGAAGATGTGAATGTTCTGAAGATCAAAGAAATTCAAGTTCTGAAGCTGTCCGATGGAAGCAAGAATCAGAAGCTGTGAATGTTCTAATGATCAAAGAAATTCAAGTTCTGAAGCTGTCCGATGGAAGCAAAAATCAGAAGCTGTGAATGTTCTGAGGATCTAAAGAAATTCAATGTTCTGAAGCTGTCCTATGGAAGCAGAAATCAGAAGTAATGAATGTTCTGAAGATCAAGCACTGTGAACGTCTCTACCGAAATAATCAGGGAAGTCTTTTATTATTAAAATTCTTCTAGTATTAATTTCAGGGGGAGATTATTCATCTCAGGGGGAGATTGTTAATCTCAGGGGGAGACATATTCACATGCTTATGCTATAGCTTTGTAATTTGTCTTTAGCCGTCTGCTCTTTCTGATCGCAAATTCATATCATTTATATATGTTTTTGTCATCATCAAAAAGGGGGAGATTGTTAGAACAAGATTTTTTCTGATCAATATTCTTAGTTTTGATGATAACAAGGATATGAATTTTGTGTGAGATAATGTGGTACTCTAATACATTGAAATTTCCCTTTCAGGAAATATATATAGAGTATGCACAAATCAGCGCTCAGAAGCTTTGTCTCAGAAGGTTCAACATGCAACATCAGAACATGGTCTGGCAAGACATCAGAAGATGGTCAAGGCAGAATCAGAACATGGGTCTATGGAAGCATCAGAAGAACTTGAGATCAGAAGCAGAAGCACTGAAGCTCTCATGGTATCACGCTCAGAAGCACTTCAAGGTCAGAAGACAAGAAGATGCTATGCACCAAGCTGTTTGACTCTGATGATATTCAAATATTTTATTCACAAGCATCAGATCAGAAGAAAGTACAGGTGGCAGGCTACGCTGAGTGACAAAAGGAACGTTGGAAGCTATTAAAGGCAACGTCAGTAGACACAGCGTGAACAAGGCTCGAGGTAGTTGACAAAAGCGTGAAACATTAAATGCAAAGCTGTACGGAATACGCAAAGCATTAAATGCGCCCAACGGTCATCTTCTCAAACGCCTATAAATATGAAGTTCTGATGAGAAGCAAGGTTGACGATTTTTGAAATAGAACCAATTCTGAAAAACTTGCTGAAACGCTGTTCAAACAAAAAGCTCAGAAACTTCATCTTCATCAAAGCTCACTACATTGCTGCTGTAATATATTAGTGAGATTAAGCTTAAACGTTAAGAGAAATATCACTGTTGTGATTATAGCTTTTCAGAAGCATTGTAATACTCTTAGAATTGATTACATTAATTTGTAAGTAACTAGAGTGATCAAGTGTTGATCAGGATACTCTAGGAAGTCTTAGCTTGTGTTTAAGCAGTTGTAATTAGAGTGATCACGTGGTGGTCAGGATACTCTAAGAAAGTCTTAGCTTGTGTCTAAGCATTTGTTCCTAGAGTGATCAGGTTGTGATCAGGAAACTCTAGAAGACTTAGTCGTGGGCTAAGTGGAAAACCATTGTAATCTGTTGCGATTAATGGATTAAATCCTCAGGTGAGGTAAATCACTCTGTGGGGATGGACTGGAGTATTTTAGTTAACAACGAACCAGGATAAAAATAACTGTGCAAATTGTTTTTATCTTTCAAGTTTTTAAACTACACTTATTCAAACCCCCCCTTTCTAAGTGTTTTTCTATCCTTCAGGATCCTCATAGAGGAGTCCTTGCCAATCATAGAGGCAATCACTTATGTTGGATTCTCATGGAAGAGTCTTTGTCTCCCATAAAGGCTGTCCCTTATGTTGGATTCTTGTGAAGGAATCTTAACCGCTCAAGAGACAACATTTATAATGGATCCTCGTGGAGGAATCCTAATCCTACAAGACCATACAAGGAAAAAAAACAAGTTCAAAATATTCTCAGACAATTCACACAAGAGAAATAAGCAAAGGCGTGCAAGCCCATCATTTAATTAATCCCCAAGGGGTAAAAGTAAAAAAATACCTTAAAGGCGCCATTAATCATTACAATAAAAACCCTTAGACCATACTTACATGAATCTATAAGGGCACGGTTACAAAAAAATATGACACAGATGGCACAAATAACCAAGCCTTAAGCTCACACTTAACCCTCTTATTGGACCATAAAATGTACCATGTATTGGATGCGTTAATAAGAAGCGAAACAAGTAACTCAACTCAAAGTATCTCATGAGGGACTCAACTCAAAGTCTCTCTTAAGGGACTCAAATCAAAGTCTCGTCTAAGGGACTCAACTTAAAGTCTCGCCTAAATGACTCAACTTAAAATTTTGTATGAGGGACTTAACTCATATTCACTCCTGAGGTACTCAACTCAAAGTCTCTCCTGAGAGAATCAACTCAAAGTCTCGCCCGTGGGACTCAATTTGAAGTCTCGCTTGAGAAACTTAATTTAAAGTCTCGCTTGAGGGGCTGAAACTAAAGTCTCATTTGAGAGCCTCAACTCAAAGTCTTAGTTGAGGGACTCAACTTAGAGTTTTGTAGAAGAATATAAGACTAAATCACTTCGCCTTTTACAAGCTCTCATGCTTGAGGGACTGTGTACTGATATATGTGCACAAAATGCATAGGAGGCAACACAAGATTTACCAAGGGCATGCAAATAACACCCATCTCCCAAAGTAGGGCTCTTAGTCGCCTATTTACCAAAATATGCGCCTGTTTACCACAACATCGTCCCATTGTGTAGTACATTTGCTTGTTGGTCACATCACTCGCCCACTTATGAAAATGGGGAAGTGATGTGTCCTTCTCGCATGACGGTATGTGAGGAGCAATCAAAGAAGAAAACCACGTTTTCTAGGAGAATAGGTGAAATAAGAACTCCATTTCTCATGCTCTTGAGAGAAGAATACAATAACCATTCTCTTGGGTCTTAAGATTTAAGCTCAAGGAATTCCTATAAAAACCTCAACCATTAAGATTGAAGTGGATTTTGGATTTGTTTTGTTTATGTTTATTTTTAGGTTGGTCAGTTTGTTTTTTTAATAAGTATTATTTTGGAGGTGATGAAAATGACTTTCTGGAATTAAAGAAGATTATGATTTATAGATTTAATTTGAGATTTTTAAAATTTTAATTAAGAGGTAAAAGATTAAAAAATTTGGGTTTAATTTATGTTAAATTATTGAGTCACGAACTACCGTATCATCTAAAGTGTAATATCATAAGCAAAATTTAACATTTTAAGAAAAGAACTACTAATAAAAGTGACCAAATTGACAAACAAAAATATACTTAGAGTCTCTTTTGCAACACAAATTTTTGAACTTATAGCTTATCGCTTATAGTTTATAAGCTCGGATGATAATTTAGACTCGTTTGGTAACGGTCTTCTCATCACGAGCTTATAGATTATTTTGTTAGCTTGTATCTTTTTTTTCAGACGCTATTTCAAATAGTATTTTAGCTTATAACTTATCATTTTTTTCTTTTTTTTTATCCTTACTATTTTAACAAAAGCCCACTTTTATTCTTTATAATTTATTTTAATTTAAAATTAAATAATTATGTATTAAATAACTTTTATGTCATTTTACATTTATAAGTTAGTTGAACCGCTAATTTTACCAAACACTTCAATTAGCTTATCAGTTATCAGTCTCAATCATCAGCTATAAGCTATAAGTTATCAGTCATCAACCATCAACTATAAGCTATAAGTTATCAACTAGTTTATCAGCCAACCGTTATTTTTACCAAACAGACGGTTAAAGATAAAAAATTAAGGCTTTGTTTGGCTAGTTACTTTTTGAGTTTATATCAGTTTATAGTTTATAAGCACATATGATAATAAAAATTTTGTTTGATAATAGTCTTTTTATCACGAGCTTATAATTTATTTTACTAGTTTATAGCTTATTTTTTACACGTTATTTCAAATAGCGTTTTAATTTATAGTTTATATCTTATCATTTTTTATTTCACGTTTGTCCTTATTATTTTAATTAAAATCCATCCATATCCTTTATAGTTTATTTTAAGTTAAAATAAATTTATTATATATAAATTTATTATAAAATTAAATGTCTTTTATGTTATTTTAATTTATCAATTAATTAAACCGCTAATTTTATCAAACACTTCAATTAGCTTATCAGCTATAAATCACCTGTCATTAATTAACTATAAACTATTAGGTAGCTTATTAGTCAACCGTTATTTTTACCAAACAGAATTTAATAGTTATTATAAAAAAAATAATATAAAATATATGATTTAATTAAAAGAATAAAAATCTAATTAAACTATAATTTTATTAGAAAATACTCGAACATATTTAACTTAATTGTATATAAATCAAAGAAACGAATTTCAAATATTTTAAAAATATGACTTATAGCATACTAAGGTTTATATAAAAGCCTTATGGGCCCGTTTGTTTTGACGTTTTCTTAAACATGATTTTTATATTTATAGTGTTACATAATTTTGTAAAAAAAAATTTTACAAAGAAATTTTTTATAAAAGATTCAAATGAAAATTTTGTTTGAATAGTTATTTTTAAAAAGTTATTTTAGGTATTTCATCTATTTATGGGAAAAAATTGAGTATCAAAATTTTAAAAAATCACTTAATTTTGATGTTATTTTAAATAGATTTTCATAAAAATTATTTTTGAAATACAACTTCTTAAAAAAATTGTGATTTTGACTAAATTTTGGTCTTCAATAATGTAAGTTTATGTTATAGGATTCTTCTCTTGAGATATCACAATCCAAAACTCAAAGTGTTAGCCTCTTGTGAGGAAGTTCTAAACCGTGAGGATTCTTCTTGGTGGAAGGATGTTATTCTTAACGATTTCAAGGAGGAGAGCTCCGATGAGGGATTCTCCGATTGGGTCAATTGTAAGTTCAAGAGAGGCAACAACATTCTTTTTTGACATAGTTGTTGGTTGGGAGATCAAACTCTTAGTACCTCTTTCCCGTACTTGTTCGATCTTTCAACCAATAAGCTTTGTGCGGTTAGTGAGGTGGTCTCTTGGAATAACGGAACCTTTTCTTGGAACATTGATGCCATTGTCGGTATCGAGCGAATGCTTCATCCGGGTTCTATTGGGGGAGACTCGGTCGGGGCCTCTCAATTGAGGGACTTAAAGGTTTTATTAAACGGAATTGAGCCGGATAACACCGACGTTGATGACTTCCAATGGAATCTAACCTCTAACGGTTGTTTTTCGGTTTCTAGTGTTTCTACGGCGGTGTCTAACGCTAAGGATTTGGCTTGGACAACTTCTATAATCAAATTGTTGGAAGTTGTATGGAAGGTAAATATTCCAAAAAAGATAAAAATTTTCTCTTGGAGATTCTTTATCAATAGACTTCCCTTAAAAGATCTTTTGGCTCATAGAGGTATGTCTAATTTTCCCTCCCTAGATTGTGTGTTTTGTTCAAATCATCCGGAAATTTTGGAACACCTCTTCTTCCATTGTCTTGTTTTGAAAGTGGTTTGAGATAGAATTTATCTTTGGTTGGGCAATGGATTGGAGTTTTCTTTGGAAGATTTCAAGAATTTCGGAAGCATTCAAGAGAAGGTGAAAAATATAAAGAATAGAGAAAAAATCAATCTCATTTGGTTGGCTCTTATTTGGAGTATTTGGAACACTAGAAACAACATTATTTTTGAAAATGCTTCCTTTAGCTATGAAGTGATTATTTATAACATTATGATCTATTCTTGGAGGTGGTTATGTAATAGTGACACTAAGTCTAGGTTTATTTTCTATGATTGGTACAAGCTACCACTTAATAGTTACAACTCTTATTAGAGTTTTTTGGTTGTAAGGGTTGCACCCCTAGTGTGATTTCTTTAATCAATTGCCTATTAAAAAAAAGTTTATGTTATAGGATGGCAAAATTAGTGTTTCATTTTAGATTCTTTTATGCGATATTTTAATTAGCTTTTCTACTTAGTCTTTTACCTTTTCATGCATAAAAAAGAAAGTCCCTATAAAGTTTTGAATTATTGAATTGGGATAGTGGCTAACATTATAAGTTTTAGATTGTCTAGTAAAGGTTTATGTGATAAGTAATAATATTATAGTATATTTTTCTAAAAGAAATTGTAATGGTAGGGACTTGACAATCTCAAAATACATTATGAATCATCAACTAAAAAGTCCATAATTTAAAATTTAGAGCCTATTTAATATGAGGTCCAAAGTTGGAGTATATGAGGTGCATATAAAAATGATATAACTTTTACTTTGAGTTTATTCATACAAATTAACGCATATATTAATCAAATATCTAGAACCACCAACATACTTACAAGGAGAACGATCCGTTCAATAAACTCATAAAAATATAGATCAAAGTTATACTATTTATCCTTAATTGTAATAGATATTTTAAAATGACTAAGTAATATATTATTATTATTATTATTATTATTATTATTATTATTATTATTATTATTTATCATATTACTAGTAATATATGGATAATTAAATTTATAAAAAAAAAGGAGTATTATAAAAAAAACCGAAAAAAAGCATATAATTGGTAAATTATAATCATAAATTATTAAAACCACGTTTAAATAAATACATTCTTTTCTAAAAGCCAACATTTAATATGAAATAAACATATATTATTATTTAAAATCAAACTAACCTGTGTCTTAAAGTTATAGCATATAGTAGTAAAATTATGAACCCATGCATTAGTATTTCCCTTATCCTTGTCGTATATTTGCAATGAGTTGAATGCACTTACGTTCCACGTTTTACACGAGGATTTAAGTGAAAATGACACAATAATTTTATATAATATTTATTTGATTGGAAAATATTATTTTATATAATAAAGGAGTCTGAATAACATTATTATTTATTTCAATCACGTCAACGCCCAAAGCATTAGAGGACTCTTACACCACGTGTTTTACTATTTTCGACCATAATCAATTATTCACTCCGATTACCGATTAAAATGATTGTTGTTTAAGATTTTTTTTACACAGATTAAGAGCATACTTACACAAAATCTAAGGTTTTTGTTGTCAGAGTTGTGAGATATTTGACAATTAAAGAATGTTATTAAAGAAAAAATGTTTCCTTGCACAAAAGCGTTATTTTTCATTCGGTTTGATTTAAAAAAATAATATTAAAGCCAATATCTCATTGTAATATGAAATATATTAAGTGTTTCGTGGGATCCATTTTAAATTTTTTGATTAGTTGTATGAATATTTAAAAAATGTATATGAGTTGTTTAAATAATAGGGAAGTATGAAATAATATAAAAAACTTAGTATGGTCCATTTAAAGAATCAAAGTGAGTCCTTTGGATGTCGATGCTTTAAGGAATACAATAATATTGTTTTAAGACATTGCACTTTTATTAAATTAGATTTATTAATGTGTTGGAAGTAGTGTGCACAATAATAATTAAATGACGCAATTGGAAAAATAACAATAATTACTACATTGAAAAGTGAAAATGACATTATACATTTTGAAACGAAATGAGTAGTTAAAGGTGAATTCATATATCCAATACAAAAGGTTGGATAAAGTTACCCTTAGATAAAATAATTTGAAAACAATCAAAAAGTATGTTATTTACTCTTCCTCTAATTCCATAATGAAAGATTTATTTGAAATAAAATAGTATCTCAAAATAATGATTCATTTTATTTTTCAATACACTTTTTCAACTCTACTCTCTAATTAATAAAAAAAATTATCATTTCTAATATATGATAAGGGGTATTATAGTAAAAATATCATTCTCTCTTTTACTTTTAAACATTTTCTTAATATCTTGAAATGATCAACTAGATCACTCATTATGGGACGGAGTGAATAATAAATACTTAAATAGGATAAAACTAAATGCTACAATGTGATTGGTGAAAGATACACTACCTAATTTTTTGTGATGAGTAGAGACGTCGCCCCTTTAGTTAAAACATTATATTTTATAAAACAATCATTTAAAAGATGAAAATATATTTTATTAGGTTTAATATTTTTTTCGTCCCATATCTTTAAGGCATGGTTCATTTTGGTCCCTTAATTTTAAAAATGATCATTTTTATCTCTCAAATTTTTGCTCTTTAGTCCAATTTAATTTAGTTTTTATTAATTTTAAATTTCTGCGTGTTTTTCATTTTATTCTGTTAGTATTTTTAGTATGTTTGCTGAGTGTGTAGAATACTACAAAGGGCAAGAGAGGTAGCAATTAGCAAGGAGATAGTGCGATAAAGCAAAAAATAATATGCTGAAAAAATGGTTTCTCCTATGGAATTAACACGGGTGTGCTAGCTGCTAACGCGGGGGTGATGCATCCTGACGGAGTTGCGTTAGAGCATTTGACCATTGGGGAAATCGACCGTTTAATGGTGACCATTTGATTATGACTTTTGGCTATAACGTTGGCCTACACGGGCGCGGTGTGCTGAAGGCCTACAAAAGTGGCTTTTCAGCCATTTCTTTTTTCATCTACACTCAAACTTCATCTATTTCTTACTAATTACGCTCAGTTGTTTTTTTGCATTTTCTTCTTGTTCTCACCTTTTTGAAGACAATATGGCACAAAAAAGAAGCCATATCTCTAGCCTATCAACCACATTTACCCCCACCATCCTCTCAATCTGCCTTAGGATACCCCACTTATCTGTTAACAACTCTAGGTGCAGAAAAATTTCTTTAAATTAAAGAATATATTATGGTTAGGGAACGAGCAATTGACATGTAAAATCTAACTGGTTACGAGGAGATGATCAATATGTTGTAGACGAGAGGGTGGGCACGT
The DNA here is from genome assembly GCF_029867415.1 of Vicia villosa. Classification (NCBI taxonomy): domain Eukaryota; kingdom Viridiplantae; phylum Streptophyta; class Magnoliopsida; order Fabales; family Fabaceae; genus Vicia; species Vicia villosa. The sequence continues at coordinate 204,008 of NW_026705450.1, read as the reverse complement.
TTGAATAGTTTGATCAAGGAGGCAAATCAATCAATTAAGTTTGATTTATATGCCAATACGGCCAACCAAACATTTGACTCATATTTTTCTTACGTGAGGGGTAAAGTGATCCATTATTCTCCTCCTGCTATAAATTCTCTTCTTTATCTCAAAGCACCTCTTAATTGCAGTATTCAAACTATGAGAAATGGGAATTTGTTTGATGAGATGGCTGAGTTGATGTTAACGGAGTACTGTAATCCTGGGGCCGAGTGGGTGATGGAAAATGACAGGTATATCAAGTTGACGACTAGAGAGATGCAACCTATACCAAAGGTTTGGGCATTAATTTTGGTCCAAACTTTGGAGGCTGTTTTAAACCAAACTGAGTTCACAATTAAAAGATGCCATGCTCTCATGGTAATTTTGTATGATGAGTCGATAGATGTGAGGCTGCTTATTGCGAGGAACATAAAATATATGGTTGACTCCCTCATTTAGAACTAGGGGCAATTTTTGTGTGATTAATGAACTGTGCGGGTTAGTTGGAGTCTCTGTTTATCTAGATGATATAATGATCAGTGTGATGCTACCAGTCATCACAAGTTCCATTTGTAAGGTACTCAACACCCCACATCTAGTAAGAGGCCAACAGGAATAGGGATAAGATGATGTCTACCATCCTGAAATGCAACAACCACATGAAGGAGTCCATCAACATTAACAGAAACCCAAACAAATGCAAAGGTGGGAATAATTTGCATTGGGCATAACCACTTGGGCCCATGAAGCATCGCCAAATTTGTACATCAACACCCTGAGATTCGGGGTCGGGTACCAAACCTTTTATGATCAGCATACAGATTATGTATCGGTATCGAATCTAAGGGAAATATTTCCTACTTCACCATAAATGGACTCATACTTTGTGGATCAAAATCAAAACTTGGAAAACAGACAAGCAGAGACGAGGAGCCTTTGGGCCAGGAAAAATCAACAACACCGCGATGATCTTAATTGGCTTCGTGACTTCTGCCACCCTGATGATTGTTTCTGATTTAGCACTTTTACTATTGTTTTTATTTCTTTTTATGTACCAAAAAGTTGAAGAGGGGAAGCTCCAGAAAAAATTATACTACACCCTAAATTTTATAATGTCTTGCTCTCTTGAATTAATGAATTTTGGTTGTGACTGTGATCGAGACTGAAGTGACTAAGCTGAGTGATGATTGATGAAAAAAAGGGACACCACAACTGGTACTCAACCTCTAAATATCTAAGAAATTGAGGTTTGAGCCCAAATATTTCCATAGTTTACTTATTTCTTTTTTCTGAATTTATCCATGTAATTATAATATCTAGAATTGCATTTTATCTATTTTAATTAGTTGATCTAATAAACACACATAGAGGCAGTTGTTTGTGAAAACTCTGCGGCCTTGTAAACCACCCTTGCATTATGATTGATATCCATTGTTAACCAATTTGAGACCTAACCTTTCCTTTGGTGACTTAGCCCATCATAAGCTTTTGACTTGAAAGATAAAAATCTTTTCACCCTCCTTGGAGTTAGGTAGATATATTTTAATTTGAGTATAAGCTAATCATTAAGTTTGGGGTTTCTCTTGGAAGTTATCAACGTTTAAGTTTGGGGTTAGGGGTACTGGAGAAGTTGGTCAAAGAAAAAAAATAAATAGAAAAACAAGATGTCAAAAACATAAAATTTATAAAAAAAATGAGCCAAAAAAGAAAAGGACCAAGAATCCAAAAAATCTTCAGTACCCAATATGAATGAAAAAGTGATACGAAAGAAAGAAGATAAATGAGGGACAAAGAGGTACCTAAATCCAAAGTGTAAGCTGATTAACCAAGAATAAGTTACCCTACTCTGACATAAGCTAACATACAACCTTAAAAGTCCTCAAATGTGTGTTTAAAGATGATCTGACTATTTTTGCAGATAGCTTACAAATTCATTGATTTTTACTCTTGTATGTGATTGAGTGAACACACTTGCAATTGAGTGCATGATGGTGAGTAGAGAGATAAGTTAAGTACTGGTGCTAGAAAAACTAATCTGAATTAGTTAAAGCAAAGCAGGGAATATGTGTCTAGATCAACAAAAGCAAGTGACTTTCATGTGGTAAGGTTAGTAATTTATTTATGACAAAGTTTCAATGTGTAGACAGGTTACTTGAAGACAAGCAACAATTCAAGTTTGGGGTTGTGATGACATCCTATCATTATACGTCAGTTATCAAGAAAAATCGACAAAATCTGACAAGAAATGAGAAAGTTAGAAGCAAAAGAGTGAAAAGAGTATGAAAAAGCACTTATGGGTGAATAAAAGCACTTATTTGGAAAACTAGTGAAAAAAGGATCAAAAACACGCTGCTTAGCCTCTGGATTTACGTGCCCGTGCTGAGCCATAACACACGCACGTTGATGTAATGATTACGCATCGCGCCCGTGTTGGAAGCTAGCATGCCCGTATTGCTGCTTTTTGTTGACACATTTCTAAATGCTTTATAAGGACTAGAAAATTAAAAAAATAAGGGGATCGATTATGGAGCGAGAAAAGTGACGTATTGGAGTGATTTTGGAGCCTTTGGAGGCAATTGAAGCCATTGGAGAGCTTTTTCTTCAATGATTCTTTATATTATTCGAGTATACATTTATGGTATTGAATTATTTCAACACGAGTAGCTAGATTTCTCTAGGTTAGGTTTTATTTGATGATGAACATGTTTTTATTTAATTGGGACATATGATCGAATGGTGTTAATTTAATTGCTTTGAATCTTTGTTATTTTTTAGCTATGGGTTATGTTCATTGCCTATTGTTTGTTGCGACATTCAATTTGATCTTGATAATAGTGACTACTGATCCTAGGGCTATTTATCGGACATACTTTAACTGTTGAATTCACTAATTGACTAGGTGTAGTATAATTAGGAATTAACGACTTCTATTACCTAGTTTGACGTTACAATTGGCTAGAGGGATCAGGGAATTGACACTTAGGTTAGTGAGATACACACCAAGGGATTGGGTATAGTGGTATAGTTAATTTTTCGTGTAACTTTGTATTCACTACATGTCTGTTAATGCATGTTTCATCAATCAAGTAGAAATAGGAGATTCTGATAATAAAACTTGTCCGCTTTTCTCATAATTGTTATCAAAACTTCTCTCTTTTGTTTTCGACCAAAACAACTTAAAAAACCTCTCATTTAGTGTTTTTAATTATATCATACAACATACCTTGTTCTAAGTTTGCAATCCATGTGGAGACAAATTTATTTTTATTACTTCATTAACAACATCGGTGCACTTGCTAGTAAATTGTCCACCGTTGTCGCATAAGCAGGAGTAAGACAAAAGATATGGAGTGTAAGTTAAACAAAAGAAGAAACGTTTCCAACCTAGAGGTGAAAGTTAAAGACCATATCATCCCATAAGTCATGCGATTTAAATATTTTGAGTCCATAATACAAAGCGATGAAGAACTAAAAGGGGATGTAAACCACCAAATTCAAGCGGGGTGATTAAAATGGAAGGGACTTCATTAATTTTATGCGACACAAAGGTGCCGCTCAAGTTGAAGGGAACATTTTTATCGGACTGCACTAAGACCTTCGATGTTGTACGGGACAAAATGTTAGGCAGTTAAGAATCAAAATTAGAATAAAGTTAGTGTACGTAGCAGAGATGAAGATGTTGTGTTGGATGTATGATAAAACTGGACATAATAAGATTAAAAATGACAATATTAAAGAGAATGTTGGAGTAAAAGCTATCGTAAAAAAGATTGTGGAAAATGCATTTAGATGATTTAGACATTTACAGAAAAGACATGTATATTATATGATAAGGAGAGTATTTTATGGATCAACTTCCGTTATATCAAATGAGAAGGAGTCAAATAGTTAGAGATAGAGGAAGACCTATAAAAATTATAAGAGACGTAGTTAAGTAATATATTAAGATCATTCATTTGGATAAAATCATGATCTTGAATAGAACATTATAACGGAAGTTGATCCATAAAATAAACCATATTTAGTGTGATAAGGTTTGATTGTTGCTGTTGTAAACTAATAAGTTTTATTAAAATAATAAAAACCAACAAATAATAAATGAATATAATATATTATATTAATAAAAGATTAAATTTTTAAATTTAAATATAAGATTTGGTTCAATTTTAAAATGAATCTATAATATAATCTAAATATTCAATAACATCCAATAATATTGCTTATAAAATAGAGAAAAAAATATGATTTAGGGTTTAAAGTTGAATGCACACTATCAGTGTACTATCTTTAACCTTTATAAAATATTTATTAAATAAAGTTCTCACATCGTTTAAGATTTTATGATTTAGGGTTTAAAGTTGAACGCACACTCTAAAGTGCTCTATATAATCTTTAGTATCATTAATTTTTTAATCTTTTTATTTAAATAAATTTTTATTTATTTTATTGCATCTAAGAGTGTAAGCGGATCAAAAAAAACTAATTAAACCGACAATCTAAATTAAACTAAACCGAAATAAAATCGATTGTTTATGGTTCGGTTATAAAACTGAACCAAACAGATGAAAACATATGTGGTTTGGTTCGGTTCTTGGTTTTAATTTTTAAGAACCGTCAAACCGATGAACTAAACCAATGTAAATAATTAGGCTCTAAATATTTTATTCCACTCATCATTAAGCTCAAATGTTGTATCGTTCCAACCATTCTCCATTTTTGTCTTCACTTTCTTCCTTTCAGCAAAACATGCATCTTGAACCAAACTCCAAAACATAGAAAGTAGAAATCATAAGTCAAAAAAATTTGTTTTCACTAAACTACTTCTCTAGTTGTCCGCCTCAAATGTTGCTCTCATTATTGTCATTATGATATGTTATGGTCTCCTTCTCCGTGTTCAAGTTCTCTTCGTTAATTTTCATATTTGTTTTTACTTTTATGGTTTCTTCTTCTTCAACAAAACTTCTTCTAGTCTTGTTACAAAATAGTTTTGATGTGTATTTAATGTGTGAAACATGTTAATTGATGCATGTTTTTTTATGTTCTATTTGTTAAGCTTTTAAATATATTTGAAACATGTTAGTTGGTTCAGTGGTGATTGGTGCTGAACTTGGTAGGGAGGACCGCAGTTCGATCCCCCAACCGGACTATACCGGTGGTGATAAACAAAAAAAAAAAATATTTTCAACATTTTGATGCCAAGTTTCAACTTTTATATTTTATAGTATTTATTTCATGATGCAATAAAACTATGTCACTGTAACTTTTATTTTTTTATAGTGTATTTATTTCATGATGCAATAAAACTATGTCACTGTTTCATATAGATTAAGAGCAACTTGTAAGTTGTTTGAAAAAATAGAGCATGAAATAAATGACATGAAATATATTATTTTAAAAAGTAATAGCATAAAATACACTAAAAAAACAGGATAGTGGAAAACACATTGATGAATATAATGTTTGAAAAAAGAATTGAAAAACGATCAACTGAACCAAATCAAATCAAATAAAACCGATAACTTTGGTTTAGTTTCATTTTTGAAAAAATGTTAAAAACCAAACTAAACCAAATCGATGAAGATATTATTGATTTAGACCTTTTTTTATCAAAAATCGGTTCAAACCGATCTGATTACACCTTTAATTGCATCCTAGCTAAAACAATTTGCAAAGAGAAGGATGTCTCGTATATAGATTTGAGAAATATTTTTCAAATAAATATTTTATATAAAATAAATGTAGAGATGATATAAAACATTTATTTTATCTGAGATACTTTAACTTTTGAATTCACTAATTGAGAAGGGTGTCTTGTATTTAGATTTGAGAAATATTTTTCAAATAAATATTTTATATAAATTAAATATAGAGATGATATAAAACATTTATTTTATCTGACCTATTAAATTAATTGTAATACAAATAATATTAATCTAATAGTATAATTGAATAAGTTATTGTTATGTTAAAATTTGAAAATAGTCATTTATCTTAAAATAAATTAATTTTATAAATGAGTTGCTTATTTTAAGACGAAACTAAGACAATATAAAAATTCGTTTAATTCAAAAAAATAGTACTCAACATAATAACATATGATAAACCTTTAAGTAACTAAATAATTTTTTTGAGTGGAAGACTCATTTGATCTTGGACAAAAATTACAAAATCTAAATTAACTGTTGAATTCACTCCACTTCTCAAATTTAGAGATGATATAAAATATTTATTTTATCTGACATACTTTAACTGTTGAATTCACTAATTGACCATGGGTAATATAATTAGGAATTATGACTTAGGAATTAAAGACTTTTATTACTTAGTTTGATGTTACAATTGGCTAGAGGGATTAGGGAATTGACACTTAGATTAGTGAGATACATACCAAGAGATTGGGTATAATGGTATAGTTAATTTGTCGTGTAACTTTATATTCACTACATGTCTAACTTTGTATTCACTACATGTCTGTGAATGCATGTTTCATCAATCAAGTAGAAATAGGAGATTCTGACAATAAAACTTGTCCGCTTTTCTCATAATTGTTATCAAAATTTCTCTCTTTTGTTTTTGACCAAAACAACTTAAAAAACCTCTCACTTATTGTTTTTAATCATATCATACAACATACCTTGTTCTAAGTTCACAATCCATTTGGAGACAAAATTATTTTTATTACTTCATTAACAACATCGGTGCACTTGCTAGTAAATTGTCCACCGCTGTCGCATAAGCAGGAGTAAAACAAAAGATGAAAAATATCTAAATTCAATATATAGTTTAGTCACCGTTTAAAAATAACAAAATAGATGAAAAATATTAACAAATATATTATTATGGCTCGGTTAAATTTCATAGATGATTAATTTAAATTTTATAATTTTTGGAAGGGACTAAAATAGATCTCCATTTTGAATTTTTATATTATAAAATATTTGATGGTTAATGAAACACAAGTGAATTTGAATAACATTTACTACATCAACTTTTATAAATGTATATATTAATATAGGAGGGAGAGAGAAATAAATATGTATATAGAGAGGGGGAAAATATGATGTAAGAGAGTAAGAGGGAAATATAGGGAGAGAGAGGAAGGAGACATGAGAGTGAGAGAGATAAAAAGGGGAAAGAGAGAGCTAGGAAAGGGAAAGGGAGAGATGAACAAGAATATTTTGAGTGGTAATCAAACAGTATGTTGATATTTTAGATAACTCTTGAGACAAAAATGCGTTTCCAAGTTTAGTGAGACATAAAAATTCAAGCTTTTGTTAAATTCCACGCCTCTCATTTTGTCTAATACTATGAATAATTTTAAAATTGAATACAAGTGGCATTATTCAATCTCTTATTTTTTCAATAAAACAAACACTATTTTAAATTTTTAAGTAAACTAACAAATCATTCCATATTTTCGAAAAGGTTACTTTCAAATTTTTTTAAAAAATGCAAATAAATCTATAATAAATTGCGACGCAGATTTAAATTAGACCAAACCTAGTGTATATTTGATTTGTTTTTTAAAGAGACAAAAGTAATTATGGTGTTATAGAATTGATTTTTAAATGATTTTGAAGTGTTTATTTCTTCTAAAATAAAATTGATTTTGTCTCTAAAATTAATTATATTTAAAGATAAAATTTATAACTTTTGAATTCAAATATAATTTTTATAAGAAATTTCTGTTCAATTTAATTTTATAAGAATTTATCCGAAACATAAATTATTTTATTTTTAATTCACTGTATTTGGTTTATCTTTTGAAAGAGTAAAAAACAATTTTAGAAAGTGTAGAATTGGTTTTGGAATGATTTTGTTTGTGTGCTTCTTCTAAAATAGAATTGATTCTACCTCCATAATTAATTCTATTTGAAGCTAGAATTTATAGCTTTTGAGTTTAAATGTAATTTTTAAATTGAAATTTATTTTTTAAGTCACTTTTACATAAATGTATTTAAATATAAATCACTTTACATTCAACTCACTTTTAACCCGAATAAATTTTTAAATTTCATTCACTCAGAATCAGTTCTCACCACAGCAGAACCAAACACATACAAAATCAATTTTACAGAATAATTCACTTAAAATCATTTTTTTCATCACATAATTAAACATATATTTAAGTCATAAAAAATCTAACACAATATATTCTCATATGTAATTATGTTCCCGTCTTTTCTGTCTACGTTACCTTTGAAATTGTTTAAGTAATTTACTCATTAACAAATAAAAGATTAGGTACATTGATAAATTTATATGTGGTACTACTAAAAATTGAATTATAGTTGAAATTAACTCATATTTATAAAATCGATTTTGTAGGATGAAGAAGTTTTTACTTATAATCATATATTTGTGTCATATATTATTCAATATAAAACCTTTATTACACCTTTCATTTTTAAGATTGAACATTTATAATGCAAAAATAAATAATGGATAGTCTGATAATAAGAATTGAAAATTTCTTTGGCCACCTCCCTATGGGGTCACCCCCAGCGAAAATACCAAAATACCCCTGCTTCGGAAATGAACTTCCGAAGCGCTTTTTTTTTGAAAAAATTGACTTATTTCGGAAGTTCATTTCCGAAGCAGGGGTTTCGGAAGTTCACTTCCGAAATACTGCGATTTCTGCAGATTTATCAAAACACTCCCCCTCCCCCAATCATTTACCCTAAATCAAAACAAAAAGTGGCAAAGGCGAAAATTTGTGCAAACAGAATTCCAAAGCTGCATCAAGGCTCCAATCACACTGCTAAACAACATTCAAAAGCCCTCAATCCTAACACTTTGTAAGTTTTGAAATTTTTAGATCTATTATTCAAATGCATGTTATTTAGGGTTTTAATTGCATAAATGATATATGGTTAGGTTGTTAGTAGTATTTAGGTTGTTTAGAAGCATTTTGATTTGATTTGAAGTTTGGTTTAGCGGTCTGCCATGGAAGTTGCAGAAAAGTCCATCGCAGGGGTGTTTCGGAAGTTCATTTCCGAAAACACCTCCCTCCCAGTTTTCGGAAATGAACTTCCGAATTGTATCAGAAGTTCAAATTTTTTTGTTTTTTATTTTGTCTCGCATATTAATCGATTTCAACTGTTTACAGGAACATGTCAGGCAACCAACAAGCACGCAGGACTGCGTCTTCTAAAGAGGGCGCTAAGGGAAGAAAGGGTTCTTCAAAGAAGGAGGTGAAAGAGGTGAAGGAGGTGAAGGAGGTGAAGGTGGTGAAGGAGAAGAAGAAGCTTTTGACTGGTTCTGCTTCTCGTCCCCTGGGAGTCCATGGCTCGGACGCGCAGGCTCAGCCTTCAGGCGTGATCAACGCTGATGGTTCTGATACTGAGTGGGATGAAGATTGGTATAATTATCTTCATTCGGAGGAGTTCGCTCGTCGAGAAGAATAACGTGTTTTTATTTTGTTTGATGTGTATTTTGTAACGCTCGTCGGGCAGAATAACATGTTTTTGTTTTGTTTGACGTGTTTTGTTTTGTTTTGTTCGGATTTCGGATTGTATCGCACAGTGTTTTTGTATTGGATTTATCATGTTAATAAAAATACGTACTACTGTAAGTAACAAATGACGGAGGAGGTGTAACCGGGGCCGGAACATATGACGGAGGAGGTGGATGTCCGGAGGAAGAAGAATCGGAGGTACGTCCACCGCGAGACAAAGGAGCCAATCATTGTAAGTTATAGTTTATCATTATCATCTGGGGACGTCATTTCTAAAAAATCAAGATTAAAAATAATAAGATTTTTTTCCCAATTTTTTGTAATGACGTCCCCTGATGATAATGATAAATTATAGCTTACATTGATTGGCTCCTTTGTCTCGCGGTGGACGTACCTCCGGTTCTTCTTACTCCGGACATCCACCTCCTCCGTCATATGTTCCGGCCCCGGTTACACCTCCTCCGTCATTTGTTACTTACAGTAGTACACCTTTTGAAATTTGGAAGCCTTTTTTTCTCCCCACCACTCTCTCATCCCCACCTACCCGTGTTCAACAATATGTAACTTTAATTTTATGTATTATTATCGTTGTAATCTTCACCCGATTAAATAAAGCGAATTGTTGTTTTTCATTTTATTCTGTCCAGACATATTTTCGGAGGTTCATTTCCGAATTCTCCAAGGGGGGTGCGTTCGGAGATGAACTTCCGAAACACCACATTTTCTGAAAATGTAACTTTATTTCGGAGATGCATCTCCGAAACCAATTTTTTATATTAAAAAAAACACGTTTTCGGAAGTTCATTTCCGAAAACACCTTTTTTTCAAAAAAAAGTACCGTTTCGGAAATGAACTTCCGAAACAAGGGGTAATGTTGTAAATTCACAAGGGGTGGGCAAGAAGGTTAGGAGGTGGGTGAAGAAAAAACCTAAAAATTTAATAGTAAGTAATTCAATGGATCTTAAACTAGATTCTCTATGTCAAAAGTTATGGTTGAGTCTAAGTGATTCTTGCGAAATTGATTTAAAATAAAAATTATCTTACTAATAAAGTAATAAACACATAAACACATGTTTAAGTCATAATAAATACCTACAAAATAATTTTTTTACCCTACTTATAAATATATTCGTATAAGCAATTTTATTGGCGGTTGAATAAATTATTCATAGCTCTTGGTGGGTAACATATATCAAAATCGTCTATGTCAAGTATTTATTCATTCACAAATAAAAAGGAGCCATAATAAATGGGTCTAACTTGGTTGTGCCTACTTATGGAGAATACTCCAAGTCTCCAACTTGATTTGGGCATGACATTATCAAAAAGGAAACTTAGGTTTCGACCTCTTCTCTTATAAAAATATGGAAACTAATAAACTTAACCGCAACTAAGTATTAAGAAAAGAATAAAACGTCTCTTATCACAAAAGAAGAAGAGAATAACACGTTCAAAAAACCTAAGCATGCAATGTCTAAATTAAATCTTATTAACACTTTCTCACAATATATTTACATGTAGCTTAACAATGTCTATATTAATTAATATTTTTAATTAATTAATTTACAACTGCATCCTCTCCTCTGTCTCGAGCACCTCCTCTACGTATATCACATCTTCTGTCGGCTCCTCTGCCTCTACCGTCGACTAATCCATATGTCTTGACGTGATGTCTGCGGTACACCAGTGCCCCCTGTGCCACTTCTATAATGTCATCCAGTATACGCTTGGCACCTGACCCATCATGGAAGAAACCTCCCTCAATGCATGTCCTCCCTATCTCAACTATCCGACGATAGCGAGATAGCACATCCTGAGTGTGGGTCAACTGAGACTGATGCTCATGTAATATCTCATGATGAGCTTGTTTGGACGGTGATCCCGCTGCAGTGGGGATCATGTAGCGGTGTGAGACAGTAAAGAACCACGTGATGTACCCATCGGTGGAGCTCCAATCTCTCTCTACTCTAAACGCTGAGCCTCGTCCGAAACCATGTGTTGCTGATAGTCAGCAAAAATGTCATATATTTGCCAACAGGTCAACCCGAGAGGAGCAGAGACAAAAGGGTGGCGAGGTATCATCTGACAATAGCCGAACTGTCGCATGACGTGCTCCAGAAGATATGGAACATTGATGGTCGAACTGCATGTCAACCATCCAGAGAATAATGCGATGTCATCAAACGGTCGCGTCTCACGGTGAGCAGCGTAGATGTCGTAGTGGGTGTCCTCAACAACCATGTAATCCAAGTAGACTCTGTAAGGGTCAACCGCCTGGTTCCCTCTCATGGGGATGAAGACACGAGCACGTGGCAAGGCCTTGGTCCGGCATAGATCCCCGACCAACTATCATCAGGAAGTGTTGTAATATCTACCCCTGAATTGAAAATGAAAAACACCGGGATCAAACATTATCACGAATATAGAATGAAAATGTAGTGAAAAAAGTATAAGGATATAAGATTGTTACCACTAATAGTGAACAACTTCTTGCGACAGTCCTGGTCTTCCACAGGCATCCCTCCCTCAGCCTCGAATAGATGTACGCCAGCGTTGTTGCCCCCAGTTGTACTCACGGATCCGTGCAGGATCCAAAAAGTACTTGAGGTAAGTGACATTCGTATACGTGGAGCTCGTTTCCACAAACAACCGAGTTCCTATCAAATATAAAAAGAAACATCTCAACACACGTTGTCTGTATATCTCCACCTCAGCTGGGTCACCATCAGCCTATCGTGTCACAGCTAGCGCATCAGTATATCTCTGCATCAGGAAGGAAAACCTCGTGTGAGCACCGCGAGTCTTATCCACCTCCTCAAGCGCATCTAGTGGATCAGCCCCAAGCTCCTCAACCAGAAGCTCTCTCGCTTCCTCCTTTGTCATCCTACCGTGACAAAGGAGGGCACCCCTGATAGGTATATGCAATAGACATGAGATGTCGTCCAATGTAAAAGTAATCTCACCATGAGGTAGATGGAAGGAGGACGTCTCAGGATGTCATCTCTCCACAAATGCCATGAGCATCCCGTTGTGGATCACGGTGTGCCCAATCTCACAAAGGTCCTTCTGACCAGAGGCTGTGAGGATATCCTGGAACTATGCCTCCTCAGGATTCTATAGAGATAATATCTTCCGGCCATGGTTATAGAACTTTTGAGTCGGCCTATCCTAAAAATTTCCAATGAAAAGAATGTTAATAACAAGCAATGTTACAAATAATAAATTTCCAATAAAAAAATAAAGAATTAGTCTAAGAAATGTCACCTCTTCATCCCAGACATGTCTAAGCAATGTTATCGATTATATTGAGCTTTAAACGAGTTGGAGTGTGTTAATCGTTGATGTTAATGTTCTCTGTCAAACTCGAGAGAAAAAAAAGTTTGGTGAAAAAATTATTTTTGAAGTTGAGAGAGTTTGAGAGAGTTTAGAAGATGAAAAGTTTTGAGAATGAGGGAGGAGAAGAGAGTCTAGCGCAAATTTAACATCAAATGCTTCCATAGATACATAACGAGAATGCTTCCGTAGATGCACCTACGGAATAAACCAACGTTGAGTAAAAAAAGGTGCGTCTAGAGATACACCTCCAAAAGCAGGGGTATTTTTGGAAATTCACATGGTGCCTAAGAACCCCAAGGGGTAAGGTAAGAAATTCCCTTTAAAAATTGATCAAGAATGTTGTTTATGTATCTTGGATGAACGCAGTCTATTTAGGGATAAAAAATATGTGGTTGAAAGCTAAACTCGTTAAAAGCTTTGGTTGGGGATTGTGTGATCAGTTCCTAATATTTAGTTAAGTTGGAGATCGTTAATATGGCTGAAATTCCCTTAAAGCTATTATAAAACCTTGTTCATTCAAAGGATGAAGTTCTTCAATATTGATGATCTTGCCATTAGGTTCATGATTAGCCCGTATAAAACCATAGGTTAGAATATCAACCTGTTAAAATATTAAGAGGTTATTGGTTATCTTGTTAAACCAAATTGAACTAAGATATTTTATGGAGAGAAGTCTCATCGCTTCAATTTATCGTTGGGAAGGAATCTTGGCCGCTCCAGTCTGAACATTTCAGTGAAGAAGACGCAAACGATCATATCATTCGTCTTGTATTATCAAAGTTGTAGGACAACCATCATTTCCTGGTATAAGGGGGTTCGTGAGCTTCACATACTAAAGGCTCTCAAGTACTTAATAGAAAATATCAAGATCAATTCTTTGGGAGAGTAGTAGATCCTTTTGATTTGACTGAACCTCTATATTCGCGGTGTTTTTCTTCTTCCCTTAAACTCTTTAATTTCCGCACTTTATTTCAATATTTATTTTCCGCTGCTTAGATATAGAAAATATTTTTCAAACTATGATTTTAATCTCAATTTTTTTTTTCAAAATCATGTTTTTCCAAACAACACAATTCACCCCTCTTGTGTGTGAAGTCTCAAGTCCAATAACCATGTCCGTAGCTCACATATTATGTCTAAAACAACAACTATACTCATTTCAAATGATGGAAAACAAATTTTTGTGTGGAGCAATTGACAAAATTTAATAAGATCATTGATGACTTGTCAAATATTAAGGTGGAACTTGATGATGAAGCCGTGTCTCCACTATTGATGAGATCATTACCCATATCCTTTGAGAATTTCAATGATATCATTCTTTATGACAAGGGAAGAACTATGACCTTGTATGATGTCCAAGCGACTATAATAACCAATATGTTAACCAAGATGAAAGAGTTGAAGATTATCGATAACGATAAATTCTTAAGTGGTTCAAAAGGAAGGTGTGGGAGTAGATGAAATCAAACGGGGGAGACGTTCAAGTCCAAAGGTTTTGATAACTCAAAGTAAAATTACTTCACTTATCATAAAATCGGTCACTTCAAGAAGGATTGTCCCAAGTGGAAAATAAATTTTGATTCTATTTAAATTGTAGTTGTCTCATGTGATGATGGTTACAAGGGTGTTGGTGCACTAGTGGTGACGAATTTTGAGACATACAAGAGTTAGGTCTTGGACTTAAGATACTCTTATCACATGCATCCAAGAAAAAAATAATTTGAGATTTTTAAACTGAATGATAATAGAATGATTTAACTCAGTAACAATAATGTTTGCAAAGTTCACCGTATTTCTATGATTAGAGTTAAAATGTTTGATAATTGTGAGTTTCTTCTATGCAATGTGAGTTCCTTCTATGAAATGTGGAATGTTTTTATGAGTTTAAGAAAAATTTACTGCATATCAGCATGTTCGATGATTTAGATTTTTGCACAAATTAGTCATGGAGTTTTGAAATTTTCACATGGTGCTTTGATCATGGTGAAAAATTCTAAAATTTGTTGGTTGTATATTTTAGATGGTTCCACTGTTATTGGACATGCATCATTACCTAGTCATGAGTTTTATGACAAAACCAAGCTATGCAATTTGAGACTTGGTCATGTTAGTGAAAGAGATTTGATTGAACTAACATTAAAAGGTTTGTGGGAAGTGTGAAAGTGAATAAAATAGATTTTTTTATCATTGCATACTAGGAAGCCACAACATATGGTGAACCTTTAGGAGTGGTGTGTATAATTCTAGTAAGTCACTTGAGTATGTTTATTTGGATCTTTGGAGTCCAGCGAGGGTGACAAATCATGGTAGGGGGTGGAAGTGGGTGGGGGGGGGGGGGGGGGGGGGGGGGGTTCTATTTCCTCACTATTATCAGTAATTTCCAGAAGAGTATGAGTATATTTTTTTAGAAAAAAATGTGACACCTTTGAAATTTATAATGAATGACATACCCTTATATGCAATAAGTTGAGAACTAAAATAAACGTGTTGATAACTAACAATGACATGAATTTTGTTTAAAAAAATTTAGAAAATAAGGTATACATAGGCATAAAATTGTTATTAATACACCTCAACAAAATGGTCTTGTTGAATGCACGAATATGACAATTTTGGAGAGGGTAAGGTGCATTTTCATGTGATCTACGTTACAAAATAGTTTATAAGGTGAAGGTTTTGCTACATCGGCTTATGTGATTAACAAATGTCCATCCACAGAAATAGATTTCAAGACACCTATAAAGGTTTGGAATGAGAAACTAGTAGACTAGTCTAATTTAAAGGTCTTTAACGCTTTGGTGTGTCTTTATAAGTTATACGGATGGTGTGAAGGGTTACAAGGTGTGGAAGTTGAAACATGAAAGATCAAAATTTATTATAATCAAAGATATTACTTTTTGACAAGACTTGTATAGGAGTAATGTGTAAAGACTTGGAAGTGAAAGATACATAAATTATGGTGGTGAAGACTTAGTTTGAGGAGATTCTTTCAAGTGAGACTATAGATAAGGAGGAAGTTGAGACTCCCTCCTATAGTTCTAGAGAGGAATAACCTATAATGACTCCTAATTATTAGTTGACTCACTGTAGAGTTAGGAGTGAGATTGTAACACCTTTGAGATGAAGTTATGATGATCTTATTTTTTATGCTTTGAATATGGATGAAAGGTTACAAGACACAAACCAAAACACCTCCAGGGAGACATTCAAAATTAAAGAGAGAGAGAGAGAGAGAGAGAGAGAGAGAGAGAGAGAGAGAATGGTTGAATAAAATTGATAAAATACATTCATTGATGAAAAACTCTACTTGGGAGCTTGTGAAACTATCTAAAAAACAAAGGGTGATTGAATGCAAGTGGATCTTTAAGAAGAAAAAAGACAATCCAACAGATATGCTTACCAAATCATTTCCTAGATTAATGTTTAAACATTACTTGAAATTGATCAGATTTAATTAAGAGTAATTCAAGCTTTGGATAGGGAAACAAGGTGATTGATGGATGAATGGGTATCACTGTCGGTTTTACAGTTAAGGTAGAGAATTGTGTATATTGACCCAAAAAACCTTAAGATGAAATTCTCCAAAACATAGTGTTCCTGCATGGAACATTGTACGTTCGCAGAAACATGACACGTTTGGCGAAGATGTAGTGTGTCATGCATTTTGTAAGAAAGACATTGCATTTAAGGGAAATATGTTGCATTTTGCAGGAAAGTCAATGCATGTAAGGAAACATAGTGTATTTTGTGTGTCACATATAAAAAGACGCTTTTCAACCTTTTTTTCCGAAGACGATAGAAAATGATTGGGGTTTTCTAGAGAGATATAAACTTAAAGAGACAAAAAGAAAGATTCTTACATATTATTCTAATAATTTGAAGATCTCTAAGATATATAAAAGGGTAGAGAAACACTTCTAAACACTTTGAATTTATAAACACTTCTAAACACTTTGAATTTATATGATTCATATACGAAGAAGGTGAAAGATTAAAAAACACTTGAGGTAGAAAATAAGAGATGTTCTTATGAGCTTGGAACACTAATTTTTTTGTAACTCATTTTATAATCTTTTGTAACAACTTTTGAACCATAGTTTATCAGAAATGTATTCTCATTCTCAGAGTAAATTGATTTGATAAAATTGAGTAAACAAACTATATACATACAGGTTCTTTATTTTCTTTTTAATCTTGTAGATTTACTTTTTTTTTTGACAGAAAATAAATGATATTCATTCATTCAAATCGATAGAGTACATCGTTGCAATACAAATTCAAAATCGCCAAAAACAAAAAGGATGAATCTGCGAACAAATCCACAGCATCCATGTTAATAGCATAAAACGGCAAATTGCATATGCCTACAAATATTAATGTATTGACTGTATTAAGATGTCCGAAATATTCATGCTTCCGGATCTGTAGCGTTGACGGCACCAAAGTCATTGATTGAATCTGCACTAGATCGAAACTAATATTTCAACCTGAAACAAATGAACACCGCACAAAAACGGAAAAACAAAATACCCGCACAAAAACGAGAAATTAAAATACACCACAGAAATATGGGAAATCAAAACAAACGATGACCCACGAAATCACAAAAAAGACAAAAAGAAAAGGTGTGAAAATCACTTATTTAAGTAATAGATAAACAAAAACGATTTGGAGGGGTGATTTTGGATCAAAATTGATCCTAAATCACCCTTCTTTGAGAGAGAGAGAGAGGAAGGAAAAAGAAGAAAAGTGAGTTAAAGTGTGTAATAAACTAATTTTATTTAACACCATTTAATTTGTTTTTTTTTTCACACATCATTATTCTTTAACCTTTAATATTTTAATTTCGCAACAAATTATGCAATGCAAGTGACCTTCTTTTTTGATGTATTGATTATTGGTGGTTGATGAAAGAAAAAGAAACTTATTTGTATGCTATCGTATCTTAATATCTCAACAAATTCTATGCAACTCAATTTGTCACCTATAGTTTCTCTAATAGGAAAAAAAATCATTTTGGAGTGAAATCATCAATTATACATCCATTAAAGACGTTCTAAGATAAAAATAAGACTAATTCTTTTTATTTATTTCTAAAAAAAATAGATCTACCATCTTATAAATCAATTTTATAAGAAGAATTAAATCAATGTAAAAAGCTAGTAAATATAAATAAGTCGCTATAAATATATTTATATATAAAATATATACACATTACTATAATATTAACTTCTCATATGAAAAAAAAATAATGTTAAAGAACTTGTGAACAATACCTGAGATAATGCAAAATAATGTCAGCGTCCACCACCATGATTGCTCTTGCCAATCATTTCTCAATGAATTAATAATTAATGAGTCATGCTAACGAGTATTTTAGTGACACTTTTTAAGCATTTCATATATAGAAAATATTTTTTAAATAAATTATTTATTTCAATTTTTAATATATTGAATACACGTAATTTTAATAAAATAAACTTTGTTTTTTTTTAAAATAAATTATTCTCATTTCTAAAATGTTAAATATAAATATTACTTACTTTTTTAAACTCTTAATAAATATCTTGAAGCACTCGTTAGCATATCTCTTATCTTATTGTACTATTAGTTGAATTTTCATACTATAGTATAAATCCAATTTTTTTTATACTAAAATTATAGGTGAATGTAACGAAGTACTATGTGCTTCCTCCATTATCCTATACTTCAGATTAGTTGATCAAAATTAGGTTTTATTTGTTAAGATATTTTTTTAATTTATAATTTATGGTTTTATAAGTTCATATGATAATAATTTTTCTTAATAATAGTATTTTTACTATGAGTTTATAGTTTATTTTATTAGTTTATAGTGTTTTTTTAAACACTATTTCAAATAATGTTTTACTTTATAGTTTATAATTTATTATTTTTTTCTTCTACTTTTATCCTTATAATTTTAATTAAAATCTACCAATATCCTTTATAATTTATTTTAATTTAAAATAAATCAATTATATATTAAATGTGTCATTTTAATTTATCAATTAATTGAACCGTTAATTCTATCAAATACTTCAATTAACTTGTCATCTATAAGTCATCAACTATCACTTATAAACTATAAGTTATAAGTTATCAGTCACAAGTAATCAATTATAAACTATAGGCTATCAGGTAGGGTGACAAAACTAGTCATGGTCTGAAGGTCCAGTCCGTACACCTCCAAAAAATAGCGGGTTGGATTGGGATTGTGGACCCGCTGCCTACCAAAGCACGTCCCGCTAAAATCCACCCGCTGCCAAAGTCCGCCCTGCCTACTCGTTATGCCCGTCCCGCCTTAAGTCAGTCCTTTTTAAGTTAATTCTAGTCATTCCAATTTTTCATGGTTTTATTTTATACATTTATTTGTGAATATATGCAATACTTTTTTAAGTAAAATTTGTTAAAAAAATGCTTTATAAAAAATTGTTCTAAAAAAATAAGTGAAGAATTTAATTGGAAGGTAAAAAAAAAATATTAATCTATTAAAAGTGAAAAATAAAAATAAATAAAAAATAAACAGGCAAGTCTGCCGTTCGTCAATCCACCACCTTGGCGGGACGAGCTAGACTTCTATGTCCATTTTTTGGCGGACTCAAAGCGGGACAAGCGGCCCGTTTTACCACCCCTACTATCATATAGCTTATCATTCAACCGTTATTTTTACCAAAAAGAACCTGATGAAAGCCAACTACTAACTTTTTACCAAAGAGAGCTTTATAGAATTTCTTGTGTATAAAGTCTTAAACTTCCTTTGTCTTAATACTCATAAAGATTGTTTTGTATATTATACAACTAATAGATTACAAAAATACAGCAGACAAAACTCATCAATTGTATCTCTTTATATGAAAATTATAATCAATTAAATTAATAGGTTGTATCTCTTCATATGAAAACTATTATCAATTATATTAATAGGTTTTTATTAAAGACAAAATATAGGCTAAACTTTCAATGCATATATCCTTGTATCCATTTTTATACACTTCGTGTATATATGTAATGCAAATCTCATGAAATAAAAACACAACAATAATTCCTCCTACATATTTGGGTTAAATATGTTTTTAGTCCCTATAAATATGCGACCCTGCATTTTTAGTCCCTATAAAATTTTCCTTCAATGAATGGTCCTTATAAAATTATTATGCACCTAGTTTCAGTCCCTACTGTCAAACTAATGTGTATTTTAGAATGATTATTTTGCAGACATGTTCATAATGTTTTAAAAAGTTCCTGGAAAAAAAAGAAACTCAAAATTTAATTTCTAAGTTGAGATTTTCATTACTTTTATCATTATTTTTTGAAATTTGAATAATTCATATTTAATTCTTCTCGTTTTAAAAAATTCTAAAACTTGGTAAATAAATATTTTACAGGATTCTAAACATATATAAAAAAATTATTCAAAAATTTAAAAATTAAAGGATAATTAAACAGGTTTTAAAATTTTAGAAAATAGCAGGGACTGAAATTGCATGCATAAAAATTTTAGAAGGACCATTCATTGAAGAAAATTTTTATAGGGACTAAAAATGCAAGGTCGCATATTTATAGGGACTAAAAATATATTTAACCCTACATATTTTCTTATATGGTATCAAGAATTTTTTTCTGGTTAATATCCCTCATTTGTGTTAGGAATATATTATACAATTAATGAAATTGTATTTCTTATATGGTATCAAAAATACAGCAGACAAAACTCATCAATTGTATCTCTTCATAGGGAAATTGTTATTAATTATAGGCTAAATTATAGTTTTGGTCCCCTTATTTTGGCCAACTCATGAAATCAGTCCCCTATTTATTTTTTAAACAGTTTTGGTCCCCCATATCCATTTTTCATTCAAAAAACACTGTTGTGTACTATGTTTTAGATACGTAGCATACTTTTATTGGCTTGGAATAAGAAATATTAATTATTGACGACGTTTTCTTCCTTTAATCGTCTTATCTGATCGTCGTCTTTTTCTCCCAGCTTGTTCGTTCATCTCTTTCATTCTCCAAAAAAATGCTCTCTACGTTAAGTATCCCACGAATACCAAAAACCGAAAAATCAACATTTTTTGGACGAAAAATGGACATGAGGGACCAAAATTATTTAAAAAATAAATAGGGGGACTGATTTCGTGAATTGACCAAAATAGAAGGACCAAAACTGTAAATTAGCCTTAATTATATTAATAGGTTTTTCTTATAGGTAAAATATATGGTAGGTTTTCAATGCATATATCCTTGTGTCCACTTTTAGTTTATACAGTTTGTATATATATGTAGTGCAAATCACATGAAATAAAAACACATGTAGTGCAAATCACATGAAATAAAAACACAACAATAATTCCATCTTTACTACTATTTTCTTACAAATAGAATGATCATTAGATCGAAAAAGATATTTCTTCATTTTTAAGTCTACGAATTTTTCCTAAGCAACAATCTTAACCTGCTGAGGAGTGACATTCACCCGTGCCATTATGACGTCATATTGGATCAAACTTTAATACTTCTTTGAACACAAGAGATTCTCTATCAACTTTCTCCAATGATCTTAAATGCCATCAAATATTGGAATTGATGGGAGAACAAAGTTTTATTTGTGTTTAGAAAAACAAAATGGAGAGAGTACAAAGAGAGAAAAGAAAGAAGATCTCGATGAATTCTAACCAACTCTAGTGGTTTGCAACCAACCAACTAACAAATCTGGATTTTGTAACTAACAAGATCATGTGTTTGTAACAAACAAGATAAGATTAAACATACAAGTAGTATGTATAAGGTGTCATAATAGTAGGGTTCACAAATTGATAACTTATTGCTTGTTTGCAATACAAGAAATCAGTTTCTTTCACAAATAAGTAACTAAACTAAATCCTAACAATCGTATGTCATGTTTTCAAAACACGTTACATTATTATTATTTTTTAATCTAAAAAAATATTGAAGGGTCAACATTGAATAATTTTAAAATAAAGGGACAAATTTCATTAGTGAATGTAAATTGAGAAGTAAAAACTATATTTAAGTGAAATATAAATATAAAAAGAAAATATAACAAAGGATCAAGATGATACAATTAGATCATCTTAATACATAATCAAATGGAAATTTCTTTGGCCACCTCCCAACTTTCTAGCCCACCTCCAGCGAAAAACCCAAACTATCCCTAACTTCGGAAATGCATTTTCGAAATGCAAGAAAAAGGTGTTTTCGGAGATGCATCTCCGAAAGCGCCATTTTTTAAAAAAAATTTGACTTATTTCGGAAGTTCATTTCCGAAAACAGTATTTCGGAAGTTCAATTCCGAAATACTGCGCGTTTTGCAGATTAAGCAAAACAGCCCCCCTCCCCCATTCATTTACCCTAATCTTCTTCCAAAATCATCCTCTTTCAAAATTTCTGCAACAAGAAAGTGTGAAGTCAAATAGATTGCCCAAGTCTTCTTCCAATCTCAACCTAAATAATCTCAAACACTAATTGGTAAGTTTAGCATTTTATTTCAATTTTTAGATCCATTTGAATAAACTCTATTAGGGTGTAGAAATTGAAAAATATACATTAAGATAGGTTGGTACTGATATTAGGTTGTTTAGTAGGCATAAAAGTAGTTTTGAAGTTTGATTTTGGGGTCTGCCATTGGAGGTTGCAGAGAAGTTCTGCGCAGGGGTGTTTCGGAAGTTCATTTCCGAAAACACCTCCATCCCAGTTTTCGGAAATGAACTTCTGAACTGTATCAGAAGTGCAATTTTTTTTGTTTTTTCTTTTGTCTCGCATATTAATCGATTTCAATTGTTTACAGGAACATGCCAGGCAACCAACCAGCACGCATCAGACAGGGTAGAGAGTCCCAGACTGCGTCGGCTATACGCGAGCGGGCGGCGGCGCAGCTGGCGTCGACACAGGGACGGGGGCAGGGCCGGGGACGCCGTGTGCGAGTTCCCGTGGACGTGGGAGAGGGTACCTCTTCATCTGGATCTAGGAGTCGGCTGGCTCGGGTATCTTCTTCTCGCCAGCGAGAGGAGGAGGAGCAGGAGGAGGAGGTGGCAGTGGCATACCACGAGCCGGAGGGGGTACCGGATGTTGACCCTCCATCTAGGGAGGAGGATGAGCAGGAGGACAGCTACCCGGGAGGGCCCTATGACACTTCCGTGCTGATATCCTACCGCGATCACGTCGCTCGGCGTATCTGGGAGGGAGAGGTATTTTTTTAATTTAACCGTTTATAATTTAGACGTTTATTCGATATTTTCTTAACGGTCTATTTAACATATGCTTTTATTTGTTTTTTTTGTAATAGGAGAGAGATCCTTAGAAAATGGTTAACCACGCCCGGAAGATTTTTAGTCTGTTTAAACCAGCAGCTGAGTGGTTTAACGACGCGGTGCGAGGTTCGGGGCTTAGCGGGCTCTGCATGACGGGGTACACCACCATCAGCCACGACATGCAGGGGGCTTTTGTGGAGCGCTGGCACAAGGAGACGTCTTCTTTCCACTTGCCGGTTGGGGAGATGACGATCACCTTGCATGACGTGCAGTGTCTTCTCCACCTGTCGATCAGGGGTCCGCTGTTGGCCCACACCCGGATTCAGAGGTTCGAAGCCAGTCAGTGTATGGCGCTCTATTTGGGCATGGAGCCCGAAGCTGCTGACTATGAGTGCATCACGACATCTGGGCCTCATATCCGGTTCACCATACTGAGCGCTTATTTCGAGCACCACTTGGACGCGGCAGCCGAGGCTGAGGAGGCGGGTGACGATCTATTCACACAGTATCACCGCGGCTGCGCTCTCTGGTGCTGGTACATGCATGTGGTAGGCGCTGCATGCTTTGTGGACAAGAGTGCAAGGTACGTCGACGTGACTTACCTCCGCTACTTCATGGACCTGGATACCGTTCACCAGTGGAACTGGGGGGCAGCTACTCTGGCATACCTCTACCAGAAGCTGAATGAGGCCTCCAACTGGAGGACGAGGCAGTTGGTTGGATCCTGCACACTACTCACGGTACGTTTCATTTTAATTGTTTCGTATTTATTTATGTTTCGTATTTGTGTTTCTTATTTACTTATGTTTCGTATTTATTTATGTTTCAGAGCTGGATCATCTCCTACTTCTCCCGCATCCACGGCTTCCACATCGATCCTGTGTACGTTGACGCCATGCCCAGGGCCGCCAGATACGTTCTCCAGAAGGGGAACAATGCGGTGGGACCATACCGTGGGTACCTGGACCGCACGATGCACGACGACATCACCTGGAGGCCGTTCAGCGACTACACTCAGATTGTCCCCTTTGACGGCATATCTCTATATTCTGGCTGGTTGGCATGCGGGACCGACATCATGGTCCGGTATCTCCCTGAGCGGTGCATGCGTCAGTTCGGATTCGTGCAGCAGATACCCAGGTCACCCTTTGAGGCTGCTCCCGACACAGTGACCCGAGTGCAGCTCACTGCCATATGGGAGGACTGGCAGCATCATGTGGTACCGCAGGAGTACCGTCGCACTCGGGTCACACAGGACTGACACAGTGTGGAGGGATACGTCACATGGTTCTACCGGATGTCACATCCTCTGCTGAGACCCGACGTTCCCGGCGCTCCTAGGCCAGCACACGAGGAGATCCTGGAGAACCAGCAGGCCGAGGATGACCACGCCATTGATCTCATGCCGATCTGCCAGCGGATAGAGATGCTTGGGCGGGACGCGTTGGATCGAGGTGTCGTTCATCGGGGCGGTCCAGAGGCAGTCCCCGTGATGGAGATGATCGTCACTGATGCGGGCCGTGCGGCGGCATACAGGCGACAGAGGAGGGCCCAGGGTGAGAGGGTTAGGCACACCCAGTAGTGGTCGGGTTTATTTATTTTTTGTTTTCGGATTGTATCTTTAGCACACTATTTTTATTTGGATTTGGATCGGCTTGTATATATTACTTTTTTTATCATATTAGTTTTTTCTGGTTATATGTCATTTATTTTAATTCCCGGTTTCCTTTAATTAAAATTACGAGACTGTGAAAAACATAAAAAAAACCTGTTTCTGCATAATTCAGAAGTTCATTTCCGAAACCCCCCAAAATCTGAACAAAGGTGTTTTCGGAAGTTCATCTCCGAAAACACCCCCATGAGGTGTTTTCGGAGATGAACTTCCGAATTGTGAAAATTTTTTTAAAAAAAAAAAGTGCTTCGGAAGTTCATTTCCGAAGCAGGGATAATTTGGGTTTTTCGCTGGGGATGACCCCCATAGGGAGGTGGCTAAAGAAAAAACCTAATCAATTTATAATATGTATCTCGAATAAAATATTTCTACGTCTACATACAAAGTATATGTAAAACAATTTTATATTGTTAGTTCAAAGCAATTAATATATAGAAAATAAAATGACTTGATGTATAATTTCAATTTATAAATAATAATTTTGATACATAGTGATCAACAAGTTCAGTTTTCAGTTTGTATCTTTTTATATGTCATTTTCTTAAAATTCTTTTTATATATACACAGACAATCAATCAATTTTGATAAATACTATTATCTTTTTTTTTCTTCTTTTTCTAATATATTTAATAATTTACTATGTTATTTATTTTTCTCTCTTGTACTAAATAAATAACTAAATATATTATTGGCAAACATATAACTAATATTAGATTGAATTCTAAAAATGATGAGTAACTTACAACCTATGTAAATAAAACGAGTAAAAGAAAATCGATGGAGTAATTATTATTAGAGCTATCGGTTTATTGGACTTTTTCAAATTAGTACTTAACTTTAAAGACCCCTAAAATGTGTGGATTTATGTAGTTGAAAGTATGAAATCGGTAATAATATGTTGTTTTGGTTTTGATGTTAGATAACACTCTTAAGAAAAGTCTTCATCAATTTTACTATTCAAGACTCGTTGGTTTAAATGATATCATCTGAATGATGATCAAAGTGACGGTGCTTGATAAATGGATCAACAAATGGGGCTTGAGATATTGTGCATCAAGTGATGGTGTTTGATATTTTAATCAAGTAATGGTGCTTGAAAAGTCGTTGATCAAATGATGATGCTTCATATATTGATCAAGTGATGGTGCTTGATAAGTTGTTGATCAAGTGATGATGTATGATATGTTGATCAAGTGATGCTGCTTAACATATTTACCAAGTGATGGTGCTTGAAGATCAATATGTTTTGATCAAGATGAAGCTATAAGATTATCTTATACAATGTTAAAGTAAATGTGCTCAAGTTATGGTGATCAAGTTGTCTTGATCAAGTTGCGGAGATCAATATTGTTATGCTTGGAGATCAATTTACATGTGTCATTCTATGGAGAGAACACCTTATGGTAAGCGACGTTCGATGACGTCAGCGAAGATCTCTAATCAAGCGATTTGTGTGATGATGGGGTTATCATGAATAATCATCTCAAGCCTCATCGGAAGAAGATTTAAGTGTTAACGTCAAAGATAATATGACAAGGATCATAAGCTTTTGAGTTGTGAAAGATAGGAAGGATGAAAGCTCGTTGTGTATGTGTCGAGTGATCAATGTTTGTAAAGATATTAGACTCACTCTAGAATTTACTAAAACAAATCACACACACACACAAAACCCTTTGAAAATCCTCTTTTAATTTTATAAAATCACCTAAAAATCTTTTAAAAGCCTAACTAGTTAATTAGGGAAATGTCTTGTCAATTAGAAGCATATTTTACAAATGGTAATCGATTAAGCCTATTGGATAGTCGATTATTTTACTTTGTAATGCTTTAAATTGATTTAAGAAATCACTTAATAGTTGACAACGACTCTACATTAAAACATTTCAATTTGGGTTGCCATAATCGATTATGAACTTGTGATAATTGATTATCAACTTTGAAAATCTATAGATTATTTTCATATTTGATCCACCTTTTTGTCTTATAAATAGAGGGATCATTTCTCATTTCTAACACACTAGAAAACATATTTGAGATACCTTTTCTCTCACTCTCCTCTCTTTCTCTCTTTTATTTTCTCATATTTTAGTGCTTTCGATAGTTAAATTTTTATAATGAGGTAGTCTGGTCTGGTGTAAGGGTCTCTTCGTAATATCCCATTGAGTG
The DNA here is from genome assembly GCF_029867415.1 of Vicia villosa. NCBI lineage: Eukaryota > Viridiplantae > Streptophyta > Magnoliopsida > Fabales > Fabaceae > Vicia > Vicia villosa. The sequence goes on along the minus strand of NW_026705450.1, from coordinate 177,061 downwards.
AAATTTTATTTTGGTTTTGATCTAAACCAAGAGAAAAACTCTCTTTTAGTTGTTGAGTTAAAAAGAAGTAAAACCTATGTTTCGTTAGGGAGATCTTTGTTATTAAAACTCTCAGTCAGTTTGTGAGCTAAGCCATATGTCAAAAAATCTCACTTGTTTCGTGAGTTTAGCTTATGCTAAAAACTCTTAGTAGATTGTGGAGGTCTCCGTACTGAAAATTCCGATCTTGGTTAGAAAGTTAGCCATTAAAAAACTCAGATCCTTGTATAAGGAGGTTCATGGGCATATCCTGTTAAACTCTCTCAAGATAATGGAAACTTTCAATGATAAATTCTAGGATAGAGGAGTAAGTTACTTTATTAAGAAAGGAAGGTAAGAAGTTTTGTATACTGGTATTTACAGGTGAAATTGAATGTCCTTTCAAACTCAGGGTTGAGGTATTTATTGGAGCCCCTTAAACTTGGATCTAAGGCTCCAAAAGAGTGATATCCATTCTCAAGAGCTCGAATAGGGGCAATTAACTCCCTTATTATTCAATGGATTCCCCTTTTTGACTTCATCTCCGGTACTATTATAGATAAAGACACATTATTCTCATGTTTTCATAGAAGACAAGTGATATAGGAAAAATGCGCCACAACTAAACGACAAATGCTCGTTCCAATAAACGGGCGGCTAAAAAGTTGGAAGAGGCAATATACTACGTCCTCTCTTTAGAGAACTTCCTACGCCGCCTTTTATAGGTCTTTTATAAATATACCAATACAAAACTATTTACTCAGGTTTTAATAAAACAAAATTTCAAAGCTAAATTGATTACATTTTTTAATAGAAGTGCTCTCTCTATAATGGTTTATAAGTAAAAAAAACATTCATTTTTTTAATAAATTATTAGAAAAAAAAAACATCCATTTTTTTAATGAATTATTAGAAAAAAAAACATCAACTTTATTTCATTTATACATTTTATTCTACAAAATGCATCTTCTCTAGTATAAGTTATATTTAATTTGGTTTCTTTGTAATTTTTTCATAAACATCAACCAATCAAAATTGTTTTGACACCTTTTCCACAAAACATACTTTAAAAAGATTTAAAAAATTTAAACTTTCTTAATAATTATAAAATAATAAAATAGTACTTATTTTTCTTTAAAAATTAATCTGTAATAGTATATAATTAAATAATGGAGAACTAGGTAGGAAGAATCACAGTTAAATCTCTCGCAACTGCAATTAAAAGGGGACTGAAATTACTCAATGTTAGAAATGACATCCGAACTGAACTATACGAGTAGTTGGTGAAAAGTAAAAAAAATAAAATAACAATGGTGTCCTTAAATACTGTAAAAGGATTTACATTTGTTAATCTTAAATGTATAATTACTCCAAGAAGTGAGATGAGAGATTGTCTTTTTTTTTATAAGATAGATGGTCTAAGCCCAAAATTAAAATAAATTACAAGGAAACGCGGGATATAATTCCTCGTCAGATGGCTAAGAAATAGACTATATAAATCCTTCGGACAATGGTCATATACATGATTAATAGGATTAGGGTGGCAAATGGGCCGCCCGCCCGTCCCGTCTTAAACCCGCTAAAAAGCAAGCGGGGCGGGCAAGCCCGTCAAATAAAATGGGCATAAAAATCATGTCTGTCCTATCAAGGTGGCGGGTTGGCGTTCTTACCCCCCATATTTTTTTTTATTTTTTTAATAGATTAATAATTTTTTTTTACCTTTTAATTAAATTTTTCAGTTATTTTTTAGAACAATTTTTTAAAAATAAATGTATAAAATAAAACCATCCAGAATTTGAATAACTAGAATTTACTAAAAAAATGACGGGCTTAAGGTGAGACGAGTTTAACGAATAGGTGAGGCGGACTTTAGCCGGCGGCGGACTTTGGCGGGGTGAGCTTAGCCGGGCAGAAGATTTTGGCGGGATGGGCTTTGATGGGCGTCGGATAAAAAATTCCAACCCAAGCCGCCATTTTTTGACGGATGCGCGGGCCAACCCAATTGTTCACCACCCGTTTTGTCATCCCTAAATAGGATCATAACAAAAGCTCCTTTTAGCCAAGATATCATCACACCATTTAGTTTCTCTAAAAACATAAAGGCAATTTTTTTTTTAAATCTCGGTTTATTTTGGTGTCTTAATTTTAAAGGGTACTATTTTAGTTATTTTTGTCATATTAGTGACTGATTTAGTGATCAATTTTTGAGTTTTTTCGTCGCTAACTAAATGCAAAGGATCAACATGATACGTTTTGAAAAGTTAAGGAATCAGTATGAACATTTTTAAAGTTAAGAGACCGAAATAAGCTCTGAGGTTAACATACCGAATAAAAAAATATTAAGCCAAACATAAATGAAGTTTATATGCGATCCATTAACATCTTATATGTTTAATTAATATTATTTAAATTAATTTTAATTGTTTATGTTCTATTTTAATTTATATTAAATATAAATATATCAACACATAATAAAAAAAATCCCTTTTATTTATACCATTTCTATTAATTTATGCGAGTTGATCAATTATGGAAAATTAACTTTATAATGGAGGACAAATAGTAGATATTTTCTTGATTCAAAACCAATAATTGACTATGACACCAATCTTTTGTCATACATCTTTCTTTCACTATAAAAGGTGAGAGAGACTCCCCTCACACTCTCACTCACATACACACACTGTCCTTTCTCGTTCCTGGTGAATGGCGTCGTGTTGCCCCGTCACTCCCCAATCTCTCTTCGCCAATTCATTTCCAAACACTTCACATTTTCCACATCGCACCTTTCAACCTCATTCCTTACTCTCCCTCCACTCTTCTTCACACTTCTTTCGGTATGTTTTCTTCACACTCCATAACTGATACTTTTTCATTTTCACAGATTTCATTTTCATTTGGTTTTGAAAATATGTTTTATTCTTAGTATTTTTTTTCCTTTCAGGAAGAGTGTTAGTTTTCTATGGGGAAGAGACTCACCAACCTTCAAGATACACTCTTCCCTTGCAGGTTCATACTTTATTTTATGTCATCCAAAATAATTGACTCTGTTTATTGATGTAGATTCGTGAATATATAAATGAAAGAGGGAAACTTATTTTTATTAAATTATTTTTATTATGTATTGTTGTATTTACTTATATTGTAGATGTAAAATAAAATATATTAAATTGAGAGTAAAATATGTAGTATGATCAATTAAATGATACAATCGAGAGAAATATGAATTAATGTTGTATTGAAAATAAAAATAAAAATAAATTTTGACAATTTTTATTACAAATGGATCAATCATTTTTTTTAAATAGTAGTAGTTGATTTATAAATATCAATAAGATAAATATAAATAAATGCTACTCTAAGTAATTGTACACTATATCAATAGGTTACACCGATTCAAAAATATATTACTTTATATATTTGGGAAATACTCGAGTGACAAACGAGTCTATGCAAATGACAATATTCAGAGAATACCGAATTTGATTTTTTGACAGAAACAACACTTGGCCAGTGCACGAGCCGAATTAGTCGATCTATTATGTAGGTCGGAAATTGGTGCAAAAGCCATATATATATATATATTAGTTCAATTTTGGATATTCTGTATAATTTAATACAGTTTAAATTAAGATTGGTTTTTTTATTAGCATCTAAATTATAAATTATAATTTTTTTATTAATATTATATAGAGTAAAATAATAAATTTGATGTAAAATATAATTGTAGATGTAAAATAATTTTTTTTTAAATTACTGATATGATATGATAGAATAATATATTCTCATTATATGACAGTATAAAACTTTTTTACCCTATCGGTGCATCTCCATTAAACCCATTAAAAATTAACAAATAATAGATTAATATAAGAGAAAAAAATAATATGCACCGACAATGTAAAATAATTTTACACTATCAACCAATCACGACCATGTTAAGTGTCAAGTCACACTATTATTTTAAAAAAGTTATCAGACATGGCTAATTGATGAATCCCAATTAAATGATTTTAGTGCACTACCTTTTACCTTTTAGTATAATATATCGTATTAATAAAAAAATTAAAATTTATGTACGCTGTTTGGTTTTATAAGCAAAATTCAAAATTTGATTTAGAGATTTACACTAAACAACATTTAAACATATTTAATACTGTAATATTCAATTTTGGGCTGTTCTTGGTTTTTCGGACTGATTTATTGTTTTAATACTATATTAGAAATCATTATTGATAATAATTTTGCTGAGTTATAATTATCTAATTAGCTTGTTCTTTTATTAGATTTTACAGTGGACGTAGCTGTAGAGGAGAAAAAGCTACCAAAAGGAGAAACTTGGTCTGTTCACAAGTTTGGTGGAACTTGTGTGGGAAGTTCAGTGAGGATAAACAATGTTGCAGATGTAATTATCAATGATGATTCTGAGAGGAAATTGGTGGTGGTGTCTGCTATGTCAAAAGTAACAGATATGATGTATGATCTCATATACAAGGCTCAATCTCAGGATAAGTCTTACATACCTGCACTGGATGTTGTTGAAGAGAAGCACAGTTTAACTGCACATGAGTTATTTGATGGAGATGATCTTGCCACTTTCTTAGCCAATTTGCATCAAGATATTAGAAACTTAAAGGCAATGCTTCATGCTATAGACATAGGTAAACATGCCTTTTATTTCTCTCTTTTGTTCCGTTCTTCTATTATAACTGTCTTTGGCAGAGCCGTCTCAGTTTTTCGGAGATCCTGTGTAGAATAGTCGCAGTTTAACCATGACAAAATAAATAGAAGTCCTATTTAACTATAGTTTAGCCGTGACAAACATTTTATAAGACTGTTTAGTTATGGTTTAACCATGACAAATTTTGACCGCTATCTGGTAACCTGCCTTGCATGCCTTCAAAGACGACTCTGGTCTATAGGAATAATTAATGCATCTATATTGTCGCATATAAGGAATTTCTGGGGCTATCATCCCAACTAATGACACACTTAATATCTTGCAGCTGGTCATGCTACAGAATCTTTTACTGACTTAGTTGTGGGACATGGGGAGTTATGGTCTGCGCAGATATTGTCTTATGTTGTTAAGAAGGTACTATGTTGTTTTAACAAGAAAATATCTGCAATTTGTTTTTTTTACGTTTATGTGAGTTGTGCTGGTTGCATCATGCACGCTTCCTTTCTACTATGCAGAAAGGGATTGACTGCAAATGGATGGACGCAAGGGAAGTCCTTATTGTAAATCCTACTAGTGCGGATCAAGTTGATCCTGATTACTTGGAATCCGAACGAAGACTTAATAAATGGTACTCTCTTAACCCATCTAAGGTAATCATTGCTACTGGATTTATAGCTAGCACGCGTCAAAATATTCCGACTACTCTCAAGAGAGACGGGAGTGATTTCTCAGCAGCAATTATGGCCTCTCTGTTCCGGGCACGTCAGGTCACCATTTGGACAGATGTTGATGGTGTGTACAGTGCAGATCCTAGAAAAGGTTTGTTCTGATCCTTCTTTCATGTGCCAGTTTAACCATCATTGAATTATATTGATGATGATTTAGTTTTGCTTTATGCGCGACTGTCTTATCATTTATGTGATTCTACATAAACAATATCTTTCCAGTTAGTGATGCCGTGATTTTGAAGACACTGTCTTATCGAGAGGCATCGGAGATGGTAAGTTGCACACTGGAAAGTGGAAAGCGTCAAAACTTCTTGTGTCCTTAAAATTCAGGAGATTAACTTTCATTCTGCATCGTCTTATGCAGTCTTATTTTGGTGCAAATGTCTTACATCCACGAACAATTAGTCCAGTTATTCGATATGGCATACCAGTTATAATAAGGAATATTTTCAACACCTCTGCTCCTGGAACAAAGGTCTGCCATCCTTCTATTATTGAAAATGAAGATAAGAAGATATTAAAAAATTATGTCAAAGGCTTTACAACAATAGACAACTTGGCACTTGTAAATGTGGAGGGGTGAGTCACGAATTGCAGTCGTTTCGTATAATGAATGATTTGTTTTCTAGATCTTTGATGCTTTCTCTTGGATTAGTCTTAAATACTACTCTCAAAAAGTTTCAGACTATAATGTTTTTCTCATTGTTTTGTTTTGTAGAACCGGAATGGCTGGTGTTCCAGGTACTGCCAGTACTATTTTTAGAGCAGTGAAAGAGGTTGGAGCCAATGTTATTATGATATCTCAGGTACGCTCACCGAGTCACCATATTTTACTGCTTCCCTCCCTCACTTTTCCACAGTTACATATATGAAACTGACTTGATGTTTAACTGCGTCCGTGTAGGCTAGTAGCGAACATTCTGTATGTTTTGCTGTGCCCGAGAAGGAAGTAAAAGCTGTTGCTGAGGCGTTGCAATCTATGTTCCAGAACGCATTGTATGCTGGCCGTCTTTCTCAGGTGCCAACTCCAATTCTTCTATAACATTATTCTTATTTCAATTTGATTGCAACCAAGTTATTATTTTGTTCATTTGTTTATTGGTATCAAGCATATAAAGCTGATTGTGAATTACTAGCTGACTCCAAATACAAATAAAACTTACAAGCTAATTCCAAATACATTAAGAATTTGTTTAAGAGTATAAATCTGACTGGTACTGGTATAGTTTTCCTGTATTGTGAAAGCGCTTTTCTATTTACAGTTCCTTAAATAAGGGCAGATTAAGCATACAATGAAGAAAAAAGACGCGCATATCAATGATACCTTAATGATTCACACCAAGAAAAACTGCTGGCTGGTGCATTGACTGTGAAGTAATTTTAAGGACCTAGGAGCTAGGTTTTTTATTATTTTTCTTTCTGAAAACTTTGTATCCGGCCTTGCAACCGAATAATTCAAAGGATTAATCCCACTATCCACTAATGGGAGGACCGTCCACTAGCGGGAGGCCCACTTAACGCCAGAGCTTCGCTATGTATAGACTTGCCCAACACAAAGATGGTTAACACCTAACAGAATTTGAACCTGAGATCTTGAGAGGCGCACTCTCTCAAGACCAAAATTGTCAAGATCGGGATCTTGCATCAGAATGAGAGGGAATAACAAGATCGTAAAATATAAAATCATAGCTAACATCGGAAGATCATACCCCATTATTTTTGAAAGATCGAGAGGGGGTAGCAAGATCCTAAAACATAAAATTGCAGCATAAATTGTAAGATCATACTAAAATGAAAAATTAATATTATATATTTAAAGTATTTTTACATGATATATTTCAGTAGACAAGTGTATTAGAGAGAATGTGACTCTTTCATATTCTGTAGACGTTAGACTGACGTGTACGATTGAGTTTTCATACTTTATTACTATAACATGAAACATTACTATAACATGAAACATTTGTTAAACTTTAGGGATATACTCCATTTGGTCCTTAATATAACAAAAATTTACTTTTTAGGTTCATTGAAGAATAACGTATTTAGACTTCATATAGTTCAAATACATTGATTCTTCAATGAACCTAAAAAGTAAATTTTTTCTTATATTAAAGACCAGAGGTGGTATTTGATACTCCCTCTGTCCCAAATTATAAGACCTTTTGGAGAAAAAATTTGTCCAAAATTATAAGTCACTTTACAATTATAATGCAACATTAATACAATTTTTTCTAATATACCCTCTATCATTATTACTCTTTTAATTTCGCTTTCTAATATACTCCCTCCGTTTTTTATTATAAGTCGTTTTGGAAAAAAAATTGTATTTAAATATAAGTCGCTTTACAATTCCAATGAATAATTAATGTTATTTTTCCTATTATATCCTTAAATATTTATTATTCTCTCTCCTTTCAATTATATAAATTTATCTTCCACATGTCATTAATGAAGGATAATTTTGTAAAAACCTTCATAATTTCTCATTTTTATACAACAATTATTATTTTTCTTAATCTGTGTGAAAAGTCTAAAACGACTTATAATAAAAAACGGAGGGAGTAATTGTTAAAAGACTTTTTTTTGTAAAGTTATACACCTATGTTCCATTATATAAGAGACAATTCACTTTTCTAGATTTATTGAATAATTAATAAATCTAGTCAATATACATACCACATACATTGATTATTCAATGAACTTAAAAAGTGAATTGTCTCTTATATAAATGAAGAGAGTTATATAAAGGAACGGAGGTAGTACATCATTTCACTTTTTCATAAAATAATAATTGTATTTTTTAATTGGTGTGAAATGGTCAGAACGTCTTATAATTTGGGATGGAGGTAGTAAATTATTAGGTTTATCATGAGTCAATTATTTTAAAAAAATCCTATAAGTGAGATGTTTATTCTCTAAACCCTAAATGTAAGACTTCATCATTTCAATAGGCATGCAATCATCACCATTGAACAGGAATTGTTATGTCTCTGCATCTTGTCATCCTTTTCGGCTTTCAAAATGCAAGCATTTGGGTTTTTTTTCACAATTTAGTTACAACACACGATTTTACTTAAGATCGGAATCATTAGGGGTGAGTGAGATTGTTAAATCTTAAGATCTTAAGATCTAGATCGAGTTCTTGACAACCATGCTCAGGACCCAAGCCTTCACCAACAGACCAACCATTGAAGGGGTTTACAATTTTTATTATTGACAAGTGCCTAATGAATTTGGGATCTACTTATTTTAATTACATATGGAGAAATCTTGGTTGTTTCCTTGGATCTCCGTTAACAAATTTGACCTCTCCTCTAAATTAAATTAGAGACTATTAATACAATGAGGTAGTAATATATCAGTCGTGGCATGTTATGACAAGTGAAAGGATGGAAGCCTTATTTCAGTTCTTAATGATGCACATATTCATTATGTTAACATATACAATTTGTTAAATTATATTTTATCATCTTTATAACAATCTAAAGTATGTTGCGACTTCTCAGGTTGCAGTCATTCCAAATTGCAGTATATTGGCAGCTGTTGGCCAGAAAATGGCAAGCACCCCAGGAGTTAGTGCCACCCTTTTCAATGCATTGGCTAAGGTATTGTACTACTTGTATGACAGTTTTTGTGAACTTTATAATACTATGTTTTGTAAATATATGAGAGCATGTTATTATTTATGTAAGACACTAAGAAGCCAAAAATTGACGATAAAGTATGAGAATTTCGACGGACTATACCAGCCCCTAGACGTTAATGGGAATGTAGTGTCTACAAACTTGCTAAACGTAATGAAGTTAAAAAAAAAAAGACTTAAATCAGGTGAAATAAATTAAGGAAGAGGTGAAAGTATTGATCACAAAACAAGATATCAAAGAAACACGGAGGAGTTGTTAAACATGTTGGTGTGCTATTTATTTATTAGTTTGCTTAACTTTTTTATGGTCAAATTTGTAAATGAAACAGGCCAACATAAATATCCTTGCTATAGCACAAGGTTGTTCCGAGTACAATGTTAGTGTTGTTCTTAAGCGGGAGGATTCTATAAAGGCTCTGCGAGCCGTCCATTCTAGATTTTATAACTCAGAAACCACCATAGCAATGGGCATAATTGGACCTGGGTTAATTGGGAGCACACTCCTTGATCAGCTAAGGGATCAGGTACTACTTGGTTACGGTTTATTTTTTTTAGTAGCTAGGTCCAAAGTATCATGTCTGTGTAGGGATTCAACAAGCATAACGGCTTCCTGATCGATAGATTAACTCATGTAACATCTGTTAATGCAGGTGGCAACTTTGAAAGAAGAATCAAACATTGATTTACGTGTAATGGGGATCATGGGTTCAAAGTCGATGCTCCTTGATGATTCGTAAGTCAAATTGTTTCGAGCCCAATCCCTTGAATGCTAAGGAATTAACAATGAAATTTCTTGATCAACAATATTCTGTTGATAGGAAAATTTCTTTGATATGCAGTGTGCATTCTTGAATTTTTTAACGGATTCCCTTGGCTTTATCTCTGCCCTATTAGTCATATTAATCTGCTTCTAGTTTCAACTATGATGAACTATAGTTTTTTATTGCAGGGGGATCAACTTAGTAAAGTGGAGCGAAATTCGAGAGGAAAATGGTGAAGTGACTGATTTGGAAAAATTTGTTCAACATGTGCATGGAAATCATTTTATACCAAACACGGTTTTAATCGACTGCACAGCTGATTCTGGCGTAGCAAGCCATTACAACGACTGGCTGCGCAAAGGGATACATGTAATCACACCTAATAAAAAGGCAAATTCAGGACCACTTAATGAGGTAAACTAATCCACCATATTAAGAAATTTGAGATTCCATTTCAGTGGCAAATGCTGCTGGTTCCTTAAGTTTTTTGAATTAATGAATGCATAAAACAGAAAGGTAATTGTTTTTCTATTATGAGAAAGACTAACAAGTCACCCTCATTAACATTGACACCTTCTGTGGTTACTTTTTCACTCATAAATTACTACTTTTGGGAGTTTCTAATCTTTACTCTCTATTTCTAGTATTTGAGGTTAAGAGTTCTTCAGAGGCAATCATACACACATTACTTCTATGAAGCTACTGTTGGAGCCGGTCTTCCAATTATTAGCACATTACGGGGGCTTCTCGAAACTGGTGACAAAATATTGCAAATTGAAGGCATCTTCAGGTTCACTTCAAACCTATTTTTCTTCCTCCACTTGACTTTTTTTTTGTGAATCAGACTTCACATCTAAGACGTTGTTTATTTGATCTTATGCTTTAAAACTGAAGATATTGTATCTGATTTTGCAGTGGGACTTTGAGTTACATCTTTAATAACTTCAAAGATGGACGAGTTTTTAGTGAGGTAGTTGCTGAAGCAAAGGAAGCAGGTTATACTGAACCAGATCCAAGGGATGATCTGTCTGGAACGGATGTTGCAAGAAAGGTGCAATGTGCAATATTTTACATATCTGCAGCATTTTTTCTCACATTTTGAACGAACCAAAACGTGGATGTTTGTTTTTTATTCACAAAACATTGGGCCTCAAATTTATGCATGAACATGATTTCAAATTTGATAACCTGTATTTGATTTCAAGCTTACATGCTAAGATACTAAAAACAACGACAGATTTAAAGTACACGTGTTGATTCAAACTAATATTATTTTGATGCTCATTTAGCTTTATATTCCTGTGGTTCTACAGGTGATAATTCTTGCAAGGGAATCTGGCTTAAAGCTAGAGCTATCTGATATTCCTGTTGAAAATCTTGTGCCAGAACAATTAAGAGTAAGAACCAACTTCTTCAATTATGTAGTACTGAGTAATAATATATACTCTTATACTCAAAATGGATACCTTGATGATTTTGCAGGCTAGTGCATCAGCTCAAGAGTTTATGCAGAAATTACCAAACTTCGATCACGAGATATCAGAGAAACAAGAAGATGCTGATACTGCAGGGGAAGTAAGTAATAACTAGACATGACATAACCTGATATTTGATAAGCTTCTGTATGAAGTTTACATTATCAACTAGTTTTTCCACCATGACATTTTCTTCATAGTATAATGTTCATATCTAAATTCTTAATGCTATCATGTGATGTTTGAAGGTGTTGAGATATGTGGGAGTGGTAGACGTGGCTAATCAAAAGGGGTCGGTGGAGCTTCGACGATACAAGAAGGATCATCCATTCGCACAATTATCCGGCTCGGATAACATTATTGCGTTCACAACAAGAAGGTATAAAGATCAACCTCTGATAGTTCGTGGACCAGGAGCTGGTGCACAAGTCACAGCTGGTGGAATATTCAGTGACATTTTACGTCTTGCCTCATATCTTGGTGCTCCATCTTAGAAGTCTTTTTACTACCATGGATTCTGTAGTGTCTAGTTTGATACATTTCTGTCTTGTTGTAACATTAGTTCTGGTGTAAGAATATAATAAAACAAATGTGAACACTTTGTATTTACAGTTTGGCTGGCTATATATTTATCAATCAATAATTCCAGCTCTTTCTTAGTCTAGACCTCCCGGTTGGATCAGGAACTGTAGGGTAGGACGGTCTGATAGTTATAGGTTAACAGTTGCAATCGGTCCAATAAAACCGGTATGATCAAGCTGGTTCACTAGTCAGACCAATGAAGACTAATAACGCGGTGAATTTCTTTTTCTTTTTTTTTAATAAAGGGTTATACTCTCAAAAAGATATGAATCTAAAAAAAAGACAAACCCAATTTATTTTTTACAAAGTCATTCCAAATCAACTAAGGAACGAAATCAAAAAATGTTAAGGATATAGAAGTGTGACCTAAATGTGGGAGATGAAAAAAGTCATACTTGCAATTACATTCTTAAAGCATTCCACCTCTTCCTTAACTTCCAAGGCACGATAGAATCCTTTGAAAAATCTTTTACTAGAATACATTTAAATCCAAAGCTTTGATTATGCTCTTAGGGCTATGCTCTATTTCTAGGAATCGCTCTTAGGACTGCAAAAAGCTCAGCTTGGAAGGAAGACTTCCAAACAAATGGCTCAATAAAGGCAAGCATGAAGCTACCATGGCTATCTCTAAAAATACCACCACAAACAATAGTGTGAGGATCATGGATGAGGGAGCCATCACAGTTGCATTTTTTCCAACCAAGGATAGGAAGATGTCAGAGAACCTCTTTAATTATAGGAGCTTGAGGAGGGTGAATGTTTACCTTAAAAGCTTTGATGAGGTTGAAGTCAATCATTAAAGATGATGAGGTGTGAGATGAACTGTTTCTTGTCAGGGAAATCTGGGCTAGAATTTTTTCTATTAATGCTTGGCAGTTAGGAACCAATGTGTTGTATTTTTCCATGTTTCTAACATTCCATATCGAGTTGACATAGAAAACCAAGGCTCCCTTGATGATCAGTGCACATTGAGAAAACCTATTACATATACAAAACTGCCAAAGGTCATCAATGGAGTTGATTGTTTCTCCGAGCCATTGCCAAATTCTGCAAGCAAAAGGAAATTGGAAGAATGCATGTCTGGTTGATTCGGGCTGACATTTGCAGACACTGCATCTGGAAGCCAAGCTAAAACCTCTTGCTCGAATATTTAATTAATTGGAAGCTTATTGAGAATTATGCGCCACACTACAAAGGATTTGGAAGGAGGAATATCCACATTGCAAATAATCTTGGCCTAATCAAGCTTAATGGAAGGAATGACTTTGCGGATGTAAGTTGCCTTAAGGGACAAGCCACTATCAATGGAGTATTTTCAAACTAATGTGTCTTTGTCTAGATAAGAAAATAAAGTACAGTGATCCAGTTAGGAGGAAAAGACTAGTTCCCTTGATGAATGAACTCGGACATAATAGAATTGACATAAATGGGGTGAGCTTCAAGAGTGCTAATGTTGGTATCCTACAGGAGAGGTCTGCCACACTAGTCTTCGATCCGAATTTAATAAAAGAGTCAATGCCAAGCAAATTGTCTGATCTTATGTTTATTTTCTAACGGGTCAAAATGATGTCGTTTTGGTTTGTAAGTAAAAACTATATAAAAATTGAAAGAAAGAAAAATATTTGGAACTTACTTTACTTTATAATTATATTACACTTTGATTTAAAAAAAAAATTGTAACATTTGAAAGTTGGAACTTTATTTAAGATTAAGATTGTTATTCAACTTTGAAATTCTGTTTACGAAAGAACAAATATTGGACACGATGTTGGGACAGCTGGTCCAACTTGTTAAACCAGTATGACAACACAATAATAACAACAATAACACAATGCAACACAAGAAATTGGTAACTTAGTTCGGTGAAACCACGCCTATGTCAGGAGGCCACTCTACCCAAGAAAGAAAAATCACTACTTCGAATTAGTACAATTAGTCTTATGGAAACACCAACCTAATGATGTTCAACGCCTCTTCCTAATCCCAGTGAATTTCTATTTAGAACTCCCCCTAAATATGATAACCCCTCTCACTTTCTCTCATTCAATAATCTCAAGTGATCAACTTAATCATTAACATACTGATTGTTGAATTTACAACTCAACTCACTACTACAAATAATATATTTCATGACGAAGTTTTCACGTCATCCAGAAAAAAAAAACGAGGCATTATGCTTAGACGCGCCATGTTATATTTTTTAATAATAATAAAAACAACATATTCCCTCGATTATTAAGAAAACTGGGGGTACAAACAAATCAGTGCACGCTTCGAATCCCAGCTAGTGCAGTTTATGTTTTTATTTGTTTATAAGTGTAAACTAAATGAACTAACCCTTCGTGTTTCGTTATAACTGAGGGGATTAAATAATCAGATTTCACTATAAAAGCACTCGTCAAACAGATTTTAACCTAATCCTTAGTTATATGAACCAGCCCCAAACTCGCATGCATCATTCTTTAGGATGGATTGTAAGACAGTAAAATCTTCAATGTTCTTCTATCTACAACAAAACAACTTTCTGCCCTTGCAATCTATAATAATGTTGATTTTGTTGTTGTATTTTTACTCATTAGATAGATTGCAAGAGCAGAAAAACATTCTTGCTTCAAATTACACAAATAAGGATGGATCTTAACTTATCAGTAATAACTGCAAATATTTGTTGTAAACAAACAGACCGGTAAAAAATGGTGAATTTGAATGCAAAATATTTGTTGTAATAACTGCAAATATTGTTGAAAAGATTTGTTGTAAACAATTTACCTTAATATTCCGTGTAAACAATGTAATATTTAAAATAAATAAAAAAAGAATAATTATTTACCTCGATTTTGCAGTTAACCGGGGGGTGTAATGATCATACTTTACTATAAAAACACTCGTTAAACAGATTTTACCTTAATTCTTAATAATATGAAGCAACCCCAAAGAGAGGAAATATTTACGAAAACATTAACTTTATAAAAACACTCGATTTTAGACACCCTTTACATACAAATTTAACCTTCTTTGAAACCAAAACAAAAATAATCCCACCTCATTACCTTACCCTGAACAGTTGGATCATTTCTTTGATCATGCCTTTATGATAGCATTACCAAGACAACCCTCATCCAACCCTACCACAAATTCTCCTTCAATACCTCATCACATTGATAGTAATTCAATTGATAGTTCTCATATCCCTAATCATGACCATACACATTCACTTGAGGCAAACCTTACTACACCTCATACCCTTGTCAACATACCTCTCAAAAAATCTAGTAGATGAGTGCAACCCCCAGCTTACCTAAAAGATTATCACTACAACTCACTCTCAAATACAATCCATAATCATAATTCAGCTGCTTCCACATCATCTTCTACCTGTAAGTATCCCATCTCTTCAGTTCTTACTTATGATTCTTTATCTCATGCACACAAGCACTTCACTTTAAACCTGTCTACTTTTCATGAACCTAAAACATATGAGACTACAACTTATGATGTTAATTGGAGAAATGATATCAAATCTGAGTTACATGCTCTAATTAAAATCAAGACATTGGATCTTGTGCCTTTACCTTCACACAAGAAAACAATTGGATGCAAATGGGCGTTCAAAGTAAAATTACATGCTAATGGCACTGTTGAAAGGTATAAAGCACGATTGGTTGCAAAGGGTTTTACTCAGACTGAAGGGTTGGACTACATGGATACTTTAAGTCCATTGGTGAAGATGACCACCATCATGGTACTTTTGGCCATTGTAGCAGTTCATAATTGGCCACTCTTTCAACTTGATGTCAATACAACGTTTCTTCATGATAATCTAAATGAAGAAGTTTACATGAAAGCTCCACTAGACCTTGCATTGCCTTAACCAGATCTTGTGTGCAAATTACAAAAGATAACTTTATGGTTTGAAACAGGCTAGTAGGCGATGGAACACTAAGCTTACAGACACTTTCTTTTCTTCAGGTTACAATCAATCCAAGGCAGATTACTCTTTTTTAAGGAAGAAATCTCCAAAAGGCTTCACTATTATCCTAGTTTATGTTGATGATCTAGTTTTGGGAGGACCTGGTCTTAATGAGATTCACCAACTCAAAGCCCTCTTTGATGCCAAATTCAGCATTAAAGATCTAGGAACTCTTAAATACTTCCTAGGTTTTAAGGTTGCTCGAAGTGTACATGGAATCTTTCTTTGTCAAAAGAAATATGCCCTCGATTTGATCCATGATGTCGGACTCCTTGGTGCCAAGCCCTGCACTACTCCTATACAACCTCACCTCCAACTTCACAAAATATTTGAAGTTCCTATATCTGAGCCTACCACATATCGAAGACTCATTGGCCACCTATTGTGCCTTACTCATACCAGACCTGAGATTGCTTATGCTGTAAGTAAGCTCAGCCAATTCCTTGATGCACCCACAGATAAACACATGCTTGCAGGCCTCCATGTACTGAAGTATCTCAAAAATAACACAAGACAAGGTCTACAATTTAACTCCAATTCTCCTTTATGTCTAAAAGGATTCTCTGATTCAGATTGGGGGGCATGCCCTGACATTCAATGATCCACCTCTGAAACATATTTCTTTCTTGGTGAATCACTCATTAGCTGGAAGAGTAAAAAGCAAGTTGTGATTTCAAGATCTTCCTCTGAAGCTGAATATTGTGCATTAGCTCAAGCTACGTGTGAAGGTGTTTGGCTCATTTATCTTCATACAGATTTTCAAATACCTCATACAATGTCTATCATCATTTATTGTGACAACAAGTCTGCCATGCACTTAACTGCAAATTCTATTTTTCACGAGAGAACCAAACACATTGAAATCGATTGCCATGTTGTACAACATGTTACTTAACTAACTCTAATTACCTTCTAATCAAATAACTAACTACAAATCAACTTTTAACGTAAAGTTGGTTAATGACTTTTAAAATAGGACTATAACTTAACAGATCTTACATTTAATCAACTTTAGTTCACTTGATTTTTATTCAAGCGATTTTGGTTCTACTAAAATCTTAAATTATATGATCTTGAGTTAGCGAAAATGGATGTAGCCGATTTTAATTTAGTTTGTTTTAGTTAAAAGTTTAACATTTATCCCTTCTTGAGTGACCTAATAGTCTTTTAAATCATTCATGTTCGACTTCTTAATTATTATTATTTTGTTGAAGTTGGTATTTGTGTTTGTTAGAGTTTGTTTGAAGTCTCACATTGCTTAGGTTCCCGGACTGTTGGGTGTATAAATATGTGAGAGCAACCTCACCTCTTAAGCTAGTTTTTGGGGTTAAGATCCAAACATATTTAACATGGTATCAGAGCCAGATTAAAGACTGCAATGTGGACATTTGACCCAGGCACACACTAAGCGTGAGGGTGGGTGTGGAAGTTGATATTTGTGTTTGTTAGAGTTTGTTTGAAGTCCCACATTGTGAGAGCAACCTCACCTCATGAACTAACTTTTGGGTTGAGATCCAAACATATTTAACACATTTAATCTCTAACAACTAGCCCACTTATTAATTGACCAGTC
Source organism: Vicia villosa (assembly GCF_029867415.1). Taxonomy (NCBI): domain Eukaryota; kingdom Viridiplantae; phylum Streptophyta; class Magnoliopsida; order Fabales; family Fabaceae; genus Vicia; species Vicia villosa. The sequence continues at coordinate 159,627 of NW_026705450.1, read as the reverse complement.
TAAACGCTCTATCTCTAAACGCTCAATCAATTGATCAAATTTAACTCTCACAATCTACTATTATCTTCTTTTCTTTTTTTGGTGGTCGTCAACTTTTTTTATTCTTAACTATTTCCTATGTTTTTTTCTCTACGATCATAGAGCACTTTGGATCCTCTCCTTCAATTTTCTCTCCTTCCCTCTCCATCCTCTCTATCTCTCTCTTAATTTCATTCTCTCTCTTTATTATATTTTGTTTTTTAATGATGAGTGAGAGTGAGATTAAGAGAGAGATAGAGAGGATGGAGAGGGAATGAGAGAAAATTGAAGGAGATGATCCAAATCCATCATAGAGTGTTAGTGATATTTCCTATGTTTTTTTTCTCTACAACCATGGAGTGTTGGTGATATTTTTGTGGGTGTTTTTATTGTATTTTAACTTAAAGATAGTTTCTATTGGAAAAAGTAGTCATGTCCAAGCTATAATTGCCAAACGAGACATACAAATTCGTCCCGGCGTGTTGTATATGCGCCACTACGCCGCGGTTCTTGCTTTGAAGGTGTTTGGAAATTGCATGTGTTGTTTCCAAATGGAACCCTTGCATGTGCTTTGTTTCATTGCATGTGTTGTTTCCAAATGGATCCCCTGCATGTGCTTTGTTTCAAAACTTACCTATCCACGACCATATTATAGTGTAGTTTATTTTGTTGTTCAGCTCTAACTAACGTGACATGCGCAAACGTGTAGACTCATCAAATGAGAATTCTATTATGGCGTAGAAGGTGGTGGGTGTGGGTGGACCCATGAGAAAGGAGAAAAAGTGAAGGAAAAAGATCATGACAGCCATTATCAAAAAGAAAAAGTAAACAAAAGAATCGTTAGATTTAGATAAGAAATTCTCCAGTTGGCTAATTGATGATGATTTACGCGGTATTGCTGATAATGAATTGGAATCATTGCAACTTACAAATGCTTGGTCGAAAAGAAACGGGACAAACATCATTAACTGCTCACTAAACAAGACAACAAAATACAGCAAATATTCTTCTGATAATTAAAAGATGTTATATACATCATACAATTAACATTTCTATGATATTTTCTATCTAAGAATACAAAACACTAAAACCAACTCGCTAGCTTTAAAAAATCAATAAACCATATCAGACTTATACATCAGGAAAGATTGCAAGAACACCAAAAAATTGACATTTTAAAAATAAATAAATTAAATTTGTGATACAATTCCGTAATTCTGCTAGATCAGAACAGCTTAACTTTCTCAATCCCAACTGAGAAGCAATTAGAGGTTGTCATTTTAGTTATCGGCAATCCATTGAGTCAAAGGAGTCGGCGAATCCGGAAGGTTTTGCAGGAATACTTGATTGGGTTTGCGAGAAAGATGTGTCGTTAAACATCGTGGAAGTGCCTTCATTGGCTTGCCATCTTTGCAGAGCTTGAGGGAGGCTCATGTGAAGGTCAATACCATAACCGTCTTCTTCTTCATGACTGGTGGGCTTCCATTGCTCAACCAGAGGAACCAGGACATTCACTGCATGTCCCATATCTGGCCTCTGGTATGGTTCACGAGCAGTGCAATGGCCAGCTAGCTCAGCCACTTTATATATGCTCTCCATGGTTTCTTCGTCGGGGTTCAATGTTTGATCGATTGCTTTGGGGATGTTCTCCTTGTTGACTTGTACCCGGCGGAACCATGAAACCAAATGGGATCGTTCATCAGGCATAGTATCATCCAATGCCCTTCTACCAGTTATCAATTCCATCAGAACTACTCCAAATGCATAAACATCTACTTTGGTCGTCACTCTTCCAGTGGCTGCAAAGGAACATGATTACAGTTATTACTTATTACAAGTCAGGAATAGGCCCAGCATAAAGCAAATGTAACCATTCACATCTGATTAAATAATAATTTCGCTCCAGCTAAATCTAAGTACAATTGCAACCCAAACCCATGACAAAACAATAAATATAAGGTCCTACTAACAAGTGCAAGAAGGAAGCTGGTTAAAGAGCAATCAATAAACTCTATTAAATGTTTCCAGTTAATTAAGAAAACACATACTAATACTATTAATAAATTTTGGTAAGAAATAAAAATATTAACAAATTATCTTCCCAAGATATCAATCATATCTAATTTTTCCCCTTCCTGTTTTCTTTATAAAGTTGTATATAGTATTAGAAGGATAAAGGAAAACTCATAGATTAACCCAATATTTGATGTAGCCAGATGGTTGACATACACGTAACAATCTATCTATGTTTAAATGGAAAAACATATTATCAGCCCTGAAACTATCCATCAAAAGATGCATATGAAAAAACAATTTAAATGGAAAAAAATCTAATGATAAGGTACAGACATGATAAATTGTCAACCACAAAGGAAAAAACATCACAGCAAGTAGTTCAGAAATATATATTAGGAATTAAACATCAATAAATTTTCCTTCAAAATGTTTTTGGCTTTCTGAAAGCTTTTCTTTTAAACAAAGCATGGCATTAAGTGCAGTTACTAATAGATAGCTAATGACCAAAAATGGAAACAAATAAGAGCTTTATTAAAACTCAAGACAAGCTTAATTAAAGGCTTTCAATACCTGCATATTCAGGTGCCAAATATCCAAATGTTCCTGCCAGCCTTGTCTCAACAGAATATTTTCCATCCGGTGCATTTTTAACCAACCCAAAATCTGCAACCTTTGCTCTCATGTCATCACCTAATAGTATGTTGGAGGGTTTTAAGTCTCTGTGAATGAAGCTTTGCTGAGCTAAGCTGTGCAAGTATTCCACTCCCCGTGCAACATCCAAAGCTATTGCTACTCTTTGTTTCCAAGTCAAAGGAGCACATCCGTTTTCACCCCAATCAAACAGGTGTTGTGTTAATGTTCCTTGGGGCATATACTCATAGACCAAAAGTCTTTCATTTCCATTAATGCAGAATCCTAGAAGAGCAACCAAATGTCTATGCCTAACTTTAGTAAGAACTGCAATCTCTGCTTGGAACTCATTCAATCCCTTAGTTCCCACTGCAACAGATTCCATCCTCTTCACAGCAATCTTAGTTCCATCATGCAATTCCCCTTTATAAACAACTCCAAATCCTCCCCTACCCAAAATGTTATCTGCACTGAAATTACCGGTGACTTGCCTAAGAACTTGGATTGAAATAGTAACATTTCCACCCTCAAAAACCTGAAGGTTGTCACTACGCTCACTTCCCTGACTCTGTAACTCACTCGGAACTCCACCATATCCATTAGAATTGGAAACACTCATGACATCAAGTTTAACCTCACCTTTTCCATTTTCAGGATTATTAACCCTCCCGAATTCCCCATGCCTCCGATTCTTAGTATAACACTTACAAAACACAAACAACACCACTGCAACAAAAAACACAGCAATAACAGCTATACCTGCTATCCAAGCTGGTGACAGCGAAGAACCACCTGACTTTCTCGATGGACTTCCACTTGGTGCATCACCAGGACTCTTCGGCGGAGTAGTTCCACTTCCCTTATCACCTCCAGAAGGCCCAAGCAAAACATTACCAGCAGAATTGAACTTCACTTTATTAGAAAATTTAGGAATCTCTCCAGATAGATTGTTGCTAGACACATCCAAAACTTCAAGTTGAGTCAAACCCGTCAAGCTCCCCGGTATGGAACCAGACAAGTTGTTCCCACCCAGATACAAATTCCTCAAATCAGTTAAATTCCCAAATGCAGGCGAAATGGTTCCATTCAACTTCTGCTTAGCTAAGTTCACGGTAATAATCTTCCCTCCAGAACACACAACAAAGCTCCAATCTAGACAAGGATCATTCCCTTTCCAAGAACTAGCCAACTGAAGAGGATACCCAAAACCAGCAGCAACATCAAGCAAAGTAGTAACGCGCGGGTCACAAGGTCCAGGAGTGTCTTTACAAAAGCTATTGATCCCATCATTAGGAGCAACCTCTACACCTTTCCCAAAAGAAGGAAAAGGACCCTGCAAATTATTGTTATCCAATGAAACATTCGTCAAACTAGCTAAACTCATCAAAGAATGCGGAACAACACCTGTTAACTGATTATCGCGAAGCTGAAGATCAAACAAATTAGTACAGTTTGATAAATCAGGAATGGGGCCAGTGAACTTGTTCTTCTGAAACCACACTTGAGTCAAGTGGGACATCGTCGAAAGCAAATCGAGAGAGCCAGTGAACCCAGACCCGTCTTGCTGATTGTTGAGCCACAAGTTCTGAATCCCAGATCCTGAAAACGAGTTCGGTAAATCTCCGGTGAGGTTGTTGTAAGAAAGACGAAGCTTCTGCAAACTGAACAATGGAGCGAATATATCCGGCAAGGAACCAATGAGATTCGTTTGTCCAAGGTCGAGTTCAACGAGATTCAAAGACTGAGTCAACTCAGCAGGAAACGTCCATGGTTTAAGGTTGGTGTTTCCAGTCATGGAAAGTTTCTGTAGACTGGTAAGTCCCTGAAAACAACCATCGGGGATTGAAGTAAAGTTGTTACTACTGAGAAAAACCGATTGAAGATTAGATAGATTAGCAAGTGAAGGTAACGCGCCGGCGAGCGAGTTGGACTGGAAAGAGACTGTCGTGAGTTCAGAAAGCGAGTTCAGATCGGAAGGTATGGTTCCGGTGAGTGACTTGGAAGCTACGTTGATGGACGTAACGCGGTTAGAATCATCGCATTTCACGCCGTTCCAGCTGCAAAATGAGCTCGCCGTCGTCCACCCCGACGGAGTTGGTGAAAGTGATTTCGCGAGCTTTGACATGAAAACGCCGTCATCGGCAATGGCGGTGTGAAGGAGGAGAGAGAAAGAAAGGAAGAGTTTAGAGAGAGAAACTAGGGTTTTGAGCTTTGATTTTGGAGGAGACATTGTGAGAATGGAAGAACATGAGAGAGTGTGGTGAGAGAGAGTTGCGTGAGAGAGTATTTAGATGAAGAAAGAGGATAGTTAAGCTAACCCATGTGAAGTTGTTGCTTTCTTTTTCTTTTTTTTTTCTTCTTTCTTTTTTAAATTTTAAATTAAATTAATGATCACGAACAATGTCAGAGGGGTTGTATTAATAAAGAAATTAACCTGTTTATCATTAAATTCGTTTGAAATTTGACTTGTGTTATTTTCATACAAAGTAACAAATTTTTCGAATTTAAATTAAATGGTTAATACTCCCTCCAGCTTATATTATTATGTATCCTCTTTTAATATTTTTTCTTTAAATTATTTATTATTTAAAAATATTAATATAATATTTTTTATTTATCACTACCGGTAGAGTTCACTTCGGGGTCAGTTCTCAAGTGGAATCAGTTTCCTTTCGAAATCAAGTGAGTCAAATTGCCTCCTGATAAGAATCCAATCGTAATTTTTTTATCAAATTCAGCGTCAATCACCACTGAAACAACTAAGTATTAGTAATTATTGACGATTTATATTATTTTATAAATTGAGACGGAATCGGTTAATGATCTTACATAATATTTATTAGAAACTGAAAAAGAAAGATAATCCCATATTTATTGATGAAGTTAGTAGTTTTTGTTTTTTAATTATGGATGAAGCTAGTAGTTAATTAATTTTACTATTTAATGGTAAAAGACAAGAAGTCCCCCATTCTTTGTTACGGCAAGTTAAGTAGAGTAAGGCAACTAGGCAAGTTATTTTGCTATGAAATATTTCTTTCAATAAAGTGTTGGTGAGCTTTGATAATGTCATTGATTATAGGAAAGAAGAATACGGTGGGACAGTGAAGGAGAGAGGTAAGGACCCAGATCCAGAGTAGTAGATTGGGGGAATCAGATGCAAAAACTGCTGTAATTGAATGCATTTGTTTGTTTTTTAAGTAACTATCCTAAATTAATAAAATGCAGATGTGGACCCCACGAATGCCAACTGTTGCTTACTAGATTACCCTTCTCATTGTCTCTGTCTTTCGCTGTTGAGCCTTGACGGCCTTCAGAGAGACCAGCTTAGCGAGCTGCCGGTTTACTATTCCGAACAATTTTTAATCCACAAAAATGCATATCGAATTTTTCTTCTGTTCATTGTAGTACTTCTTAATTCTTATATCGAATTATTCTAAGCATTACATGTTTTTTTAATATGAATATTTAAATGCTATTTCGTATTAATTGACAGTGTGATTGTGGGACAGTTTGAAACGGCGTAAGGAAGAATAATTAATTTGGTTAATCATAATCAGAACAGTTTACCGAATATCTTCGTCGTTCTTTTTTTTCTGACTTTTGCGACTGTCCGTTAGCTTTTCTTATTCCCTTTTCATGGAAGCTTCCCCATCCGCCCAAATGCCACTAATTGCGCTTTCTTTTTCTGTTTTTTTTAATGATACTTATTTTAATCAAATTAAATACTAATAGGTTTTTAACTAGTCTATTATTGATATAATCTATCAGTAATGTACTACCAAAAGTATTTATTTATCATAATTAAACTCAATTAGAGGTAGATTGTCAAAGGCAACATAGTCATTTAGCAAACATAATTATTACTCTCTCCTTTTCACAATAGGTGTCATTTTTGAGATTTCCACACTTTTTAAAAAAATGATTAATTATGTTGATTTCAATAATTAAAATGAGTCTCATTTACTAAAATAACCTTATTAATAATTGATAATGAAGTATTTAGAGAATTTCTTTATTGACCCCCTATGGGATGACCCAGCGAAATTCCCAACTTGCCCCTGCTTCGGAGATGTATCTTCGAAGTAATTTTTTTTAGATTTTTTCAGATTTCGGAAATGCATATCCGAAAAACACCAATTTTTTGGTGTTTTCGGAGATGCATTTCCGAAATACATGAAATTTCAAAATATACGTTGGTTTTAATAGTCAGGTATTATTTCGAAAGTACATTTCCAAAATAATTTGTTCATATACCATTTTCCCTCCTTCATTATTTCATCATTTTTATCAAAAACAAACTCAAACCCTCTCCAAAACTTCCATCAATATCAATCCATTTTTCGTCTCAAAATCAAGTTTTAAACCGTTGATCACGTTAAAGGGAGCATAGAAAGCTACAATTTGAGGTAAACATCTCTCATTTCATCCCATATTTCACTACATTGTTGCTGATTTAAGAGATGAAAACTCTGTCAGTTCGGAAGTTCATTTCCGAAATAAGTCACCTAACAAATTTCGGAAATGTACTTCCGAAATAATGTCTGGCAGAATTAAAAAAAAATGTTTTGACCATTTTTGCATATTTTTGCATATGTTAGGTATGGTGCATCCAGACAACATTGACGCCGATGACGTAGTAATTCCGAAAGATGTCAACGTTAATAACGATCCGGTTAACGATGTTAAATCCATGATCGATTCGGTGGATGTACGACAACAATTTACAAATGATAGTAGCTTCGCTTGTCGTGAACAATTGCTTGATTGGGTTCGTAGAGAAGCTAGTAAACTTGGATTTGGCATTGTTATATTAAGGTCCGACATTGGAAATAGTAGACGGAAAGCTTTTGTCGTTTTGAATTGCGAGATGGGTGGAAAGTATGTACCAACAAATCGGGTGTTAAAACACGAATACACGGGATCGAGAAAGTGTGGGTGTCCGTTTAAGTTGCGCATGACTCGGAGGATTGATGATTTGTGGCGTTTAAGCGTCATTTGTGGAATTCATAATCATGCCTTGGAAGCCAAGCTACATGGGCATCCAACGACGTGTCGGTTGTCCCGCGAAGAGAAGAATGTTATTTCAGATTTATCGATAATCAAAGTGGCACCGAGAAACATACTTGTCGATTTGAAGCAAAAAAAACCGGATAGCGTTTCAAATATCAAGCAAGTATACAATGAACGGCGCAATCTTAAAGTCTTGAAAATGGGCCCGAGGTCGGAAATGCAACAACTTTTGAAACTATTAGGCGATAACCAATACATTTCAAATTTCTGAACGTGCGAGGACAAAGTTACGGTGCGTGACATTTTTTGGACTCATCCCGAAAGTATCAAATTGTTCAACACATTTCCAACCGTTCTTGTGATGGATTCGACGTACAAGACCAACAAGTATAGGCTTCCGCTTCCAGAGATTGTCGGTGTGACATTGACGGACAAGACATTTTCGGTTGGATTTGATTTTTTGGAATGTGAAAAAGAAGATAACTTTACACGGGCTTTGAGAATATGCAAGTCTTTATTGGTTGATCAAAAGAATATGCCAAGTGTCATTGTTACCGACCGAGACAATGCTTTGATGAATGCGGTTGATACCGTCTTTCCGACATCGACTGCATTACTTTGCCGGTATCACATAACGTGCAACGTGAGAAGTAAGCTCAAACCCGCGGTAGGCACGAAAGATAAACCGGATGAAAACGGTAAAGTCATCAAAGTCGGTGTTGTGGTGGATAAGATTATGGCCACATGGAGGGAGATTTTAGATGCACGTTTCGAAGAGTTGTATTCCGAGAAATTGGTACACTTTAGGTCTTTGTGCGTTTCTATTAAGACTTTTTGTCATTATGTCGAATCCACTATCCTTGACAAAGTAAAGGAAAAAGTTGTTTGTGCTTGGACGGATCGAGTAAGACATCTTTGTTGCACTACAACTAACCGAGTTGAATCCGCACATGCGGCGTTGAAGAGATGGTTGGGTGATAGCAAGGGGGATTTGTGTCGGGCATGGGACACCGTGAACGAAATGCTTGAAAATCAACACAATGAAATTCAAACATCTTTTAATCGGAGCAAGACGGTTATGGAACACCGGTTTAAGGGCCAAAATCTATTCTCGCAATTGATTTACATCATATCTCGTTCGGGATTGAATTTTATGTTTCATGAGGCGAAGCGAGCGGAGACAACGATTTCAGATAGTTCTAAATGCGGGTGCACAATTAGAAAAACGTACGGGCTTCTATGTGCTTGTATACTTTCTAAAAAGATGAATTTGAATTCACCGATACGCATGGATGAAGTAATTGACCATTGAAAAAAACCACTTCTGGACATATTTCGGAAGTTCATTTCCGAAACTGGTGAGGGAGGTGTTTTCGGAAATGAATTTCCGAAACACCCCTACGAACTCCATTTCTGCAGCTTTCATGGCAGACCCCAAAATCAGTAGTTCAAACATGTTATAATGCTTCTAAACAACCTAAATACTACTAACAACCTACCCCTATATCATTTTTGTAATTTCTAACAACCCTAACATTCATTTCAATCATGGATCTAGAGATTAAGAAACTTACAAATTGAAGTGATTGGGAAGCTTTTGAATGTAGTAGAGCAAGTAGATGGAGCCTTTGATGTAGCCTTGGAAGTTGGTTTGCAGAAAATCTCTTTGTGGTTGAGTTTGAAATTGATTTAGGATAAATGAATTAGGGGGAAGGGTTGTTTTGCTTAATCTGCCAAACGCGCAGTATTTCGAAAATGCACTTCCGAAATCCTGTTTTCGGAAATACATTTCCGAAATAAGACAAATTTTGAAATAAAAAAAGCATTTTCGAAGATACATTTTGGGGTTTGCACCAGGGGTCACCAAGAAGATAGGGGGTGGATAAAGAAATTCTCTAAATTTTCTCCGTTTCACATGGCATTACACTCCTATTATTATGAGGATTGCTATACTTACACTAAAAATGTTACACCATGTATTTACACTCTATAAAATAGAACATTATCATGTATTTCTTTATATAAAAACAAATAAAAAATAATGATAAAATTTTTTAGAAAATCAAACCGTATAAGAATACGGTGTAGGTGTTACTTTTAGTGTAAAAGTAACATTTCTCTATTATTATACATGCACATAGAGCCGTCAAAATGGGCCGAAGCCCATGGGCCGGCCCGCGGGGCCCGAAAAATGTTAGGGCTTGGGCCTAATTTTTTGAGCCCATTTTGTTTCGGGCCTTTTTGAGCCCGGCCCGAAAAAACCCGGCCCTAAATGGGCCAGCCCGTATGGGCTCCGGGTAGCCCATGGGCCCGATAAATAGTAAAATTTAATATTTAATTAATAAAATTTAATATTTAATATTAATTAAAAAATTCAAATTTTTGTATTTCTTTAAAATATATTTTATAATAGTGAAATATAAAAACAAATTTTAATATTTTTTTAAAAATTAAGCTTAATATAATTTATTTTTTTAAATTAAAGAGAATATTTAATATATTTTTTGGAAATGGGCTTTTTGGGCCCGACCCGAAAAAGCCCGAGGCCCGAACAGGGCTGGGCCTGGGTAGTAAAAACGGAGCCCATATAAAAATGGGCTTTTTAGGCCCGGCCCGAAAAAGCCCGAGGCCCGCTTGGGCCGGCCCGTTTAGGGCCGGGTAGCCCGTTTGGACAGCTATACATGCACATAGTACACATCTTTAACTATTACAATTTCAAAGATCGGGAACAAATAGTGTAAGTGACTGTGTCACAAGGTCGGAGTCTGTTTGATAAAAATAGTGGTTGACTGATAAGCTAGCTGATAGCTTATAGCTTATGACTGGTGGCTGATGATTGGATATTCATTAAAAAATTTAAAAAATATTTAATCAAATTCATCCATTAAGATTAAAAATTCACCCAATCCATCAATTAATATCATTTTAATAAATGGATATCCACCTATAAAAAAATTAATTTAAATATATTCAAATATTTTTAAAAAAAAAATTTTGCATAAGAGTATTTTTTGTACATTTTCAAAAATAAACTCCATATTTCATATTTACGAAAAAAATTGATATTTTCGTATTTTCGAAAAAAAACTTGATTTTTTGTATTTTTGAAATAATTAATTTTTGAATTTTCAAATAACTTAATTTTTGGTTTTTTCGAAAAAAAATCAAATTTTTGTAGTTTCAACAACCTTGATTTTTTGTATTTCCGAAAAGCTCAATATTTTTAGTTTTTTTAAAAAAAAAAACTCAATTTTTTGTATTTCCGAAAAAACTCAATTTTTCGTGTATCCAAAAATTTGAATTTTTGTATTTTCGAAAAAAACTCGATTTTTTGTTTTTTCTAAAAAAACTAGATTTTTCATTTTTTTCAAAAAACCTCTTTTTTATTTTTCCGAAAAAAACTCGATTTTTTTTATTTTCGGAAAAACTCATTTTTTTCATAAAAACTCGATTTTTGTTTTTCCGAAAAAATTCGATTTTTTGTGTTTTGGAAAACTCGATTTTTTTGTATTTCGGAAAAAATTCATTTTTTTTGTTTTCCCAAAAAAACCCGATTTTTTTTCGTATTTCCGAGGAATAAAGTAGTGTGTTTTTTTTGATTTTTTATTTATGCCCCATTTGATGAAAAAATCAAGTAACGAATCTTTGGTGTCAATTTATAAAGTAACAATAGTTAAGATATTGTCAACTCATCAATCCACATGAAACACTAGTGATTCGCGTGAAAGTCTCATTAGCTAATCAAAACATGAATGCCCCAACTATTCATCTTGGATGCAAAGTGCTGAAATTTAAACTTTAACATATTAAAAACAATGATAATGAAAGCAAGAGTAAGAAAATATTTCAAGGTTGGTTTTTCAATGTTTAATCTTTTCTCTAGTAACTAATAAATATTATTAATATTGTTGAAATTTAGTATTTAACAATTTTATTGATAAAAATCGAGGTAAGAAGTCCTATAAAAAAATCGAGGTAAAAAGTAGTGCAGTTTTGAAAATGCAAAACATGCAGTTGATGGGGATCAAATTCTAACCTCAGTTTTAGAACACTGATGTGTTAAGTGATAGCTTTTCTTGTCATCCTTTATTACCTCACCTATGTAGCCAAGATTAAAAGCATTTTGCGGCCAACGTTAGATGTGTTATTTGTAGTAGTGTTTTAGACCTTTTAACTAGGGGGGTCGGCATCATGTTAGCTTCATGGTTCTGCACTGCAATAGTGAATGTTAGCGAAGATCTTCTTCTTCTTCTGCAATCTCTCCTGGTGTAATATATGTCGCCTAGATCTGACCATTAAACCTGCATTGCGTCTCCGCGTTGACTCCACTCATCAGGGTGCCATTTCAACAGATTGAGTGTCAAAACATGTAAAGATTCACTTAAGTTCGGTGGCGAGGTTTTTGAGGTTTTTGATTTCTTCTATATTGATGTTCAGATACGTCGACAACCACAAAACGCCCTCCTTTATACCGATTTTGCGATGTGGTGGCATGTGAGGTTCTGAGGGATTTTGGCGGTTTGGAGGTGAGCGATTAGCGGTGGTGGCAGATCTGCATTTTCGAATGGTGATAAACTCTTCGTCGATGAAGATAGCCCATTCACGCGATGTCGGTGGTGATAGTTACGATTTCCCTTGTTGATTTTTTTGACTAAAATTGTTTGGTGAAGAAAAGAGGTTACGATGAATGGATCCATAACGTATGGTGGTAGGGTCTAAAAATGGAGTAATTTCAATATATATTCGTAATTGATTACATAAAAGAAATCTTTCAGATCATTTTGATTTTTAATTTAACTCTTTACAATTATAAAAATTTAATTAATTTTTAATATATTTTAAGATTTCATTTTAAAAAGTGACTTGAGACCTCTAAAAATATTGAATAGACTATGTATTTTATAAAACTCATTCGAATTAGAACAAATTTTAAACTATATTTTAATATTTTATATATTCGAATGTTGCCCTACATTAAATTATTATTAATTGATTTTTAAATTAATAATACAATTTATTAATTTAATTTTTTTACTATTCCATATGATTTAATTTTACTTAATACATTTTATTTTATAATATTAAAATTTAATATTAAATATATTATATGTTATGTTAACTATATTATTTTATCGCATTTTTATAATATTGTATTTTAGACATTCAAAATTATTCTAAAATAAATAGTATAAAATTAAATCGATTTAGGTTTTCTTTTTAAAATTGTCATTCAAAATCAATTTAAACAAAAAAATAACTAATTGTTAAGTTTCCCATCAATATATTATTAGTTCCAGAAGAAATAATGGTGCTCCAAGATAGTTGGAAAACATTGTTGACGTAATTTTCATCTTTTTCTTTCTCTTTCTTCTCTCTCACGCAATGTCATCCATTTTTCCACATGTAATATTTTGTGAAACCAATGCTACTTGTAACAATAAAAGGAATCACAAATAGCTACGTGAAGACTCGAAGGAAATAACAAAGACCAAAACCTTTGCGGATGCGGCAACTAATGTCTGCAAAATCCCTCAAAGCTAACTACCAGTGCCATGTTTGAAAGGAGACTGCCTTGCCATTACTATTTCATAAGAAGAATACAAGCTAAGCTAGACCTTGAAGCTTGTGGACACAATCTCCATGGCAAAACCTTATGGCCTAAGGGCTCAACACCTATAAATGTTGTTAACGTGCTAGCCAAGCTAAATGTTGTTAACGTGCTAGCCAAGCTAATTGCTTAATAATTGCTCAATGATCTATGAGTTACTTTCATTTTGGATTATGTAAGTTCAGATGATTCAGAATTTGTGGATGCAACCCAAAATACAAATTTGGAGGATAGGGTGGCTATAACACAAAATAATAATGATGACTTTTTGAAACAATCATGGGCCAACATGGCTTAGATGAATGATGGTGAATTCTTAACTAACTCTGATGGAGAACACAACTCTAATCAACAGGATTTTAAATTAGTAATTTCAAAATCTAAGAAGAAAAGATTGAGGCAAAGATCCAAAGTAAAATGTACTTGCATAACAAGGGCAAATGATGCTTGTTATAAGCCTTTAGAATAAAGAGTTTATTTTGGTAAACATGGGAGTGGTTTAGTAGAAAGAAGACTAGACATGGCTTTTTGCAATAACAATTTTTTAACCACAAGCAAAACCATGAATGTCTCAACCTTGACAAAACTGAGGTAGGATAATTATCCTTTGCTTTTTTAGGCTAGTTTATCTCAACATAAGCATGCCTCTAACTTCAGGTTCTTAGGAATATGGGCTCTTCATAACAAGTGTGAGGATTTCATTGCTAAATGTTGGTCTACTCCGGTCATAGGCTTCCTCATGTATATCCTTAGCATGAAGTTGCAACTGCTCAAAATAAGCCAAAGTCTTGGAATATGGAAGTATTTGGAAACATTCATAGCCTTGTTAAACATCGTCTAAAAGACTACTCAACATTCAAAATCAATCCATCCTGGGTGGTAATAATGTAAATCTTAGATATCAAGAAATATTGGCCAAACATTATTTGTCACAAGTCCTTGCTAAGGAAGAAATGATATGGTTAGAACAATCTAAAGTTAAATGGCACTTAGAGGGGGGATAGAAATACTATTTTCTTCCATAAAACAACAAAAATTAGAAACTCCAAAAACACAATCACATTCTTGAGAAACAATTAGGACCTAATTTATAACCCTGAAGAGTTGTCAAACCATGAAGTTACACATTTTACTAACGTTTTTTGTTTTGCAGATGTTCCTCAACATTTATCTATGGTGGATGAGGTGATTCCTTCTTTGATGGACTCCAAAATGAACCAACTCCTCACAATGATTTCTCCTTCAGAGGAGATCAAGATGGCGATTTTCATTTTTAGAAAAGACATTCTCTTAGCCCTCATGGATTTGGAGGAGTCTTATACCATGCCTACTGGCCTATAACCAAGAATGATGTATGTAATGCAGTTCTTCAGTTCTTCAAAACATGTTAGATTCTTCCTAAGTACAACTCTAACACTATAATTTTGCTGCCTAAGTCCAAATATGTGTCGCATAGACTTAAAATGTAACATAGACTTGTAATTTCACTTTTTTCACTTTTATATATACTTACTTACATTCTTGTAATTTCATTTTTTTTTAATAAGCAATGATATTTATAAATATAACTGGAAAAAGAATACACACAGTACTCAAAAGGAGCAATTACATCCATCCAGGAAACCCTACACTAAAGCCCAAACCAAGAGATTATAGAGATTATAGGCAGAACTCTAAGGGTGTATGAAACCATTCATACCAATTACACAGGACTTTCTTCTTCGAACCAATCCCCAACCACCACCAAGTATACATTTTTATCTTGTGGACAACTTCGCCTACGTCCAGAATACCGTTATCTTGTATTCTATATTTCATTTTATTCTATGCAGTATTAAGGTTATTGCTGAAACAGATTAATTGTGTATGTGGAAAGGAAATTGTGAATCCGTTGAAGATAAAGAAGTTTTGCTTGATTTTATGAACAAGTTTCTAACTTCAAGAACACTCATTTGGAATGAGAGTTTCTGTGTTTGTGATAATTGGACCGGTGTAACTTGCAATCAAGATAAGTCTAGTAACAGTGATAATTTTAAAAAAAATTGTCTTTCCTTTATTTTCAGTTCAATAATTTGTCTGGGTCTTTGTCTGATTTTTAATCAGCTTGGAAGAATCTTACTCTAGTTATTTGTCTAGTGTATTAGATTCAGATTTTTGTAATAGTTTCTTATATAGTTAAGTTTTTTTTATGATAATTGAATGAGTTGGTATTTGAAAGTATGTAGGTTTTAATGATTTTTTTTTAAAATTTAATTTTATGAGATTTTTTATTTGAAAAATTAGTTTTTGAATTGATTTTTTTTTTTTTAAAATTATTTTCAAACAGGTTTTTTTTTTTTATAAATTTTCTTTTAAAGCTGGTTTTTTTACAGAAAATAAAAATCTGGTTTTGAGAGAAATCAGTTTAAAAATGTTTTTTTTTTTTAAAACTATTTTTTTTTGTGAGAAACCGGTTTAGAACTGAAATCCACGTGTAAATCGGTTTTATAGAAGTAGTTTTAAGATTCAAACCAAATTATATATATATATATATATATATATATATATATATATATATATATATATATATATATATATATATATGTATATATGTATATATATATATATATATATATATATATATATATATATATATATATGATTATATATTCAATTTGGTGCAAGTTTGGTTCGTCAACTAATCCTTGATATTTTGATGATAACAAGTACATTTGTATGAAGAACAATTTTGTTCTCTTACGTCTGTTCAATATGAAGATCTAAAAGAAAGCAACTCTGTCTCTAGAGAATTCAGGTTGAAATACACCAGACGTTGAAGCTAAGCACACATTGAATATGGAGATCAGCAGAATTTGAAAACTGGCGAAGTCTGAAGATTTGCGTTATTAGAAGCAAGCAGTATCTGATGGAAGAGAATGGCTTTGAACTCTGAACAAGGTTCATCATTATTTCTTATAAGCTTATGTTTCAAAGGAATAACGTCTTAAAGAAGATCGTAAAGAAGCAGCAAATCAAATACAGAATCTGGGTTATCAAGTCAATGCATCTACAAAAATGTGTCCAAAAGACATCTATGATGGACTCTAACTCTCTACGAAGCTGATATCTCAAAGAACAAAGACTAACTCTGATCAAGCTTCATCATAACCTATCAAAAACCTCTGATTCAAGTAGTTAAGTGTGAAAAAGCAGAAAGTGACTTTGGCCTCTAATCACGCTTCATCTAATTCTATTAGAAACCTCTGAGTCATGAAGTTAGATGTAAATGAAGCATGTGTGAAAATATTATTAAATTACATCATCACGTGACTACATTACAACATCTTATTTATTACCTTGCATATCTCGATAAAGGACTCTACCCTGTATCGTTACTATTCACACGTCTCATCATAATGCTACTACCACCACTCTACTCTTGTTCTAGCTAACGTCTCCTATCTGCTGTGTGAATACTTAATCTCTCTTTCTCCAACGGATCTATTTTCTCTATCTATTTAAAGATAATTTGAAAGATTTAAAGAGTGTGCTTATGACAGTAATGTAGACAATATACATTCACAAGAGAGACCAAAACGAAAATTGAGAGCTAAGCTGCTCAACAGAAGAAGCACACACGAAAAGGATTAAAATTGTGCAAGAATGAATTAGTGAAGAAAAAGTATACTGATAATGCATATGCGCATCTAAACATGAAGAAATTGCGTACATGCAAGAGATAACAAGAAACGAAGAAGATCAATGAAGCCAAATAATGAATATACATATGGATCTAAAAAAAATAAAATCAATATAGGGCTATCTAAGATAGAAAAGGATTCTCAGCAAAAAAGAAGAGCAATTGCTATAAAGATCTTCAAGGATAACAAAGAGGAAAACTAAAAGCTTTCATCTCATATCTCTTGAAATTTTATTTTTTATGCTTAACATTATGTGTAATTCTCTTTAAGAAGCAATCTTGAATACACACAAACCTTGTAATATTAACTTGTTAGGTTAATTTCCTTAAGGGACGAGGTTTGTTCAGAATTCTTAAGATGTCAATAACAAGTGTTACTGAGGTTAATTTCCTTAATGGACCAGGTTTGGTCAGAATCCTTGAGATGTCAATAACACGTGTTATTGAGGTTAATTTCCTTGAGGGACTAAGTGTTTAATCATGATCCTTGAGAAAACTTATATGAGCTGCCTTTGTGATTGTAACCATGGAATTGATTATTAGATTAGGTCCTTATTGATAAGGCAAAATCACTCTAGTGGGTGGACTGGACTAACCTTCTTAATAGATAACTAGGATAAAAATACTTTTGTCTTTTTTATTATTTTTTACTTTGTGCATGAGCATTGGTTGATGTTTGGGTGTTCGAAAAGATTAAAATCTAGAAACTCAATTCAACCTCCCCTTTCTTGTGTTTCATTGAACCTTTAATTGGTATCAGAGCTCTAGTGTTGTTATTGATTATCTTCAAACACTTACCCTTGTCAAAAAAACTTAATATGTGAAACACAATGGAAGTTACTCTTTCACCTGGTATCAATAATAAAAAGACAGGTGTATCTGCTAACCAGACTCTTTCAAGCAACTCTGGAAGTAAAGACAATAGGTGTTCAAGCAACAGAAGATCAAGAGTATATTTGTTGACAACATTTGATAAGATTAGTCAAAAAAGATCAAAGAAGTCTTGACCAGCAAGCTAGGAAACTACAAGAGATGACTCTAAAGTTGAAATCAAAAGGTCATTGATGACCAGTACATAAGAAGTATATCAGAGATGCCAACTCTAGTAACTGAAATAAAGACTCTTTTAATGGCAAAGAAAGTGTATGTCTCAAAATATGGTTATAAACCCCTAAGGCTCTGGTGAATCCTAAAGGAAATTTGAAGAGAAGAATCCTCGTGTACTATTGGTAATCATTCTTCTCTCTTCGTCTCTATTTAATTATTTTACGCTAACAAGTTTGATTGTGAAAGCTCTGTAACTTATCTTGTTAAGATACTCTGGGAAGCTAAAAAAGGATACAAGGATATACAACACTGAATCTAAAGCATAAGACGTGTTGAGATCATTATCAAAATCTAACAAAGGTGTTCCAAAGACTAGTTTTGACTATATTCTAGAATGACCTTGATCAATTTTGAAATCTGATCGTTAAGTCAAACTTTTCTTATTTTTATCTTTTTGGTTACATCTGTTTTATGCTCATCACACAAGAATATCTTAAAAAGTTTGATTCTAAGGCACAAAAGTGTATCATGTTTAGATACTCTGAACGCTCTAAAGGCTACAGAGTGAACAATATTGAAACACAAATTGTTGAAGAGTTAGTTCACGTTAAGTTTGATGATAAGATTGACGCTAACAAGTCAAAGCTAGATGAAAATTTTGCATATTTTGAAATCATTTGTTCAGACTCTAAAGATAAAGATCCCAGAGAAAAAGACTCCGAGGTCAAGAAACTTGAACACACTCAACTATAAGCAACCAACACTCCAATACCTCTAAGAAATCCCAGGCAACAAATCTCACATTAGAGAATTAATTTTAGGCGATAAAACTTAACCTCTCCGAATAAGATCTTCATTTAGATAAGATTAAGAAACTCTTTTGGGTGAGGTGTCCTTCGTCGACCCATTATCTCTCAATGAAGCTCTTCTCGACTCTGAGTGGATTCTGGCCATGTAGGAAAAATTGAATCAATTCTCCAAAAACTATGTATGGGATATTGTACCAAGACCCAAAGGTAAACACATTATTGGAACTAAATAGGTATTCAGAAACAAGCTTAACGAGCAAGGAGATGTCGTGAGAAACAAATCCAAATTGGTTGCACAAGGCTATAGTCAGCAAGAAGGAATTGACTATACTAAAATCTTTGCACCAGCGGCCAAGTTAGAATATATCAATCTTATTATTTCATTTGATATTAATTATAATATCATCTTATATCAAATGGATGTCAAGAATGCATTCTTGAATGACTCATAACAGAAGAAGTGTATGTACATCAACCTCATGGTTTTGAAAATAAAAAATATCCTGATTATGTTTACAAACTAAAGAAATTATTGTATGGTATGAAACAAGCTCACAGAGCATGGTATGCAAGACTAAACAATTTTCTTTTGAAAAATAATTTGACAAGAGGGATGGTTGACACAACTCTATATTATGCAAAACATTAAAAAATTATATCTTTGTTGTTCAAATCTATGTGGATGATATTATTTTTGGTTCTGCTAATGCCTCTCTTTGTGAGGAATTTTCTAAGTCTATGTAGGCAGAGTTTGAAATGAGTCTGATGGATAAGCTGAAGTTTTTTTTGGGAATTCAGATCAACCAAAGTCCATAAGGAACCCATATTCATCAAAGCAAGTATACAAATGAGCTTTTGAAGAAGTTTAATCTATCAAAATGTAAGACTGCTAAGACTCACATGCATCCAACATGTATTCTTGAAAAGGGTGAAGCAAGTAAGAATGCCGAACAATTTAAACTAAAAAACGTGATGTTAAAAAACACATTAGTTTAGCCCTAAAAAATTTAAATAATATTTTTTCAACCTAAACCAATAAGCCCACATTAGATAGAGAAATAATAAGTGTAAGGAACTCCTTCAATAATAAATGTAAGCAACTACTTTGCACCTCCATAGGAATGCAAGACATTCTCAACTGTATTTATTTTTTGTCACTAAAAAAATTACAACAATCTCACCATCATCGTCTCTGAACTTTTAAAAAGTGAGACATATTGCCGAGTTATTCATCCATAACATGACCTAGTTTCGCAATCATCTCCAACAGCAAAAGGCATTACTACATCGGAGAACTAAGTACTATTGATACTTCTTGTGCAAGAATCATTATACAGATCACGAATTGACCTTGACGTCTTCATGAATCATATGTTAAATACTAATAGACAAGTCAAGTGTCTACCTAAGTTATTTTAATTTGTACAACTTATAAGTTTTTTTGAGGGATCACAAACAATATTTCCATTCTAGATTAACATATGATACTTCTATATTTTACCGTAGAAGTTGCATCATATTGAAGGTCTTCCTCTGACCAGTGACAAAGGCCAATGCCAATGCATATGGTATAGAGATGGGGTCTTTAGCCATTCTTAAAACATTATCAACACAGTAAATTGACACAATTAGCAGAGTCAATAGAAATATCATAACACCACCGTCGTAATACTTTTTAAATATCTTTTTTTTTTTCATTTCTCACCGTACAATATTTTCTTTTACTATTTGATTATTTTTTAAACTAATTTTTCTATTATTACTTCTAGTTATTGCTAAGAATGATGGAGGCATGGTTTTCAAAAATTTAAGTGCCTTCAATTATGTTATCTTTGGCAAACAAGTTTGGAGTTTATGATAAATTCAAATAATTTGATCAAACATCTATTCAATGCTAAAATATTTTCTTAGATGTGATTTTCTTGAATCAACTATTCAACATAATCACAATTATGTGTGGCGAAGTATTTGAAGTTTTAAGTTTATTGTGGGAGGAGGATATAGGTGGATTATTGGATAGGAAGAATCTATTCTGATTTAGGGGTACAATTGGTTGTATGATAGTTCATTGTTGGAAAGTTCTTAGTCATCCATAGTAGAAAATTTGAAGCTCTATGATTTGATGGATCAGGATGGTAAACAATGAAGTTCTAATTTGATACATATTCTTGTTGGAGAAGTAGAAGTGGAAAAAGTTCTTACAGTAACCCCCTTATTTGAAGTTGTTCACGTGGACAAAATAGTGTAGATAGAAGTTCGTTTGACGTTAAACCTGCACAGTTGATTTAACATCGAACCAAATTTTCTTCATTTCTCTCACCAAAATTCATAAATTTTTTAGTCTATAAATAAAGATTTGGTTTATTTGATTTGGACAAAAAAAAAATCGACTTTTTTCTCTTAGTTTTTCTATTTAGCCTCCAATAAATTTTTGTTTGTAGTTCTAAACATCTTTTTCTCTCTAGTTTTTCTATTTAGCCTCCAATATATCTTGTCGGAAAAAAATTAATTAAAATATAAAATTAAGAAAATAAAATTCAAGTAAGTTATTAAATTATAAAAAAATTAAAAAATTATTTAACTCTTGATTATTTTAATTTAATTTCAATCGATAATTGTTATTAATATATAATCACAAAAACAAAAATATAAAAGAAAAATAAGAACATGAAATAAAAGTGATGAGGTAGGGTGTTGAATTTTATTAAATAAAAAGTGAGTAAAAGTTGAATGAGTGTTGAATTATTAGGTGGAAGAGAGAGAAGGTGATGTTGAGTGTAAAAAGTGAAAAATAAGGGCAGTGTTTTAAAAACCGGACCGGACGTTCGGACCGGTCGAACCGGGAACCGGCCAGGTAATCGGTCTGGTTCAATAGCTGGATCGAGAATGTCATTGAACCGGTGTGAACCGCTAAAACCGGCGGTTTAAATGCATTTTTAATTTTTTTTAAATTTTAAAAAATTAAAACAACATCGTTTTGACTATTTTAAAAATAAAAATAAAAAAATAAAAAAAAATAAAAAATTGTTATAGATGCTGTTGATTTTGTTATCGATGATTTTGATATTGAAGAAGGAGATCCCAACATTGAAATAATTTTTCTTTTTTTGAAATTAAATTTAGTAGACAATGAAATTATTTTGTTATAAATTATTCAATTAGATTATGTTGCGATTAAACATTTGCTTGCAATTATATTTTATAATTATGTACTAATTTATTGTGTGTGATACCTATGTGTAAAATTTGAATTTAAATTATGAACTTGTGAATTTATTTATAATATGATATTTTCAAAAAATTTAAGTGCTAGTTATATTTTGTAGAGATTGAATTATCCGGTTCAATAGATTTTATACATATATAATTTTGTTATAACGATCGGTCTATTCAACCAAGTTATTCAGTTTAACCCGGTTTAGTCACGTGGTTCGACCAATGACTCAGTGGTTCGACCAATAAACCAGTGACCTAGTACTCTCATCAGTTTAATGTCCGATCCAATTTTTAAAACACTGAATAAGAGTGTTGAATCAATAAACCATTATACATAGTCTTTTAGTTAGTTGATTCATGGGCTCTTAGTCCATATTTATTTAGTAATACACATCCTTTTATTTCTAATACATAATCACAATAAATTTCAAATACATTTACATATTTATTTTATTTATTAGTAATTTAAATATTATTTATTAAAAAACTCATATTAAAATATTATCATATTTATAAATTTATTTTTAAATAATAAGACAATAAATATAATAATAACTCTTAATCTTAGTCATTAAATATAATAAAAATGTATTTATAAAATGGCAAAATATCCTTTTTGCTCCCATATGCACTACTACAATTTTAATTTATAATAGCATTGATTTAATAGCACTTTAATGTAAAGTGATATTAAAAAGGTTTAATGAAAGGCCTATGATATCACTTTTATATCGGGCGCTATCATATGGGTCATCCTATTTCAAAAAAACAAAAACGCGTGTTTCCAAGAAACTGTTTGTTAGCGCTTTGGGATGAATGCTATCATAGGCCTTCTAAAAAAAAACGCGTGTTTGTAAGCAAATATTTATAAAAAAAATAACTATGTAAAAATAATTAGAGAACAACTTCCGTTTAAGGTGAAGGAGCTTGTAACCTTGTTCTTTTCCGAAACCATCTCTTCTTCTTCCTAAAAAATTCTCCTTACTCCACACCATCCTTCACCAAGGTTCAGAAAACTCTTTCCTCATCGCTCTCACATTCTTCCCTAATTGAATTCATATTCTTATTCCCCGAATCACAAAACCCTTTTCTTCCCAAATGAAATCACTTTAACCACCGTGCATTCTTTGCTCTGTCGAACTTATAAACCTTATTATCGTCTTCTTCTTCTTCTTCTTCTTCTTCATTCTCAGTCTTCATTCACGAAATCAGACACCCAAAAAACCTAAACCAATTGAACATAGAACTCAAAAATCCCAAAATTTGATTGAAACCCTAAAAGTTAATTGAACCCAGAACTCAGAAATTGATTATTTTTCATCTTGAAATTGATTGAAATTTTGAAAACCTATTCAACAAATTTTGGTTTTCATCACCGACACTCTCCGTAATGTCCTCGACGTCCTTCCCCCTCCTATGTTCATTTGTGTCGGCGGTCCTCAATGTCACCCCTTCACCGTCAGCACAACCACAAGATTCATACCCGGAGAACTCAAATTCGTCTGAATCACATACCGTATTCAGACCTGGGTGATGCCGTCATTCTTAATGATTGACGAGTTTTTCGATTTGCTATGTCAAGAGTTTTCTTCTATTTGCGGTGAGTTTTTCGACTTTTTATGTCCATAGTTTTCTTATTTGCATTGATGATGTAGGTTCATAATAGATTTTCTTAGAATTTGTATTGTGTAGTTAACCCACGAGATTAATTCCAAGTTCAAGATCAAGCACAATGAATTCGTCAAAAGAAAGAAACTAAAATTTTTCAGATTTTGCACCAAGGTTTGTAATACTAAACTTTGTTATGGTGTTATGTTTATATTTAGTAATGGTGAATGAATGCACTGGACAGTGGCCCTTGGATATTGGATAAAACAAATATTTATTTCTATTTGGACGATAATGAATCAACTTCATCCACTTCTTGGAACACTTGTTACATGTCAAGAGTTGCATGTTTGTTAGTACATCTTCCATGAACTAACAATTCAACATATTCATAAAATGGCATGTTTATAAGTGGAATAAGTTCCCTTGAGTTTAAGTTAACTTTTCATTTACTTTTTTTTTAATGTATAAGAATCTTGTAAACTATTTATGTTTCTCTCTTTTTATGTCACAGAAAGAAGACCTCAAGATGGTGGTGTTGTATTTAAGAGAGAACAAACAAGTATCTCGTATAGGTCTCTACTCTCTAGGGAGGATCAATGGGTGCTGCACTTGGTATACATCTTCTAACTTGTTTGATTTTAGGAAAATTTTATGTTCTATATATTTATATTCTAAATTGTACACACATAAAGAAAAAGAGAAGAAAACAAAGTCTCCTATATAAAAGAAGTCAAACTTTGCTCTTTAGAGAGGTTGAAAGAAGAGAGTAAAGAAACTGACATACACACGCATAAATATACACTTAAATGGATAGATTGTAAAAGTTTATGGTTCCAAAGAGGTTTCTAAACCTTAGTCTTAAATGCTGAGCATAAATATACATTTGAATAGATAGATTATATAAGTTTATTTGGTTCCAAAGAGGTTTCTAAACCTTAGAGTCTTAAATATTGAGGCACCTGCATGTGAGATTCTGATGTATAATTGGCTTCTCATTTTTCTTTGGCATGATATAGCTTTTTTTATGGAGTTGTGGGCCCTTTGAAAGAAAAACATGAGATAAGCTATTTGAAATTCTGAAATTCATTTTCTGTACATTCTTTCTCTTGTTAGACAATGAGATAAGCTACCTTTATTTCCTATAATTGCAATTATTTATTAATATGCCTCTTCATTCCATCAGATCTTTTTGTTCCTATAGTGCCCTCAAATTATTAAATAAAAAACACAACTAGCAATGGTTCAAATTCCCACTAGCCTAACTATCACATGGCAAGGTTTTGTCAGTTAATGAAAACCAAC
The DNA here is from genome assembly GCF_029867415.1 of Vicia villosa. Lineage (NCBI taxonomy): Eukaryota > Viridiplantae > Streptophyta > Magnoliopsida > Fabales > Fabaceae > Vicia > Vicia villosa. Next base: position 134,681 of record NW_026705450.1, on the reverse strand, counting down.
ACTGTAGTGATTAAAACTATTATATGATATATTAGATACTTTTAATGATTTTGATAAAAGAAAAAGACTATTATAGAAGACAATGTGTAGAAATAATGATTTTTTTACAACCTTTAACTTCATTATATTATTGATCAATGAGACTACATAACTTCATTATTTGATTGCAGGAACTGGTTTTATGCATAGGTGGGTTTGGCTTGAGTCATAAATCTAGTCATTGTGCTGATTATATTTGTGTGAATGGTTTGGATTTTCTACTTGACTAATTTGTTTGTGTGTATGTCTCAGTTTTATCCGCTCTTGGTAATATGTGTCTTTATTGAGCAGGGTGGACGAACACATTGGCCAGCTGAATTCTTCCATTTAAGGATGTTGTTTGCAGGTGCAACATTGTGTTTTTTACTTTTCTAATAGAACGCGATGAATACATTTTGATTTTTTCATTAATATGATTCAAATTCTTGTAAATGAATGAAAAATTTGTAATTAAAATTTCGATTGACACTATTTGGTTGACCATGTAGTTTCTTGTTATGTTTTGTTAATATATGTATTTTGAAAAATTGTTGAGTTATTTTTGTAGAAATAGAGTTTCAAAATCCTATTTGATATTACAAAAAAAAAACAAGGGTGTTTAATAGCGCTTTTTAGAAAAGTGCTATGAAAGATACGTTCTACGAGGCTATAATACCGCTTTTAATAAAAACGCTATTAAAGCCTATTTCGAGACCGTATTAACCATCACAATTAGCTTATGACAGCGCTTTAAAGGAAAACGCTATTAAAATTTTTGCTTTTAATAGCGCTTAAAAAGCGCTATCATTGATATCTAACATATAATAGCGGGGGATTTAATAGCGCTTAAAAGCGGTATTAAATCACAAAAAAAGCGCTATTAAATGTCAGATTTGGTGTAGTGATGTTAACCCCATGGTTCATTTTGGTCCCTTAACTTCAAAAAGTTTCATATTGATCCCTTAACTCTTAAAAAGGTGTTTTTTTAGCCCTTTTTTTATCATATTAGTGACGGAAAAGCTCAAAAATTGATTGTTAAACCAGTCGCTAATATGACAAAAAGGACTAAAATGACACCTTTTGAAAAATTAAGGGACCAATATGAAACTTTTTGAAGTTAAGGGACCAAAATGAATCCCGAGGTAAACATACAAGACAAAAAAAGTATTTTTCCTTATAAAATTAACAAAAAGCAAGTATAAAATGAAAGAAAAGTAATTTTAATATTACTAAGTTATTAGATAATTATTTATTAAATAAATAACTAAAATAGATCAATTATAATAAATAATTAATATATAATTATAGACATAAAATAAATTATTCAATAAGTTATAAAACTTTGTAAACGAGTAAATACAATGCATATAAAAATATTGCGACGTTACATCAACAATTTTCTTAAGGGGTTATTTCCTCTTGGGAAAGTCTTCTCAACCCCTCTTGTCATCCTTATTATACTCGGACAATCATCGCGTAGTCTTAATTAAACCTTTAATTGCATCCTTCAGCTGGATGCAATCATTGGCGTTGTGGCAGTAAATCTTATGGAAACAACAATATATGGACTTATCAATCTATAAAGACTCATTGGCTGAACTTGGGTTCCTTAACTTGACCTCCTTAAACTTCGTGTTTTCATACTCCTTCAAGATCCTCTCCATTGAAGTGTTCAAGGGAGTATAAACGTTGAACCTTGGCAGGGCATTCATTCACTTTCTTTCTTGGACCACCTAAAGTCTTTCTTTGATGGCCAGTTTGGTCGAGCATTCATCAACACCCGAATACCTCTGTAGGCCAGAAGTTTCTCTTCATAGTTAATGTAAGGTTGAACCTTCTTATCAAATCCTTTAGATTGTAGGCTTTTTTGTGCCTTAGCTTTCTAGAAACGCACAATCTGTTCTAAGGCCCTTCTCAAAGTTCCAACACGTTAGACTTTCATCTAAGCCTCCAAAAACTATTGCCAACTTGGTGAAATGGTTAATATACTCGTGCAAGGTTTCCTTTAACCTTGCATAACTCTATGAAGCGGGAACTTGGTGGTAGGTTTCCTCTTTTTGACAGTGACATACGCGGTGAAAGCCTCGCTCATGTCAGACCAATAATATATGTTTTCGTCCAGAAGAGACTTGTACCAAACTAGGGATGATTTTGTTAGGATTAATGTAATGAGCTTGTACTTCACGTCTCTGTCAAAATGATAATAGTCTAACCAGTCAGCAACGTGCTTGACTTGTTCATCTGGATCTCCAGTCCTGTTATAACTCTGGAGCTTCATAGGCTTCTTCAGTGACTTTAGGATCCTGTTGTACAAGATGCAAGCGGACAAGGGGTTATTCTTCCGCAGCTGGACGAAAACATCTTCTTTATACCTTTCTCTTCTCCTAGGACAAAGAACTTTAGGAGGAATGTGTTCCTTTGGGGTAAGGGGAATGAGTATGGTGCATGTGTCTTCGGAGGCTTAGAGATTTCTTGATCTCTTATGGATCCTTTCTCGGGTCAATAATGGTGGTTTTATGCAAAGCCGCCTTTTGCACCGCGTTGTTCCACGGATTGGCGTTGTGTGAACTCACTTCAATCAGAAATATCCTTTCTGCCAAAGCATGAGATTTTTGTATCCAAACCATTTGGTGTATGTTGTTGAATAGTTCGTTGGCTCCTTGCAAGCCAAGATTAACCTGCATGAGTTGAAATTCGAAGAATGTTTCTCGTCCAGAAAATGTAGGCAATAACAGAGTTTTACTAAAGGTTAGGAATGGAGGATGTTGAGACGCTCCTTGATCTACCCTAGGTTGAACACAATTTTAAAACGGGGGAACAGACGGACCAGCTCTAAAGAATTAATCGTCCGTTCCCTAAGGAGGATATGGGTTATTCCTAGCAACTTCGTCTGCTACAAATGCTTGTCATTGGACGGAGAAGTGATTACCTTTGGAAGATGTCATCGTTGACAGATTTGATGGAGGAGAGTTTAAGTCTAAACTTGACATAATTGATTTAGAAACGGAGATCTGCGCTTTAATTGCAGGAGATCTAGATTTCTATCAAAAGGGATTCAATTGAATGGAAAAAATTTAGATCGTGGAAAATCGTAGGAATCAGATGTCGACTTCCATAGACGACACCAATATTTTGTTTTGGAACTATATTCGATAAGAGAGGATGAATTCAATCTATCGTGGTGGTTCACAGCTTCTGATGCGATAACTGACTTGTAAAGCTAGAACTCTAACACCCAAGTCAGTAAGAAAGTGAAGTTTGAATGAGAAAGAATTTGGATACATGTGAAGTGACACATTTTCCTGTAAGTACACGTACATGGAGCAATGTGAGATGGAATCAGCTGTTAGATTGATTTGGGATATTAACATGATATTTTTTAAAGGAATATTCTGGGACATGGGAAAAATAGTCTACCTGCCTCTCATGTGATAATCTCTTACTTTGTAAATGAATCACTATCTTCTAGGTCTTGCGGACGATCCAAAATATTGTTCAAATTTTTAATAAATAAAACCTATGCAAAGGATGAATCATGTTCTAGTTAATCATCTACTAAATATATTTAATGGTAATAATTTTGAATGCAATTAATTGTGATTTTATAGAACATGTATTTGAGTATAAATTGTAGTTAATAAATTTTATTTAAACAATATTAACAATTTAATTTATATCAAAGTTTAGTGTCAAATTTCTGGGTTAAAAGTATAGGAAGGTATTGTTATGAAGAACCAATCACAAAGTGATATAATTTTTTGAAAAGGTTTTTCTTGGCATACAACATGTTACAAGTGAAGTAGGATACACTAAAAACATAATCTTTTCTCTTCAAAACTAACATCCCAATAGCTAAAAGAAAACAAGAGCTAACTAACTCTCACTTACACATCCAATATCATCTAAAAACCTCCTCAAATTCTTATCCGAAGACCCTCCTTCCTTCACAGCTTCCCTAGCCAAACTCTTCAATTTCTTAGCATTCCTTCTAAGTTCCTCTCCTTTTTCTCCCTTCCCCATAACCACATCCAAATACCTCCTAATTTCCTCAGCTTTCACTATCCCTTCCTCATCACAAACCATCCTCACCCCACTCCCCCACACATCTTCAATCAACTTTGCATTAGTAGTTTGATCTGTCCATTGTGGAAACGCCACCATAGGAACCCCTGAACCTAAACTTTCCAATGTTGAATTCCATCCACAATGTGTCACAAAACAACCTATTGAACTATGCGACAGAACCTCCACTTGACAACACCATTTCACTATCTTTCCATTAACATTCCTCTCAAGTTCCTCTCTACAACTCAACTCATCATTATCATCATGTGATTTTGTATCTCTAATTACCCATAAAAATGAAAATCCAGAATCCAACAACCCACGTGCAATTTCCTCCATTTGTCTCTTAGACAAAACAGCAAGAGTACCGAATGAAACATAAACAACAGACAGTTCATCTTTTGAATCCAACCATTTAAGATAGTCATCCTCCGAGTCGACACTAATAACATCACCACCAAACGAAGTATCCAAAGGATCCTTACCGTCCAAGAAAGCCGACGGAATCAACGGTCCGATCGGTATCATTTCAATCTTACCAACATCAACTTCTCTCAGTGCTTCATATTCAAATTCCTCAACTGTGTTCACAAGTATTCTCGGGTTGGTTTCTTCTTCGAGAATCTGAATGTGTTCTTTGACAGATGGAAGAGCAAAAGTGTAAGGACTCGAAGCCAATAAAAATGAAGGAATGTCACATTTCTTAAGAGAGAATGGCAATCCTGGTAATTCTATAGCTTCCTCTGATATGTTTTTGATGTATTCACCATGTTCATGAAAGTAGTGATAGTAGATATCAAAAACTGTTGCTGCTTGAATCCACAGTAGCACCGATGGGAGATGAAGCTCACGCGCCACCTTGGCGGCCCAAGGAAGGAGGATGCTGTAGGTTAAGCAAGTGAATGGATGATTTTCTTCTTTGGCGGAGAGTATTATTTTTTTGAGAAACTCTGAGCCGCGGCGCGTAAGCTCGGATACGTAGGAGACTATGACCTTGTCGTCGCTTGTAGTGAGTCCATCGTCGTAGCCGTCGGAGAAGGTGGCGAAGGAGAGGCCAGGGGTGGTTGGTTTGTTGACAAGGTGACTGTGTAAGTAGATAGTGGTGGCGAAAGTGACGTTTGCGCCTAAAGTAGCGAGTCGTTTGGCGAGTTGGAGGGCGGGGTTTATGTGACCTTGTATAGGGTATGAGATGATGAGGAAACGGTGGTTTGGGTGGGTTGCTGCCATGGTAGTGGCGGCGCGTGAAATGCACCGGCACTAGGGATGGAGAGGAATTGTGTGATGTGCAGTGCATGGATAGGATAGGATACAAGTTTGTTATATATGGATGGTGTGATGTTTGGCGTGACGAATCTGTATCGGACAGTGAAATTTGTTTAATTTTAAGGATTTAAGTTTGGCTAGTTTGTAATTTTCTTAGATACAAGAAGACAAGAAGACATGTGTGAAACGTGAACCCCTTGTACTTTACTTCATGTTAAGATATGAATTATGAACCTCTTGTACTTTACTTCATTTTAATTGTGAATCACTAGATGTCATGTGATGCATCTACAAAGATGCTTTTGGTTTATATTAAGTCAAATTCTTGGGCAACCATTATAAGTACTTGGGTGAATTAATTAAAAATTTAATTTATCCAACTTTTTGAATTGGATAGATAAGAATTCACCTTATTCTAAAATAAAAATAATTTAAAAGATAACATGACAATGAATAATCTTATTTGATTGGATGAGGGTATCAATACCCAATAAAACTAAAGGGTACTGAAGTGTTCACCTATATTAATCAGTTTAATGGAATGTTAGGTTTGGCATTTAAGGTGAATTTAGGGAGTTATAAATTTAAGTTTTAGTTAAACCCCGTTTGTGACAAACACACTATAATAATTTTTGTATCATAGATATTTATAATTATTATCTTTAATATAATTTATTTTTTAAATATAATTGAAATTTTAAATGGATAATATCTTTACACATTATTAGTATATACAAATTTAAAATTTTAATTTAAATAGAATGAAACACTGAAACCACTAATTAACCAAGCATCTAATTAGGCTTGTTTAGCTACGAGTATTATAATTGTGGGTTAATAATAACTAGTCACGGGCCGAGACAATCCTGACATTTAAAGCAATGAGTACTACGTAAATTATAATATTACACACACATTATATATATATATATATATATATATATATATATATATATATATATATATATATATATATATATATATATATATATATATATATATAAAAGGAGAACTAAGTAGGCATGGCAACGGGGCGGGTCGGGGACGGTTTTTTACCTACCCCAAACCCAAACCCGAATCCCCAATCAATCCCCGTTACCCGCCCCAAACCCAAACGTAGATGGGGAATTAAAACCCAAACTCGTCCTTAACAGGTTCGGGTATCCCCGCTCCACCACCATGTATTTCGTAAAATTAATTTTTTTTAATAAAAATATTTACTTTTTCAAAAATCAAATTACATTATAAATAACAAAATAAAACAATCTCAAAAAATTTCATCATATATTTCAAATATTTAAAATAATAAATACAAATCAAATTATTAAAACATTAGCCACATATTTAATAATATAAATTATGAAATATAAATAATAATATACATATTGAAATAAACGGGACGGGTTCGGGGTGGGTACTAATGTCCCGATTACCCGACCCATCCTCATGTTTTCTAATCGGGGAAAACCCAAACCCGAACTCAAACCCATTCAAAGCGGGTTTTCCCCGTTAACTTCGGGGCGGGTTCGGGTGGGTACCCGTGGGTCTGAGTTTTATTGCCATGTCTAGAACTAAGGGTTCTCAACGTCTGTTTACATCAAGAAAGGGGAAACAAAGCCCCACCAAAAAACCGAGTTAAATTACATACCAATTAGTGCTACGAAAGAAATAACAAAGGGTCTTTGTTAAATTCGTAAAAACTACAAATGAGATGTGTAATCTCTCATATAAACGACCACTTCCAAACCAATACCTTGATGCTCCAAATTGTATTATCCACATTTCACACTTCATTCCTACAACAAACCCCATTCCTAAAAAATCAAAGGGTCCATAAAATGGCTAACCAAACTACTCCTACTTTACCTTCTTTAACTTTCTTTTTTTTTACAAAAGGAGAACCAATCCATAAAGCCAATAAAACAATCTTCTTCCACACCGTTAAACGGTTTTCCAATCCACATAGCAATCGCAATCCAAACCGCCTTGACCGAAGAACAAGAGAAGAAGCAATGATTTCGACTTTTCGGATCTACTCCACAAAAAACATAGTTTGAGTTATCTACCGACAAAGGAATACCCCTTTGTAAGAGTAAATCCCTAGTAGGAAGTCTATTAACAAAGATTCTCCACCCAAAGGCCTTAATTTTGAAGGGAACCTCCACTTTCCACACCCAACATAACGCCCCATCATATTTATTAAACGGACCAAAAGGAATACGCGAACCGGCATAAAACGTATAACAAGATGCTACGGAAAAAACACCATCCGACTCCGCCCTCCACACCACACCATCGCCCCTCCACACTACTTGGCCCACGGCCGTCCAACGAAACGCACCAGGATTCAAATTCCAACTTAAGATTTGGCTCGGATAACACCAACGAATTAATCCCACAATTCCCCCAAGTCCAAACTCCGTTCACCCAACCTCCCATACCCGCTACCGCCACCTTTTTCAAACTAGAATTTTCATATAAATCGGGAAATTTCTTCTTCAAACAAAAACTCTCCAACCACGCCGCTTCCCAAAACGGAATAGAATAATTTTAAACCGACAAAATGACTCCATAGGATCACCAACCAAAGATTTCCCAATAGCAATTAAATCCCTCCACCAATACGAAGCAAGAGAAGAAGAAGATGAAGTAGAAAAAGATAAAGGAAGCGTACCTCCGCAAAAAGACTCCATGGTTAAATCGCCATAACGCGGTTTTAACAATTTAAACCAAAGATCATCATCCCCTATTAGAATTCCCCACCTCCATTTATTAAGAAGCGCCAAGTTGAAATCTACAATGCTTTTAATACCTAGACCCCCTTTTTCAACTGGAAGACAAACACTCTTCCAACTCACCCAATAAATCTTCATCTTATCCTCCACCCCTCCACCCCACAAAAAATTCCCTTGAATACTTGAGATTTCCTTAGCCACCGAAACCAGCATCTTGTAAAAAGACATAGTGAAAATAGAGAGAGAACTAAGAACCGACTTCAAGAGAGTTATCCTTCCGCCCAAACTTAAAAAACGATTCTTCCATCCCGAAAGCCGCTTCTTCATCTTGGACACAAGAGGCTTCCAAGACGAAACCTTTCTTGGATTACACCCAATGACAATACCAAGGAAAGAAAACGTCCCTTCTTCTACCTTGCAAGAAAGAACATAAGAAGCCGCATCCATAAAATTCTTACTAACATTATAACCAATCAATTTACTCTTATGATAATTGATGCCAAGACCCTAGACAAGTTCAAACGCCCTAAGCACCTCCTTAATAGCCCACACGTGCCTCCAAGAGCCATCCCCCACTAAAAGAGTATCATCCGCAAATTGAAGAATATCCACCTCACAACCCCCGTTAATGTCAAGAACCTTAAATTCACCAATCTCCACGGATTTTCTCACTAAGCCCGCTAGGCCCTCCACCACTAAAACAAAGAGAAAAGGCGATAAAGGATCACCTTGTCTCAATCCCTTCTCCACCACAAACTCCTTAGACGGACACCAATTCACCAAGACGGACATCTTACTTTGAAAAACCAAGGTATTCATCCATTTCCTCCACAACACACCAAACCCCATTCTATCCATCATATATCTAAGGAAATTCCAAGAGACTTTATCGTAAGCCTTCTCGAAATCTACCTTGAAAAAAATACACCTCCTTCCATTTTTCTTGACTAAGTCCACAACCTCATTTGCAACCAACACCCCATCAATAAGTTGTCTACCCGACACAAAAGCATTCTGAGAAGGAAAGATAATCGCTTGAAGAACCTTTTTCAACCTACTCGCTAGAAGTTTAGAAATGGCCTTATACATACATCTCACCAAACATATATGCCTATACTCATCCAAAGAGACCGGATTTGAAACCTTAGGAACCAAGGACAAAAAAGAAGAAGTTATGGCTTTTGAGACCTCATCCCCCGAATGAAAATAATTGAAAAAACGCACAAAATCCTCCTTAAGAAAATACCAACACTTCTTTATAAATAAAAAAGAATAACCATCCGGCCCCGGACTCTTAGAGCTCCCACAACTCCATATTGCTTCCTTGATTTCTTCTTCTTGAAAATGACATTCGAGGGAATAAGAAGAATCAAAACTTACTCTCTTAAAAGAAACGCCCTCTAAAATCAATCTATCCAAATCTTCCTCAACGAATTTGTTAGAGAAATGCCTTCGAACGTCTTCTCTAACATCATCCACCTTCTCAAGCAAACCATACGATTTAAAATCAATGTCTCAGATTTCACTCAAATTTTAAAAGACAATAATTAATATATAGATTTTGGTTTAAATACGATTTAAAATCAACTCATACGATTATGAGAACACTTGGTTATTATGAGAAAGGAGAATAATGAATCACGACTACTAAATTTTGATTTGTTGATTTTAATGAACTTGATTGATTTCTCCTTCAATGTTGATTTAAAATAAATATAAAGGATCATAGAAAGAGAAACTAATCCAGTCCATTAAAATCAACAAATTAAAATTTAATGGTTGTGATTCATTATTCTCATTTATCATAATAACCAAGTGTTCTCACTTGAGTCGTCCTATATATATATATATATATATATATATATATATATATATATATATATATATATATATATATATATATATATATATATATATATATATATATATATAAGGGAATATTTAGTGAGAATGGATAAGTTATATGAGAATGTGAGAATGAATAAAAACTGTCAGATTGAAAAATGAATGGTTGAGATTAAATTGTGATCTTCACTAAATCAAGTGTCATTAAGAGGAAAGAGAAATTATTAATCAAATTATATCAAGATTAAAATTTTTAACTAATTCTCAGGTCAGCTGATGGTGCATTTGAATAGAGGCCATTAAAAATTCACAATAATTTATTTACCAACAATAGTTTCGAGAGTAACACTTAAACTATATTTGATAAACTTAAAATTTTACAAAAAGAATATTAGTGAAAATATAATTGAATGAGTATATTTTTAAACTTAAAAACCTATGTATTATGGGATGAGTGTGTAATAAATTTTTTTATAAATATAAATGAATTGTTATCTACAAATCACATATAACAAAAAGTAAATATAAATGATATAAAAATATCCAATCATATGTGAATAAAATATCATCTGATAGCACTATTAAAATAAAATATGATATCATATTTAAAATTGATTGAATAGTATAAAACCATCTTAAATTATTTTACTTTTATTTATTGTAAAAAATTGAAAAAATGTCTCTTTTATTAATTGAACAAAAAAAATTTAAACTCAATATCTTTAACATTATAATTTTAACGTTTATCATTAAACCACTATATTCAAAAAAATTTGTATAATTTTAATACCTATAAATGAAATAAAAATTTTATTTTCTGTAATAAATTAATATTAAATATGAACACAATTTTATATTTATCATTTACTTAAATTGATGTTTTAAATTTTATAAAATATTTTAAAGGCATATTTTAATTAAATCCGTGCAACGCACGGACCATAGATCTAGTTAAGTCACATTTAATGTTTCATGAAACAAACCTAATATTCTAAGAACTTTATTATTTTAGAAAAACAAACATAATAAATAAATATCTTTTATTATTAAAAAATAATTCAATATAAAAAAAATTCTAACAAAACTATTGACTTCTAGGACTTACACTAACATATAAGTGGCCATATATAAATAGAATCGTTATACTTAATTAGGAGATAATCACTCGTTTACATATTTTAAAAATCATAGCTAACCTATGATTCTGAATTTAAGTTCTCTCTAAGATTTCCATTCGTTCAGATCTAGCATGTAGATGGAATAGTCTCTCGCTGTAGATTTTGCTCTTGTCAATTAAGTAAAGGTGTGGTCAATTGTGCAACACTCACGATTAATTTGTTTTCATCGAGACATGCCTCATACCGACCACCATATGGAGAGGACTTTTGATACAAGTGAGTCAGTCCTTCACTTTAACCCCAAATTGATGATCCAATAATGATATCATGAGCCGTTAGTTCGAGTGAAGGATGAACTCACTTGTACTGGGAGTCTTCTCTACATGGTGGTGGGTAGGAGGAATATTCCGTCGAAAAAATTTCAAATGCGATATAAATATATGTGGATGAAAAAGCTTCTGCTTGATGGGAGCATAGACTCATACTTAAGTGAAAGTGTTGAGAAAAACAAGTGTGAGTTTATGAAAAAATCTTACATTAATTAAAAAAATAGAAATTAAACATTTTATAAATAAGAGAATTCACATTATAATTTTGAATAAATATGTAGTATGTCTTTAAAAAAAATGTTGCTCTGAAAAAACCCAAATAAAAAAATGTTCCATTTTTCTAATCAATATTTAACTTTCCCATAATACTTCTACCTCACAGTTATTTTTCAAACAATTTTTTGTAGACTTTTGACTAAGGGCTGATCACTAGGAACTGAATTTGTTTTCTCCACTTGATGAACTGTAGATGGCTTATCACATAATAAATCTTTTATTAGTCTTATATTTAGGCGAGAGAAGTACCACCTACATTTCATTTAACATATTTTCTAGATTTATAACAAAGAAAATAATAATAATAAATAATACATGTAAACAAAATACACTACAAAAAATTTTCTCTGCAGCGACATGGAATACACGTCGCAACGTGCAAAATCACGTGGCAACCAAAAAGTAGCGACGTGAGCATATATGTCGCAGGAGCACGCGTAACAACATTGTAGCGACGTGGAGACCACGTCAGAAAGTAGCGACGTGACTCCCACATAGGAAACAGCTCCCTGCACACACAGCAGGTGTGGCAGGTGTGGGAAAGTGTGTTTGTTGACCAATGTAGCGACGTGTTTCCCACATCGCTACATTAAATGCTTTTTTTTAAAAAAAATTTATTCACGCTAGATTTATTTTGTTTTATATATTTTATATAATTAATTAATATATAATAAAATATATATAATAAAATATATATAATAAAATTTATATATAATAAAATTTATATAATAAAATTTATATAATAAAATCTATAAAATAAAATTTATATAATAAAATCTATAAAAACTAATTTATATAATAAATTTGTATAAAATAAATTCATATAATAAATATTATATAATAAATTTGTATAAAATAAATTCATATAATAAATATTATATAATAAATTCAATTAAATAAAACTAAAAATTTAAAATTAATATTTTAATGAATTAAAATGTAGAATATTTTACATAAAAATAAATTTAAAACAAATAAAATACAAAATGTTTTTAAGTGGCATCATCCGAAAAATAATTATCCGGATTAAAATCATCAGCTACCCCGTCATCCTCCGGCTCTTGAGGAGGAGCATTACTGTAATTTATACAAATCTACTAAAAAATCTATACAAACACATATATATTATCTTAATAAATCTACTAAAAAAAATCACATTATAAATCTATACCAAAAATCTATACCATAAATCTATACCAAAAATCATTATAAATTACATTAAAAATCTATTTTATTTACTTACCTCCTTCTTCAATCTACTCTCCTCCTTCTTCAATCTACTAAATCTATACCAAAAAAAAATCAAAAATTAATAACAAAATAAAGAATAAAATTATAAGATAACGTACTGATGCAACCTCTTAATTACCTTTGATATCAAAAAAATATTTGGATTGATGCAGTTGGATTTTTGGAGAGTGAATTTCTGGTTTTGGTTTTGGTTTTGGGGGAGAATTGCAAACGAAAATGGTTGATTTCTTCTTTCTGAAACGAAGGTGTGGTGGAGTGAAGTGAATTGCTTTCATTAATACACAATGTAGCGACGTGACTTAAACCTCACTATTTGCCACGTGCTAAACACGTCGCAACAAGCAAACGATAATATTTAATTAATGCCTCTGCCATAAATGCTGTTACCTAGTCATTTCAGTGGAGCGTAGGCATGGCAACGGGGCGGGTCGGGGACGGTTTTTACCTCCCCCAAACCCAAACCCGAATCCCCAATCAATCCCCGTTACCCGCCCCAAACCCAAACGGGGATGGGGAATTAAAATCCAAAACCGTCTTTAACGGGTTCGGGTTGGGTTCGGGTATCCCCGCCCCGCCACCATGTATTTCGTAAAATTAATTTTTTAATAAAAATATTTACTTTTTCAAAAATCAAATTACATTATAAATAACAAAATAAAACAATCTCAAAAAAATTTCATACATATATTTCAAATATTTAAAATAATAAATACAAATCAAATTATTAAAACATTAACCACATATTTAATAATATAAATTATGAAATATAAATAATAATGTACATATTGAAATAAACGGGGCGGGTTCGGGTTCGAGTTCGGGTTCGGGGTGGGTACTAGTGTCCCCATTACCCGACCCATCCCCATGTTTTCTAATCGGGGAAAACCCAAACCCGAACCCAAACCCAGTCAAAGCGGGTTTTCCCCGTCAACTCCGGGGCGGGTTCGGGTGGGTACCCGTGGGTCTGGGTTTTATTGCCATGTCTAGTGGAGCGTTGTAATTTGGTTTAAATGTTGCGACGTGATAACAACGTCACAACTGAATTTTTGAAAATTTGATTCTCCCCCCCAATCTCCCCCCATGTGAACGTTATAGCTTTTTAAATTTTAATTTATACATTTAATGTAGCGACGTGTAACCCACGTCGCAACTATATTCACGTAACCCAACACCTGACACCTCATTACTTTATGTTTATAAAGTTACTTTAAATTTAAAAGCATGTTGCGACGTGGTTGTCACGTCGCTACAGGCAATAATTACCCACGTGACTTCCACGTCGCTAATTTATGTCGCCGGGGGGCATTTTTTTGTAGTGATATTAATTTATTTTCCAAGTATGACAACCGCCTTTGAGAGTGCATTATATGGTCCTCATTCCAAGGACATGCTTTGGGTTTGGGAGAACTTCTCCATTGTTTTTCTCACACTAATTTAAATTGTCACTTTTGTTTGTTTTTGATTTGTTTTGGAGTAAAACTAATTTTAATATATTTTATTTTTTTGAGAAAAATTAATTTAGTATCAAAATTTAATTATAATTTAAAGAAAGAGATGATAAAATTTTGACTTAGAATTAATTTTTACATTCAAAATCAATTTTAAATATTGTACTAAAAAAATCAATTCTAAATATAAATTATTATAAAATTAATACACTTTTAGAGTGTGTTTGAATAAAGTATTTTAATGAGGTAATGTAATATTTTAAAGAAATTTAAAATGATTTGCACAAAATTTATTGTTTCGATATAAAAATGAAGAATTGTTAAAATGATGGAAATTTAAAGAGTATTTTATCTAAGTTAAATTTAATAATTTTGAAATGACACCAAAAATCAAAGTATTTGAAATTCCTCTCATATTCCATAGAATGTATTTATTACTTTTATTTTTCAAATTTTGTAAATTGGTCCTCATATTTTCCCAAATTATAAAATTGATCCTAAAAATTTTCAAAAAATTACAAATTAGTTCTTAATAATTTTTAAATTTATAATTTGGTCTTTCAATTTTTAAAAATTGAAAATTGGTCCCTACATTTTTCATTTTTAATTTGGTCCAAAAAATTTAAATTTTATAAAAAATAACCTCAAAAATTTAACAACGAATTATCAATTATTGTAATACACTATTCAAATAAAATAATTTAAAAATAAATAAATTTTAATTAAATCATTTAAATTATTTCAAATTTAAATTTTTTTAAAAATTTCTAATTACATCGTTCAAACACACTGTGAAAATTTAATTTTACATAATCCATTAAAAAAAAAATTTGCTTTACATATCGCTAGTATTTTTTCCGTGGCTTTATTTATATATTTCCATTCAAATATGTCAGCATTCCAAAATAGAAATTAAATCCAGCTGTGGCTATGAAAGCTTAAACAAAGCTAGCAGGATCAGCACAACAATCGGGATAACCAGGTCATGCCATTATTGGTGATCTCGTGACTCATGTCAGAAATTTCAAATTAGGGTCAAATATATTAACCGCAAATAAAATTAATTTCAAATATATACTCCCTCATTCTCTTTTTAGGTTTATTGGATAATGGATGTATCTTGAATTTTATGTACATATATATTCGTTATTCAATGAACTTAAAAAGAGAATTTTTGCTTATAAATCAGGCCGGAGTAGTACATAAGTGGAAAAATAATTTATGACTTTTTAAAAAATACACATAAGAATTGAGAATCTTCACTTCCTCTCCGTCGTTAGATCTAACGATGCTTACAGGTTGAAAGTATGTTTAATAGTGAAGAATCTGTCTATATAATCTATCTTAAATGTTTTAAAATAAGAGCAGTGTTATAGAACTTTTTCAAAATTTCCACAAAACTCTTCAAAATATTACTCACTTTTCTAAAAGAAGTGTCTTTTTAGTTAAAAAAATTTGTCTCAAAATTTTACTTTTCCAATATAATATTAATTAACTTTTATCAATTTTATCCTTAATAATTATTGTCTATACTCTTTTCAAATTATAACAATATATAACAACGTAAGAATAATTTTGTAAAAATATAATCTTTATTGATTCAATTATATATTTTTTAATTTGTGTGTAACAATTAATATAATTTTATTTTAAGACGGAGAAATATTTTATTTTAGAGTTTGTCTCTCCAAAATATCAAAATTTAAAATTTAAAATCTTATTAAAAATTATTGAAATATAGGTTCCTTCATCACATCCACATCTAGTTGGCTTCCACCACCTAATTTCCGTTCCAATTTGTTTGGTCCAAATCATATTAAAACTAGGCCTACTCTTATCATAATTCATAGTTAGGACGCTGTGATAATCATCATTGATCAGTACAATTTCATAACATTAGTTCAATGTATAAACCCAAACCATAACTATTAGCATCATTGTTCAACTTGAGTAAATAAAAAAGCATCATTGTTGAAGAAAACAAAAAGTATAAGCATATTTAAAATATCAATGACCAAACAAAATGTTCCAGCTCTCAAAACTTGCAAAGCTGTCACCAGCTTTTGAGGATACTCCCTCCCTTCACGCGTCCCACACCACCCTACATATTATTCTCATTCAAATACATGATACGGCCACCAACGTATATATAAACCCTCTTTCTAACATAATATTATCATTCACATCACAACTATTACTAAATAACAAACACTTTTGTGTCCAATGGCTTCTTCTATTCGCATTAATATGCTTGTCGGAGTTATGATTATCAGCTCCTTGGTAGCTACATGTGCTGCTAATTTCAACCAAGACTTTGATCTAACATGGGGTGATCATCGTGCTAAAATATTCAATGGAGGTCAGCTTCTATCTCTTTCTCTAGACAAAGCCTCTGGCTCTGGCTTTCAATCCAAGAAAGAATACTTATTTGGTAGAATTGATATGCAACTCAAACTTGTTGCTGGAAACTCTGCTGGAACCGTCACTGCTTACTACGTAAGTGCACCAAACTAATCACCTTAACACACTGATTTTGTGAAACTTTAACACTTAGCTTCTTCATGATATCAAATACTTTACTTGTCTCTCTAGCTATGTGTTTTGTTTCTATTTTGCTTCTTTGTATTGTGCATTTGTGCTGTTGTCATTAATAATAGTATATGATTTTCACTGGTTTCAGTTGTCATCACAAGGACCAACTCACGATGAAATTGATTTTGAGTTTTTGGGGAATGTTAGTGGTGATCCATACATTCTCCACACAAATGTGTTTTCTCAAGGCAAAGGAAACAGAGAACAACAGTTCTACCTCTGGTTCGACCCAACCAAGAACTTCCATACGTACTCTATCATATGGAAGCCACAACACATTATGTAAGTAATCAAATCATATTAAATAGTTCGTATAAACATTTCAATTATGTGCTTCGAGCATAAACTAACAAATTCATATAACTAACTGCAGATTCTTAGTTGACAATATTCCCATAAGACTGTTCAAGAATGCTGAATCTGTTGGTGTTCCATTCCCAAAGAACCAACCAATGAGAATCTATTCAAGTCTATGGAATGCTGATGATTGGGCTACAAGAGGCGGTTTGGTGAAAACTGATTGGTCCAAAGCACCCTTTACAGCTTACTATCGCAATTTCAAAGCCACTGAACTCTCCTCTGTGTCTTCCAATTCGTTCTCTGATTCTACACTGCAGAACAACAATGAGCTTGATGCTTATGGTAGAAGAAGATTGAGATGGGTTCAGAAGTACTTCATGATATATAATTACTGCAATGATCTTAAGCGATTCCCGCAAGGAATTCCTGCTGAGTGTAGGCGCTCAAAGTTCTAAAAGATATGTTATGTTTGATAATGAATAACTTATCATATTACTAGATATGTCAAATGTATTTGTTCGCTTCTGTTTTAATTTATTATGATTCTTTCATTTTATATTTTTTGGGTGTGTGTATATTATATAACACATGATCAAACAAATCATATTCTTTGTTATACTTTCATTTCAGTTTTAGTCTTATTGAGATCATATATATATACTCTATTCCTATAAAATGCCAATAATGCTTAATTCTAATTTCAGTTATAGAAAAAAAATACTAACTAACTTAATTGTGAGAGTGCTTGTTATGAACATATTTTTTATCACAAGAGAAACAAATAACAATCTAAGAAAATTTGTTGCTCTGAAAATTACTATAATACTTTTTTGTGATCTTAGTCTAAATTAATATTTTGGGTGAAAAAAATGTCTTTTTTTGATTTCATATATTTTTCTTTCTACTCCCAATGATTTACATTGATTGGTTCAAAACAAAATATTCATTTTCAATTTTTTATAACTTTTTTCAATGTCAGACCCAATTCAAAATTTTTTTTCTACTTCCTCTCAAAAAATGCAAATTCACATTCTTTCTCTTCCGCTACCTCTCTTTCTCTTTTGATTTCTTCTCTCTTTTATTGTCTCTCCCACTTGTCATACCCCAAATTTATCCGCTTTATTTATAACACTTAAACTTATTTTTAACTTTATATTTTATAAGTTTTATTCAAGTTTACTAACGTTTGGTGTTAATATTAATTTTTTCTTATTTAAAATATAATAGTTTATTTTGAATATTTGTATTTAAAATAATAAAGTTGCTCATTCTTCATATACTCTCAAATGTCTTCCTATTTCAAATAAATGACATAACACAATTGGTAAAGAGTAAAATTTGCAAGCATAGGGTCATTGGTTCACTTCTCACTTGGTGTGCTTTGGACAATTTTTTCTTTATTGCCATTAATTTTTATTTTCATTTTTAATTATTCTCAAAAATCACAAAAAATAGTATTTTTTATTATTTAATAATTAATTTCGTATTTATTAATTGTGTATTATTTAAAAAATAGTTATTTTTACTTTTTTTCATCTTTTATTCATAAAATAGGCAAAAATCATAAAAACAAAAACATTTAAAAAGATTTTCACTTTCACGTACAATTTACACAAATTCCCAACACACACACATTTTTAGCTACGCTTTTTTTCACTACTCTTCTCTTTTCCCTCCGAGGGTTTGTCTTGAACAACCCTGTCGTTATCGATTAACTGACAACGACCGACAAACCCTTTCCCTTTTTCAAACTCAAATCTCTTAACTCAAACTCAAACTTTTGGCCGATGATTTCATATGAGGCCTCCCTTTTTTAAAACGTTTTTTTTTCAAAATTTTTGGCCAATGGTGATACTTTGATGCCTTTTACGTTTTATTTTTGCTATACACGGCTTTTGGCCTTTGGCCATTGTTGTCTCGATCTGACAATGACCCTATCTTATTTTTGCTATTTTTCTATACACGGCTTTTGGCCTTTGGCCATTGCTGTCTCGATCTGATAATGGCCCTATCTTATTTTTACTATACACGCATTTTGGCCTTTGATCTTTGTTGACTCGATCTGACAATGACCCTATCTAAGCATTTTCATTGTTGCTACATTTTGGTTTAAATTTATGTTTTTACGATCATAATATTTCTTTTAAACCCTTGGTAATTTTTCCCTTTTTGGACGATGGCTAAAACTCATATTATATGAGGCCAGCCTTTTAATAAAAAAACCCTTTTGAAACCTAAAACTTAAAGATTAAATGGGTCCCCTTAAGTACAAGGGAGGCAAAAGGTGCCTAACACCTTCCCTTTGCCTAATTTACCTACTTACCTAAAAAATTCTCATTTTTTTAGGTTTCCCACTTGCCTAAAACAAAATAGTGGGTGCCGACTCGTTTAAATGTAAATTTTAAGGCATGTTGTTACACCACTTCCTGCTTCTTTCTTCTCTCTCCAAATGTCTCTCTCTCTCTCTCTCTCTCTCTCTCTCTCTCTCTCTCTCTCTCTCTCTCTCTCTCTCTCTTTCCTCTTCTTCTTTCTTCCCTCCTCCCTTTCTTCAACAAAGACAATCGGGTTCTGGGAGGATTTACAAAAATCTGCAAATCAAAGTTTTTCAAGGTTTGTGCTCTTTATCCTTCTCTGCTTAGATCTTCAAAGTTTTTAAGGGCTTATTTTCTTCTTATTCTGATTTTAGGATTTCAGTGTGAGAAAAATGAAATAAAAAACAAGTTACGTTTTATGTTATGCATCTTCCTTTTCTTTCTTCCTACTGCAACTTTTTTGTATTGTGTGTTGTGATTTGTTACCCAGTCATGTTTTTGTCTTTGAATCTCTTCAATTAATTGGTTTTGATTATTCACTTGCGGGGTGATTTGTGTGTTTATTACGTCCATGTGGTAGTTTTGTTTTGAACTAAGTTTGTTGGTGTTGCAGGAATGGGAGGGAAGAAACAATATTCGCATGTCTATTACTGTTACGACATTGATTTGTGTTGTGGAAAAGAGATGGACTACCGAACACTTTCAAAAACTTTATATTTGTGTTGTTCTATGTTTTGTTTTTAGTTTTTTGCTGATTTGATTTCAACTAAGTATTTGTTACTTTTATCGTAGAATACTAAAGGAAAAGGGCAATTGATTTCAAACTTTGCATTAGTCAAACTTTGCATTAGGAAAAAGGCAGGTAAATTTTGCATCTACGTTTTCAAACTTTGCAACTGAAACTTTGAAAGAAGGGGTTGAATCTTAGGGTGGTTCAAGTTCGAGATAGAGTTGGATTAGTGAACCTTTC
The DNA here is from genome assembly GCF_029867415.1 of Vicia villosa. Taxonomy (NCBI): domain Eukaryota; kingdom Viridiplantae; phylum Streptophyta; class Magnoliopsida; order Fabales; family Fabaceae; genus Vicia; species Vicia villosa. The sequence goes on along the minus strand of NW_026705450.1, from coordinate 114,159 downwards.
ATTTGATTTCTTGCCATAGATTTGAAATTGAAATGAAATTTAGATATGATAAATTATTGATTGATTGTATATTACATATATCTTACAAGTTTTGATTTGTTTTGTTTTCAAAGATACTTAATCCTTCGGAAAAATTGTCAAGCGAAGGAGCCTCTCTGTCCTATCCCTAAAGAAGTTTGAGGAATATCAATATGAACTTCATGAACTTCAAAAGGAAAAGGTAATTCAGTTGTCATGTCCAATTTTATCTTGATAGTATTTGGTTTAGCTTGTGATGTTGCAATTTTGTGATCGAACCAATATCAATTGGCTTGAATGTTACTTTGAAATTTACCTGGGAAAAGTCCGATCATTCTTTTATATATGACTCCATGCTTGATTAATTTCTGTTTTAGGATGATAGTGGTGGTGAAGCACTTAAATGAGTTTACGAACAAATGGAAGCTATGGACTCATCAATTGAAAAAAACGTGTTGCTGAAGTTTTATTTGATCTTAGTTTCAACAAGCACATGCAGGCAAGAGAGGTTGCTAGTGTAGGTGGAGAAGAATGCTGAAAAAGACAAACGGGCATCAGGTCCTGTTGAAAGTACTTTTTGGAAGCTAATATAAGGTACATCGAAAGACATAAATGTTGCAAATTTAACCTTAAAGAATCAAATTAAAAATACTTCATTGCAAACACAAAGAAAAAGAAACAAAATTTTTCATTGCAAGCACAAAGAAAAAGAATCAAAAAAATTCACAAACCTTAAATAGTAAAAAAAGAAACATAAAACCTATAAAATGAAAGAGAAGTAACAAATTCTGAAAAATATTTGAAAAGAAGGGAATGAAAAATAAGAGAAATAACTGAGTTGAAAAAAAAATTTATAAATTTATTTTTAAAATAGTTATTAACTATTAAATAAGAGAATAATAGCATGAAATATATTTGAATGGTTGAAAAGTTTGTGACTATCCCTAAAAGTAGGGGTTTGATCCCCTATTATAGCTAAAATTTTGGAATTTAGATTATATATATATATATATATATATATATATATATATATATATATATATATATATATATATATATATATATATATATATATATATATATATATTAGGGGTGTCAATTGGATCCATTAAGAAATAATTCATTCAATCCATCCATTAAATATTTCATCCAATCTATTCATGAGGTAAAATGTTAGTTAATGGATTGGACTAAATCCATCCAATATATTCCAAAAATCCAATGGATTATTTAATTTTATATTTTAAATTTAATAGATCATTTTTATTATAAAACATATAAAATATTTTTATTCAATAAATTAAATTATTTTTTAATTTTATAATAGAATATTTAAAATTTATTTTTTATTTTATTTTTAAAAAGTCATATTATTCTAAATTCAATCTCTGATCTCTATTTTATTTAAACAGATAACTTTATTAGTACAGATTCTGTATCAAATTGTCTACATCGTAATTTTATAACTGAAATCATAAAAAAAACGAAAAACGCATTTTGAATTTTAATTACATTATATATAAATGTATAGCGCAGAAAGTAAAAGTAGCAGAAGGATGCAATATAACACACTATTAGTAACTCATTGATTATAAATAGGTGGTTATCCTACATATAATGTTTTAATACATAATTATGTGTGATTACATTTATTTTAGTAAAAGGACAATTTAGATGGAACAACTATTAATAAATTTTGTAAAAACAGAGAATTATGTAATTTTTTAAAAAAATTATTATAAAATTTATTTTTAGAGATATTATAAAAAATTATATTTTTTATAAAATAAAAAAATGAAATTAATTTTATAAATGAATGAATATTCATCCATTAAAAAGTTGTTAATGGATGGATCGGATGAATTATATTCTTATTGGATGGATTGGATTGGATTTTTTAAAGGTAATGTTAGTGGATTATTAATGGATTAATGAATTGTTTAGATCCATCCATTAACAATCCAATCTATATCCATCCAATCCATCCGTATTAGCACCCATTATATATATATATATATATATATATATATATATATATATATATATATATATATATATATATATATATATATATATATTAGACAACACTTTTATTTATTAATAAGCGCTGACTAATGTACTACTTAAGACAACATTTTAATTATTAATAAGTGTTGCCTAATGTACTACTTAACGCAGTGTTTTTATTTATTAATAAGCACAACCTAATGTACTATTTAAGGCAAAACTTTTAATTATTAATAAGCGCTGCCTAATTTACTACTTAAGGTTGCACTTTGATTTATTAATAAGTGTTGCCTAATGTAATACTTAAGGCAATGCTTTTATTTATTAATAAGTGCTGTTTAATGTATTATTTATGCCAACACTTTTATTTATTAATAAGCGTTGCCTAGTTGATTTTTTTCATAGAAATTTTAATGATTTTATGTGTACATTAGACAACACTTTTAGTATATTTTTGGACGCTGTCTAATGAACTACTTAAGACAACACTTTTATTTATAAATAAGCGCGGCCTAATGTATTACTTAAGACAACACTTTGTTTTATTAATAAGCGTTACCTAATTTACTACTTAAGGCAGCGCTTTTACTTATTAATAAACACTGTCTAAAGTAAAAGAGTTGTCTAATATATATTTTTTAAAAAATATTATTTTTATTTAACATACAACAACACTTGTATTACAAAATGCTGTCTATGTGAATACCTTATCCCAACGCTTTTTTTTTAATCAAAAATCGTTGTCTAATATCCTCTTTTATTTTTAACAGCGTTTTTATAAAAAAACGCTGGTAAAGAGGGTGTTGCCCAAACTCTTTTTTGGTATAACATGCTATCACGATCATCAAACTCATGCTTGTTAATAAAGTTACCGCCGACATCTATCGCCTTTACGACAACCCTTCAACATTCGGAGAAAAATCGTTTGTAGGAACTAATTCTTGAGATATTATCGGGGTGCACCATACCTATTTGTAAACAATAACAAAAATAACACAAAATCACAAGAATGCTGGAAAAAACAACACATATATGTTTCGTTGATGTACCTATTGAACATGTTCATCTTCAACATGTTACAGAGCTGTACCTACGAAAGGAACGTTACATTTTTTTCCAGAAATTTAATGCATAATGTGAGCAATGCAATAGATAAAGATGAATGTTTACCTGAAATTTTGTCTTCTCTTTGATATGTTGCACCAAAATGTTAGAGTTTTGAAGTGAAAAGTGATATTGATGATGTAGGATTTTTAGGTTGTGGAGGTTAGTGTTGAAGAAGAAAACCAACAATGGAGGAGTGATTATGCTGGTTCAAACTATATCAGATAGTTCTGTAGGTATATCTACGAAAAATTCTGGCGCTAAGTCATTCACTAGATTGTAGCTACGAAAAAAAATTTCTGAATTGAATTAATTTGAAGTTTTTCCAATGTTTACTAATTTAAAATGCTTTCGTAGATGCACCTCCGAAAAAAACAAATTTTGTCAAAAATAGATACTTTTTAATATATATCTACGAAATCAGAAGACATAAATAAAATTTTGCAAGATGGCTAAAAGATTTAAGGGGTGCATTGAAATTTTCTTAAAATAATATATGAAAAAAGATATTAATTTATATAACTACCGCCTTTGAGTTGGCATTATATAGTCCTCATTCCAAAGACATGCTTTGAATTTGAAGAACTTATCCATTGTTTAGTGGCTGCAGGAACCCAGTTCACGTTCTCAAACTACTTTAAATTGTCATTTCACTATTATTTGTTTTAGTTTTGTTTTTGAAGTGAAAAATAATTTTAAATTTGATTTTAATTTATTTAATTTTTAGAGAAAAAATTAATTTAGTATCAAAATTTAATCATAATTTGAAGATAGATATGGTAAAAAATTTGAGTTTAGAATTAATTTTTACATGGGAAATTAATTCTACATATAAATCATTATAAAAATATACACTCAGTAAAAATTAGTATTTTTTCCCCTGGTTTTATTTACATCTTTCCATTCAAACATGTGAGCGTTGCAAAAAATAAATTATGTACAGCTGTGGCTATGAAACCAGCCAGAGACAAAGCAAGCAGAAAGAGTTATCAGCACAACGATCGGGTTAACCACGTCCATGGTCTAGTGACTCATGTCAGAAACTTCAAATTATGGTCAAATATATCAACTGCGAATAAAATTGATTTCAAACATATGTGAAAAAATAATTTATGACTTTTTCATTTCCTCTTTCTCATCTCTAATGATGCTTACATGTTATAATATTATTATTTTTTATTGAAGTGCAGGTGAAACAAGTTGTTTGAGACTTTGATATCTTAAAACTATGGGTTTTGAGGAAATTAATTTTGTTTTTGTTTTTATAAAAAAATTAGACAAATGTTAAAATACAATTTTATGAGATTTTGTTAGAATTTTTATTCGACCGGAGAGTGTTAATGCAGAAGTAGTTAGGTGAGAAGAAAAGAGAATCCGGAGAATGAAAAGTAAATTGTATTATGTGTATATTCGAATTTAACTACATTATGTATTTATATACAAGTATTCATAATAAACAAAACATGGATTATAACTGAAGTTGTTAATCACAAATTAATCATAATCGATTTGAACTATTCGTATTTTCTTTTTCAAATTCAAAAATCTATCGATCTTCAATCCTTTGGTGAAAACATCGACTACTTGTGTTTCACTCGAGCAATGTCTTACTTCAAGTTCACCTTAATTTACCTTCTTCATCAGGAAGTGAAACACAGCCTCAATGTGCTTAATTATTCCTTTCATGCAGAACTGAATTTCTTACAAGAGTAATGGCTGACTTGTTGTCGATATGCAACACTCATGTTGTCTATTTACTTCAACCTTTATCTCATCCAACACATATTTGATCCAGATTGCTTGGAAGCATATGATCCTGTTATATACCCAGCCTCACATGATGATAATGCCACCACATGTTGTTTTCTCGAGCACCATGAGATTGGAGCACCAAACACTTGAAAGAAATAGCTAGTTGTACTTTTCTATCCTCCTTACCTCCACACCAATCAACGTCTTTTCCATAAGAATCTTATGGAATAGCAATTAATCACTGCTTCTTTGCCCTCAAACTCTTTTGGAAACAGGAATCCACAATTTAGTGATCCTTTCAAGTGCCTCAGGATTCTCCTTGCAACCTTCATGTGTGACACCCTTGGTTCATCCATGTATTTGATCACTAATCTGACGGAGAAACCTATATCGGATCTTCTATTACACAAATACCTTAGAGATCCTACAATTTTTTTGAACAAAGTGATATCAACCTTGTCCTCATCTCTATGCTTCTCAAGTTTGATATTTGGTTCAATAGGTGAAGATCTAGGATTTGAATCCACCATTCTGAATCTCTTGAGAATTTCTTTGACATACTTCATTTGACGTAGCACAATGCCATTTTTGGTCCTTTGAAACTCATTGTTAAGGAAATAAGACAAATTTCCCATATTTGACATTTCAAACTCCGACTTCATTAGCTCTTTGAACTTTGACGGGTTTTCAATGCTATTTCCAGTTACTAGTAAGTCATCAACATATAAGAAGATGATGGTTATGTCTTGTGCCATGGCCTATACATAGACACCATACTCAAACCTCCATTTGATGAATCCTAATTCGACTAGGTCCCACATATTATTTCTTTCGATGTATTCTAACTCTTTGACCATAGCTGGCCATAACAGTCTCTAATCTTTCAACTGGTGCATATACTTTAGAGTAGTCGAGTCCTGCTTTTTGAAGAAATCCTCGTGCTACTAATCTTGCCCAATGTATTTCAATTGATCCATCATGATTATTGTTCAGTTTGAACACTCACTTCACTTTGTTAGCTTATGTGTGTGTTGGCAATTCGACTAGCTCCCACATATTATTTCTTTCGATGTATTCTAACTTTTTGACCATAGCTGCCCTCTATTGTTTATTATTTAAGGCCTCACAATAGTTAATTGGTTTAGCACCTTCAAGTAAAGCAAAATGAGCCAATTCTCCATAAAGTGTGACTTTATCATCACCTACCACTTCTCAGTCTTAAAGTCTTGCTGAGACAACTGTGTTTCATTCAGGTCTTTCTCTTGTGTCTGCTTCACCCTCACGATCTTTTTCTTCGATAGTTAGAACTTCACTAACTACTGGGAGGTCATTAAATAGAAACTCATCATGATCACTGCTTTTTTTTATCAAAGCCATAACTCATCAATGGCTTGTTGGTTGCATCATTTAAGTCCTAATTTCAGGAAGATTTATCATCAATCACAATGTCTCGACTCACCAAAATCTTACCATTGATTATATTGAATATCTTGTATGATCCAATCTTGTGATATCCTACCAAAATCATATATTCACTCTTATAATCAAGCTTTCTTCTCCTAGCATCAAGAACATGCTTGTAGAAGATAGAGTCAAACACCTCCAAAAGACTCACTAATGGTCTCTTGCCACTCCATATTTCTTCAGGAATCTTGTTCTTCAATCTCTTGGTAGGGTACCGATTTAGTATATAGTTAGCAGTGGTGACTGCTTCACCCCATAGGGATTTTGGAAGGTTATTTTGCTTCAATGCATCTAGCTATATCCAATCTGGTTTTATCTATTCTTTCTACTATTCCATTATGTTGAGGAGTGTAAGGAACAATTACCTTATGATTAATACCATGTTCTACACAAAATTCCTCAAAAGACTTGGATTTATATTTGGCACCTCCATATGTCCTTTGAACTTTGATCTTCTTTTTACTCTGGTTTTTTTACAAGTATTTTGAATATTTTAAAGATTGCATATATTTCATCTTTGTGCCTCATCACATAGATCCCTAGTTTTCGACTATACTTATAAATAAATGAGACAAAAAATTTAGTTCCACCATTGGTATGATCCTTAAAGGGGCCAAATACATCTGAATATACTACTTTTAGTATGCAGGAGGACGTCATTGGCATAATTAAAATGAAAGACTATATGAATTTCTTCCCTACCAAGAAACTTTCACAGAGCTTGTCAGACATGATGAGACTTGGTATACCAGTTACCATATCTTAAGTAATTAGTTAATTTAATGACCTAAAGTTCAAATGGACAAACCTCAAGTGCCACAGCCAATCATGCTTATGGCCGACAACTATTTTCAGGCATTGTACCTCAATCAATCGAGTAGATCACGGTCTTAAATGTCATATTCTTCGAAAAAGGAGATTTTAAGAACAAATTATTCTAAGTGTCAAATAATTTGAAGGCTCCATATTTCATAACCACGAAAAAACCTTTTTTTGACCAATTTCCCACACTTAGTAAATTGCAATGCATTTCTACGTATATAGAGTATAGTTTCGATCATGGATTTTGCTCCATTTCTTCTTTTAATAACTATGTTGCCTGCACCTTTTGCTTGCAATGAGAAATTATCTACAAGCCTGACCTTGCTCTTCTTTGATTCATCGAAATCTGCTAACCAAACTCTTCGACCAGTCATGTGGTTCGAGCAGCTTGTGTCGAGGAACCAGTTCCTGGAGTCGACATACGCATTTGAAATTGCAGCTATAAGTACCATGGATTAATAATCATATGAATCTTCACTTGCAAAGTTTGCTCCTTTGACATTGTTCGCCTTTGATAAATCTTTGCTGCCTTTTTTATACCAGCAATTCTTGGCCAAATGACCCCCTTTTTATAGTTGTATCGTTGCACACACTTCTTCTCGAGTTTTTCTTTATGAGTCGGGGTTACTTCTCCTTTTTTGGAGGAATCAGAAGGTCTCTCGTCACTCTTTTGCTAGTGAGAATCCAGCCAAGAACTTTTCTTGCTTAAGGACTTGTCACCTTTGCCTTTGAACTTGGAACCTCCATGTTTCTTCCATGTTTGGGCCTGCATTGCTTGTATAGAATCTTGAACCAATTTTCTCTCAATTATCCTTAACTCATGTGCCTCGAACGAACCAACCAAATCTTTCAATTTCAAAGTTTCAAGATTGTTGAATTCTTAACTAGATATGATAACGTGATCAAAGTGAGAGACCAAAGTTCTCATTACCTTCTCAACTATGTTTCTAGGGCTTCTTGGAAAGCAAACAAGGATTTCATTTGCTTACTTCATCGGTTCCAATTTTTGTAGTCAATAATTGGAAGAGAATTAGAAATTTTATTGCTACCATCCATCTCTATAGCAAAATACAATTCACAATTACTAAAACACAATCACCAATATATAAATCTAAAATTAAAACAAAAAAGAATAAACGAATAGAAACTCTAAATATCAATTTATTAGTGCAGAAGCACTTAGAGAATAAAAAAGTTAATTGTTTTTTTTTTTTAATAAGCAATTTGTATATTTAAAACTAACTACATACATGTATTTATATACAAATGTTCATAACAAATATAGATGAGCTAAACTATAAATGGAGCTCATCAACAATGAGACAAATCTTAAAGCTTTCCATCAAAAGTATCTTCATCCTAGTGGTTAGATTTGAGCACAAGTGTAAAATACAACGTAACTCTTTATCGACCAATTGAACCATTATTAGTCAGAAAGAATATATTTTATTTCTGAAATAAAATTAGAACTTAATGAAAACTTTACTATTAAAGAAAATTTTAATATATACAATGTCTTTTATAAAAAATAGTATTCCTCTAAAAATAAATACGTTAATAACGAGATTATTTGATGGAAAATTTCAAAATCCCTACAAAACTCTTTAAATTAATTCTTTCAAAGGTTTATTTATTTTATCTTAGTGTTTCCTCCTATAGATGTTTTCAAACGTGTCTATCCAAAAAATCAAAATTAGAAATTGAAAATCTTAAAAATGATTGGAATATAGGTTCCTTCATCACAATCATATCCAGGTGGCATTCACCACCTAATTTTGGTTCCAATTTGTTTGGTCCAAATCATATTAAAACGAGGCCTACCAGTATGTATTATAATTCATAATTAGGAAACTGTGGTAATCATCATTGATTAGTACAATTCATAATGTTAGTTCAATGCATAAACCCAAACCATAACTATTAGCATCATCATTCAATTTGAGTAAACTAAAAAGCATCATTGTAGAAGAAAACAAAAGAGTAATAAGCATATATAAAATATCAATGACCAAACAAAATGTTCCAGCTTTCAAAACCTTGCAAAGCTGGCACCAGCTTTTGAGGATACTCCCTCCCTTCACGCGTCCCACACCACCCTACATATTATTCTCATTCAAATACATACATACATACCCTCCAACATATATATAAACCCTCTTTCTAACATATTAGTATCATTCACATCACAACTATTACTAAATAACAAACACTTTTGTGTCCAATGGCTTCTTCTATTCGCATTAATATGCTTGCTGGAGTTATGATTATCAGCTCCTTGATAGCTACATGTGCTGCTAATTTCAACCAAGATTTTGATCTTACATGGGGTGATCATCGTGCTAAGATATTCAATGGTGGACAGCTTCTATCTCTTTCTCTAGACAAAACTTCTGGCTCTGGATTTCAGTCCAAGAAAGAATACTTATTTGTTAGAATTGATATGCAACTCAAACTCGTAGCTGGAAACTCTGCTGGAACGGTTACTGCTTACTACGTAAGTACCCCTCTTTTTTTCCATCTATAAACTCATTCACTTTGATTCTTTTCTTGCCTTCCTCTCATTATATTCTTTGCTTCTTTTCCAAAACAACTTTAACTAACATAGCTTCTTCATGATATGGTGCAGTTATCATCACAAGGGCCAACTCATGATGAAATTGATTTTGAGTTCTTGGGCAACGTTAGCGGTGATCCATACATTCTCCACACAAACGTGTTTTCTCAAGGCAAAGGAAACAGAGAACAACAATTCTACCTTTGGTTCGACCCAACCAAGAACTTCCACACTTACTCTATCATCTGGAAGCCACAACACATTATGTAACTAATCAAATCATATTAAATAGTTCGTATAAACATCTCAATTAAGTGTTTCAAACATAAACTAACATATTCATATTAAAAATGCAGATTCTTAGTTGACAACATTCCCATAAGATTGTTCAAGAATGCTGAATCAGTTGGTGTTCCATTCCCAAAGAACCAACCAATGAGAATCTATTCAAGTCTATGGAACGCTGATGATTGGGCTACAAGAGGCGGTTTGGTGAAAACGGATTGGTCCAAAGCACCCTTTACTGCTTACTACCGCAATTTCAAAGCCACTGAACTCTCTTCCAACTCATTCTCCGATTCTACGTTGCAAAGCAATAATGAGCTTGATGCTTATGGTAGAAGAAGATTGAGATGGGTTCAAAAGTACTTCATGATATATAATTACTGCAACGATCTTAAACGATTCCCACAAGGAATTCCTGCTGAGTGTAGGCGTTCAAGGTTTTGAAAGATGATGAATGAAGAAGAACTTATCATATAGCAGTTAATGTTATGTGAAATATATTAGTTTGCTTCTGTTTTTATTTATCATAATTCTTTGATTTTATATATTTTGTGTGTGTCAATTATATTATATGACACATGATCAAATAAATCAAATACTTTGTACCACTTTCATATCAGTTTTAGTCTATTGGGAATCCTATATATACTCTTTTATAAAATGCCAATAATGCTTAATTCCTTGTACCAACTTATTTTTAAGCTAAATATATTACTAAGGGAAAAGAAGTATAAAAGGAAAAGCCGAATAAGTGAAAACCCAATAAAAAAGTAATGAATCTAAAAAAAAGACAAATCATGTTTATTTTTCATAAAATCATTCTTTATCTCTATAAGAATGGAATAAAAAAGGTGAGGGAAGTTGTTGAGAAACCTATATTAGCAAAAATCTCAGCAAACTATTCTCTTCTCTATATACGTGCGATATAAAAGTTCATATACGTAAGATTCCCAATCATTGCTTAGCTGCCAAGGCACCAAAGTCTGCGTGAAAAATACTTGTGCTACCAAGAGAGAATCTGTCTCTAGCTTACTCCACCCTTTATCTTTAGCAATATCAGTAGCTCTCATGACTGCATAAAATTCAGCATGGATAGAAGAACTCTAAGTAACTTGCTCTGCAAGAGGAAAAAAATCGTGTTAATAAGCACCATCACAATTTTATTTGAGTCAACAAGAATAACAGAATGTCAAATTACCTCTTTAATCATAGGAGAATAGGAGCACAAGAAAGATGAATGCCCACCCTAATTGTTATATTTGACCCAAATTTGAAATTTTTGACATGAGTTCTGAGACCACCTATAATGGTATGACGTGGTTTTCTAGATCGTTGTGCTGCTGATAACTCTTTCTGCTTGCTGTGTCTCTGCTTTCATAGCCACTCACAGCTGCATAGTATTAATTTATATTTTGCAACGCCGACATATTTGAAAGGAAAGATATAAATAAAACCAGGGAAAAAAATACTACAGATTGGAAAATTCTTTTTATTTTTGAATGGATTATGTAGAATTAAATTTTCACTAAAGGTGTATTAGTTTTATAGTGATTTATATTTTGAATTAACCGTGAATGTAAAAATTAATTCTAAAGTCAAAATTTTATCATATCTATCTTTAAATATTAAATTTTGACACTAAATCAATTTTACTTTAAAAAATTAAATATATTAAAATTAATTTTAAAATTATTTATTACTCCAAAACAAAACTAAAACAAGCAATAGCGACAATTTAAATTAGAGCGAGAACGTGAACTAGGTTCTCAAACCCGAAGCATGTATTTGGAATGAGACCATAAAACACACTCTCAAAAATGAGGGTTCACTCGTTTGGTGTGACTCCCCTTTTAGAACTTGTTATTAGGACTTCTTTGTGATCTTTACAGACAACTATGAACAATTTCCTATTAAGTGATTGTTCTTATGTCGTGAGTAGGGGATTTATTAGATTTTCCCTAACTTCGGGCTCTGGTGGAAAGGAGTAGAAGATTCTTAATGGGTGTTGATGTCCTTGGAAAAAGGTGTATTAAATTTATTTCTCGTGTTTAGCAACGTTTTGTAGGCACATCTCAACATGTGTCCCTATGTCGGATTATAATGATTCTTTCTAGTATTAAGAGTTTTGAGTGCTCTTCGAGTAGTGATCACGCAAGGATTATGAGAAGCTTTGTATGTGGTATTTTGTATAATGAACTCAATGTCCTTTTAAGATTAGGGTTAAGGTATTTATAAGAATCTCATAGGCACAGGTCTCTAGTCCCAAGAAGATAGATCCACATTTCCTATTCTCATGAGCATGGAAAGAGGGTAGTTATTTCCCTTGTTTCTTTGGGGAATATGAAATCATCAATATGATTCCCTTTCTCATACTGTTATGAACTAGGACATGTCACCTCCATGTTTTTATAAAAAGACAGGAGATATGGTAAATGGGCCCCGTAACCAAATGACGAGCGCTTGTTTCAATAAAGGGGCGGCTAGGAAGCTGGTGTGGGCAACATGTTACATCGCCTCCCCTTAGTGAACCTCTATGCCGCCTCTTGTGGATCCTATGAAAATATACCAATACATAGTTACTAAAGCACGAGGGTTGTAACGGGCGGAGTGATTTAATTGGCTTTCCCATTCTTATTTGGAAGAGTACCTCAAGCATGTGGCAAGTTCGTCAAGCATGGGGAGTGTTCCTTAGCATGAGGAAATTCCCTCAAGCATGGGGCGAGTCCCTTAAGCATGGAGAGAGAATCCCTCAAGCATGGGATAACCCTCCAAGTGTCAACGAAGTGAATCATCAAATGGTGATTTTTCCTAGGGAAGAACATTTGGCCTTAATTTCTCATGTATGTTATTGATGTGAGGAATATTTTATTATAATTGAGATGCCTAGTAGAAGGTTAGCTGTTGATAACCTCTACGGCTGAACTCCCATTTCTATAAAAGGATTTCATCATTTCTCATTAAACTTTTTTCATACTATCATCTCCCAAGCTTTCACCCATTCGCAATGAAGCTCTACAAGCGCAGAGTTGCACCTGTTCTTAGTTCTTACAAATATATACAAGTCCTTAGACCACCTCCAGCGGTGGTTTTTCCCTTTGGTTTGCCAGCGTGGACATTGACTTTTCCATTGTAGCCGTACCAAAACATTGCCAGCATGGTCATCATGGTATAATAATGCAACGGTTCTTTTAATATTATAATGTCATAATATTAAAAAGAGTCGTTCAACAACGGCTATTTTTGTTTAAGTTATTTTTTTTGTTATAAATTTAGTTTTTTGAAAAACATTACTGACACAAATTTTACCAACACTTTTATTTTCTCTTCAATTTCAAATTTCTCTCTCACAATTTCATCATTTTAACTCAAAATTTCATTTTTTTTACTTCAAATTACAATTGTTTAGGTCAAATGGATCCTAATCATTTTCATTATCAACAAGCTATGTTCAATTTCATGCAAAATTATCAAAATCCTAATCCTCAAAATTCTCAAATTCCACCGATGCCACCATTTTCTACTCAAGTTCCACCATTTTCTACTCAAGTTCCACCATTTTTTACTCAAGTTCCACCATTTCCTACTCAAGTTCCACCATTTTCTACTCAAGTTGGCACTGAAAAAGAAGAAAGGGTTGTTGTTAAAAAAACATCTCGAGAGCACTTTACAAGGGATGAGGATATACTACTTATCCAATCATGGCTCAATGTTTCAAAAGATCCAATTGTGGGAGTTGATCAAAAGGCTGAGAGTTTTTGGGTAAGAGTCGCTGCCAATTATAACGAGTATCGTGGGCAATCGCGGGAAAAGTTAAAGGGACAATTAAAGTGTCGATGGCATCGAATAAATAGCTTGGTTCAAAAATTTGTTGGGTGTTACAAACAAGCTGTTAATGGAAAGAAAAGTGGGACATCGGAGAACGATATCATGGCCGCTGCAAATGCATTTTTTGCTTAGGATCAAGGTACAACATTCAATCTTGAGTACGCATGGCGATTGTTAAAAGATGAACCTAAATGGATGGGAGAATCGATTGGAAGTTCTTCAAAAATAACAAAGACTTATGTTAGTGAGGCATCATCGAATAACCCAGATACACCTTCAAGTTATGAGTTTACCTCATCATCACCAATGGAGCGTCCAATGGGATAAAAAGCAGCAAAAAGGAAGGGTAAGGCAAAGGAAATTCCAAATGCAACGCAAGATGCAAGGAATAAAATATTAGTGTCAATGGAAAGACTAGCGCAAAGTAAGGAGGACGAGATATTAATAAAGGTAGTGCAACTAATGATGAAAGACACTTCTACTATGAGCGATAGTCAACGAGATATTCATGAAAAATATTGTAATAAGATGAAAAAAAATATGGAATGTAGTTAGTATCACTTATGTAAAATGGTCATTAGTACCACTTTAATTTATCAACACCTATGTAACATGGTCATTAGTACCACTTTAATTTATCAACACCTATGTAACATGGTCATTAGTACCACTTTAAATAATAATAACTATTATGTCATTCAAACTAGCCGTTATTCAAACTAGCCGTTATTCAAACTAGCCGTTATTCAAACAAGCCGTTATTCAAACTAGCCGTTATTCAAACTAGCCGTTATTCAAACCATTATATATACTACCACTTATGTCATTGTTTTCTCATTCTCATCTTATTCTTCTCTCATTATTTACTAAAATGGATTCAGACGATTCAGATAATTACGATCAAGAATTTTGGGAGTTGGTTGAAGAAGAATTTATGGACGACAGTGATGAAGAACAAGAGGTTCAAAATGAACTTCAATCTGGAAGTTCCTCTAGGCCAAAGAGAAGAACAACGATAGATCGAGGTCGTGAAGAAGGGCATAATCAATTGTTCAATGACTACTTCTTAGAAAATCCAGTATACACAGATGTTCAATTCCGAAGAAGGTTCAGAATGCATAGGCATGTATTTCTTCGAATTGTAGATGCCCTTGGAAATCATGATGAATATTTCCAAATGAGGGTTGATGCAATTGGTAAAATGGGTCTTTCACCATTGCAGAAATGTACATCTGCTATTCGTATGTTGGCATATGGGTCTGCTGCTGACATTGTAGACGAATATGTTCGAATCGGTGAAAGCACTTCAATTGAGTGCTTACAAAGATTCGTTCAGGGCGTGAATGTTGTATTTGGGGCTGAGTATTTGAGAAAGCCTAACAACACTGATGTTGAACATCTTTTACAAATGGGAGAGTCACGTGGATTTCTAGGTATGTTGGGTTCCATTGATTGTATGCATTGGGAATGGAAAAATTGTCTTGTTGCATGGAAATGACAGTTTTGTCGAGGTGATCATGGTAAGCCCACAATCATGCTTGAAGCAGTGGCATCACAAGACTTATGGATTTGGCATGCTTTTTTTGGTATTGCAGGTTCAAACAATGACATTAATGTGCTAAACCAATCCAACGTGTTTAACGATATTTTGGAAGGACATGCTCCCAATGTGCAACATACAATCAATGGGACACCATATAATGTTGAAAGTATTTTGGGTAAATATTTTCTAATATATCGTATCCACAGAGACTGAGTTAATATTGCTGCCGTTCTATAGTCGAATTATAATGAGTTAGTGAAAAGTATTGGTTTTGATTATTTAATCTCAAATTTCAAATAACAGAGTAATAATTGAATGATAAAAAGCTTAAAGACGAATAACAATGGTGAATGAATATGTTGAGTTTTAGGGTTCATCAACCTATTCATATGCAATAATCAATTAATCCACAGGTGAACATTATCTAAGTTATTATCTTCATTCATCCTCAAAAGAGATATTATGTCTAATGATCACTCTAGAGACACCTCTACCGGTATGATATTCGATCTCTCAGAATAACTATAAAGATAAAGGGAATTAACCGCGATGATTTATGAAAACTTCTTCAAAATCTCATCTCTGAGTATTAATCAACAAGTCAATGTAAAAACCTAGGGCAAAAGTATAAACCCTATCTCTCGATTGATAGTTCAACAATGATATAAAATAAAAGCAAGGTTTTTCATTGATAATAAAGCTTAAACAATTGTTCACAGAAATTAATCAAGTAATTTCATCTTCATAGGTTAACTACTACCTTAAACTCAACACAATGGGGTTTAGCTCTCCATAGCCATGAAGAACACACAAGACTTCATAGAGGGATGCATCTTCATCAAGGGAATGTCTTCAATTGATGTTGAATTTTCCGTCGGATGTTGTTTTCTGCTCTGGAATAGGATTGCTCTCTGAATTTCGCTCACCAAAGATCCCTCTCTTATGAGGATTAGGGCTTCTGTTTATAATAATTCATCCTTGTAACGCAGCCACCGCGCCTCGGCACGTATTGGCGCGGCGCGAACCCAAGTCAGAGGGTTAAGGCGCGTCTCGCCCCTTATTGGCGCGGCTCGGCCTTTGTTTCACCTTCCTTCTTTGTGATTTCTCCTCTCCAGACTCTCTACACCTTTGTGTTTCTTCGTCTTCACTTCTCAACTTCAATATCTGCACAAATAACACCCAAAGTGACATAAGTTGTTCTACAATTAGTGTCGAAACTCTAGAGTTCAATTCTAACCGTAAAATCCTCAAAACTCCTAAGATATACTCAACTTTAGCTCAAAAGGTAGTTAATTTAACACATGAAAACACTACTAATTCACTCCTAACAAACTCTCCCCCACTTAGAGTTTTGTTTGTCCCTAAACAAAATTACTTATCTCAATAAATACAACAAAACATACCAACAATCATGCAACAAGTTTTTCAAAAAGTTTTTCAAATGGTTCAATTCAGTGACCAACTCAGATACTCTTTATCTCCCTGCAAACTCAGAACATGCACATGAAACAAATTTTGAAAAGAAATTACCTCCAGAAGTTCAAAACACTACACAACCGCAGTTGAATCAGCACTAATCACTCTCATCAAAAGATATGATGAATAAAAGAGGGGTTAAACACTCATCCAAACAATTAAATCAACAAATATCCATATCATATGTTCACCATATTGTTAGCATCAAGTCCTGTGGAATCTGAGAATTGAAAGGTCTTTATAGGGTTGTAATGTGGTTTAGATTCAAAGAAAAGAAGATGTTCAAGGGTTGTTCCTATTCTAGGAAAGCATCCGAATCACAACTCATTCCTTTTTCTCTATACCATTAGCTTTTTCACCCGTTCATCTTTTCATTCGTAGCTCGATGTTTCTTTTCTTTTCAACAACTGTCCAAGTTCAAACGTTGTTTTTCTTTTGTTCTTTCTTCTTCTTTTTTTAAGCTACGCGTTTCTTTTTGTTCTTTGCGAATCACCACCTGTACTTACTTTTCTTTTGATTATGAATCTCCCCAACTTGGAGATCAACCTGTATTCAGATTCTATGAATGCTCCCCTACTTTTTATAAAGGTAAAAGAGAAAACACATCACCAAATTTTATGGTTGATGGTCCAAAACAAAACTTTTCATGAGATCAATACCTCACCAGATGTTTTTCTTGGTGCATATTATGAAATTTATCTTGACCTCAGGCTCAAAGAATGGTTAGCAAAGGATCACACTTTCACAAAAAAAAAAAAGTTTTAAGATGGAGTAGGCTCAAAGAAGCTCTCAGATTCAAACAAGTGCCTAAGTCCTTTTCACAGATTTCCACAAAACGATGCGACAAACGGTTTAGCAAAATAAAAACATGTCAAAGTAATCGATGGTGTCCTGCATATAGTAAACAATGGAAAGCTTTCCTCGCAATGGTTAAGGCTAAGCCGATCCAACAAAAATGGTGTACCACAAAGAACTTCTATCAGTATTTACTAACAACCTACGTTTCATGCACACACTAAGAGTTTGAATTCGAAAAGTCATACCTGCCTTGTCACTTTTATTGAAAAAGAAAGGGAAACAATTTTATTTTTTTGAAAAATTTCCACTCACTACCACTTTCATGCGTGTTACTCCATTGTTGGTACTTTCACTGTCTTGCTTGAGCTTTTCGTTATGTTGTGGAACTACTCATTCTAAACTGGGGACAACTAAATAGAAATAAGCTGAAACCCACTAGAAAAAGAAAACTTTTGATTTTATTATAATGAAAGATAATCCTTATGGTCACGCCAAAGATCTTTAAATACAAAAATCGTAGAAAACCTAATGGCATTATGAGCCTCTAATCCAAAACGTAATTAAATGAATAAAACAAATAAAATAGGAATTGCTAAAATTATGGAAAATAGTAAAATGCTATTTTCGGGCCTGCAACTAACTCAAATGGTTTAATATGAGTAGTTCTAACATTGGACGTCAAACTCTTTAGACGTGCGGCTTCTTCTTTAATACGCGCAGCCAACCTTCCTACATCACAAGAGGCCACGAACAAACCAATTTATAGACACCATGTCAACTAAAGAAGTCTTGTTTCTCGTAAAAGTCATCATTGTATTTGGGGATTCCATGAAAATGACCATATCATGCCTAGGGCGCACAAGGAAAAGGGAAGGGATGACAAAGGTCATGACGAGTCCCATCACTGATTGACGATAATCAGGGGTCGTAGTGATTGTAGACTTTGGCCGAACGTTGATGGCTCTTTAAAATTTTTAAAAAAAGCATGACATCTACAACGTGTACTCTAGGAATATTTATGTAAATCGTCTCATCAAGATCATAATTGTGACCACCATCCAAAGAAAACGATCTGACTTGAAGAGCCTTAGGACAAATCCAAAAATTTGGCTCCTACGGACAAGACTTAAGGGATACTATTATGAACTTAGATGATCTAGACTGCAATAAACTGGGTCATCTAAGTTGCACTAGACAAGACAGGTCAAAATATGAACAAGTGCTACAAAAAGACCCGATTAGGGCTGACAAGCCCTTGGAGACCATCAAATGATAAGAATTTTCAAGATCTTTTGACATATATCTTTTAATGCAGTTCTCTATAAAGAAGATTTTATGACCTCTAAATTCTATAATTCGAGTCTAAAACTGTCTAGACTTAAGAACACAATATTATAAACCTTAAATTTTAGATTTATGGTCTTCTCCATCTTGATCGTCAGAATACTCGCCTGCAGGTACACCCTCACTAACCGAATTTGTCAACATCATCACCATCAGCAACTACGGGTAGGGATTCTCTCACGTTTTAGTGGGTACTGCCATCTACCTTCCCCTCTATCTCTCTCCAAAAATCCCCTCTCTCAAGTCACGTTTCCTTTTTTTTTTTCTTCTCTTTCTCAATTCTCCAGCTCTCTAAAATATTGCCTAAAGTCACCAAAAATTAGAGGTTAAAAGTTAGTGAATCCATTTCCATCAACTACTTAATGGAAAACATCTTCCCAGATCATCTATGCTGCTAAATAGATTATTTTTGCCAACTTTTTAGTCAAAAAAATTACCATTTTAAGTTACATTTATTACTTTTTGAAACTTACGTTTTCTTTGTAAAAGAAAAAAAAACTTACGCTTTCTTTTAACTTTATATTTATTTTTGTCATTTCCAAAAGCACAAGTTATCATAAACAATTCTAATATGTTGGAACTGATAAAATGAATGTAGTAAATTATTTGATTTATTTGATCATGTTTTATATAATATAGACACAAAATATGTAAAATCAAAGAATCATAATAAATAAAAACAGAAGCAAACAAATACATTTGACATAACTATATTAACTACTGTATGATAAGTTGTTCTTCTTTCATGATCTTTCAGAACCTTGAGCGCCTACACTCAGCAGGAATCCCTTGTGGAAATCGCTTAAGATCATTGCAGTAATTATATATCATGAAGTACTTCTGAACCCATCTCAATCTTCTTCTACCATAAGCATCAAGCTCATTGTTGTTCTGCAGTGTAGAATCAGAGAACGAATTGGAAGACACAGAGGAGAGTTCAGTGGCTTTGAAATTCCGATAGTAAGCTGTAAAGGGTGCTTTGGACCAATCCGTTTTCACCAAACCGCCTCTTGTAGCCCAATCATCAGCATTCCACAGACTTGAATAGATTCTCATTGGTTGGTTCTTTGGGAATGGAACACCAGTAACGTTCCCCAAGAATTCAAAATCAATTTCATCATGAGTTGGCCCTTGCGATGATAACTGCACCATATCATGAAGAAGCTATGTTAGTTAAAGTTGTTTTAGAAAAGAAGCAAAGAATATAATAAGAGGAAGACAAGAAAAGAATAAAATTAAATGAGTTTATAGATGGAAAAAAGAGGTAGTTACGTAGTAAGCAGTTACGGTTCCCGCAGAGTTTCCAGCAACGAGTTTGAGTTGCATATCAATTCTACCAAATAAGTATTCTTTCTTGGACTGAAAGCCAGAGCCAGAGGTTTTGTCTAGAGAAAGAGATAGAAGCTGTCCACCATTGAATATTTTAGCACGATGATCACCCCATGTAAGATCAAAGTCTTGGTTGAAATTAGCAGCACATGTAGCTATCAAGGAGCTAATTATCATAACTCCAACAAGCATATTAATGCGAATAGAAGAAGCCATTGGACACATGAAAGTGTAATTGTAATAGTTGTGATGTGAATGAGACTAATATGTTACAAAGAGGGTCTATATATATGTGTGTGTATGTATGTATATTTGAATGAGAATATTTTGTAGGGTGGTGGGACGCGTGAAGGGAAAGGAGTACTCCTCAAAAGCTGGTGACAGCTTTGCAAGTTTTCAGAGCTGGAACATTTTGTTTGGTCATTGATATTTAAATGTGCTTATATATTTTTTTTTTGTTTCCGTTCAACAATAATGCATTTTATTTTACTCAAGTTGAACAGTGGTGTGCTAATATAGTTATGGTTTGGGTTTATGTATTGAACTAACGTTATGAATTGTACTAATCAATGAGGATTATCAGTGTCCTAATTATGAATTTATGATACAAATAGGTAGGCCTCATTTTAATATGATTTGTACCAAACAGATTGGAACAAAAATTAGGTGGTGGATGCCAACTGGATGTGGATGTGATCCAGGAACCTAT
Organism: Vicia villosa; assembly: GCF_029867415.1. Taxonomy (NCBI): domain Eukaryota; kingdom Viridiplantae; phylum Streptophyta; class Magnoliopsida; order Fabales; family Fabaceae; genus Vicia; species Vicia villosa. Next base: position 93,129 of record NW_026705450.1, on the reverse strand, counting down.
ATTCCAATCATTTTTAAGATTTTAAATTTCAAATTTTAATCTTTTTGGAGACCCTTTTGAAAACACCCTACAGGAAACTCTAAAATAAGTGTAAAGATATAAATAAAGCTAGGGAAAGATATAAATAAAGCCAGGGAAAGAACAATAGGGATTATATAAAATAATAATCATTCACATATAAAATTCATGATACCACCAAAACTTATTTTCACTCAAACTTAAGTGTAAAGATAAGTGTAAAGCTCTCTTTCAAATACATAATAATAAATTCATGTATCACTAAAACTCTAAAATAAGTGTAAAGATAATAAATTCATTTTTAATGGAATATATAAAATTAAATTTTCACTAAAAGTATATTAAATTTATAGTAATGTATATTTAGAATTTATTTTTAATGCAAAAATTAACTCTAAAAATTAAATTTTGAGATTGAATAATTTTAACTCAAAAAATTAAATATATTAAAATCAGTTTTATTATTTATTTTTTGACTTTTCACCATCGATATAGTTCCGTTCGAGAGTAAGTTCTGACATCAAGTAATTTTAATTTCCTTCGCATCACAGTTGCGGGATTCAAACCGTGATCATCTCTATCAAGTTTAACCCCAATTTTTACTCCAAACAAAGAATGGTGACATTTAATTTAGTGCGAGATAGTGAGCTGGGTTCCTGCAGCAGCCATCAAACAATGGACAAGTTCTCCCAAACCCAAAGCATGTCCTTGGAATGAGGACCATATAATACACTCTCAAAAGGCGGTTGTTATAAGAAAGTAATTTAGTATTTTGTATCCGCATGACAAAAAAATATAAAATATACTATTACATATTTTATTGATTAATTTAAAAGAATCAATTTTAAATGTGATTCAATTATAAAACCTTAAATAATATAAATAACATGTTTTTAGGAGCCGAGGTTTCATCAACAAACCAATCTTTAGAGGTTTATATAAGGTAAAATATCATTTTTTTTTCCTTAACTTTATTTTGAGATTCTTTTTGATCTTTTAATTTTTAAAATGTTAAAATTGATCTCTTAACTATTAAAATAGCGTTATGTTTGTCCTTCCGTTTGTTTCCGTTAGTAAAAGTCATAAAAAGTTATCCATGTGGGTTAGATCAATGGTGATGTGGCAAAAAATTCACTTTAGATCCTCCTTCATTAATATCTTTTCATATTTTTCTTTTTCCATTGTTTGGTCACTTCAACACGAAGCTGCTCCACATGATAGCACAATACACCTTGCAAATTTCTCACAATTTCACAACACAAACACAATGTCTTGTGTTAACTCTTGATAACATGCAAATAGTGGAAACTTTTTCCAATTCTTCAATCAGTTCAATTGAATTCAACTGAATATTAGAAAGAAATGGAAAAACGGTTAAAGTGAGAGATTATTACTTGAATAGTAGGAATTGAAGGAGAAATGAATAAAGATTGTTGAAACAGTGAGAAAAAGTGAACGAGTGAAGAGATACAGAGCGTGTAACGGAGTGGGAGACCACCCCAAACAGCGAAACTGTCAATTAAGTTGGGAAACACCAACAAATGGCTCTGGTATTCCCATCGTTGTCTCTCTTCTCTTCTTCTTCAACATGGGTTAATGTTATAAAGAATTGGGTTTGAGGATGAAGCTGAAAAAGTGGCGTTGTTCGAAACAGAAGCACAATCACAAAGGGGTTAGGTTTAGAACTGAAAACGACGTCGTGGGATGTAGGATCTGTTTTCTCGATAAATTTAACAATATTGAGTTGAATATTCAAGGGGTTAGGGTTAGGCTTGATATTGTTGTTCCTGATTGTGATGATTTTGGTGGGATGAAGAAGAATTGAGAAAAGTTTTATGTTTTTCAGAAGTTGAATCAGGGTTTGCAGTGTGAATCGGATACAACTGTTATTAGTTCTATGAATCAGAGTTTAATGGTGATTTAAAGGAAGATTATTTTAGATACTAATAGGGAACAAGTGATGGAAGATTTGTTGAAGGTGATTTGCTACAGAGAAATGTCATGGAGGTGATTTGTTGAAGGTGATTTGCAAAGTGATTTTCTGCAAAGAGTTTTGTTATTATTTTTTTTGTCTCCAAATAAAATTTGGAGCCCAAAAAATGAATTTGGATCCCTAATTAAATTTATTGTTGGTTTCTAGGTAAAAACACAATGAAGGTGCAAATAGTATGATGGAAAGGACTAAAGTGACGCTGTTTGAAGATATAAGGGACTAAAATGGTCATTTTAAAATTTAAGAGACAAAAATGGACCCCGAGATAAAGTTAAAGTACGAAAAAGAGTATTTTGCCTTTATATAACTAATACCATTCCTTTTGTTATTAAATTCAAAATATGTAATAAAATATCAATGCAAGTAATGTTTTATGAATAACATCATGATTTAATGAATATATGGAAGAAGAAGAAAAGCTCCTTATCTTCATCGTTATCCATGATTATGATTTTTATGTAGCATTTTTCCCGATGAATAATCATCCATTAGTAGTGGAATGGTAGAATGGGGTATTAGAGTAGTTGAATAAGCTTTCCTTATGAGTGATAAAGGATGAACATGTAACGTTAACACTCCAACGCACAAGTCAGTCATTGAATAAAAAATAGTATGATAATGACTTGAATACCAAAAAGGGTGTCATATAATCTTTATATAGTACGAGAGGTTAAAACAACCAATGCGTGATTCAATGCCTTATTGGGGTGACCGTTAGATTAGATATCAATGATGATAGATGTTATGGAGGTCGTGATCATGTCTGCTTTCCGGAGATAAGGGTTTACCTATTTGGTGTGACTATCTTTTCGGCGCTTGTTATTAGGCATTGTTCATGGGCCTTGTAGACAACCTTTAACTGTTTTCTTATAAGCCCTTGTTCTTACGTCGTAGTGAGAGCTTAAATAGGTTTATCTTCAATCCTGGCTCTGGTGGAAGGGAGCATAAAAGTCTTAATGGTGTTGATATCCTTGAGAAAATATGCATTAAATTCCTTCCTCGTGTCTCTCGACTTTTTGCAGGCATGTCTTAACATGTGTCCCTATGTCTATCTGTAATATTTCTCAATCTCCTCTCAATATTTATCAATTCATGCTTTAGGCATCTCTTATGGTAGAGTATACAACATCAAGGTCATTGAGTTTATCTTCTCAAGGTAAAGTCTGAGTGTGAAATTTTGTTTCTTTTTGCACTTGCTTACTTTATTTGAGTTCATGTAGAAGAAAGTTATAAATTTTATTTTTTTATACTTTATGCTTTGATGAACTCTAATGCTATAGACGATTTTTGGTGTGGTTTGAAATTTGTCTTTATGTTGACCTTGCACTTTTAAAAAAAAAATCTTTTATGCCCTTACATTCTTTTTTAATATGGATAACTTTCAACCTAAAACCTAAAAAGAGACATGGGATAAATCTTCAGTATTGGGGGATCAAGATATGTTTGGCACCATTTGCACCTTTATTGGTAAAGGTGGTTTCGAACATGTCTTTACTAAAGCGGGTCCCCTCTCAAACAGGGGAGTGCATCCTCTTAAAGTGGATAAGAGGATTTGCAACAACTATGATGAATGTTTTGTTCTTCTCTAGAAATGTTTGTTATTTTTTATAGGCTTCCGCCTCCCTTTCAACCACTTTGAAGTGAGCATTCTCAACCACCTAGTCATCCCCCCTTCACAACTGCAGCTACTGAGTTGGACATATATCAAAGTCTTCCAGTACTCGTGTGACTACAAGCAATATGTTTCATCTTTAACACTCTTATTCCAACTTTTTAAAGCCCAATAAAGTTCAATTAATTCATCTCGGGGAAGAGTCTGGTCTCCCTTAAGTAGATTACCAAGATGTTTGAGTTATATTTATATGGCATGAAACACCTCAAGGAATGGTATTATTTGGTTAGCCACCTTATTGATGTGACTCGTGCCAATGTCCAAAACATAGATTCTCATCCACCTCATCAATGTTCAAACAAGTTCTCCAAGTTTTAGCGCTAGAGCCAATTTTTGAAGGATGTTAGGTCTTACGCATATAGACTAGATGACTTGTCCCAACAACAATTTTATATGAAAAGAAAATTGATTTCCTTCAAAGACTCTAGACAATATTGACAAGGTCATCCCTTTGGGAGTGACACCAAAGAAGCAAAAGAAGCAGTTCACAAATACACGTTTGTTGGTGGAGGCCGCTTTGAAGGAGGATGGAAATGTCATCTTTGGTGAGTAATGTGGAAAAATCCCTTTTCTATGGAAATATTTATATGGGCATTATTGATTTGTATTTTAACTAGTATTTGATATGTATATAGTATGAAGTGTTATAACATGATTCTATAGATGAAGAGGACGCCCATGGTTCCTTCATTGCTTACGATCAGTTATATAGGGCTAACTTTTGGGAGAATCTTGCGTATGGAGTTCCCTTCCAGTTCAATAATGGTTACCCTTCCAGTCCCAATTCAAGTGGAAGTTTTGGATTCTCCATATAGAGTTGTGGTAGAAACCACCCTAAGTGTGTCACCTATTGCAACTGAAATGAGCCCCATTACTAGGCATGTTTCTAGGGTGATTCATGAAGAAGAGCGTTAAGTTCGACATTGGCCACTTGATTAAATATTAGGAAACCTTAGTCCTAGTGTCTATATGACATCAAACATAGTTGTGTTGTATACTTTACTTCTGACCTGTCTTGGCCCTCAAACGGCTAGGGAGTATCATTCATCTATTTTAAAGGAGGATTATACATATTTTGCAAACCTGGATGACGCCTTTCATTAATAGGAGTTATTAAAATTGGCGTACAAGACTCGTCGGGTGTCGGCTATATTGGGATTTGGTTAAAACTAAAGGGGAGCTATCTTCTTGCTCGACCATTTTCAGAAGGAGAAACAAGTGCTTCAAGAATGTGTCAATGCTCATACTATTGAGGAATACCAGTACTTTTAAGAGCTTGCCATGATGACTAGCTTGCTGAGAGAGATAAGGGCCAAAGTGAAATTTTTTGGATGCCTTCACTTGTTTGTTGAGAGGGTGCGATCTCGTGTGCAAGAGATGAAGGAGAAAAGAATGAAGCTATAATATATGTCAGGATGGTACTATCCACAAATTAGGTCGTTCTCGTAGATGAAAACAAGAGATTGGAGTATTCTCGTAAGAAAGGAGGACTTGGATTAGTCTCTGAATGAGGCTCGAGAATATGGAAACATAGTTGATAACAAGGCTTAGGTTTCTTTTAAAAATTATCTTCAATAATACCAATAATTGTTCACTATGACTAAAATTACAAGAAGTCTGAAACGTTTGTTCCTTTGTGATTATATTTCAGTAATATAGAACTGGGGTACAACCAACGCAGGTGATGCCCGAGATAAATTTTCTAGGGGTTTTATCGAAGATGCTTTGCATGTCCGACCAAAGAAATGATTTTCCCACAGTGCCTTGTGTGCCTTCAGAATTCAGGGAAGTTGTCGAAGGCCCTTTACACGTCCGACTACGGAAACCAATTCTCTAAAGGGTGCTATCGGAGACGATTTGCACGTCCAAATACAAAATTTAAATACCCCTTTTTCAAAGAACTACACACAATCCTGCGTAGCTGGAGCACCGCCATTTAGGATGTAGCCCATCCAAGGGACGTGATAGGTGGAGCCTAGAGACGTCTACCTCAATTCAATATTTTCCTCTGGGAGAGTTAAAATGATCCTCAATATTTGGTTAGGGAATGAGCCTCTGTGACTTTGAGCACGATTCAAAACATGGCCGCCTCTAGCTAATTTCATGCCCCTCACTTGTAATTATAATTCAAAGCATAACCGTATTTAGCCAATCTCATGCCTTATTCTTATTAATATAATTCAAAGGAGAGCCAAATCTAGGTTGTTCCATCCGAAATCATTACAGGTGAAATTCAAAGCGCAAACACTAATAGCCAAACTCATGTTTCACCATCATAGATATAACGCGCAAACACATCCGGCCAAGCCAACACATTATTTATTAAAACATGTTTTTATTACGACCGCGACCAGCCGATCCAGCATCTTACCAAGGTAACAAATACATATTAACACGAAATACTCACAAACAAAGCGGTCGAACATGGCATAACAAAAAACTTAATGTTATTTATGTTGTAAGCAAATATTATTTGCCGATCTTTATAATGAAAAATTATAAGAACTGCAGGGTTCAAAAGCAAACCTTGGCGCTCCTCGGCTTTTAGTCGGTTAAAAATTATGATTGACAGGATCACAATGCAAAACCAAAGCATAAAGATGCGAAAGATAAATAGTGTAAATACAAACAAAGTATTATTTATAATTAAAGGCGCAAAATCTCCCAAAAAAAGGGGGGAACATGAGACTATTTGAGAATCGAGATGATTTGCCCATCTAAAAGAATCTGACCCGGTCGGATCTGCTCCCTCGAAACAGCCATTGGACGGTGAAAATGCTCCACCATCTGCAACATATTCTCAAAAGACTTTGTAACTTCCTTAAGGCCCATAGAAGCACATTCTCTCAATTTTTGGGTCAAAGAAAAAATTTGACTGTGAAAGAACTCCAACTCCTTCTAGGCCAAATTAAGAGCCTCAGTTTTTCTTTCCATCATTCTTTCTAGATTCATCACCTGACTACACACAATACTAGGAAAATTGAGCGAAGCTAGATTTTTTTATTACCTCTTGTTAAGAAGCGGAAACTTCTTTCAGTTTTCTTAAATATGTTTCCTGTTGGAAACTCAAACTTCTCACTCTCCTCTCTAAGTGTCTCTTTTTGTCATGCACCCGATATGTCCAAAGAACTTCCCAACAACCAGATTTTCCTAGTGTTAGAGCGACGGAGGCCCCTCTAGCAGACCACATCTGACTATTCAACTCATATCTTAGAGCTTGCTCAGAGAGGTTGGTGAAAAATTTCATGTCGTCATTAAATACTAAATCCTAGTGATCACTAGAAGGAACAAGATAAGACCCTAGACCCATTTGCAAGAATGGAGGGGACATCAAAAGAGAAACATTTTGAGGAGTTTCTGAAGAAAGAGAAGAACACAACACAAATAGGCGGATAATATTAAAATCAGAGTCACAACACAGATAGGATGCCATATTTTTTTCAACTTAAAACTTCAACATATAATCGCATATAATACAGATACATAACACATTAAAACTTGGATGAACAAATAACAACAACTTTATGTCTTCTGAAATAAAACAACTTTTAAATTACCACGCAGCGGATTCATAAACTTCAACTCAAAAGCATAAAATGTTTGTCCGACATAAACGACTTCAAAGTAACAAAGTATTTAACAAAATTCAACTTTAAATTCAGCAACAAAAATAAAATCAAAAATAAAGCAACATGCGTTCACCCCCCTGAGTGTTTCATATCAGAGCAATGACATCGACTCGAACTAATGAAGGTAAATAGCCTTCATTCCGGATTACCTGCACGTTACCAACATAGAAGTAACATTCAAACAGAAGAGGTGAGATATCAAACAATATACACAAAACAACAACAACAATTATCAACAACCACAACATAACGATGATAGCAACAATTATCAACAACCACAAAATGACAACGATCGCAACAATTACCAGCAACCACAACATGACAACGATAACAACAGCATAACAACAACGACGCAACAACAATAACAACAACAACTCAACAACAATTCAACAACATCGATATAACCTGCGAATTCACATCTGTAATATACATGTACAACAACTTATACAACTCACTGTCTCGACCAAAATATTCGCAACCCGCTCGGTACAAGTATTCAGGTAATTCGACTATATCTTGCTAATTAATTTTTTTCTGCTACCACTACTTTTCTGCTATGTACTGATATGAACAATTCATTCTAACAATACTATTATTTTACTGTCAACTAGCTTCCACTATTTTTCCTGTTACTCACTGTCTACTACTATAAGATTCTTCTGCTACTCCACTTCCTTACAAATCTTCACTACTAATTTATTGTGTTAGTTACAGTTATGTTTGTCTGCTAATTATTTTCCATTATTGTGCTTGAACCCTTCTTGTGCTTCCATCATGGTTTATCATCATAGTTAATTGTTATTAAAACCTATTTAAGAAGAGTAATCCACTAACCACATGTGCATGAATTGTTTAATGGTTGTTATTAACTACATGTGCATGTGCAGGGATTTATTTATATAGTAAAAAAGAATTGGTGGCACTCACCACCACTAGGGGCCAGCGCCCCTACCTCTTTCCACTCCAGGGGGTGAGCGCCCCCTCCCTCACACTTTATAAGGGCAGCCACCCCTCTTCATGGTGGCAGGTGCCCCCTTCCTATCTTACACACTTATTTTTTTTTTCAAATCATTGTGGCGCTCGCCACTTCGCCACTTAATATTGAGGCACTCGTCCCTGCTATACTGTGTATCATAAATTCACCATTTTCATCCAAAACTCAGTCGATTCTTCCATGGAATTTTCCCTCGATTAATCATGCCCAGTTCGGAACATCACATGAAAATTATTCACTTACAGTTTACCTTAATTTTCCAATTAATTCCTACAACCACACAACAACTCATAATTTTCCTATATCAGTATCAGATTGCTAAATTGAATTTAACTCAAATCTCAAGGCAACATTCTTATCACAGAAATTCATGGATCAACACAGCATAATCACAATCATACAACAGAGCCATCAACTCAACACAACGTACTAACTGCGATTACATAAACAGAACTAAATCCCCACATACCAATCATCATAATTCCCATTATATAGTCAGAACCCCACCCTTACCTTGGATGGAAGGTTGCTCTAACTCTCCGATAGAGAATCTATCTTTGAGCCTCCTTTCCCACTTTTCCTCTTCACAACAACTTCTACGTTCTCTCTCTAAGACTAACTCTCCACAATTAACCTAATTTTCTTTCATTCCTATTAACCATATAATTTTCTATTTCTCTTATTGGGCCTAACATTCACACTCCCACTTTGCTATACACAACTATAAAAAAAGCCCAACTCAATTAATCTCATATAATACTAATATTTATATTAATATATTTATAATATTAATAATACTAAATGATACTACTAGTAATCGACCGACTAATCAACTAAATAATCAACTTAGCAACACAATGCAACATATAACAACTTATTAACAAATAATACGAAAGTAATTTAATTAAATTACAGGTGTTACAGGATACCCCGCTTTAGAGCCTAAGCCCTTGCTTCATTCTTCATTACATCTACACGGAAAAAAGATTGTCACTCGGATAAGCATGGGAAAAACCAACAACAAAAGAATGGAATAAATTTCAAACTTACCGCAGGAAGTTCGACGATCCTCGCAAGAGAGAGCCTTTATCGACAGTGAAACATCTATTATATGCTTTAAACATTTTTTATCAGCTTCAACCGAGGGAACTACACCGCCAATATAATCCAGGTGGTTAAAAAGTCCACCAGCTTCTTCTTCTGATACGAATTCTCGAAAAAAAAATCCTCCTCTTCGTAAGTGTATGTGTCGTTCTCCTTGCAGAAATGCTTCGCTGAGCAACAATGGGAAACAAATGTTTGCACTTACCCTCTGCCTCTAACTCAGTTCCGTAAATGGCCGCATGAGTCAGGGGATGAAGAGGAGTTACCAAGAATAGAACCGGCCTGCAAAGGTCGAAAATTTAAGAAAGCCTTCAAAGACTTGCATCGTCAGTACTAAGGAAAGTAACTCTTGTTCCCTTGGTTGGGTCTAAGTGCCACAATTCAGAGGAAAAGATGAAAAATTGTTGGTGACAGAAGGGTTCTCTTTCAAATATTCACACCAATATTGATAAGCCTTTACATATGCCCAACTTGTTGGGTGAAGTTGAGACGGGGCCACCTTCAAGTAGTTGAAAACACATATCTCAAAAGCGATGAAGGGAAGGAGAACACTCAAGTATGAGAAGAGATATTCATATAGAGGGATGGTACGATTACAATACTCACTGCATATTCTATCATCTTCAGCAGGGATAATGAGACCCCAAAGCGAAGAATCCCTCTCTTCAGAGGAATCCTTATTTAGACTCCCCTCTTTGGCAAAAATAGAAACATTCGAAAAGTATATGGAATCTTCCCACCGAGACATTGGGTTCACTAGGTTCCTTCTCACATTATTCCGCAATTTTTTATCCATGAGGGATTAATAATCTTAAGAACAAGATGACCAAATTTAAGAGGAGAAAAGAAGTAACCGCTCAAGAATAGAATGAAGATGAAAGAGGGGTGTAAAAGGTAAGTGACTATAGTTCTTTCTATACTTATGTATTGGCAATATAGAAGAAAGATGTCCTATCAACAATCACATTTCTCGCACGTAACACTCAAGTGTTTCAGCTCCCAAGAATGATCATAATTACGCCTTCGAATAGATGTTTTCCATTCCAAACATCAGAAGCATTAAGAAGAGTGGTCGGTAGTCGAGAACGAAATTCTCCAAAACCTCACCATGATATTCAAGCACGAGGGTTTTGGGAAAACTTTTCTGGCCGGGCACACATTTCTCAATCGCACTTCTAGATTCTTCTTCTGACTACTCGACTATCACATGTCTCGCTGCAGGAGATGTACACCTCAAGCACATCCAAAGGTTCTCTGGATCCCACGCCTGAAAGATAGCGAGGTCGTTATTCTTCTCCCTTATATATAGAAATGACGCCGTTTAAAATAATAAATTTCAAACACAATTTGAATGCTCTCTACTCTTCCACTTACTTTAGCGTCAGAGTGTTAACTTTGCATGAACACCCCCGCTCTACCGCATTCAAAGCTCTACTCTGCCGCAGCTTCCGCTTCTCATTCTATTTCTGCTTCTAGAACGATATAATAATAAGAATAGTAATAAGAGTAATGCTAACGAGTGCCTCAGGGGCAGTGGTTAAGAGATTAAAAAGGTAAGTTGAACATTGTTTAATAATGTTAAAAGATATGTTTTGTTACCTAAAATATATGTAATCAATGCATGAAAACATAGATAATTAACTTTTTTAAAGAATATTGTATATATTCAATGCATTGAATATACATATTTTCTTTATTAGAAATGCTTAACCAGTGCCCCTGTGGCACTCGTTAGCATGACCCTAGTAATAATAATAGTAATAATAATAATAATAATTATTATTATTATTATTATTTTAATGGTTGATTTAATTTTTATTTTTTAAATAAAAGTCTTTCTAAATTTAGAATTAAATATTTGAATTTTTTGTTAAATATAAAATTAAGGAGTGGATGATAATTTCAAAAGTAACAAATTTTTAGATTAATTGTATATTACAGTAGACAAAAAAAAAAAAAAATATATATATATATATATATATATATATAAAACAAAAATTTAACAAAATTTTAAGCGATTTTATTTGGTTTTATAATTTTAATTATTTGATTTTTCAGATTTTTGTTTTAGATTAATGCATTTAAACTATATTCGAAAGTGTTTTCATAAAGATAGTTCACATCTCTTCTCTTAACTTAACTAGAAATTATGAGTTTGAATCTAGTTTTGATATAGATTCAAAAGTATTAAAAATTTTCAAACAGAATTTTACCATCAGTTATACTTTAATAGCTTCTAGATTTTTTTTTTTGAACAAAATAGCTTCTAGATAATATCTGGTAAAAAGATATATTTAATCTATTCCAAATAGAATTTAATAATGAAAAAAATATTTAATCTATTAGTATGGTAAGTTGTTAGCCAGTAATTAATGTTATATTCTACTCTAATAATATTTTATTAACTATTTTCTATTTACAGATTGTTTACCATATTTCTTTTCATGATCTTTTCAATAAATATTCTCTTTTAACAATAAAATATATAAATTCTAACCTAATCTTATAAAAACAGATACATGTCACTTTGTCATCTTAATCTTAAATGAATGTTAATATAGAAAAATACATTCACGTACAAATCTTAATTGAATGTAAATATAGAAAAAATACATTCACGTAAAAATTTCATTCCTATTATATGAATTCAAAAGAAACTTACCTATTATATGAATTCAAATATTTGGAAAGTTGTTATTTTGAAAACAAAATTCTTATTTTAACAACTTTACCTATTATATGAATTCAAAAGAACCTTACCTATTATATGGATTCAAATATTTGGAAAGTTGTTATTTTTAAAACAAAATTCTTATTTTAACAACTTTACCTATTATATGAATTGATTATTATTTTTCAACCAAAAGATTTTATTTTCAAAAAGAAAAGATTTGTTTTTTCAGTGACACTATTATTATTATATATATATGAAGTCTAACATAACTTTTATTGTCACACACATCTTGCATTCATTTGTTGCTCTTTTTCTTTAGCTATTTTTTGTAATCTTCATATATTTTTCATCTTTCAATTTTTCCATTCCTAGAAAATATGGCAGTCTCTCAAGAAGACATTGCTTATGAGATATTTTCTTGGTTACCCGCAAAAATCATTTGTAAATTTAAATTAACTTGTACTTCATTCTCCAAATTTTCCGAAGAATCTTCTTTCAAAACAAAACAATCTTGTAATTTGTTAGGGATGAGTGATGCGTGCTTCTTCCTTCAACATGATCAAATAAGTCAAAGATATCTAAAAAGGATTGAGTTTCACCATTTACCTAAAGAGCAACAACTTTCTGGTGTTCCTAACAATGTTTTGACGTTCTTATCAAACTCAGCTTGTATTCTAGCTTCTAGTAATGGTTTGCTTCTTTGTCATACCATTAATGAAGATCCAATTGAATTGTTTATTTGCAATCCAATTACAAAGTCTCGCTTTTTCATTCCTTCTCCTGAGTCATTTAGAAAAATCCATAACTTTTCTACTGTAAATGTCATGTTAGATTGTTCTAACAGCTCTTCTTCTGATGACTATTTCATACTTCTTTTAGAAAACACAGAAGAATGGTCACCAACTAGTTATGCATGCAATATATATCATGGAAAACAAGGCGTGTGGAAATCATTGGAAAACAACTTTTTAAGTGGTGGTAGGAATATGAAATTTGACATGCCGGTGTTTTATAATGGAGCCGTTCACTTCATCTCAGATTGCTCGGATTACTTTATGAGGTCGAGTCCTTTTTATAAGCCTTACATAGTGTCTTATCATTTTGAAAAAGGAACTTCAACTATTCTTAAATTGCCAAGGGAAGCTATAAAAGGTTTTCACATCGAGTGTGACATGGGCATATTTAATTGGGGTAAAGTGACAAGTTTCAATAGTTCTATTTGTTTAGTGAAATTAAGAAAGTCTGTTTTTTCCATTTGGATTTTAAAAGATTACAAGTCACGTTCATGGAAAAAGATTTTGAAGGTGAGAGCGAATGCATTGGGGTTAGAAGAGAAAGATGCTCATGTTACCAGATTTACTGTCATGAACGGCAATATTTTAATTTTTTCTACTGAACACAAGATTTATAGTTGTGGTTTGGATGAAGAAACATTCATGATGGTTGAAGAAATAGGCTCACACAATTGTGGATCTAATCCTCACTTTCTTTCTTACTCAAACACTCTTCGTTCGTGTGGGACTAATGCTCAAACCATGCCTTGTTAGAAGCAAATAATGTATCCTATCAAGTTTAGTGGATTAGTAGTATTTCTTGAGAAGTTGTAATATCTGAATTTCATTTAATAAAATTCAAGGCATTAGTTATTAGTTTTGAAATTATTATAGTTACTGTCTTTGATACAATCTCTTAATATATATAGTTATACAAATGATGTATGCTGGCCAAGTTTAGTAGATTATTAGGATTTTTGAGAAGTTGTAATATCGAAATTTCATTTAATAAAACTCAAAACATTAGTTATTAATTTTGAATTTATTATAGTTACTGTCTTTGATACATGCAAGAGTCAATAGGATAGTGAGGACTGCAATTGGAAGAATATACTCACAACACAATAGTGATTAAGTTTATATAAAATCTTCTAAATTAACATTTTAGTTTATGAATTTCATTTACTCATCTTACTGGTTACTGCAACTCAAAAGTGATCAGTTGATAAGGATGCACTCAATGACCTCAAATGAAGACGAGCATGAAAGTTATTGGCGAGAAGCACCGAGTCCTGAATGTTGTTCCTATTCCATCCATCCAAAGAAAGATAGTTCGAAGCAGCTGGACATATATGAATCATAGTTGCCATAAGATTCATACCAGAAATTATGTCATACTTCTTCAGAGCACTTAAAGAGTTGCATAGCTTTCCATTCTGAATTCTGATTTAGTACCTTAAGGCACACATCTTTGTTGAAAATGCTGTTTTTACCATTTCAGTTGGCGTAACCGGTTACAGTGGTTGTCGTAATCGGTTACGAACCCGTGAAACAGAGTTACTGGAGGTGTTGAAGTTGCATAACCGGTTACGCTGTTTGCCGTAACCGGTTACACTGAAGCTTAACTGTTTTTCTGTTTCTGTTTTGGGTGTTTTAATTCATTCCAATTTTTTTGTAATGTGTACTATATAAGGAGCTCACTACTCCTATTTGTTGTTAATGCCAATTTATCATCTCACCCTCAATTACTCTCTCTCTCTCTTATTTTACTCTCTATTCTCTAATCTTCATCTTCTTCAATTCATCATTTTCTCCATTAAAGAAACCTTAATTTGATTCGTATGTTCCAACAATCTTGACTGCAAGATCCTAATCTGCAATATTTTCTTCCACTAAGACTTGAATCTGATTGCCTGAAGTCCCAACTTGAATATGATTGCCAATGTAGACTTGGTTATCTGATGAAGGTAATGGGCCTTTAACTGCCTCAATAAACAGAGTAACCAGAGATGCTCCCTTGGCTCAATCTTCACTTGCTTTAAAATTACCTTCGCCAGCTAAAGATATGTTACAAATATCATAGACACTATATTACTGAATGATTAAAAATATTCACTCTTATCATTTAAAATACATTTTGTTGAAAAATATATATTTTAAACTTGTATTATAAGATAATTTATATATGATGACATATGTTAATATTCACTTCTCTTATCATTTAAAATACATTTTGTTGAAAAAAAAATATTTTAAACTTCTATTATAAGATAATTTATATATATGATGGCATAGGTTATATAACCGAAGATTTTTACAATATATAGAAGTTAAAATTTGAGTAACTACTAAAAACTTCACTATCAATATTTATCTGATAAGGTTATCTCATGAGAGGAGATTCTATTAAAAGTAAAAAAAAAAAACGAAAGAATTATATAATGTAATAAATGCATTGAGTAATTTAATGATATATTTCGATAGGGTTGGTGAAACGGGGCCGGTCTGTTGGATATGTATGTTTTGTCTGTATTTTTCTGCGGGACGTGCCAAGATTTTAATCTTACAACATCTAATACATTTGCCCCGTTTTATTTTTAGTGCATAGACTTTTACATAAAATTTTATATTTTTAGGCCTAATAGGTACAATTCCCGCGATCATTCTCCGCTGTGTCCTATTTTTGACGGAAAAAATTTTAGACACACATCCTTAATTATATCTATCCTGCCTTTTTTTTATAGGTTTTTACGCAACGGAATTAAACAGGACACAGGGATGTCAGTTTGCCACCCATATATTTCATGTTGTTATGCTATCGATTTTCATCCAAATAAATATACAATAATTCTCAAACAATGACATATAAATAATGCTTACTAATTGCATGCACACATGTTACATTCTTTCTTTTCATAGCCAATGTGTGGTATATTTAAAAGTTGTGAAAATTGCTATAAATTTTTAAAATATTTTTAAATATAATATGTATAAAAGTAGTACAAGAACCTAGAATCATATTGTGTATAAAAATGGTAGAAGAATTTAAAATTATTACGACAACAATCTATCATGAAATATCTAGAAAGAATTAAAATAGAGACGTCTCAAGTTTTTGGAGGCTCTGTATAGGTTAGTTATGATTCAACCATGACAAAGATTTATGAGGCCTTATTTAGTTACGGTTTAACCGTAAAATTTTCGAGGCCCTGTGCGGTAGCCCACCTTGCACGCCCTCAAAGACGACTCTGATGACTTGAGCCTATAAATAGGAAATTGATATTTTATAATTCATAATCCAAGAAATCAATGTCATAGCCTTCTTTCTAAATAATTCTCTAAAAGTATCTTATATCAACTATTGAAATACCAACAATGGCATCAGAGCTATGAAATACCAACAGTGGCATCAGAGCTATGATGAAGTGTAGTAATATTACCTACCTATTATTCCAAAATCTTTCTAACTACTTCTAAAAATTTCCCTTATACTATAAATTCACTCCAATAATTTTTTTAAGCTATAAATGACACCATTCAATCATCATACATTTCTCCCAATGTTCAATTGTGAAAATCATGATTTTTGGCGTGTTAAAAATGTGACTTTTTTGATCTCAAGATTTGTGGGACATATAATAGAAGAAGGCTTCTTCGCTCCCGCGGATACTTCAGCTCTAAATGCAGCTCAAGAAAAAGAGTTGAAGAAAACTAACACTACAAAAAAAAACCTTGTTTAGCCAGAGGTATTTTCCAGGAATAAAACCCATCACTAAATTAATAAGTTGCTCAGGGTTAATTCCCCCACAACGCAAAAAACAAAATATGACATTTGCCAGGGGCAGCCCCTAGCAAATAATACATAGTGAATTGTGAATTTCAAAATTAAGCATTTGTCAAGGGCAACCTGTAACAAATTTTTGCTTTGTCAATTTAGTCAGAGACCTTACTACACTTATCTGTTGTGGTCATTATTACTTTGTCATTTGTGAGGGGTAGCCCCAAGCAAAATCTACTTAATTTATCATTTGTGAGTAGCAAACTTTGCAATAAATAATTATCCAATTCTTTCCCCAACTAGTACACAATTTCTCTTTCTCTTCTTCATTTTTATTTCCCTTCTTTTTTCTATTTCTCTTCCAGCAACTCTTTCTCTTCTAGAAACATTTCTCTTCAAACTTTCAAGAACACTAATATTTTTTAGGGTTAAATATGCAAAACACCCAAGTAATGTTAGCAAGTTTTGATTTTAGCCCCGTAAATTTTTTTTTGGATTTCCCCTTGTAATATTAAGATTCCATGTTTTTAGCCACTCGGTTGACTGATAAGAGGCAAAATATCGTTATTTTGAGTATATAATTGTGCCACTTATCAATTCTATTCTTTTGGTTTTTGTAATAAAATCCCAACTTTTGTGTAAATATTCATATTCTTGAGTTTTGATTCATTTTATGTATTGTTTGATAGTTTTCCTTTGTTTTATAGGTATTTATGCATATCGGAGTCTCGAGGAATAAAGTGTCAAAGGCAGGACTTTGATTTCGCAGTTTTGGAGCATTAAAATGAAAATCATGCAGAAGCTCGCTTAGCCACCTTCAAGCGCGCTTGCATAGGCTCAAAATAAGGATGATAAAAGCCATCAATTTGGTTTCCATTTAGTCATTGTTAGATAGAGCATTGAATAAGCTATCCAACACTTCGAACCGGGCGCAATTCGGAGTTACGAATCCAAGTTATGGCGAAAAAAATTTGATTTTTTCTACTACTCGCTAAGCGAGATTGCCTGAGACAGCAGCTCGTTAAAAGGGGCAAAAATCACATTTTTCAGGTTATGTTTTGTGGTATTTGTTCCCAACTCATCAAACTATCATTTTTAGGTTAGATTAGGTTAGAAAACAACTATGGAGCTTGCATTTGGATGATTGAAGGTGGATTAATTGTCAATCGAAGCTGACAAACCGGGAGATTTTTGGTTCATTTCTCTTCCTCCTTGTGTTTTTTCTTTTAGTTGGGTTTTGTATATGTATTTACTTTAAACTCATGTATATTTGTCACCCATGGCGTTATATAAAACTTGCTTTACAAATCCGTGTTGATTGTCATCTTAGATTTTTGCTTTGTGCTTGGGATTTGGGTTGCTTTAGAGAAAAACTTCTTGAATCCTTATCTAGAATGATTATCTGTTAGTTTCTGAACTCTAGAGATAGATTTAGAGCAAAGTCAGACTCAATTAGCAACACGGAGAAAATTCCAATGGGATTCCTATTCTACTTGGTTCACTCCTTTTTCCCACTCTCACCAAGGCTATTTAGTATTAAATACTAGTATTCATTGTTTTAATCCTTTTATTGGTTGTTTGGACTCAAATTTTGGTCTGGTAATTAAATATTTTTGAGGTGATTTTCCAAAGCTTGAGTGTTTTAACTTGAGGATGTATTGTAGGATATTATTTTTGAAGTTGTATTAGTCAAGGTACTCATTTATCGCTTTCTATAGCATAACATGTTTAGAAAACTTTTCATTTGTATAATTATCATAACATTCATTCTTTCGCATTACTTTCTTCTTGATTGAATCAATTTATTTCCCAAACCATTAATGTGAGGAAGCTTTCCATTATATGCTTGAGGCCACAATCTTTGTTTTAACTGGATTTTATTATGTTTAATCTTTTATTTATGTTGATTTTATGAAAGCATGAAAAAGAATCAAGGCATTTTGTTTCATTTTGAGCACAACCACCTTAGCCAAATAGTCAATTCACCTTGTGATTGTGTGAGCATTTGTTAACCCCTTTGAGCTTTTTGTCAACATCCATGTTATTTCTTGAACTTCTATGCTTGCATTTAGTTCACTTATTTTTGTATGGATGTTGATTCTTTTTTCTTAAACCCTCAACTTTGTGTTATTGTATGAATTTTTACCTTGCCTTAGAAAGTAGGGAGTATTCATATTATGATGTAGTTGAATTCAATTTGGGGAGAAAAATGATTGTGCACTTGTGGTTAGTTGCTATGAGGTTGAAAAGAAAAGAAAAGAAAAAAAATGTGAAAAGAGAAAGAAAAGAAAAAGAAAGAAAAAATAGAATAAGTTTTGAAAAACAAAAAAGAAAAGAGTATGGAATAATTGTGCTAACAAGTATGGTGTTTTGGTTGTGACAACTTGGAATAAGGAAGAAGTTTTTATCGGAATTGTGTTGTTTGAACCTGTGTGAATTGATCACTCCCTTAGGTTTAGGCAAGTTTTTGTTTCGATTAGCCTTAGAACTTATCCCTTGTTTGATAACCAAGCCACATTACAACCTAGAAAAGCCCTTGGGGTTCTTGCTTTTGTAGTTTCAATATGATTTTAGGATGAATGTATAATTTAGTCTATCGTTTGCAAGATTGTTGGATGAGTGTCAAAGTCCTCCACCTTTGTGTGTTTTTCATCCATTGATGGATTTTTGCTAGGTGTGATTCTTGAAGTGAGCTTGTATTGTTTTAGAATGTTTAGCATGATTTTTGTACTTAGGATTCGTTTCGTTTACATGTTGTCTTTGTAGGATAGTGGTAAGTATTACTTTGTTTATACGTTTTTGTATTGAGCCATACATTTGTTCTTGGTTTTTCAAAACTTGTTGATTCACGATTCTTTGGTTTATTACTTTTGATTCTTTGATTTATTTAATACTGTTTGAGGACAAACAAAGTTTCAAGTTGGGGAGAGTTTGATAAGTTCCAAAATGTCGTTATTTTGAGTATATAATTGTGGCACTTATTAATTCTATTCTTTTGGTTTTTGTAATAAAATCCCAACTTTTGTGTAAATATTCGTATTCTTGAGTTTTGATTCGTTTTGTATATTGTTTGACAGTTTTCCTTTGTTTGATAGGTATTTATGCGTATCAGAGTCTCTAGGAATAAAGTGTTGAAGGCACGACTTCAATTTCGCAGTTTTGGAGCAATAAAATGAAAATCATGCAGAAGCTCGCTTAGCCATCTTTAAGTGCGCTTGCATAGGCTCAAAATAAGGATGAGAAAAATCATAAATTTGGTTTTCATTTAGTCATTGTTAAAAGGGGCATAGATCACATTTTTTTAGGTTATGTTGTGGGGTATATGTTCCTAACTCATCAAACTATCATTTTTAGGTTAGATTAAGTTAGAAAAAAACTATGGAGCTTGCATTTGGATGATTGGAGGTGGATTAATTGTCAAACAGAGCTGACAAACTGGGAGATTTCTGGTTCATTTCTCTTCCTCTTTGTGTTTTCTCTTTTAGTTGGTATTTGTATATATATATATATATATATATATATATATATATATATATATATATATATATATATATTTATATATATATATATATTTACTTTGAACTCGTGTATATTTGTTGCCCATGGCGTTATATAAAACTTGTTTTACAAATCTGTGTTGATTTTCATCTTAGAATTTTCCTCTGTGCTTGGGATTTGGGTTGCTTTAGAAATAAAATTCTTGAATCCATATCTAGGATGATTGTCTTTTAGTTTCTTAACTCTATAGATAGATTTAGATCTGACAATCACTCGTGTTTGAGCGGCGCGCGAGAGATCGCCTATGCAAGAATACAGATGTTCTCGCAGCTTTGCGTTAGAGATAATCTTGATTGTGAGTTAATCTCGTAGGTGCTCTAGAGATGGACACTGATGTGAGAGATACGTGATGACATAGACGAGTATCGTAGGTTAAGTATAACTGGTCGATAAGTTTAAGTTTGTGAGAAGTAGATTATATGCAATGCTTGATAAATCTTATCTTTCCGAAGAATGAATTCTTTTTATATTTATATTTACTTTTCCGTTTTATATTTTTGTTCATCAAACCCAAGCACGAAATCATAGAAACCGTTGAATGGCATTCTATACCATCTTTGTAGACACGATAATTCCTGGATAAATATTTCCAAATCTTTTGTTGTTTGCCGCTATGCATGCTTCAACATTGACTAAGTAGCATGGAGTCTTCAATTTTGCTTACGTGACATGTCCACATGGATTTTCTTTTATTATTTATTTATTTATTTATTTAAAATCCACATGGACTTATTTATTTTGAATTTTTTTTATTTCTTTTATTATAAGGGGGTAATCAAAATTTGCTAACATTGCAGGGGATAAAATACAGTTCTTTTGTTTTGGATATAAAAACAAGTATCTATTTAAATTATTAAATTATATTATATTTTTGGATATAAAATATTGTCTTTATTTTGAATTTATGTGTTTGCACTGTCTTTTGCCATTCTCTTTTCTTGGCTGTCTTATTAAGCCTCTTAATATTCCATGAAAGTATCATTTATTTAGTAAGGGATTCTTCGAAAGGTCATCCCAAAGTCTCAAGGAGGAAAATCCATTAGAACATGTTACCTGTTACTTGGTCCTCCTTCCATAATACGCTTGCCTGTGTCTCCCAGCCCCCTGTTAACTGTTGTCCAATTGCTTGCATCATCTGGAGTTTCATTCCTATCATTATTGCTTTTGAGGATTTGAATATCATCATTGTCTATGCTTCTTTGTTTGTTCTCAGCTGCTTCAGGGTGTTGTGTGTTCACCTGTTTTGGCTTCCATTCCTTAATAGGCTGCTTCTTCTCTTTATGGTACGTATGATCTATCTTTTGACATTTATCACAATATTGGGGCCACCATTCATACTCCAGATTTTGCTGAATTTTCCTTCCCTCATTGTCCTTGATGGTGATTGTTTTACACAACTCCTATGTCACATCCATTTCAACCAAGATTCAGGCAAAGGTTACTCTTAGTTTACCCGCTGTGCACTCATCTGTGAACATAGGTTTACCAATAGCGTTCGCTACCTTTCCCAAACTCCTAGCTCCCCACAAATGGACAGACAATTGTGGTAGTTTGACCCATAGCTTCATTCCATTCTCCACGTGGATTATGCAAAATAAATTTAAATAAAAGGAAATCCACGTGGACATGCCACGTAAGAAAACTAAGAGTAAATGGTTGATCAAGGAAAAAAAGACATTTTATTACTACATCGAGAGATAATCATGATATTTCTTACAGTTATAAATGGTTGATCAAGGAAAAAAAGACATTTTAAGGAGAGAAATATTTTTCAATTTACTTTCTTTCAATTTTATGACATTTGGTTTGCTTTTGATCCTGTTGTAGTTGTTATACTCATATTTTATTTAAGCCAATTGTTGTTGTCACAACAACTATCTTCCTTTCATTTTAAAAATCTGCAAA
The DNA here is from genome assembly GCF_029867415.1 of Vicia villosa. Lineage (NCBI taxonomy): Eukaryota > Viridiplantae > Streptophyta > Magnoliopsida > Fabales > Fabaceae > Vicia > Vicia villosa. The sequence goes on along the minus strand of NW_026705450.1, from coordinate 71,031 downwards.
ACGTATGAATGTTTAACAAAAATTCAAATTTGTATGTATACATCACCATATGATTAAAATAGTAAATTATAAAATATAGATGAATCCTAAAGAGAAAAACATTTGACAATTTAATTTCAATAACTTTTATGGCATTTATTTGCTCATATTTCATTTTAGCCCATTGTTCTTGCCATAACAACTATCTTCATTTCATTTTACAAATCTGCCAAACATATGAATCTTTAACAAAAAAATTCAAATTAGGATTGAAATAGCAAATTATAAAAAAAAATAGATCAATCCTAAGAAGAGAGAAACATTTGCCAATATACTTTCTTCAAATTTTATGGCATTTATTTGCTTGTGATACTCCTGACTTTAGTTGTTATACTCATATTTCATTTTTGCCAACTCTTCTTGCCTTAATAACTATCTTCATTTTATTTTACAAATCTGCAAAACATATGAATCTTTAACAAAAATTCAAAATTAAGATTGAAATAGCAAATTATAGAAAACAGAAAGATAAAAATAATGAAGATAAATTTTATTTGTTTGACAGGTTTGTGTTTTTTGTGACCACTACAAAAAATGCAGTTGAATTACGGGGCTTTTTTAAGCCAAATTGTGCAGGTTTTCATGTCTTGATTAACGTGTTACGTTTTGCTGCTATGATTTTTTTTTAAATGGAGAACAATACTATGATTTGAGTGAGTTATATAAATTGAGAGATGAATGAATATTATTGTGATTTCATAACCGAAAACTAATGACTAATAACTATATATAAAACTTAATAAATTTTTTTCATTAAATGAGTTATTTATTTTTTAACAAAGAAATTTAAATATTAAATGAAAAGTTATTTGATTGAATACTAATAATTGGCAATAACTAATTTTAATGTATTGTTATTCTAAAACGGACAATAAAAATTTGAGGGGTTATCAAATTTAATCGACTTTTTAATGATTTTGTTGTTTGGTATCCCAATGTTAAAATCATCATTTTCTATATTATTAAATAACTAAAATGTATAATCTAATAAAATCCTAACCATATTTACTCATATTCCTATATGTGAATAATTATTCTTAAATTTTTTTATTCATAGAAAATTTATATCTAACGAAAAACAGTTACGATTTTTATGAAAAATATAAAAATATGAGAATGTATATGGAAAGCTAACATATATAAAAGTTACGTAGTATTTATACCATTAAATAAGTTAATATTACGTCTTTTTAAAAGTTATATATACAAATATTTAGGAATGCTCTCATTATATATTTAATCTCTTATTAATTTAATACATAAAAATATTACTTAAGAAATTTATGAAATATTTAGGGATTTGAAAACATAAAATTTATTAAATATTTGAGTAGATTCTTTAAAAAATAATGAAATATAAAATAATTTAAAAAACTATTACATTTCTTATAAAACATATAGGAATATGGAAATGTATATGATAATCTAACATATAAAGAAAATTATGTAGTATTTGTACCATTAAATAAGTAAAAATTGCATCCTTTTAAAAGTTACAAATAGAAGTTTTTATTTATTTAATCTCTTATTAATTTAATATATAAAAATGTTATTTAAGAAATTGATGTAGTATTTAGGGATTTAAATACGTAAATTTTATTAAATATTTAAGTTGATAATTATTTAAGAAATAATTAAATATAAAATAATTAAAATAAAGTAATCAACTTAACATAGAATTGTATAAAATATTAAAATAAATTAAAAGGTGAATATAGAATTGCATCGATGATTATTATTATTATTATTATTATTATTATTATTATAATAATTAATATTATTTTGATATCATTATTATTAATTTAGATTATTATTAGATGAATATTACATTATTATTTATATTATTATTTTATTAATATTGGTTGTTTAATATTATTATTATTATTAATAGATTTGTCTAATTAATGTTTTAAAATATTATAATACAAATAGTTAATTAATATTAGAAATTTTAAAAGATTGACACATCATTATTAGGTTAGGGTTGTTGCAAAAGTTGTCATCATGACAACCTTGCATTTAGATTAAGTAGATAGATTACATTTATGGTTATTTAAAAAAAATAAAAAATAGGAATAAAAATCGAGAGAGTGACACATAAGCAGCATTAATTATAATTATCAAATGGTTAATAGTAATTTACCCCTGTAATATGAGCGTGTTTCGGTTTACCCCCACCGTTGCCAAAGGCAGGTTTTGACAACGGTTTTTTTGAAAAAAAAGGTTGCCAAAAGGTAGGGAGGGTGAAAAAGAAAAATTCACTAACGTTGCAGGGGTGAATTACTATTAATCCCATTATCAAATGCATATAATTGAAATAAGAGTGTAAATATTAATTTTTAACCCTAAAATAAGAAAAATTAAGTCATTTAGTCAGAAGGGTGTATATGGTTTTTCCAGATACTTTATACATGTATATTAGATTATTTGATTTTTCATATTTTTTGTTTTAGATTTGATGCATTTAAACTCAATTCTAAATTGTTTTCATAAAGATAGTTCACATCTCTCCTCCAAACTCAATTCAAAAGTATTAAAATTTTCAAAGAGAATTTTACCATCAATTATACTTTAATAACTTCTGGATAATATCTAACTGGTAAAAAATATATTTAATCTATTCCAAATAGAAGTTAATAATGGAAGAGATATTTAATCTATTTGTAAGGTAATTTGTTAGCCACTAATTAATGTTATATTCTACTCAATAATATTCTATTAACTATTTTCTATTTACAGATGGTTTATTATATTTCTTTTTATAATCATTTCAATAAATATTCTTTTTTAAAAGTAAAATATATAAACTCAAATCTAATCTTATAAAAACAGATACGTGTAACTTTGTCACCTTATCTTAATTGAATGTAAATATAGAAAAATACATTCACTTACAAATTTCATTCCTATTATATGAATTCAAAAGAACCTTACCTATTATATGAATTCAAATATTTGGAAAGTAGTTATTTTTAAAACAAAATCTTTATTTTAAAATTCAACACAACCTTATCTATTATATGAATTCATTATTATTTTCAACGAAAAGATTTTATGTTAAAAAAAGAAAAAGATTTGTTTTTTCAGTGGCACTGTTATTATATATATAAACTATCATAACTCTTATTATCAGACACATTTTGTATTGCTCCTCTCCTTCGCTATTCTTTGTAATTTTTATCTATTTTTCTTCTTTATTCCTAGAAAATATGGCAGTCTCTCAAGAAGACATTGCTTATGAGATATTTTCTTGGTTACCCGCAAAAATCATTTTTAAATTTAAATTAACTTGCACTTCATTTTCTAAATTTCCAGAAGAATCTCCTTTCAAAACAAAGCAATCTTGTAATTTGTTAGGGATGAGTGATGCATGTTTCTTCCTCCAACATGATCAAATTAGTCAGAGATATCAAAAAAGGATTGAGTTGCACCATTTACCTAAAGAGCAACAACTTTCTGGTGTTCCTAACAATGTTTTAACGTTCCTATCAAACTCAGCTTGTATTCTAGCTTCTAGTAATGGTTTGCTTCTTTGTCATACCATTAATGAAGATCCAATTGAATTGTTTATTTGCAATCCAATTACAAAGTCTTGCTTTTTCATTCCTTCTCCTGAGTCATTTAGAAAAATCCATAACTTTTCTACTATAAATGTCATGTTAGATTGTTCTAACAGCTCTTCTTCTAATGACTATTTCATATTTCTTTTAGAAAACACAGCAGAATGGTCACCAACCAGTTATGCATGCAATATATATCATGGAAAACAAGGCGTGTGGAAATCAATGGAAAACAACTTTTTAAGTGGTGGTAGGAATATGAAATTTGACATGCCGGTGTTTTACAATGGAGCCGTTCACTTCATCTCAGATTGCTCAGATTACTTTATGAGACCGAGTCCTTTTTTTAAGCCTTACATAATGTCTTATGATTTGGAAAAAGGAACTTCAACTATTCTTAAATTGCCGAGGGAAGCTATAAAAGGTTTTCACATCGAGTGTGACATGGGCATATTTAATTGGGGTAAAGTGACAAGTTTCAATAGTTCTATTTGTTTAGTGAAATTAAGAAAGTCTGTTTTTTCCATTTGGATTTTAAAAGATTACAACTCATGTTCATGGAAAAAGATTTTGAAGGTGAGAGCGAATGCATTGGGGTTAGAAGAGAAAGATGCTCATGTTACCGGATTTACTGTCATGAACGGCAATATTTTAATTTTTTCTACTGAACACAAGATTTATAGTTGTGGTTTGGATGAAGAAACATTCATGATGGTTGAAGAAATAGGCTCACACAATTGTGGATCTAATCCTCACTTTCTTTCTTACTCAAACACTCTTCGTTCGTGTGGGACTAATGCTCAAACCATGCCTTGCTAGAAACAAATGATGTATGCTGGCCAAATTTAGTAGATTATTAGGATTTTTGTGAAGTTGTAAATTGTAATATCGATATTTCATTTAATAAAACTCAGAGCATTAGTTATTAATTTTGAATTTATTATAGTTATTGTCTTTGATACATGCAAGAGTCAATAGGATAGTGAGGACTGCAATTGGAAGAATATCATCACAACACAATAGTGATTAAGTTTATATAAAATCTTCTAAATTAACATTTTAGTTTATGAAATTCATTTACTCATCTTAATGGTTAATAAGGATGTACTCAATGACCTCAAATGAAGAAGAGCATGAAAGTTATTGGCGAGAAGCACCTAGTCCTGAATGTTGTTCCTATTCCATCCATCCAAAGAAAGATAGTTAGAAACAGCTGGACATATATGAATCATAGGTGCCATAAGATTCATATCAGAAATTATGTCGTCATAAGCACTTAAAGAGTTGCATTGCTTTCCATTCTGAATCCTGATTTAGTACCTTAAGGCACACATCTTGACTGCAAGATCCTAATCTACAATATTTTCTTCCACTAAGACTTGAGTCTGATTGCCTGAAGTCCCCAACTTGAATCTGATTGCCAATGTAGAATTGGTTATCTGATGAAAGTAATGGGCCTTTAACAGCTGCCTCAATAAACAGATTAACCAGAGATGCTCCCTTGGCTCAATCTTCACTTGCTTTAAAATTACCTTCGCCGGCTAAAGATATGTTACAAATATCATACACACAATATTACTGAATGATTAAAAATATTCACTTCTCTTATCATTTAAAATATATTTTGTTGAAAAATATATATTTTAAACTTGTATTATAAGATAATTTTTATATGATGACATATATCAGATGTGCATAATTCCAAATAAAATGTCATCAAATAATATTTCATTATTCAACTTGAAAACTATACAAGGGTGAAAACCACATTATATAGTGGTAAAAGCAGTAACGGTAATGTGCTAGTTATGCGGAGAAAAATGAAACAGAATTAATGTATAGCATAATTATTATTTGTTACTCCCCCACAAGCAGGACTATGGATGGAAAGAAGTCCTAGCTTGCTAAGAAATGATGAAAAAGTCGGGCCCGGAAGAGGTTTAGTTAGGACATCAGCTAGCTGGGCAGAAGATGGAATAGGGAAGAGTTTGATGATGCCATTTTCCAGTTTTTCACGGATGAGGTGGCAGTCAATTTCAATGTGCTTTGATCTTTCATGGAAGGTTGGATTGTGTGCGAGATAGACAGCGGAACGGTTGTCGCAATAGATTGAAGTTGGTTTCTCAAATTGAATGCCAAGGTCTTTGAACAGATAATGTAGCCATTGGATTTCACATGTGAGAGCAGCGAGAGCGCGGTACTCAGCTTCAGAACTGGATCTGGACACTGTAGTTTGCTTTTTGGATTTCCAGGAAATGAGTGATTTGCCTAGAAAGACTGCGAAACCCGTAGTAGAACGTCTTGTGGTTGGACAAGTTGCCCAATCACTATCTGCAAAACCAGAAAGTGTAAAATTAGAAGATGTCGGGTAAAACAATCCTTGTGCAGGATTGGATTTTAAATATTGGAGAATACGACGTGCAGCTTGGAAGTGAGTGTCAGTGGGGCTAGCCACAAACTGACTCAATTGTTGAACTGCAAATGAAATGTCAGGACGTGTGGTTGTTAAATAAATTAATTGCCCTATTATTCGTCGATATTGGGTAGGGTCATGATAAATTTCGGAAGCAGCAGCAGACAGTTTAATGGAAAGATTGTATGGAGTAGGGGAAGGTTTTGAAGCTAACATACCTGTGTTGTTTAGAAGATCGAGAGTGTAATTTCGTTGATTTAATAAAATACCTGAAGAGGAGCGAGCTACTTCAAGACCAAGAAAGTATCGTAAGGGACCTAAGTCCTTGATACGAAACTTGTGATTGAGAATAGCTTTGACATGTGTGATTTCATTGAAGTTGTCACCTGCTAACACAATATCATCTACGTATACAAGTAAGGCAGTTAAAGTGGAAGAATCATGTTTAATGAAAAGTGAATAGTCAGCATGAGAGTGAGAATAGCCTAAAGATAGTAAAACATCAGATAATTTAGAGTACCATTGTCTGCTGGCCTGTTTGAGGCCATATAAACTTTTGTTAAGTTTGCAGACTTTGGTATGTGGAGATGAGTGAGTAAGTTTGTAACCTTGAGGAATTGTCATGTAAACTTCCTCATTTAAATCTCCATGGAGAAAGGCGTTATTGACATCGAGTTGCTCGAGATGCCAATGCTTTATAGAGGCCAAGGATAGAAGTGTTCTTACAGTGGTTAACTTAGCTACGGGGGAGAAAGTATCGAAGTAGTCAATGCCTTCTTGTTGGGTGTATCCCTTTGCCACAAGACGTGCTTTGTACCTGTCAATACTACCATCAGCGAGATATTTGATACGGTAGACCCATTTACAACCAATTGGGGATTTGTTTGGAGGGAGGTCAACAATTGTCCAAGTTTTTGTTTGTTCTAGAGCTTGTAATTCTGATTGCATAGCTGTCAGCCAACATTCATGTTTGCAAGCTTGGTTGTATGTGGTTGGTTCGGTGGCAGAAGAGATGGAAAGGCAAAAGTTTTTGAAGTTCTTGTTGCAATTGTTGTAGTTGAGGACCGAGGAAAGAGGGAACTTGGGACTGATTTTAGGGAAGGTAGTAGTGTTGTTTATGATGTTGCAGTGATAGTCATTTAAGTAAGAGGGTTGCTTGGTTATCCTTGTGGATTTTCTTTGTGGTGCAGGTGGGGGATTAGCGGTTGTAGGAGGGATATTTGTGTTGGGATTAGGGTCTGTAAGAGGGATATTGGGGCTGGTATTAGGGGCTGGAGGAGGGTGATTGGGGCTGGGATTAGTAATAGGGGAAGGGGGTGTATTGGGAGGAGTTTGGGGTAGTTGATTGTGAAGAGGTTCAAGGTCAGTATCAGTAGGATTTAAGGTGGAGATAGGGGGCAAGGGTCGATGGTCATGAGTCTTGGAAAAAGGGTAAATGAGTTCATAGAAGGTGACATTCCTGGAAACAAGAAATTTGTTAGTCACGAGATCATATAAAAAGTAACCTTTGGTGCCGTCTCGATACCCTAGAAAAACAGAGTTGTGAGATCTATAGTCAAATTTAGTCCTATTCTGTAAAAGGGTTGAGGTGTAAGCGAGGCAACCAAAACTTTTGAAAGTTGAGTAATCCGGTTGTTTGTTATAAAGTAAAAAATAAGGTGTTGTATTGTTTAAAAGAGGTGACGGTAAACGGTTAATTAAGTGGGTGGCATGAGTGACAGAGAAATGCCAAAAAGATTTAGGTAGATTGGCTTGGAATAGAAGGGATCTTGCAACGTTTAGGATATGTTGATGTTTCCTCTCAACAATACCATTTTGTTGAGGGCATTCAACACAAGTCCTTTGATGCAAGATTCCGTTGGTTTTATAAAAATCATGCATTAGAAATTCCTGGCCATTGTCACTACGTAAGCATTTAAGGGTAGTGGAAAACTGATTTTTGATAAATGAAATAAAATTGGTTAAATGTTTTCTAGTTTCGCTCTTTTGAGTCATTAGGATAACCCAAGTAAAACGCGTATAGTCATCCACAAGGGTTAAGAAAAAACGATGGTTGTGGATGGAAGGTGTTGAGTATGGCCCCCAAATGTCAGCATGCAGAACATCAAAAGGTCTAGAAGAATTACTAGTGCTATCATTATACGGTAAACGTTTTTGCTTAGATAGATGACAAAAATGACAAGGCAATTCTTTATTGAAATTGTAAGAGATATCAGAACATTGTTTAGCAAGAATTTTATGAACAGAAGGGGAAGGGTGTCCTAATCGTCTATGCCATAGAATAGAAGTAGAATCAGAAACATTATTGCTACTAAAGGAGGGTAAAGGGTGAGTAGGAGTGGCCTGAGCTTGAAGCACATATAAGTCTCCATATCGCTCAGCTAAACCAATCGTCCTCGTTGAGTTTTTCTGCAAAATGAAACAGTCTTTATTAGTGAAAGTCAAGGTACAAGTAGAAGAATCTATAAGTTTAGTAGCAGAAATTAAGTTGACATGAAACGTGGGAATGTAATAAACATCATATAAAATTAAGGAATTTGAGAGGTGTACAGTGCCTGCAATGTTAGTTGAGACAGTGGTTCCATTAGGAAGTTTAAGATAAATAGTAGGAACTACAGAGTGAAATTGAAAATTGTGTAAATTAGGTGTGATGTGATGAGTAGCACCTGTATCGATTACCCAGTATACAGGTGGCTTACCATCTTTTGAAGTAGTAATAGAGTTCACATTAGGGAGGGTAGCACCATCTTGAGGGCATCCATTAGGGATAGGAGCAGGAGAGATTTGATGTTGTTGTAGGAGCTGAAGTATTTGGTTGTATTGGTGTTGAATGGAAGCCAAAGATTGTTCTGGAGGAGAGGTGATAGTGTGATCGCTGGAGCTGGATTCTGCAGCATGATTGATAGAAGGCTTAGGACTTTTGTAGTGGTAACCTGGGGGATAACCATGTTTCATGAAACATGTATCCACAGTGTGATTGTGACGACCGCAGTGAGTACAAGTGCGTGGGGGAAAATTGCCACGACCTGGGGATGTTCTGCCACGACCACGAGATGAAGCTCCCCCAAAGGCAGTAGTAGGGTGAAAAGCCATCGCCATCGAAGAGATATCAGTGGAGTCAGAGAGAGGCACATGAGATCTGCGTTCTTGACCTAAGACCATGGAGAAGGTTTTCTCCAAAGAGGGAATGGGTTCTAGAAGAAATATTTGAGAACGAACCGTTGCGAAAGAATCAGTGAGGCCTTTGAGGAATTTGAGAACACGATCTTGGTCTTTGTATTTCCGAAGATCAGTAGCAGCTCCACATGTGCAGGGGATGGCGCAAGTGCAATCACGTGTTGGACGAAGCGAATCGATTTGTTCCCAAATTGAGGTGAGTTTAGTGAAATATGTTGAAACGTCTAGGGTTCCTTGATGGAGGTTGGAGAGGTCATCTTGCAGATCTGAAACTTTGAAAATGTCACCTTGAGCAAATCTTGTTTCCAAATTTTTCCAAACAGCATGAGCTTGATCGATCCAGAGAATTGATTGAGCAATGTTTTCTGATATAGAACGTTGAAGCCATGAGAGGACCATGTTGTTGCAGCGGAGCCATGGATCGTGCAAGAGGTGACCTTGAGCAGGTTGAACAAAGGTTCCGTCGATAAAACGAAGTTTGTTCTTTGAAATTAGGGCAACTCTCATCGATCTTGACCAAGAAATGTAATTGCTATGATCAAGAGGGGGTGTGACGAGGGTGAGGGAAGGGTTTTCATTGGGGTGAAGGTAATAAGGGTTTGAGGGATTGGTGGCGAAATCAGAAAAGGGGATTTCTGCCATTGGAGAAGGTTAGTGTTCTGTGAGGGAAGAATTTTGAGGAGAAGATGACGATGAGGAGAAAGGCTAGGAGAGAGAGAGAGAGAAAGGATTTTGAGATCGTGGATCTTGATAAGATCACGTGGAGAGAGAGAGAAAGTATTGTGAGGCTGATACCATATCAGATGTGCATAATTCCAAATAAAATGTCATCAAATAATATTTCATTATTCAACTTGAAAACTATACAAGGGTGAAAACCACATTATATAGTGGTAAAAGCAGTAACGGTAATGTGCTAGTTATGCGGAGAAAAATGAAACAGAATTAATGTATAGCATAATTATTATTTGTTAACATAGGTTAATATTCACTTCTCTTATCTTTTAAAATACATTTTGTTAAAAAATATATATTTTAAACTTCTATTATAAGATAATTTATATATGATGACATTGTAACACTCTTCTAAAACCCTGCGGAATATCAAATAAAATTCAGAGTAAAACATAAAAAGGGTATTACAACTTCATAATATTAAAAACAATAAACCGTGTCATGCATTAGGGGAAACATCAACACATATTATTCAGTAAATATGTAAACACAGCGGAAAATACTTCAACAACTGAATAATATAAATAATCGGTATTCACACCAAAATTCACCGATTCAAACCAACAAAACATTATTCTAACATAAGAAATAATCCATCAAACAAATACTAAAATAAACGTCTCCCAGTGTTACAAGACCAGAGCATGACACCGACACAACCGAACTAAACGAAGTAACTATACGAGTTATCCTCACCAAGCACAAGCCGCTACTCCTTAATCTGAAAAATGTCAACAGTAAAGGTGAGTCTCATTTACAATTAATCAATGTTATAAATCCATAAATAACAATACATCATGCATATTATTCACCCAATCGAACATATTCAGGTATTCAACAATGGTACATCAAACACACCAATTAAGTCAATTACAACACATTATAACATTGGACATCTTCCATTCATGTTATAATCTTACACACAACCTAATGCAATGCAACTACATGCATGTGGTTCCAATCTATGGGATTAACCCATCTCACCGATCCACCATCGTCAAGGATACGGCTACCTCCACTCACCAATTCCACACAATGGGAATTAGCTACCGCTCATCCAACACCACCAGGATACAGCCACAATTATGACTATGTATGCATGCATCACCTATCGCATGCTAATCATCAACACCAACAACAATCATGGATAATGTATTCACACCTCAACATAGTCCAAACAATCACAGTATATAGTTCACACCAGGCACAATAGTTCATCACAACCATATTGTCACAGCACATCCACATTGTCACATTTATCTGTTTATGCATACAGTGTACGATACAATACCAAGAACTTAAATCGAGGCATTTAAAATAAAGCCAACTACTATTCCAACACATCATTCAGTATTATAAAATATTTTATTAGCTTCACGATGCTCAAAACGGTACTCAAAACGGATAAAAGGTTTAAAAGATATGAGTTTTATAAAATACTTTATTTTTCAAAAACAGACAGCGATAACCGGTTACCTCAATCCAAGTAACCGGTTACCGCATCTGGCAGAAACCTTTATTCTAAAAACGTTCAGTGGTAACTAGTTACCTCACTTCAAGTAACCGGTTACTACCTCCCAGACAGCAACAATAACACATTTTCAAATAGCAGTAACCAGTTACTGCATCTCAAGTAACCGGTTACTTCACAACAAATAGAAATTCCTTGTTGACGTAACTCAGGTAATCGGTTACCACCCCCAGGTAACTGGTTACCTCGTACCTGCAGCCCTCAAAACACAGTTTTACATCATCCAACCATTTCTATTTCCACCCAATTCGTACCAAAACGATTCAAACACAAAAACAACACCATAATTCATGTTATAACACAACATTAACATGTTTGGGGAACCAATTAACACCATATACAAACACTATCATTCCAATTCATCAAATCTTCCCAAAACTCCAAAATTTCCCAAAACCTAACATATCTCAATCGAATCAAACAACATACAATCAATCCTACTACTCATGAATCGATAAAAGAGATTAATCGGAAGAGCCCCCCCTTACCTTAGAGTTTGGTTTGGTTCTTCCCCTTCCTATGCTCTTCAGCTCTTTCACGTTCTTCTCTTTTCTCCAAAATGCTCATTCTCTTCTATTTTTCCAATTCCCTCTGTTGTACTTCTTTTATGAAAAATAGACTAACTTAGTAAAAGGCTCAACAATTGACACCCCCTTTTTACTAACTACGACTCTGGCCCAATAATCTTATTCCCATAATTCTTCCAAATTTTAATTTAATCCCCGAATAATTAATTAAATTCAAATAATTAAATTAAAAATTCAATTAAATTAGTTTACGAAATTACGGGTGTTACAATGACATCGGTTATATAACAGAAGATTTTAACAATATATAGAAGTTAAAATTTGAGTAACTACTAAAAACTTCACTATTTAGTGATCAATATTTATCTGATAAGGCTATCTCTGAGTGAAGATTCTTTTAAAAGTAAAAAAAAAACGAAAGAATTATATAATGTAATAAATGCATTGAATAATTTAATGATATATTTTATTAGGGTTGGTGAAACGGGTCCGGCCCGTTGGACATGTATGTTTTGTCCGCATTTTTCTGCGGGACGAGCCAAGATTTTAGTCTTGCAACATCTAATACATCTGCCCCGTTTTATTTTTGGTGTACAGACTTTTACATAAAATTTTACATTTTTAGACCTAATAGATATAAAGGCTGCGATCATTCTCCACCCCGTCCTATTTTTTACGGGAAAAATTTTAGACACACCCTTAATTATGTTTTTCCTTCTTTATGCTATCGATTTTCATCCATTTAATATACAATAATTCTCAAACAATGACATATAAATAATGCTTACTAATTGCATGCACACATGTTACATTCTTTCTTTTCATAGCATATGTGTGATATATTTAAAAGTTGTGAAAATTGCTATAAATTTTCAAAATATTTTTAAATATAATATGTATAAAAGTAGTACAAGAACCTAGAATTATATTGTGTATAAAAATGGTAGAAGAATCTAAAATTATTACGACAACAATCTATCATGAAATATCTAGAAAGAATTAAAATAGAGACGTCTCAAGTTTTTGGGGGCTCTGTGTAGGTTATTTATGATTCGACCATGACAAAGATTTATGAGGCCTTATTTAGTTACAGTTTAACCGTAAAATTTTCAAGGCCCTGTGCAGTAGCCCACCTTGCAAACTCTCAAAGACGGCCCTGGTGTCTTGAGCCTATAAATAGGAAATTGATATTTTATAATTCATAATCCAAGAAATCAATGTCATAGCCTTCTTTCTAAATAATTCTATTAAAGTATCTTATATCAACTATTGAAATACTAACAGTGGCATCAGAGCTACGTCCGATCATACATAAAGCGTAGTAATATTACCTATCTATTATTCCCAAATCTTTCTAACTACTTCTAAAAATTTCCCTTATACTCACTCCAATAATTTTTGTAAGCTATACATGACACCATTCAATCATCATATATTTTTATCCCAATGTTCAATTGTGAAAATCATGATTTTTGGCGTGTTTAAAAGATGACTTTTTTATCTCAAGATTTGTGGGACATATAGTAGAAGAAGGCTTCTTCGCTCCCGCAGATACTTCAGCTCTAAATGCAGCTCAAGAAAAAGAGTTGAAGAAAACTAACACTACAAAAAAACCTTGTTTAGCCAGAGATTTTTGCCAGGGGTAAAATCCATCACTAAATTAATACGTTGCTTTGCGAGGGGCAGCACCTAGCAAATAATACGAAAGAAATTTTGAATTTTAAAATAAAGCATTTGCCAGGAGCAACCCTTAGCAAATAATATAGAGTGAATTGTGAATTTCAAAATTAAGCATTTGTCAGGGGCAACGTGTAACAAATTTTTGCTTTGTCAAATTAGTCAGAGACCTTATTACGCTTATTTGTTGTGGTCATTATTACTTTGTCATTTGTGAGGGGTAGCCCCAAGCAAAATCTACTTAATTTATCATTTGTGAGGGGTAGTCCCTAGCAAATTTTGCAATAAATAATTATCCAATTCTTTCCCTAACTAGTACACACTTTCTCTTTCTCCTCTTCATTTTTTATTTCTCTTCTTTTTTCCCTTTCCCTTCCAGCAACTCTTTCTCTTCTAGAAACATTTCTCTTCAAACCTTCAACAACACTAATATTTTTAGGCCGAAGTGACTCTTGTTCCTTTGGTCAGGCCGAAGTGCCACGATGACAGGGGAAAAGATGAAAAATTGAAGGTGACAGAAGGGTTCTCCTTCAAATATTCACACCAATATTGATAAGATTTACATATGCCTAACTTGTTGGGTGAAGTTGAGACGGGGCCACCTTCAAGTAGTTGAAAACACATATCTCAAAAGCGATGAAGGGAAGGAGAACACTCAAGTATGAGAAGAGATATTCATATAAAGAGATGGTACAATTACCATACTCAATGCATATTCAGTCATCTTCACCAGGGATAATGAGACCCTAAAGCGAAGATTCCCTCTCTTCAGAGGAATCCTTATTTAGACTCCCCTCTTTGACAAAAATTAAAATATTCGAAAAGTATATGGAACCTTCTCACTGAGACATTGAGTTCACTAGGTTACTTCTCACATTATTCTGTGATTTTTTCACCACGAGGCATTAATAATATCAAGAACAAGAAGACAAAATTTAAGAGGAGAAAATAAGTAACCGCTCAAGAATAGAATGGAGAGGAAAGAGATGTCTAAAAGGGAAGTGACTCTAGTTATTTCTATACTTATGTATTGGCAGTATAGAAGAAAGGTGTCCTATCAACAATCACGTTTCTCGCACGTAACACTCAAGTGTTTCAGCTTCCAAGAATGATCATAATTACGCCTTCGAATAGACGTTTGACGTTCCAAACATTAGAAGCATGAAGAAGGGTGGTCGATAGTCGAGGACGAAATTCTCCAAACCCTCACTATGATATTCAAGCACGAGGGTTTTGGGGAAACTTTTCTGGCCGTGCACACATTTCTCAATCGTACTTCTAGAATCTCCTCCCGACTACTCGACTATCATGTGTTTCGCTGCAGGAGATGTACACCTCAAGCACATCTAAAGGTTCTCCTGATCCCACGCCTGAAAGATAGCGAGGTCGTTTTTCTTCTCTCTTATATATAAGAAATGACACCATTTAAAATAATAAATCTCAAACACAATTTTAATGCTCTATACTCTTCCATATATTTTGAGCGTTTAAGTGTTAACCTTGCAGAGACACCTCCGCTCTGCCGCATTAGAAGCTCTACTCCGCCGTAGCTTCTGCTTCTTTATTTCTACTTCTAGAACGGCACAATAATAATTATTATTATTTGAATGGTTGATTTAATTTTTTTTAAGTCTTTCTAAATTTAGAATTAAGTATTTGAATTTTTTGTTAAATATTAAATTAAGGAGTGGATGATAATTTCAAAAGTAACAAACTTTTAGAGTAATTGTATATTATAGTAGAAAAAAATAAATTAAAAAAATATATAAAAAATATAGATTATAAATAACAGAAATTTAACAAAATTGTAAGCCATTTTATTTGGTTTTTATAATTTTAACTAGTAAGAAAAGAAACCCGTGCTATCGCTCGGGTCCAGTTTGGGTTGACATTACATCTACCCGTGAATTTAAATAAGCTAATTCTAAAAATTTATTAGCCCATTTTTCCAAACCTAAAATGTATGATAGCTGCCCGTCAAATTTTAGTTTTAAAACTTTCTTATCTTATTATATCATATTTACAATTTTTACAACCTACGATGTATGACAACTCAAACTTTCTTATCTTATTATATCATATTTACATATTTTACAACCTACGATGTATGACAACTCCCCGTTAAATTAAAAACCTAAAACCTTCTTATTAAGTCATAGTAGGTAATAAACTCGTGTGTTGCACGAGATTAATTAGAAGGTTTTTAAATAAATATTTTATGGTAGGAAAATAAATTATTTTGGTTTACTTGATTTTCTATAATTTATTTTTTTGATAAATAGTTGTATATGGTTTGAATATAATTTTTTAGAACTAAAACGATGATTTTGATATGTATAATTACGAAAATTAACTTTATTATTTGCTGGGAAAAAAATGATGGCTTGAAAAAAACGTGCATATTTTTTATAATTAAATTAGCTTTACATGTATATGATCAAGGATTTGCTTGCTGCATAATAAAAGAAGAAAAAACTGTATAAGATATTAAAATAGTGAGGACAAATGATACCAAAAGTGGTCTAAGAGGCGGAAACAAAGACAATAATGTTAAAAAATAGTATATTTTTATTTTTTTTGGAAAAATTATAATGATTAGAACATTCTTTTTTATTGATATTTGAAAAAAACAATTCATTTATAAAGATTTTTTTTGAAATTTATATTTTTTTTAATAAGATTAAGATTAAACCAAAAAAGCTGATCCAGATTAGAGGGGGACAAAAACCAAAACCCTCCCAAATTAGACATAAATCTAAAGAAAGACAAACCAATCCTATTCTTTACAAAATTTGCCCGCAAAACCTCAAGAATTCTCCTAATGCTATGAAAATTTAAATTGATTTAGGAAAACATAAAATTAAAATTATTTGATTATAGAAAATAATGTGTTAAAAAATGCCTGATACTATATTATTAAAGTGTCTATTATAATATACAATTTTAATGGTTAAAAATGTATAGGAGAATTCTGAGACAAATGTACTTCTAAATAATCTATATTTATAATCTATAATAGTATTAATCTTATGACCTATCATTTTTATTTAAAAAATGAGAAAATGATTTGAGTATTAAATATTAAAATAAAATATAGCTCAATTAATTTTTTTTAAATCGAGTAAATGGAATTGATTATTATATATTATTAAAATAAAATATATTATATTATTTATAAAAAAAGTGCATTCAATTAAAAATCATATCACATAAATAGCTTTTAGTCTCTCTATTGGTACTAAATATATATGATTATTATTAGTAAATTTATTTTCTATTTAATAGCATAGTAGATACACTTAAGAATTTCAAAATTATAAATTTAAAGGTTAGTATAATTTTCTTTCTATAAATGTAATAATAATGTAAGAGTGTATAGAATATTCAAAAACAGTTGTGAGATTTTTTTTATTAATATTTTTTTTTAAAATAATCTAATATTAAATCAATATTTTAAAAATAGTCATAATTTAGAGTAAAAGGTTTTTAAATACAATTATATAATATATGACACATGTTCAATAACATCAATTTAAAAAGTGAATAAAAATCTCTCAAATAATTTAATAATATAAGCATGTTTACTACTATTAATTTACTATAGTATAATAGAAATTATTAATATACATAATATCCTTCTTATTTTGTCATCAATTCTTTACTTTTTGATGATCTAAATCTCCCATAATATCACTTAGATCTCTAATAGTTGATTTGGACAAAGAGTTGCATGCGAATAAAAAGTAGACAAATATTGTTTTAAGTTATACAATTTGAAGCTAAATAGTGTTAGTATTTGATATAATTTTTATTGACGTGATACATAGTTCATCCATATAAGTATTAAAGAAATAAATAGGAAGAAATAGTTATCTTTAATCTATGTGTGTCTTTGGTTCTTTAAATATTGAGGAACTTGATATCAACATTTGTATGTCCGGTCTTCTCAATTAGATTTACTTCAATAATAAACTCATTTACATCTGATCAACAAAAACATATAATATATTTTACATGAAAACATAATAATTGAATATGAGATCTAATAAAAAGATAAACTTACCTTTAAAACATAGTGATTTAAAAAATATTGGGAGAAAAACAAAAAAAAAAAGTTACTTGTTGAAATTGTATCAGTAGCATACATGATAAAAAAAATCGTATAAAATAGTGAGTTTGTGAAATGTGTAGCAGACAATGCATATGAATATGAGACTAAGTGATGTTATATATGTGTGAAGGAATGCAAAGAGACATGACATTTTATTAGTGTTTTACTATATTATCATTAATATTATGACCTATTATTTTTTATTTATGATATGAAAAATTAAACTGAATATTTTGTATTATTAATATTTAACTCAATTATAAAATAAATCATTTTTAAAAAATTTATATAAAGTTGGAGAGAAATTTTAAATGTGATTTATTTAAATCATTGTTTACAAATATAAATAAAAAAATATAGTAAGTTAATGTTAATTTTATTAAAACCTAGTTGTAATCTAATACCATCGAATGAAACATTTTTTTATTTAGAACAAAAAATGTAAAAAAAATAATTTTTAACAAATAATTCTAAAAACTGAATAATTAAAAACTAATTCATAAAATATGAATAAATAAAATTAAGTGTTAAGTATATTAAAATTTAACTCAATTAAAAACACATTTTTCATAAATAATAATATATATAACATATCTAATACTTTCATTCTTACTTCTTTCCTTTTCTTTTTAATTTTTGTTATAAAATAATTTTTAGTGTATTTAACTTTTGTTTTTAATTCTTATGTATTATCTTCGTTATAGTGGATGTTAGTTAAAAATTTAATGCCCATTAAAATGACAATTAAACAAAATAAATTTAAATAATTGTGAGAATGAAAGTTATAAAATTTGAAACGGACAATTAAATGAATAGTTAAAGAAAAAAATAAAATAGGGAATGTCAACTAAGATATAGAAGAGATATTTTCCTTTCAAAAAAATATATTTTATCCTATTTTTTACTCGAAAGATATATTTTGATGGGGTATATATGAATATAAACTTTATATTATATTATCTAAATTTAGCTATAAAAACTTTAATGTAACAGTTTCATAAATTTATAAGAGTCTCTGTCATAATATTTTTTAATCTTAATTTTTCGCTTATATTCATTGACAAAAACAAACAACAAATGGTAGAATATTTTACTTAAAAAGAAGCTAAAAGTTTAAACAATATAAATAAAAGTTAAAAATAATAAGTAGAATTAATGGAATTATAAATGTGAGAAGTTACAAAAAGTGAGAAGTTTGAAATACGAAATTTAATGAAAAGTTAAGGAAGAAAATAAAAAAAAAAGAATGTGAATTAAGAAATATAGGAGTTTTTTTTTTTTGAATCAAGATATTTTATTAATTCAAAAAAACCATTAAATACAAGGTGATCAATAGATCCAACCAACCATCACGACAACTAAAACTATATCATCAAAGTAGCTACATCCATATCAACAATGAACTCATTAAAGCCTTCAATCTCCCTCTTGTAGTTCTTTTTTGAAATGTCGACTCTCTCTTCCAATGACGAAACAATATTGAAGTCACCTCCTAAGCACCACGATCCGGCTACACTCCTTCTTTTTAAATCCACTAACTTCTTCCAAGAAACCATCCTCTCATTGTGATCACAAGAGGCATAAATATTGACAAAGTAAATTCTTCTATTACCTTTTTCCACGCAAACACCTAAGTAACCTTCACCCCGGAAGCTATAAATCAAGCTAAAAAAAATCTTTCCTCCACATAGTTAGAAGTCCCCCCGAAGCCCCTACCGCCTCCATGTGAGACCATTCCACCATATCATTACCCCACAACTCCTCGGCATGTTTATGATGAAAAGCACTCAATTTAGTTTCTTGAATAAAAGCTATATCCGCCCTTCCCTTTTGAATGTTGAAACCGACTCTCCTCCTCTTCACTCTCTTACCACCACCTCTAATATTGAGAGAGTAAATAATCATTTCAACCTATTAAAAGTCACCTTAGAAACTTCTCCCCCTTTGACACCTCTAGACTCCATCTCCTTCAGTCTCTTAATAGGATCGAAAAGCACAGAGGAGTTTGAAATTCCCAAATTATTCATAGATTTCCACAACCCCTCCGAAGTATTACCTAAATTCCTCTTAATAACTCTAGCATTTCAATTTATCACATCAGAATGAGTGAGCGAATCATTTGAGAGAGAAATCCCCGCCATACCGCCTCGTTCACTTGGTCCAACAAAAGTGGAAGTGCGTTGAGTAGATTGGATAGATTTCTTCTATCCAACTCTTTTTTTAATGATTGGAAGGTAGAAGGTCAATCTATAGGTGAAAGAGATGTCTCGGACCATGCTCCCATATGGATCAAAGATAATAAGAGAGATTGGGGACCTAAACCTTTTAGATTCAACAATATTTGGTTTTCTCATGAAGATTTTTTTAGTTTTGTGGAGGTGGAGTGGAAAAATCTTGAGGTGAAGGATAGAGGGGATTTTTGCTTTGTGGAGAAGTTGAGAGCTATCAAAAGCAAAATCCGCCTTTGGAATAAAGAGATCTTCGGATGGATTGATCTAAATATAGAAGAAGCGGGGAAAGATATGCACTTTTTAGATAACAAGTTTGCTCATTTTGCAGGTAATGTTCCGGAGGAGATTGTTCTTCAAAGATCGAAGGCGGCTATTGATTTTTGGAACAATCTTTATAAAAAGGAAGGTTTTCTCCGTCTCAAGTCGAGGCAATTATGGTTATCCGATGGTGATAGTAACACGCGTTTTTTCCACAATTCCCTTAAAGTTAGAAGAAGGCGGAATGCTTTATGTTCTCTTTCCTCTAGTAGAGGCTTGTTGGAGAATGTGGTGGAGGTTAAAGACTATGTTCATGATTTCTTTAAGTCTTTTTTTGAAGAAGAGGTGGAGAGAAGGCCGAAGTTTGGTGGTTTGGGTTTGAAGAAGCTTCTTGAGAGGGAGGCCTTAGGCATTGAACGTCCATTCACGGAGGAGGAAGTGAAGGTAGCTATTTGGTCGTGTGATGGTAATAAAAGTGCGGAGCCGGATGGTTTCTCTTTAGAGTTTTATAAGAAGTTTTGGATGGTGATTCGTGAAGACGTGGTGAAGATGTGCAATGATTTTCATAGTAAATGCTCTCTTGTGAAATCGATTACATCATCCTTTCTTGCTTTGATCCCCAAAGTAGTCAATCCTCAATCCTTAGGAGAGTACCGTCCCATTTGTTTGGTGGGAAGTATTTACAAGATTATTGCTAAGTTGTTGGCGGCTAGATTGAAAGAGGTGATAGGAGGTTTGGTTTCTCCCAACCAAACCGCCTTTGTCCCGGGTAGAAACATGATGGATGGGGTTCTTTTGGTTAATGAGATCGTCGATTGGTCGAAGAGGAAGAAAAGAAGTTGTCTTTTACTCAAGGTGGACTTCGAAAAGGCTTATGATTCCGTTTCTTGGCAATATCTTAGAGATATTATGGCTATGATGGGTTTTGGGGATAGGTGGATGAGGTGGATGGAAGCTTGCATTTTTAGTAACTATATGTCCGTTTTGGTTAATGGAAGTGCTACGAAAGAATTTAAGGTGCATAGGGGTCTAAGACAAGGTGATCCTTTGTCTCCGTTTCTTTTTGTTCTTGCCATGGAGGGTCTAACCGCTCTCGTGAAAAGGTCGGTTGAGTTGGGTAAATTCAAGCCTTTCAAGTATGGGGATGGGGAGTTAGTGGATATTCTTCAATTCGCGGATGATACCATTATGTTAGGAGAAGCTCATTGTGACAACATTTGGAATTTAAAGGTTTTATTGAGAGGGTTCGAGTTGGTGTCCGGGTTGAAGATTAATTTTTCAAAAAGCAACATCTTAGGTGTTAATGTGGGTGATTGGTACTTCAATGCCGCCACGACGTTTCTTGCTTGCAAGAAAGGTACATTTCCTTTCAAATTTTTAGGTATTATGGTGGGGGAAAGCCCTAGAAAAAAGAAAGTGTGGACGGAAGTTGTTAATAAAATTAAAGGGCGTCTTTCTTTGTGGAAGGGAAGGAACATTTCGATGGGCGGTAGACTTACTCTTATCAATTCGGTCTTGAATTCAATTCCCATTTTTAATCTTTCCTTCTTCAAAGTTCCGGGAAACATTGCCAAAGAGATTAGAAGGCTTCAAAGTGAGTTTCTATGGAGAGGTAACTTTGAAAAAAGGAGCATCCATTGGGTGAGGTGGGATGTTGTTTGTAGGCCTAAGGAGAAAGGTGGATTGGGTGTTAGAGATGTGAAGGAGGTAAATAAAGCTTTACTTTTGAAGTGGAAGTGGAGAATTTTAAACGAAGATAATGCAATATGGAGTAGATTTCTTAATGTGAGGTATGTTAGCCCAAAATTAAAGATGCAAGATTCTAGTGGAGAATTACTTAGTTGCGAAGATTCGATTTGGTGGAGGGACTTGTGCAAGATCAATTTGCTAGATGATTATGTGGAGTATGGTTTTCCCGGATGTTTCAAAAGTTGTTGCAAGAATGGGAAGGATACTCTTTTTTGGCATACCTTGTGGGTGGGAGACAAACCTCTTCGCTTTTCTTTCCCGGATTTGTATGATTTATCTACTAAGAAAAATTGTTCGGTGGCGGAGATTTTGATTTGGGTCGACGGAAGATGTAACACCCCGATATCCGCTGCACGCATCAACCGTGTCGGCCAACCGAGCATGTTACCCGGCTTAATCAATAATCCCCCTAGGTCCGCTTATCGGCTGCCCAGGAAATATTGGTTTTGCCTCCCGCGGGAATCGAACCATGTACCTAGGGGTTAAGTACATATTCATAGCAATTCCTGCTACCAATTGAGCTACTAGCTCAAGTGGTAGCAGGAATTGCTATGAATATGTACTTAACCCCTAGGTACATGGCTCGATTCCTGCGGGAGGCAAAAACAATATTTCCTGGGCAGCCGGTAAGCGGACCTAGGGGGGATTATTGATTAAGCCGGGTAACATGCTCAATTGGTAGAAGGAATTGCTATGAATATGTACTTAACCCCTAGGTACATGGTTCGATTCCTGCGGGAGGCAAAAACAATATTTCCTGGGTAGCCGATAAGCGGACCTAGGGGGATTATTGATTAAGCCGGTAACATGCTCGGTTGGCCGACAAGGTTGATGCGTGCAACGGATATCGGGGTGTTACAGAAGACATTTGTGAGATGTTGAAGCTTTATTTTCCCAGGGAGATGGTAGCGGTTCAGCTTTGGGGGCAGCAGCGGCTGCTTTGCCGAGTTGGCACCGGTTTCGTGAGCTAGTGGGGGTCACATTCCGAGTGAGGTCGCGAGCGATACTTTCGGTTGGTTCTTTAATTCGGAAAAGGATTTTACGGTAGCGGGCATTTCGTGGATAATCAACAACTCTAAATCCTTTGTTTGGGATCTTCATGTGATTCATTCGTTGAAAGTCATGTGGAGCATTCCATTACCGCCAAAGATTAAGTTGATTTCTTGGAGATTTTTCATTGATCGTCTTCCGTCAAAAGATCTTTTATTGATAAGAGGAGTTAACAATGTGTCAAATCCGGATTGTGAGTTTTGTGGTGTTCATGTAGAAACTTCTTTTCATCTCTTTTTTCATTGTCATAGGGCGAAAGAGATTTGGAATCATATTTACGCTTGGCTTGGCATACCGGAGGTGATCCCTATAGAGGAGTTTCTTGAGTTTGGGGTTTTACAAGACAAGGTGATTAATAGTCATAGAAAGGCTAAGATCAATGTGGTGTGGATAACTATGATTTGGTGTCTTTGGATTATGCGGAACGCTATTATCTTCGACGGGAAAGATTTTTGTTTTGATGTTGTTTGTTCTAATATTATTTTCCTTTCTTGGAGATGGTTATCTAGTGGATATTCTAAGTTTAGATCCAATTACTATGATTGGTTTAAACTTCCTTTATACGACTCAATCATTCTCTAGTGTTCTCTGTTTGTAAGGGTTGCACCCGTAGTGCGAGCTTTATCAATCAATTGCCTATTAAAAAAAAAAGTAGCTACATGTTCCCTTAGCTTCTTTGATCCCCACCCTCTATATATGATTTTATCTATGATATCTTTACAAATGTCTATACAATTGCACCTATGAGTATTTCCTCCAAAAATCTTGTCATTCCTATAGTGCCAAATACCATAAATCGTCTCTGTAACAGCTAGTTTCAACATACTAGCTTTCCAACCCTTCCTGCCAGTATTATGCATAATCCAATTAATATCAAGTGACCACTCCTTGGGATCATGCTGTATTTTAATAATCATATTTTTTTATCCTATTATTTACTTGAGAGATATTTTTTGATGGGATACAGATAAATATAAATTTTATATGATAATATCAAAATTTAGCTATGAAAATTATATTATAAAAATATCATAAATTTATAAGAGTCTTTGTAATAATATATTTAAATCTTATTTTTTCGCTTATCTTTATTGACAAAAACAAAAACACGTGGTAGAATATTTTACATTTGTCCTATTATTTACTTGAGAGATATTTTTTGATGGGATATAGATAAATATAAATTTTATATGATAATACCAAAATTTAGCTATGAAAATTATATTATAAAAATATCGATCATAAATTTATAAGAGTCTTTGTCATAATATATTTAAATATTAATTTTTTGCTTATCTTTATTGACAAAAGCAAAAAAAATATGGTAGAATATTTTATATTAGAATATACTAAAAATTGACCTCTATAAATACAAATTAAAAAATAATGAGAAGAAATAATGCTAGAAATGTGAGAATTAAAGGAATAAGATAAAATAAAACCAATTTTAAAATAATAGAATTAGGGTTGATATTAGAGTGACATTTGTCAAAGGTTGTCAAGAGTTGTTATATGATGACACATGGCTAGGGTTACCATCATGACAACCTTGAATTTATATATGAGCACTGTTATTTGTAGCGAACAAGAACTTCACGAACAACTCACAAAGCGGCTGCCATCGTTGGATTGCCTTGAGCAAAAAACATGCGTGGTTGGATAAAAATAATGAATTGGCTATAGTTATAAATTAAAACTTACAACATTATCGTGTTGCCTTCGTGAGCTAAAATTTTGTGATAAGTAGTATTATCTTATATATATATATATATATATATATATATATATATATATATATATATATATATATATATATATATATATATATATATTAAGATTAAGATTAAGATTTGTTACAAATATAAAATGTATGACAATACTCTGTAAATATATAATAAACTATATAAAATAAGCTCATGCAAATTTGACATGGCCCCCTCTAGCTAATTTCATGCCCCTCACTTGTAATTATAATTCAAAGCATAATCGTATTTAGCCGATCTCATGCCTTATTCTTATTAATATAATTCAAAGGAGAGCCAAATCTAGGTTGTTCCATCCGAAATCATTACAGGTGAAATTCAAAGCGCAAACACTAATAGCCAAACTCATGTTTCACCATCATAGATATAACGCGCAAACACATCCGGCTGAGCCAACACATTATTTATTAAAAAATGTTTTTATTACGACCGCGACCAGCCGATTCAGCATCTTACCAAGGTAACAAATACATATTAACACGAAATACTCACAAACAAAGCTGTCGAACATGGCATAACAAAAAACTTAATGTTATTTATGTTGTAAGCAAATATTATTTGCCGATCTTTATAATGAAAAATTATAAGAACTGCAGGGTTCAAAAGCAAACCTTGGCGCTCCTCGGCTTCTAGTCGGTTAAAAATTATGATTGACAGGATCACAATGCAAAACCAAAGCATAAAGATGCAAAAGATAAATAGTGTTAATACAAACAAAGTATTATTTATAATTAAAGGCGCAAAATCTCCCAAAAAAAAGGGGGGAACATGAGACTATTTGAGAATCGAGATGATTTGCCCATCTAAAAGAATCTGACCCGGTCGGATCTGCTCCCTCGAAACAACCATTGGACGGTGAAAATGCTCCACCATCTGCAACATATTCTCAAAAGACTTTGTAATTTCCTTAAGGCCCATAGAAGCACATTCTCTCAATTTTTGGGTCAAAGAAAAAATTTGACTGTGAAAGAACTCCAACTCCTTCTAGGCCGAATTAAGAGCCTCAGTTTTCCTTTCCATCATTCTTTCTAGATGCATCACCTGACTACACACAATACTAGGAAAATTGAGCGAAGCTAGATTTTTTATTACCTCTTGTTAAGAAGCGGAAACTTCCTTCAGTTTTCTTAAATATGTTTCCTGTTGGAAACTCAAACTTCTCACTCTCCTCTCTAAGTGTCTCTTTTTGTCATGCACCCGATATGTCCAAAGAACTTCCCAACAACCAGATTTTCCTAGTGTTAGAGCGACGGAGGCCCCTCTAGCAGACCACATCTGACTATTCAACTCATACCTTAGAGCTTGCTCAGAGAGGTTGGTGAAAAATTCCATGTCGTCATGAAATACTAAATCCTAGTGATCACTAGAAGGAACAAGATAAGACCCTAGACCCATTTGCAAGTATGGAGGGGACATCAAAAGAGAAACATTTTGAGGAGTTTCTGAAGAAAGAGAAGAACACAACACAAATAGGCGGATAATATTAAAATCAGAGTCACAACACATATAGGATGCCATATTTTTTTCAACTTAAAACTTCAACATATAATCGCATATAATACAGATACATAACACATTAAAACTTGGATGAACAAATAACAACAACTTTATGTCTTCTGAAATAAAACAACTTTTAAATTACCACGCAGCGGATTCATAAACTTCAACTCAAAAGCATAAAATGTTTGTCCGACATAAACAACTTCAAAGCAACAAAGTATTTAACAAAATTCAACTTTAAATTCAGCAACAAAAATAAAATAAAAAATAAAGCAACATGCGTTCACCCCCCTGAGTGTTACATATCAGAGCAATGACATCGACTCGAACTAATGAAGGTAAATAACCTTCATTCCGGATTACCTGCACGTTACCAACATAGAAGTAACATTCAAACAGAAGAGGTGAGATATCAAACAATATACACAAAACAACAACAACAATTATCAACAACCACAACATAACAACGATAGCAACAATTATCAACAACCACAACATGACAACGATCGCAACAATTACCAGCAACCACAACATGACAACGATAACAACAACATAACAACAACAACGCAACAACAATAACAACGACAACTCAACAACAATTCAACAACATCGATATAACCTGCGAATTCACAACTGTAATATACATGTACAACAACTTATACAACCCACTGTCTCGACCAAAATATTCGCTACCCGCTCGGTACAAGTATTCAGGTAATTCGACTATATCCTGCTAATTAATTTTTTTCTGCTACAATTACTTTTCTGCTATGTACTGATATGAACAATTCATTCTAATAATACTATTATTTTACTGTCAACTAGCTTCCACTATTTTTCCTGTTACTCACTGTCTACTACTATAAGATTCTTCTGCTACTCCACTTCCTTACAAATCTTCACTACTAAATTATTGTGTTAGTTACAGTTATGTTTGTCTGCTAATTATTTTCCATTATTGTGCCTGAACCCTTCTTGTGCTTCCATCATGGTTTATCATCATAGTTAATTGTTATTAAAACCTATTTAAGAAGAGTAATCCACTAACCACATGTGCATGAATTGTTTAATGGATGTTACTAACTACATGTGCATGTGCAGGGATTTATTTATATAGTAAAAAAAGAATTGGTGGCACTCACCACCACTAGGGGCCAGCGCCCCTACCTCTTTCCACTCCAGGGGGTGAGCGCCCCCTCCCTCACACTTTATAAGGGCAGCCACCCCTCTTCATGGTGGCAGGTGCCCCCTTCCTATCTTACACACTTAATTTGTTTTTCAAATCATTGTGGCGCTCGCCACTTCGCCACTTAATATTGAGGCACTCGTCCCTGCTATACTGTGTATCATAAATTCACCATTTTCATCCAAAACTCAGTCGATTCTTCCATGGAATTTTCCCTCGATTAATCATGCCCAGTTCGGAACATCACATGATAAATTATTCACTTACAGTTTACCTTAATTTTCCAATTAATTCCTACAACCACACAACAACTCATAATTTTCCTATATCAGTATCTGATTGCTAAATTGAATTTAACTCAAATCTCAGGGCAACATTCTTATCACAGAAATTCATGGATCAACACAGCATAATCACAATCATACAACAAAGCCATCAACTCAACACAACGTACTAACTGCGATTACATAAACAAAACTAAATCCCCACATACCAATCATCATAATTCCCATTATATAGTCAGAACCCCACCCTTACCTTGGATTGAAGGTTGCTCTAACTCTCCGATTGAAAATCTAGCTTTGTGCCTCCTTTCCCACTTTTCCTCTTCACAACAACTTCTACGTTCTCTCTCTAAGACTAACTCTCCACAATTAACCTAATTTTCTTTCATTCCTATTAACCATATAATTTTCTATTTCTCTTATTGGGCCTAACATTCACACTCCCACTTTGCTATACACAACTATAAAAAAATCCCAACTTACCGCAGGAAGTTCGACGATCCTCGCAAGAGAGAGCCATTATCGACAGTGAAACATCTATTATATGCTTTAAACATTTTTTTATCAGCTTCAACCGAGGGAACTACACCGCCAATATAATCCAGGTGGTTAAAAAGTCCACCAGCTTCTTCTTCTGATACGAATTCTCGACAAAAAAACCCTCCTCTTCGTAAGTGTATGTGTCGTTCTCCTTGCAGAAATGCTTCGCTGAGCAACAATGGGAAACAAATGTTTGCACTTACCCTCTACCTCTAACTCAGTTCCGTAAATGGCCGCATGAGTCAGGGGATGAAGAGGAGTTACCAAGAATAGAACCGGCCTGCAAAGGTCGAAAATTTAAGAAAGCCTTCAAAGACTTGCATCGTCAGTACTAAGGAAAGTAACTCTTGTTCCCTTGGTTGGGCCTAAGTGCCACAATTACAGGGGAAAAGATGAAAAATTGTTGGTGACAGAAGCGTTCTCTTTCAAATATTCACACCAATATTGATAAGCCTTTACATATGCCCAACTTGTTGGGTGAAGTTGAAACGGGGCCACCTTCAAGTAGTTGAAAACACATATCTCAAAAGCGATGAAGGGAAGGAGAACACTCAAGTATGAGAAGAGATACTCATATAGAGGGATGGTACGATTACAATACTCACTGCATATTCTATCATCTTCACCAGGGATAATGAGACCCCAAAGCGAAGAATCCCTCTCTTCAGAGGAATCCTTATTTAGACTCCCCTCTTTGGCAAAAATAAAAACATTCGAAAAGTATATGGAATCTTCCCACCGAGACATTGGGTTCACTAGGTTCCTTCTCACAGTATTCCGCGATTTTTTATCCATGAGGCATTAATAATCTTAAGAACAAGATGACAAAATTTAAGAGGAGAAAAGAAGTAACCGCTCAAGAATAGAATGGAGATGAAAGAGGGGTGTAAAAGGTAAGTGACTATAGTTCTTTCTATACTTATGTATTGGCAATATAGAAGAAAGATGTCCTATCAACAATTACATTTCTCGCACGTAACACTCAAGTGTTTCAGCTCCCAAGAATGATCATAATTACGCCTTTGAATAGATGTTTGCCATTCCAAACATCAGAAGCATTAAGAAGAGTGGTCGGCAGTCGAGAACGAAATTCTCCAAAACCTCACCATGATATTCAAGCACGAGGGTTTTGGGAAAACTTTTCTGGCCGGGCACACATTTCTCAATCGCACTTCTAGATTCTTCTCCTGACTACTCGACTATCACATGTCTCGCTGCAAGAGATGTACACCTCAAGCACATCCAAAGGTTCTCCGGATCCCACGCCTGAAAGATAGCGAGGTCGCTATTCTTCTCCCTTATATATAGAAATGACGCCGTTTAAAATAATAAATTTCAAACACAATTTGAATGCTCTCTACTCTTCCACTTACTTTGAGCGTCAGAGTGTTAACTTTGCATGAACACCCCCGCTCTATCGCATTCGAAGCTCTACTCTGCCGCAGCTTCCGCTTCTCATTCTATTTTTGCTTCTAGAACGATATAATAATAATAATAGTAATAATAGTAATAATAATAGTAATAATAATAATAAAAATTATTATTATTATTTTAATGGTTGATTTAATTTTTATTTTTTAAATAAAAGTCTTTCTAAATTTAGAATTAAATATTTGAATTTTTTGTTAAATATAAAATCAAGGAGTGGATGATAATTTCAAAAGTAACAAACTTTTAGATTACTTGTATATTACAGTAGACAAAACAATATATATATATATATATATATATATATATATATATATATATATATATATATATATATATATATATATATATATATATATATATATATATATATATATATATATATATATAACAAAAATTTAACAAAATTGTAAGCGATTTTATTTGGTTTTATAATTGGTGACAACTTCTCTACCCATCACAAAAAGATGGGTAGTGTACATTCCACCAATCCGATGACACCATTTAATTTTTATGTATTTAATTATTTATCATATAAAACAATTATTTGATGTTTTCAATGCATTCTACACTAAAGGTAACCTTACCCACCTTTTTTAGATGGGTAAATAAGAATTCACCTTTATAATTTTAATTATTTGATTTTTCAGATTTTTGTTTTAGATTAATGCATTTAAACTATATTCGAAAGTGTTTTCATAAAGATAGTTCACATCTCTTCTCATAACTTAACTAGAAATTATGAGTTTGAATCTAGTTTTGATATAGATTCAAAAGTATTAAAAATTTTCAAATAGAATTTTACCATCAGTTATACTTTAATAGCTTCTAGATAATATCTGGTAAAAAGATATATTTAATCTATTCCAAATAGAATTTAATAATGAAAAAAATATTTAATCTATTAGTATGGTAAGTTGTTAGCCAGTAATTAACGTTATATTCTACTCTAATAATATTTTATTAACTATTTTCTATTTACAGATTGTTTACCATATTTCTTTTCATGATCTTTTCAATAAATATTCTCTTTTAACAATAAAATATATAAATTCAAACCTAATCTTATAAAAACAGATACATGTCACTTTGTCATCTTAATCTTAAATGAATGTTAATATAGAAAAATACATTCACGTTCAAATCTTAATTGAATGTAAATATAGAAAAAATACATTCACGTACAAATTTCATTCCTATTATATGAATTCAAAAGAAACTTACCTATTATATGAATTCAAATATTTGAAAAGTTGTTATTTTTAAAACAAAATTCTTATTTTAACAACTTTACCTATTATATGAATTCAAAAGAACCTTACCTATTATATGAATTCAAATATTTGGAAAGTTGTTATTTTTAAAACAAAATTCTTATTTTAACAACTTTACCTATTATATGAATTGATTATTATTTTTCAACCAAAAGATTTTATTTTCAAAAAGAAAAGATTTGTTTTTTCAGTGACACTATTATTATTATATATATGAACTCTAACATAACTTTTATTATCACACACATCTTGCATTCATTTGTTGCTCTTTTTCTTTAGCTATTTTTTGTAATCTTCATAGATTTTTCATCTTTCAATTTTTCCATTCCTAGAAAATATGGCAATCTCTCAAGAAGACATTGCTTATGAGATATTTTCTTGGTTACCCGCAAATATCATTTTTAAATTTAAATTAACTTGCACTTCATTTTCTAAATTTCCAGAAGAATCTCCTTTCAAATAAGTCAAAGATATCAAAAAAGGATTGAGTTGCACCATTTACCTAAAGAGCAACAACTTTCTGGTGTTCCTAACAATGTTTTAACGTTCCTATCAAACTCAGCTTGTATTCTAGCTTCTAGTAATGGTTTGCTTCTTTGTCATACCATTAATGAAGATCCAATTGAATTGTTTATTTGCAATCCAATTACAAAGTCTTGCTTTTTCATTCCTTCTCCTGAGTCATTTAGAAAAATCCATAACTTTTCTACTATAAATGTCATGTTAGATTGTTCTAACAGCTCTTCTTCTAATGACTATTTCATATTTCTTTTAGAAAACACAGCAGAATGGTCACCAACCAGTTATGCATGCAATATATATCATGGAAAACAAGGCGTGTGGAAATCAATGGAAAACAACTTTTTAAGTGGTGGTAGGAATATGAAATTTGACATGCCGGTGTTTTACAATGGAGCCGTTCACTTCATCTCAGATTGCTCAGATTACTTTATGAGACCGAGTCCTTTTTTTAAGCCTTACATAATGTCTTATGATTTGGAAAAAGGAACTTCAACTATTCTTAAATTGCCGAGGGAAGCTATAAAAGGTTTTCACATCGAGTGTGACATGGGCATATTTAATTGGGGTAAAGTGACAAGTTTCAATAGTTCTATTTGTTTAGTGAAATTAAGAAAGTCTGTTTTTTCCATTTGGATTTTAAAAGATTACAACTCATGTTCATGGAAAAAGATTTTGAAGGTGAGAGCGAATGCATTGGGGTTAGAAGAGAAAGATGCTCATGTTACCGGATTTACTGTCATGAACGGCAATATTTTAATTTTTTCTACTGAACACAAGATTTATAGTTGTGGTTTGGATGAAGAAACATTCATGATGGTTGAAGAAATAGGCTCACACAATTGTGGATCTAATCCTCACTTTCTTTCTTACTCAAACACTCTTCGTTCGTGTGGGACTAATGCTCAAACCATGCCTTGCTAGAAACAAATGATGTATGCTGGCCAAATTTAGTAGATTATTAGGATTTTTGTGAAGTTGTAAATTGTAATATCGATATTTCATTTAATAAAACTCAGAGCATTAGTTATTAATTTTGAATTTATTATAGTTATTGTCTTTGATACATGCAAGAGTCAATAGGATAGTGAGGACTGCAATTGGAAGAATATCATCACAACACAATAGTGATTAAGTTTATATAAAATCTTCTAAATTAACATTTTAGTTTATGAAATTCATTTACTCATCTTAATGGTTAATAAGGATGTACTCAATGACCTCAAATGAAGAAGAGCATGAAAGTTATTGGCGAGAAGCACCTAGTCCTGAATGTTGTTCCTATTCCATCCATCCAAAGAAAGATAGTTAGAAACAGCTGGACATATATGAATCATAGGTGCCATAAGATTCATATCAGAAATTATGTCGTCATAAGCACTTAAAGAGTTGCATTGCTTTCCATTCTGAATCCTGATTTAGTACCTTAAGGCACACATCTTGACTGCAAGATCCTAATCTACAATATTTTCTTCCACTAAGACTTGAGTCTGATTGCCTGAAGTCCCCAACTTGAATCTGATTGCCAATGTAGAATTGGTTATCTGATGAAAGTAATGGGCCTTTAACAGCTGCCTCAATAAACAGATTAACCAGAGATGCTCCCTTGGCTCAATCTTCACTTGCTTTAAAATTACCTTCGCCGGCTAAAGATATGTTACAAATATCATACACACAATATTACTGAATGATTAAAAATATTCACTTCTCTTATCATTTAAAATATATTTTGTTGAAAAATATATAATTTAAACTTGTATTATAAGATAATTTTTATATGATGACATAGGTTAATATTCACTTCTCTTATCTTTTAAAATACATTTTGTTGAAAAAAAAAATTTTAAACTTCTATTATAAGATAATTTATATATATGATGGCATAGGTTATATAACCGAAGATTTTTACAATATATAGAAGTTAAAATTTGAGTAACTACTAAAAACTTCACTATCAATATTTATCAGATAAGGTTATCTCATGAGAGGAGATTCTATTAAAAGTAAAAAAAAAAAAAAACGAAAGAATTATATAATGTAATAAATGCATTGAGTAATTTAATGATATATTTCGATAGGGTTGGTGAAACAGGGCCTGCCTGTTGGATATGTATGTTTTGTCCGCATTTTTCTGCGGGACGAGCCAAGATTTTAATCTTGCAACATCTAATACATTTGCCCCGTTTTATTTTTAGTGCACAGACTTTTACATAAAATTTTATATTTTTAGGCCTAATAGGTACAAATCCCACGATCATTCTCCGCTGTGTCCTATTTTTCACGGGAAAAATTTTAGACACACATCCTTAATTATGTCTGTCCTGCCTTTTTTTTTATAGGTTTTTACGCAACGGAATTAAACAGGACACAGGAATGTCAGTTTGCCACCCATATATTTCATGTTGTTATGCTATCGATTTTCATCCAAATAAATATACAATAATTCTCAAACAATGACATATAAATAATGCTTACTAATTGCATGCACACATGTTACATTCTTTCTTTTCATAGCCTATGTGTGGTATATTTAAAAGTTGTGAAAATTTCTATAAATTTTCAAAATATTTTTAAATATAATATGTATAAAAGTAGTACAAGAACCTAGAATCATATTGTGTATAAAAATGGTAGAAGAATTTAAAATTATTACGACAACAATCTATCATGAAATATCTAGAAAGAATTAAAATAGAGACGTCTCAAGTTTTTGGAGGCTCTGTATAGGTTAGTTATGATTCAACCATGACAAAGATTTATGAGGCTTTATTTAGTTACGGTTTAACCGTAAAATTTTCGAGGCCCTGTGCGGTAGCCCACCTTGCACGCCCTTAAAGACGACTCTGATGACTTGAGCCTATAAATAGGAAATTGATATTTTATAATTCATAATCCAAGAAATCAATGTCATAGCCTTCTTTCTAAATAATTCTCTAAAAGTATCTTATATCAACTATTGAAATACCACCAATGGCATCAGAGCTATGAAATACCAACAGTGGCATCAGAGCTATGATGAAGTGTAGTAATATTACCTACCTATTATTCCAAAATCTTTCTAACTACTTCTAAAAATTTCCCTTTTACTATAAATTCACTCCAATAATTTTTTTAAGCTATAAATGACACCATTCAATCATCATACATTTCTCCCAATGTTCAATTGTGAAAATCATGATTTTTGGCGTGTTAAAAATGTGACTTTTTTGATCTCAAGATTTGTGGGACATATAGTAGAAGAAGGCTTCTTCGCTCCCGCGGATACTTCAGCTCTAAATGCAGCTCAAGAAAAAGAGTTGAAGAAAACTAACACTACAAAAAAAACCTTGTTTAGCCAGAGGTATTTTCCAGGAATAAAACCCATCACTAAATTAATAAGTTGCTCAGGGTTAATTCCCCCACAACGCAAAAAACAAAATATGACATTTGCCAGGGGCAGCCCCTAGCAAATAATACATAGTGAATTGTGAATTTCAAAATTAAGCATTTGTCAGGGGCAACCTGTAACAAATTTTTGCTTTGTCAATTTAGTCAGAGACCTTACTACACTTATCTGTTGCGGTCATTATTACTTTGTCATTTGTGAGGGGTAGCCCCAAGCAAAATCTACTTAATTTATTATTTGTGAGTAGCAAATTTGGCAATAAATAATTATCCAATTCTTTCCCCAACTAGTACACAATTTCTCTTTCTCTTCTTCATTTTTATTTCCCTTCTTTTTTCTCTTTCTCTTCCAGCAACTCTTTCTCTTCTAGAAACATTTCTCTTCAAACTTTCAAGAACACTAATATTTTTTAGGGTTAAATATGCAAAACACCCAAGTAATGTTAGCAAGTTTTGTTTTTAGCCCCGTAAATTTTTTTTTTGGATTTCCCCTTGTAATATTAAGATTCCATGTTTTTAGCCACTCGGTTGACTGATAAGAGGCAAAATATCGTTATTTTGAGTATATAATTGTGGCACTTATCGATTCTATTCTTTTGGTTTTTGTAATAAAATCCCAACTTTTGTGTAAATATTCATATTCTTAAGTTTTGATTCATTTTGTGTATTGTTTGATAGTTTTCCTTTGTTTTATAGGTATTTATGCATATCGGAGTCTCGAGGAATAAAGTGTCAAAGGAAGGACTTTGATTTCGCAGTTTTGGAGCATTAAAATGAAAATCATGCAGAAGCTCGCTTAGCCACCTTCAAGCGCGCTTGCATAGGCTCAAAATAAGGATGATAAAAGCCATCAATTTGGTTTCCATTTAGTCATTGTTAGATAGAGCATTGAATAAGCTACCCAACACTTCGAACCGGGCACAATTCGGAGTTACGAATCCAAGTTATGGCGAAAAAATTTTGATTTTTTCTACTACTCGCTAAGCGAGATTGCCTGAGACAGCAGCTCGTTAAAAGGGGCAAAAATCACATTTTTCAGGTTATGTTTTGTGGTATTTGTTCCCAACTCATCAAACTATCATTTTTAGGTTAGATTAGGTTAGAAAACAACTATGGAGCTTGCATTTGGATGATTGAAGGTGGATTAATTGTCAATCAAAGCTGACAAGCCGGGAGATTTTCGGTTCATTTCTCTTCCTCCTTGTGTTTTCTCTTTTAGTTGGGTTTTGTATATGTATTTACTTTAAACTCATGTATATTTGTCACCCATGGCGTTATATAAAACTTGCTTTACAAATATGTGTTGATTGTCATCTTAGATTTTTGCTTTGTGCTTGGGATTTGGGTTGCTTTAGAGAAAAACTTCTTGAATCCTTATCTAGAATGATTATCTGTTAGTTTCTGAACTCTAGAGATAGATTTAGAGCAAAGTCAGGCTCAATTAGCAACACGGAGAAAATTCCAATGGGATTCCTATTCTACTTGGTTCACTCCTTTTTCCCACTCTCACCAAGGCTATTTAGTATTAAATACTAGTATTCATTGTTTTAATTCTTTTATTGGTTGTTTGTACTCAAATTTTGGTCTGGTAAATAAATATTTTTGAGGTGATTTTCCAAAGCTTGAGTGTTTTAACTTGAGGATGTATTGTAGGATATTATTTTTGAAGTTGTATTAGTCAAGGTACTCATTTATCGCTTTCTATAGCATAACATGTTTAGAAAACTTTTCATTTGTATAATTATCATAACATTCATTCTTTCGCATTACTTGCTTCTTGATTGAATCAATTTATTTCCCAAACCATTAATGTGAGGAAGCTTTCCATTATATGCTTGAGGCCACAATCTTTGTTTTAACTGGATTTTATTATGTTTAATCTTTTATTTATGTTGATTTTATGAAAGCATGAAAAAGAATCAAGGCATTTTGTTTCATTTTGAGCACAACCACCTTAGCCAAATAGTCAATTCACCTTGTGATTGTGTGAGCATTTGTTAACCCCTTTGAGCTTTTTGTCAACATCCATGTTATTTCTTGAACTTCTATGCTTGCATTTAGTTCACTTATTTTTGTATGGATGTTGATTCTTTTTTCTTAAACCCTCAACTTTGTGTTATTGTATGAATTTTTACCTTGCCTTAGAAAGTAGGGAGTATTCATATTATGATGTAGTTGAATTCAATTTGGGGAGAAAAATGATTGTGCACTTGTGGTTAGTTGCTATGAGGTTGAAAAGAAAAGAAAAGAAAAAAAATGTGAAAAGAGAAAGAAAAGAAAAAGAAAGAAAAAATAGAATAAGTTTTGAAAAACAAAAAAGAAAAGAGTATGGAATAATTGTGCTAACAAGTATGGAATAATTGTGCTAACAAGTATGGTGTTTTGGTTGTGACAACTTGGAATAAGGAAGAAGTTTTTATCGGAATTGTGTTGTTTGAACCTGTGTGAATTGATCACTCCCTTAGGTTTAGGCAAGTTTTTGTTTCGATTAGCCTTAGAACTTATCCCTTGTTTGATAACCAAGCCACATTACAACCTAGAAAAGCCCTTGGGATTCTTGCTTTTGTAGTTTCAATATGATTTTAGGATGAATGTATAATTTAGTCTATCGTTTGCAAGATTGTTGGATGAGTGTCAAAGTCCTCCACCTTTGTGTGTTTTTCATCCATTGATGGATTTTTGCTAGGTGTGATTCATGAAGTGAGCTTGTATTGTTTTAGAATGTTTAGCATGATTTTTGTACTTAGGATTTGTTTCGTTTACATGTTGCCTTTGTAGGATAGCGGTAAGTATTACTTTGTTTATACGTTTTTGTATTGAGACATACATTTGTTCTTGGTTTTTCAAAACTTGTTGATTCACGATTCTTTGGTTTATTACTTTTGATTCTTTGATTTATTTAATACTGTTTGAGGACAAACAAAGTTTCAAGTTGGGGAGAGTTTGATAAGTTCCAAAATGTCGTTATATTGAGTATATAATTGTGGCACTTATCGATTCTATTCTTTTGGTTTTTGTAATAAAATCCCAACTTTTGTGTAAATATTCGTATTCTTGAGTTTTGATTCGTTTTGTATATTTTTGACAGTTTTCCTTTGTTTTATAGGTATTTATGCGTATCAGAGTCTCTAGGAATAAAGTGTTGAAGGCACGACTTCAGTTTCGCAGTTTTGGAGCAATAAAATGAAAATCATGCAGAAGCTCGCTTAGCCATCTTTAAGTGCGCTTGCATAGGCTCTAAATAAGGATGAGAAAAATCATAAATTTGGTTTTCATTTAGTCATTGTTAAAAGGGGCAAAGATCACATTTTTTTAGGTTATGTTGTGGGGTATATGTTCCTAACTCATCAAACTATCATTTTTAGGTTAGATTAAGTTAGAAAAAAACTATGGAGCTTGCATTTGGATGATTGGAGGTGGATTAATTGTCAAACTGAGCTGACAAACTGGGAGATTTTTGGTTCATTTCTCTTCCTCTTTGTGTTTTCTCTTTTAGTTGGTATTTGTATATATATATATATATATATATATATATATATATATATATATATATATATATATATATATATATATATATATATATATATATATATATATATTTACTTTGAACTCGTGTATATTTGTCGCCCATGGCGTTATATAAA
This sequence comes from Vicia villosa, assembly GCF_029867415.1. Lineage (NCBI taxonomy): Eukaryota > Viridiplantae > Streptophyta > Magnoliopsida > Fabales > Fabaceae > Vicia > Vicia villosa. The sequence goes on along the minus strand of NW_026705450.1, from coordinate 32,451 downwards.
ACTTGTTTTACAAATCTGTGTTGATTTTCATCTTAGATTTTTCCTCTGTGCTTGGGATTTGGGTTGCTTTTGAAATAAAATTCTTGAATCCATATCTAGGATGATTGTCTTTTAGTTTCTGAACTCTATAGATAGATTTAGATCTGACAATCACTTGTGTATCTGTTATTAATGCTTTCATGTTTGAGCGGCGCGCGAGAGATCGCCTACGCAAGAATACAGATGTTCTCGCAGCTTTGCGTTAGAGATAATCTTGATTGTGAGTTAATCTCGTAGGTGCTCTAGAGATGGACACTGATGTGAGAGATACGTGATGACATAGACGAGTATCGTAGGTTAAGTATAACCGGTCGATAAGTTTAAGTTTGTGAGAAGTAGATTATATGCAATGCTTGATAAATCTTATCTTTCCGAAGAATGAATTCTTTTTATGTTTATATTTACTTTTCCGTTTTATATTTTTGTTCATCAAACCCAAGCACGAAATCATTGAAAACGTTGAATGGCATTCTATATCATCTTTGTGGACACGATAATTCCTGGATAAATATTTCCAAATCTTTTGTTGTTTGCCGCTATGCATGCTTCAACATTGACTAAGTGGCATGGAGTCTTCAATTTTGCTTACGTGACATGTCCACATGGATTTTCTTTTATTATTTTTTTATTTAAAATCCACATGGACTTTTTTTTTTTGAATTTTTTTTATTTCTTTTATTATAAGGGGGTAATCAAAATTTGCTAACATTGCAGGGGATAAAATACAGTTCTTTTGTTTTGGATATAAAAACAAGTATCTATTTAAATTATTAAATTATATTATATTTTTGGATATAAAATATTGTCTTTATTTTGAATTTATGTGTTTGCACTGTCTTTTGCCATTCTCTTTTCTTGGCTGTCTTATTAAGCCTCTTAATATTCCATGAAAGTATCATTTATTTAGTAAGGGATTCTTCTAAAGGTCATCCCAAAGTCCCAAGGAGGCAAATCCATTAGAACATGTTACCTGTTACTTGGTCCTCCTTCCATAATACGCTTGCCTGTGTCTCCCAGCCCCCTGTTAACTGTTGTCCAATTGCTTGCATCATCTGGAGTTTCATTCCTATCATTATTGCTTTTGAGGATTTGAATATCATTATTGTCTATGCTTCTTTGTTTGTTCAGATGCTTCAGGGTGTTGTGTGTTCACCTGTTTTGGCTTCCATTCCTTAATAGGCTGCTTCTTCTCTTTATGGTACGTATGGTCTATCTTTTGACATTTATCACAATATTGGGGCCTCCATTCATACTCCAGATTTTGCTGAATTTTCCTTCCCTCATTGTCCTTTATGGTGATTGTTTTACACAACTCCTATGTCACATCCATTTCAACCAAGATTCAGGCAAAGGTTACTCTTAGTTTACCCGCTGTGCACTTATCAGTGAACATAGGTTTACCAATAGCGTTCGCTACCTTTCCCAAACTCCTAGCTCCCCACAAATGGACAGACAATTGTGGTAGTTTGACCCATAGCTTCATTCCATTCTCCACGTGGATTATGAAAAATAAATTTAAATAAAAGGAAATCCACGTGGACATGCCACGTAAGAAAACTAAGAGTAAATGGTTGATCAAGGAAAAAAAGACATTTTATTACTACATCGAGAGATAATCATGATATTTCTTACAGTTATAAATGGTTGATCAAGGAAAAAAAGACATTTTAAGGAGAGAAATATTTTTCAATTTACTTTCTTTCAATTTTATGACATTTGGTTTGCTTTTGATCCTGTTGTAGTTGTTATACTCATATTTTATTTAAGCCAATTGTTGTTGTCACAACAACTATCTTCCTTTCATTTAAAAAATCTGCAAAACGTATGAATGTTTAACAAAAATTCAAATTTGTATGTATACATCACCATATGATTAAAATAGTAAATTATAAAATATAGATGAATCCTAAAGAGAAAAACATTTGACAATTTAATTTCAATAACTTTTATGGCATTTATTTGCTCATATTTCATTTTAGCCCATTGTTCTTGCCATAACAACTATCTTCATTTCATTTTACAAATCTGCCAAACATATGAATCTTTAACAAAAAATTCAAATTAGGATTGAAATAGTAAATTATAAAAAAAAATAGATCAATCCTAAGAAGAGAGAAACATTTGCCAATATACTTTCTTCAAATTTTATGGCATTTATTTGCTTGTGATACTCCTGACTTTAGTTGTTATACTCATATTTCATTTTTGCCAACTCTTCTTGCCTTAATAACTATCTTCATTTTATTTTACAAATCTGCAAAACATAGGAATCTTTAACAAAAATTCAAAATTAAGATTGAAATAGCAAATTATAGAAAACAGAAAGATAAAAATAATGAAGATAAATTTTATTTGTTTGACAGGTTTGTGTTTTTTGTGACCACTACAAAAAATGCAGTTGAATTGCGGGGCTTTTTTAAGCCAAATTGTGCAGGTTTTCATGTCTTGATTAACGTGTTCCGTTTTGCTGCTATGATTTTTTTTAAATGGAGAACAATACTATGATTTGAGTGAGTTATATAAATTGAGAGATAAATCAATATTATTGTGATTTCATAACCGAAAACTAATGACTAATAACTATATATAAAACTTAATAAATTTTTTTCATTAAATGAGTTATTTATTTTTTAACAAAGAAATTTAAATATTAAATGAAAAGTTATTTGATTGAATACTAATAATTGGCAATAACTAATTTTAATGTATTGTTATTCTAAAACGGACAATAAAAATTTGAGGGGTTATCAAATTTAATCGACTTTTTAATGATTTTATTGTTTGGTATCCCAATGTTAAAATCATCATTTTCTATTATTAAATAACTAAAATGTATAATCTAATAAAATCCTAACCATATTTACTCATATTCCTATATATGAATAATTATTCTTAAATTTTTTTATTCATAGAAAATTTATATCTAACGAAAAACAGTTACGATTTTTATGGAAAGCTAACATATATAAAAGTTACGTAGTATTTATACCATTAAATAAGTTAATATTACGTCTTTTTAAAAGTTATATATACAAATATTTAGGGATGCTCTCATTATGTATTTAATCTCTTATTAATTTAATACATAAAAATATTACTTAAGAAATTTATGAAATATTTAGGGATTTGAAAACATAAAATTTATTAAATATTTGAGTAGATTCTTTAAAAAATAATGAAATATAAAATAATTTTAAAAACTATTACATTTCTTATAAAACATATAGGAATATGGAAATGTATATGATAATCTAACATATAAAGAAAATTATGTAGTATTTGTACCATTAAATAAGTAAAAATTGCATCCTTTTAAAAGTTACAAATAGAAGTTTTTATTTATTTAATCTATTAATTTAATATATAAAAATGTTATTTAAGAAATTGATGTAGTATTTAGGGATTTAAATACGTAAATTTTATTAAATATTTAAGTTGATAATTATTTAAGAAACAATTAAATATAAAATAATTAAAATAAAGTAATCTACTTAACATAGAATTGTATAAAATATTAAAATAAATTAAAAGGTAAATATAGAATTGCATCGATTATTATTATTATTATTATTATTATTATTATTATTATTATTATTATTATAATAATTAATATTATTATGATATCATTATTATTAATTTATATTATTATTAGATGAATATTACATTATTATTTATATTATTATTTTATTAATATTGATTGTTTAATATTATTATTATTGTTATTATTAATAGATTTGTCTAATTAATGTTTTAAAATATTATAATACAAATAGTTAATTAATATTAGAAATTTTAAAAGATTGACATGTAAGCATTAGTGCTATATTAGAATGACACATCATTGTTAGGTTAGGATTGTTGCAAAAGTTGTCATCAAGACAACCTTGCATTTAGATTAAGTAGATAGATTACATTTATGGTTATTTAAAGAAAATAAAAAATAGGAATAAAAATCGAGAGAGTGACACATAAGCAGCATTAATTATAATTATCAAATGGTTAATAGTAATTTACCTCTGTAATATGAGCGTGTTTCGGTTTACCCCCACCGTTGCCAAAGGCAGGTTTTGACAACGGTTTTTTTAAAAAAAAAGGTTGCCAAAAGGTAGGGAGGGTGGAAAAGAAAAATTCACTAACATTGCATGGGTGAATTACTATTAACCCCATTATCAAAGAGTGTAAATATTAACTTTTAACCCTAAAATAAGAAAAATTAAGTCATTTAGTCAGAAGGGTGTATATGGTTTTTCCAGATACTTTATACATGTATATTAGATTATTTGATTTTTTATATTTTTTGTTTTAGATTTGATGCATTTAAACTCAATTCTAAATTGTTTTCATAAAGATAGTTCACATCTCTCCTCCTAACTCAATTCAAAAGTATTAAAATTTTCAAAGAGAATTTTACCATCAATTATACTTTAATAACTTCTGGATAATATCTAACTGGTAAAAAATATATTTAATCTATTCCAAATAGAAGTTAATAATGGAAGAGATATTTAATCTATTAGTAAGGTATGTTAGCCACTAATTAATGTTATATTCTACTCAATAATATTTTATTAACTATTTTCTATTTACAGATGGTTTATTATATTTCTTTTTATAATCATTTCAATAAATATTCTTTTTTAAAAATAAAATATATAAACTCAAATCTAATCTTATAAAAACAGATACGTGTAACTTTGTCACCTTATCTTAATTGAATGTAAATATAGAAAAATACATTCACTTACAAATTTCATTCCTATTATATGAATTCAAAACAACCTTACCTATTATATGAATTCAAATATTTGGAAAGTAGTTATTTTTAAAACAAAATCTTTATTTTAAAATTCAACACAACCTTATCTATTATATGAATTGATTATTATTTTCAACGAAAAGATTTTATGTTAAAAAAAGAAAAAGATTTGTTTTTTCAGTGGCACTGTTATTATATATATAAACTATCATAACTCTAATTATCAGACACATTTTGTATTGCTTATCTCCTTCGCTATTCTTTGTAATTTTTATCTATTTTTCTTCTTTATTCCTATAAAATATGGCAGTCTCTCAAGAAGACATTGCTTATGAGATATTTTCTTGGTTACCTGCAAAAATCATTTGTAAATTTAAATTAACTTGCACTTCATTCTCCAAATTTTCAGAAGAATCTCCTTTCAAAACAAAACAATCTTGTAATTTGTTAGGGATGAGTGATACATGCTTCTTCCTCCAACATGATCAAATAAGTCAAAGATATCAAAAAAGGATTGAGTTGCACCATTTACCTAAAGAGCAACAATTTTCAGGTGTTCCTAACAATGTTCTCACCTTCCTATCAAGCTCAGCTTGTATTCTAGCTTCTAGTAATGGTTTGCTTCTTTGTCATACCATTAATGAAGATCCAATTGAATTGTTTATTTGCAATCCAATTACAAAGTCTTTCTTTTTCATTCCTTCTCCTGAGTCATTTAGAAAAATCCATAACTTTTCTACTATAAATGTCATGTTAGATTGTTCTAACAGCTCTTCTTCTGATGACTATTTCATACTTCTTTTAGAAAACACAGAAGAATGGTCACCAACTAGTTATGCATGCAATATATATCATGGAAAACAAGGCGTGTGGAAATCATTGGAAAACAACTTTTTAAGTGGTGGTAGGAATATGAAATTTGACATGCCGGTGTTTTACAATGGAGCCGTTCACTTCATCTCAGATTGCACAGATTACTTTATGAGATCGAGTCCTTTTTATAAGCCTTACATAGTGTCTTATAATTTTGAAAAAGGAACTTCAACTATTCTTAAATTGCCGAGGGAAGCTATAAAAGGTTTTCACATCGAGTGTGACATGGGCATATTTAATTGGGGTAAATTGACAAGTTTCTATAGTTCTATTTGTTTAGTGAAATTAAGAAAGTCTATTTTTTCCATTTGGATTTTAAAAGATTACAAGTCATGTTCGTGGCAAAAGATATTGAAGGTTAGAGTGAATGCATTGGGGTTAGAACACTACAAGGAAAAAGCCATATTGTGACACTCATTTACAGTGATGGCTCAATATTTGTCACTAAATACCACTTTTACCTACAGTTTTACTCTATCACTAGTATTTGTCACTGAATACAACTTTTACCTACAGCTTTACTCTATCACTATTGTCCTACTAGACAAATAAACACCACTTTTACCTACAGTTTTACTCTTATCACTAATGTTTGTCATTAAATACCACTTTTACCTTCAACTTTACTCTATCACTATTGTCCAATTAGACAAAAAACATAGAATTGACTTTTACTCTTAAGCAAACAAAATTAACTTTATATTTTTAAAAAATATTACTATTTTCATTAAAAACAATTTAATTATTTATGATAACAAAAATTAAAATAACTTTTTTTATTTAAATAAAAAAAAATTTTGACAAAAATAAATCGTAAATTGTAAAACAATTATTATAGATAAAAAATTATTATAATTTATTCTCACCATAACAATTTTTATTTATTACTAAAATATCTTTCTATTTAGTACCCTTTTTTCTTTTATTGATACTTGTACTTTTTTTCCTTTTATTTATACTTTACAAAAATAATAATTTTTGACAAAACTAAATTATAAATTGTGAAACAATTATTATAGATAAAAAATTATTTTAATTTATTTTCACCATAAAAATTTTTATTTATTACTATATCCTATTCCAAAATTCAAACCCAAACGCTGAACCAATTCAATTGCTCACACAACACAAAAATTCCACAAATCAGAAATCGAAATCGAGAATCGAGAGCATAATCAACTATCATTCTAGAACGCAAAACAGAAGAAGAACCAGAGAGAGAATAACCAAGGTAGCTAAAAATGGCGGAAGCGATGATAAGGAAGAAGCCAGGAATGGCCAGCGTGAAGGACATGCCGGTTCTTCAGGACGGTCCACCTCCCGACGGTTTTGCTTCGGTCCGGTTCGCTCGTCCTATCCCTAATACTGGTCCGAGTGCCATTGCGATTTTTCTCACCACGTTTGGTGCTTTCTCGTGGGGAAGGTACCAGGTTTTGGACAGGGTAACAAGATCCGAAGGTAATCTCTTTTTTTCATTTTCGGTTTTTCATTTTTGATGCAATGAATTAGGGTTCGAATTGAAGTATTAATTGAAAGTGAAGTTTAATTGAAGGATTGTGTTGTTGATTAGAGGGAAGAACATAGGATTTTGAATTATGGTGTGGATGAGTTTTGATTATAGGGGAGAAATGATTTGCAAATGAAAATAATTTTGGTTTTTTGAACTTAGTGTGTGTTTGGTTCTGAGGTGATTGGGGGTCATTGGGTGTGTTCTAGTTTGTTAATCAGCTTCATGGTCATAGGTGTGTTCTAGTTTGTAGGATTAGCTTCTACATATTTGTTTTTGATTGAAGATTGATATGAAGGAACTTAAAATCTTGTGGTGATGTGATGTTGATGGGACTTTGTTGTTTGAAATGAATGTTTGCATCGTCAATGGTGTTTTTCACCTTTAAATTTGCATATAATTTCTTCCCTGTTTGCCCAATGATGATTTCCCCTGCTAGACATGTTACTCTGAATATCATTCACAGTTTTTTTCATCCACATTGCCTTTCCTCCCACTGTCTTCACTTCTAACTATGCTGATGCTGCTTCTGTTGTTGTTGTTGTTGTCGTTTATGAAGGTTCTTGTTATATCTTACCAGCGCCATTTACATTTTGTAGGTTGAATTAACAGCTGCGGAAGTAAAATCTCTTCGATCAGAACTTGTTGATATAGAAGAGAAATAGGCTCAGTTAAAAGCTCAGTGAGTCATCCATAACTTTTGACTGTTGCAACATTTCCTGCCTTACAATATATTACAAGTTATAATCAAATAGTAGTCAGCCTTGGTTGGGTTACCTTTCTGGGGGTTAAATATTTATCTTTCGATCAAATTTACAAAGACCTTTGCCACAAGAACTCTCACCCACCCCACCTGATGCAGTGGTTGGTTTAGAAGGTTCAAAACTTGTAAGCTCTCTTCAACACTACTTGCCATGTGATTGTGATTGATCTCGCCTTCTTAATGTTTGTTAATTAATCATATATGTGGATAGTTGATTTTGTATACTTTCAGGAACCTCCTAAAGGTTTGCCATAGTTCCTAGACTATGTTTCATGTATGGCTCACTTAGCTGTTTTTGGAATTCTTGGGGTAATAATATGATAACCTTTCACTTACCTTGAATTTTTAATTATATTGATATTGATATTGATGATGGTACTTATATGCTTATACAGAAATTGTCACAATAACTATGCAGGTCCTCACGAGATATTTACTGCAAAAGTTATTTGGCCCTCGGGTTGCTAATTTGACAAGCAATCATAGTATTCTTTACCTTGACCTTCCTTCTAATATGGTATGTCCTCTTAAACAATATGGTAATAACATTCTTAAAAGCGCAATATATGTCAAATTCACCATATCTATTGCTTTTTTTAACAATACAGTTAAAGATTAACGCCTTCGGTTGATGGGTCCATATTGGAATTTTCTAAATTTTGAGGTTGAAGTAGTTAGGTATTCTTTTTCTCATGGGTCAGGACAGAAAAATATTGGATGCATTTGCACAACTTAAATCCATGATCTACAGGATAAGCAATAGAAAGGAATTGTTTTGCATCTTTGTAAAATAGTCTTTCGGAATAAATCAGACCAACACATTGCACGAAACATGCTTTGTTTACCAGTAGAACACAGTTGTAAATTAGTTATGTATCTTGTTTAATATAATCAATTTAGAAGTTTTAAATTGCTGTTATATGAATGTGAAACTTGTTAAGTCCATTTTAAAGTGCACAAAAAAGGAACGTGATTCAGGTAACATGATGTTAATGTGTTTTGTTTATTTTTTTACATATCATTTCAGATTGGTTCATTTCTTATGGGATGGTTTGGTGTTGAATTCAAAAAAGACATATCTCATGTATCAGAGCATCTAGCCATAGGAATAATGACTGGTTACTTGGGGAGCCTTACAACCTTCAGTGGTTGGAATCAAAAAATGCTTGAACTCAGTGCTTCCGGTCACTGGGTCATCTGTGCATTGGGCTTTATAATAGGTTAGTAAGTTCATGTCATGAAGGTGTACTATTATTTTAAGCTTATATCCCTTTCATTCAAATTTTTTTCCTTCAGTTTTGAGTTTTACAATTGGAAATTCTCAGGTTTATCTCTTGTTGTCGTCTCCATCACATTTGGGGTTGAAACTGCGAAGGGTTTTAGGTGGCTTCTCAACAGGTTGAATATTGCAAGTCTAGTAAATGGCATCTCTAAGGTCAACTACAAAGTAAACAGCTACCATCGCCAAATGACAGCTATGGTGATATTCTTGGTGATATTGGGTATTTTATGGGGTGTGAGTGGTGCATTTGTAAAGGCTAAGTTCAAACATGGTGGAAGTGCTGCTGAGTAGTGGTTTTCTTGCATGGTTGGACATATAGGTGTATGAATTAGATGGTTCTTAGCGAGGCTTAATGGGCGTGAAGATATAAGAATGTTAAAATACATATATATGTGATTTCTTTTGTAAGATTCATATATTTGATTTCTTTTGTAAAATTCTTAGTATATTGAATGAAACTTTCTATGTTGAAATATTTAAATTTAATATAAAATGGGATAATTTTTTAATTTTAGTGATTTAACTTTGTTATGGTTCTTAATGTATTTTAAAATAATCAGTCATTTAATTTTAATATTAGTAATATTTGTCAATGTAAAATTATAAATTTATTATATTTTCATATAATAAAAATTTTGTTTATTGAAGTTTTAGTGGCAGCAAAAAGAAACTTTATATTTAAAAAAAATTAAAATTTATATGTTTTAGTGACACCTAAAAAGTCGTAGGTATAAGTTTTATTAATTATAATATTAGGATAACCTATTGTGACAGTCGTATAGCTGTAGGTAAAATTTTGTCTGTAACTAAAAGTTACAGTGACATCCAATTTAGCGTCACACCACACCCCCTTAAAGTTGACGCCAAAGAAGGGTGTCACTAAAAGTTTTGGAAACATTTAGCTACAGATTATTGACTTTTAGTGACAATTTTTGAGTGTCACGGAAAGTCAATTTTTTTGTAGTGGAAGAGAAAGATGCTCATGTTACCGGATTTACTGTCATGAATGGCAATATTTTAGTTTTTTCAATGGAACAAAAGATTTATAGTTGTGGTTTGGATGAAGAAACATTCATGATTGTTGAAGAAATAGGCTCACACAATTGTAGATCCAATCCTCGTTTTCTTTCTTACTCAAACACTCTCCGTTCATGTGGGACTAATGATGAAACCATGCCTTGCTAGAAACAAATAATGTATGCTGCAAAGTTTAGTAGATTAGCAGTGTTTCTTGAGAAGTTGTAATATCTGAATTTCATTTAATAAAATTCAAGGCATTAGTTATTAATTTTGAAATTATTATAGTTACTGTTTGATACAATCTCTTAATATATATAGTTATACAACTTGTCAATGCAAGAGTCAATAGGATGTGGAAGACCAACAGGTGGCTAAATAAAAATTAAAAACGTCATTAAGCATTTCTAAAAGGAAGAATATGATCACAACACATTGTTCATTAAGTTTATATAAAATCTTCTAAGTTAACATTTTAGTTTACGAAATTCATTTACTCAGCTTCATGGTTATTGCAACTCAGTCATCAGTTGATTGTTTGGAGAATGCTGAAGGTAATAAGAATGGATTTTGTCGTTCCCTAGTCATATGAGCACAAATACTGCATGATTAAAAAGATTCACTTCTCTTATCATTTCAAATACAATTTGTCGTAATTTTTCATATTTGAAGCTTCTATTATAAGATAATCTATATATACTCACATAGGTTGAATATAACATAAGATTCTTACAATATAGAAGTTAAAATTTGTGTAACAACTAAAGATTTCATTTTATTTAGTGTTCAATATGTATCTGATAAGGTTATCTGATGTGAGAAGAGTCTATAAAAAGTATAAAAAAAAAACAAATGAGTTATATAATGTAATATAAATGCATTGAATAATTAAATGATATATTTCATGCAGTTAAGCTATCGATCTCCATCAATAATAATTCTCAAACAATGTAATACTAATAACCCTTACATAATTGTATTTACACATGTTACATTCTTTCTTTAATATTTAATAGTCACCGAAATTGCTACGAATTTCTAAGATATTTTTAAATATAATGTGTATAAAATGGTATAAGAAATGTATTGCATGAAATTGCTACAATTTAATAGTCTGATTCTATTGCATGAAATGTATTGCCATGTTATAATGGAACATTTTTTACCAATAGGTATACGTTCTATTCTGCCAGAAAAAGTAAGAAGCGCAATGACTAAACTGTGTTTTTTCTTCAGGTCAATTTGCAGTAAGGTGATCGATCCCGCGATCTTACCTACATTGCAAAAAGAGATAGATGTTACTTTATGTGATCTTGAAATGTATTTTCCTCCCTCGTTTTTTGACATAATGGTTCATCTAGTCGTTCATCTTGTGAAAGAGACACAATTGTGCGGACCAGCTTATATGAGATGGATGTACCCTGCTGAACGTTATATGAAAATATTAAAAGGGTACGTGAAAAACAGAAGTCGACCGGAGGGTTGTATTGCCGAGCGATACATTGTTGAAGAAGCGGTTGAGTTTTGTAATGATTTTCTGTCAAATGTTCAATCAATTGAACTCCCTAAATCTCATATTGTTGAACAACTAGGCGTCACTAATATGCACTCATACATCCGGTAATATTCACTCATCCGATGTATAATTTAATTAGTCAAACAATTTATTTACACATTTCAATGAAAATAATCTAATGTTTATTATGTTTTTATTTAAGGTTGTTGTATGACAGAGTGTTGCGCGGGACTGCATTGTCAAACAGATTCCGTTTCGTGTCTTCCGCCCATTGCAGCGGAATGACAATTGCTTCGGAACCGAAATCAGTTAGACAGCGCTTAGTCGATAGATTCATGTCCTCCGGCAATACAGAAAGTCTGATTCTTTGGGCGTAAAATATCCGACCAGTAGGGTTAGTTTCTCATTCTTGGTTCATCTAATCTTTGTTTCTTTTGCGTAGCAAAATTTTCATATAACCTATTTTTTAATTTATAGAGCACACTGGTTGTTGCTTGCTATCAACCCGATAAGAGAAGTGGTATATTTTCTGAATTGGGTAGATGGTGAGTGGAGCAATTATCCCGCTATGAAGAAAATGATTGATTTGTGAGTGGGATCGTTCTAAATATTCTTGTATATTTATATATTTAATTATTTGTGAGATTGATCTAAATATATGTTTTTATATTTTTGTTAGATCAATACAAGTGTTCCGAAGTCAACGAGACGCACAGGTATCCCGGACTAAATCAAACAACATTAATTGGATCAAAGTGCAGGTACATTATTTTTCACAATTTTGCTTATAATATTTATGCTACTTTATAAAACAAGACAACTATAAAATCTTATTTGTTTTTCTATGTAGTGTTCGATACAGCGAAACAGTTCAGATTGCGGATACTATGTTTTGAGGTTTATGAAAGAAATCCTTCAAATGAATCAATTAGAGATTCCAGTCACGGTATGGATTTATAACTTAATTAGATAACTTCTTATAAGTTATTACATTTAACTAAATCATTCTTATTATGTTTTTGTTCTGTAGTACTTTGACGAATTTCGTGCTGCTTCTTACACGAGACTTAAGTTGGAAGAAATCAAAGAGGATTTGTGTCAATTTTATATTCATCAGCTATTCATGTAGGATTTGTGTCGATTTGAAGTATAATATTATAGTACTCTAGGATATATGGTTACTATAATGATGTATATATATAATTTTGGAACTATAATGATGTATATATATATATAATTTTGGATATTATAATGGTATTATATTAGTATATATATAGTCCTACCTATGGTTGAAAATATATCTCGTCGAAAATATATTACAGGTCGAAAATATTACAGGTTGAAAATATATTAGAGGTCGAAAATATTACAGGTCGAACTGGGAGGCTGAAATTACAGGTTGCACTTTAAAATACCTCATTTAGCAACGACAGCGCTTTTAAAAAACGCTCTTAAAGGGCCACCTACTAAAGTGCTTTATTACTAAAAGCGCTGCCTAAGATTAAAAAAAAGAAAATAAAATAAAATAAACGCAACCTACGAAAGCGCTTTTGGAAAAGCGCTATTATAGAGGGGGCTACAAGAGCGCTTTTTCCAGAAAAAACGCTCTTATAAGGGGGTCTACCAGAGCGCTTTTTCTGGAAAAAGCGCTCTTATAGGGGGAGCTACCAGAGCGCTTTTCTAGAAAAAGCGCTCTTATAGGGGGGGCTACCAGACCGCTTTTAAAAGCGCTTTCGTTACCTACGCCAGCGCTGGCTTTGGCAGCGCTTTAAAGCGCTCTAAAAGCCCAAAATAAGCGCTGTCATTTGCCTTCCGTGTTGTAGTGAACCCTGCCATATAGGCGAGATTCGAGTTAACCCCTATTATTTTTTTTTTGAATTACCCCCTTAAAATATGAAAAGTTCTATGATTTATCCCTAGGACCCCTGTAAACTTATTTTTTTGATTTATCCCCCTGATTTTTCATTGTTTTTTACATGTTTAGGGATACCGTCACTACTAGAAAATTTGCTTTTAGTAACCGAAAAAGCTTAAAAATCGGTCACATTCTTTTTCATAAAATAAAATAAAATATTGTAATACCTAGGAATCAAACTTGTGACCTTCGTGTATTTTAATAACAACTTTCCACTACACCACTTAACAACTATTGTTATATTTTATATTTAAACATATATACATATAGTTTTTTATAAATATATTATATGTTAAAGCAATAAAAATATGAAAACTTTAGTAAAAATTTAAATTTCAAAGAGAATTAAAATCTTTAAAAAAAATGAAAAGGAAATAGCAAATTAATAAAGAGGATAAAAAAAGAAAAAGAAAACAAAAAATATTAGTGACCGAAATTTTGGTCTCTAATTTATATATAAAAATTAAATTGAATATCAAAATATTTTTTGTGACCGATTTAGTGACCACTTAAAATTGGCTCATGAATATTAAATTTTGGTGGCTAATTCAGTCACTATAGTCACTGAAATTTCGGCCACAAAATATTGGTCTATAAATCGGTGGCTGATTTATTTTAGTGACCGATTTAGTGACCTCTTAAAATTTGTTCATGAATATAAAATTTTGGTGGCTAATTCGGTCACTACAGTGACCAAAATTTTTCGGTCTCTAATTCGGTCACTAAAAGCGAATTTTCAAGTAGTGCGTAAAAATACAAGGGGTAACCCGAATCTCACCTATATAGCAGAGGATATACGTCTATTATCCCTAAAATATATAACCTAATCTACATGTCATTTTGTCACCTTAATCTTAAATGATGTTAATATAGAAAAATACATTCACGTACAAATCTTAATTGAATGTAAATATAGAAAAAATAGATTCACGTACAAATTTCATTCCTATTATATGAATTCAAAGGAACCTTGCCTATTATATGAATTCAAAATCTTTGCCAACGGATACGTCTCTTGATATTTGGAAAGTAGTTAATTTTAAAACAAAATTCTTATTTTAACGACCTTACCTATTATATGAATTGATTATTATTTTTCAGCCAAAAGATTTTATGTTGAAAAACAAAAGATTTGTTTTTGCAGTGACAGTATTATTATTATATATATGAACTCTAACATAACTTTTATTATCACACACATCTTGCATTTATTTGTTACTCTTTTTCTTTAGCTATTTTTTGTAGTCTTCATATATTTTTCATCTTTCAATTTTTTCATTCCTAGAAAATATGGCAGTCTCTCAAGAAGACATTGCTTATGAGATATTTTCTTGGTTACCCGCAAAAATCATTTTTAAATTTAAATTAACTTGCAGTTCATTTTCTAAATTTCCAGAAGAATCTCCTTTCAAAACAAAGCAATCTTGTAATTTGTTAGGGATGAGTGATGCGTGTTTCTTCCTCCAACATGATCAAATAAGTCAAAGATATCTAAAAAGGATTGAGTTTCACCATTTACCTAAAGAGCAACAACTTTCTGGTGTTCCTAACAATGTTTTGACGTTCTTATCAAACTCAGCTTGTATTCTAGCTTCTAGTAATGGTTTGCTTCTTTGTCATACCATTAATGAAGATCCAATTGAATTGTTTATTTGCAATCCAATTACAAAGTCTTGCTTTTTCATTCCTTCTCCTGAGTCATTTAGAAAAACCCATAACTTTTCTACTCTTAATGTCATGTTAGATTGTTCTAACAGCTCTTCTTCTGATGACCATTTCATATTGCTTTTAGAAAACACAGAAGAATGGTCACCAACTAGTTATGCATGCAATATATATCATGGAAAAGAAGGCGTGTGGAAATCAATGGAAAACAACTTTTTAAGTGGTGGTAGGAATATGAAATTTGACATGCCGGTGTTTTACAATGGAGCCGTTCACTTCATCTCAGATTGTGCGGATTACTTTATGAGATCGAGTCCTTTTTATAAACCTTACATAATGTCTTATAATTTTGAAAAAGGAACTTCAACTATTCTTAAATTGCCGAGGGAAGCTATAAAAGGTTTTCACATCGAGTGTGACATGGGCATATTTAATTGGGGTAAATTGACAAGTTTCTATAGTTCTATTTGTTTAGTGAAATTAAGAAAGTCTGTTTTTTCCATTTGGGTTTTAAAAGATTACAAGTCATGTTCATGGAAAAAGATATTGAAGGTTAGAGTGAATGCATTGGGGTTAGAAGAGAAAGATGCTCATGTTACCGGATTTACTGTCATGAATGGCAATATTTTAGTTTTTTCAACGGAACAAAAGATTTATAGTTGTGGTTTGGATGAAGAAACATTCATGATTGTTGAAGAAATAGGCTCACACAATTGTAGATCCAATCCTCGTTTTCTTTCTTACTCAAACACTCTCCGTTCATGTGGGACTAATGATGAAACCATGCCTTGCTAGAAACAAATAATGTATGCTGCAAAGTTTAGTAGATTAGCAGTGTTTCTTGAGAAGTTGTAATATCTGAATTTCATTTAATAAAATTCAAGGCATTAGTTATTAATTTTGAAATTATTATAGTTACTGTTTGATACAATCTCTTAATATATATAGTTATACAACTTGTCAATGCAAGAGTCAATAGGATGTGGAAGACCAACAGGTGGCTAAATAAAAATTAAAAACGTCATTAAGCATTTCTAAAAGGAAGAATATGATCACAACACATTGTTCATTAAGTTTATATAAAATCTTCTAAGTTAACATTTTAGTTTACGAAATTCATTTACTCAGCTTCATGGTTATTGCAACTCAGTCATCAGTTGATTGTTTGGAGAATGCTGAAGGTAATAAGAATGGATTTTGTCGTTCCCTAGTCATATGAGCACAAATACTGCATGATTAAAAAGATTCACTTCTCTTATCATTTCAAATACAATTTGTCGTAATTTTTCATATTTGAAGCTTCTATTATAAGATAATCTATATATACTCACATAGGTTGAATATAACATAAGATTCTTACAATATAGAAGTTAAAATTTGTGTAACAACTAAATATTTCATTTTATTTAGTGTTCAATATGTATCTGATAAGGTTATCTGATGTGAGAAGAGTCTATAAAAAGTATAAAAAAAAAACAAATGAGTTATATAATGTAATATAAATGCATTGAAAAATTAAATGATATATTTCATGCAGTTAAGCTATCGATCTCCATCAATAATAATTCTCAAACAATGTAATATTAATAACCCTTACATAATTGTATTTACACATGTTACATTCTTTCTTTAATATTTAATAGTCACCGAAATTGCTACGAATTTCTAAGATATTTTTAAATATAATGTGTATAAAATGGTATAAGAAATGTATTGCATGAAATTGCTACAATTTAATAGTCTGATTCTATTGCATGAAATGTATTGCCATGTTATAATGGAACATTTTTTACCAATAGGTATACGTTCTATTCTGCCAGAAAAAGTAAGAAGCGCAATAACTAAACTGTGTTTTTTCTTTAGGTCAATTTGCAGTAAGGTGATCGATCCCGCGATCTTACCTACATTGCAAAAAGAGATAGATGTTACTTTATGTGATCTTGAAATGTATTTTCCTCCCTCGTTTTTTGACATAATGGTTCATCTAGTCGTTCATCTTGTGAAAGAGACACAATTGTGCGGACCAGCTTATATGAGATGGATGTACCCTGCTGAACGTTATATGAAAATATTAAAAGGGTACGTGAAAAACAGAAGTCGACCGGAGGGTTGTATTGCCGAGCGATACATTGTTGAAGAAGCGGTTGAATTTTGTAATGATTTTCTGTCAAATGTTCAATCAATTGAACTCCCTAAATCTCACATTGTTGAACAACTAGGCGTCACTAATATGCACTCATACATCCGGTAATATTCACTCATCCGATGTATAATTTAATTAGTCGAACAATTTATTTACACATTTCAATGAAAATAATCTAATGTTTATTATGTTTTTATTTAGGGTTGTTGTATGACAGAGTGTTGCGCGGGACTGCATTGTCAAACAGATTCCGTTTCGTGTCTTCCGCCCATTGCAGCGGAATGACAATTGCTTCGGAACCGGAATCAGTTAGACAGCGCTTAGTCGATAGATTCATGTCCTCCGGCAATACAGAAAGTCTGATTCTTTGGGCGTATAATACCCGACCAGTAGGGTTAGTTTCTCATTCTTGGTTCATCTAATCTTTGTTTCTTTTGCGTAGCAAAATTTTCATATAACCTATTTTTTAATTTATAGAGCACACTGGTTGTTGCTTGCTATCAACCCGATAAGAGAAGTGGTATATTTTCTGAATTGGGTAGATGGTGAGTGGAGCAATTATCCCGCTATGAAGAAAATGATTGATTTGTGAGTGGGATCGTTCTAAATATTCTTGTATATTTATATATTTAATTATTTGTGAGATTGATCTAAATATATGCTTTTATATTTTTGTTAGATCAATACAAGTGTTCCGAAGTCAACGAGACGCACAAGTATCCCGGACTAAATCAAACAACATTATTTGGATCAAAGTGCAGGTACATTATTTTTCACAATTTTGCTTATAATATTTATGCTACTTTATAAAACAAGACAACTATAAAATCTTATTTGTTTTTCTATGTAGTGTTCGATACAACGAAACAGTTCAGATTGCGGATACTATGTTTTGAGGTTTATGAAAGAAATCCTTCAAATGAATCAATTAGAGATTCCAATCACGGTATGGATTTATAACTTAATTAGATAACTTCTTATAAGTTATTACATTTAACTAAATCATTCTTATTATGTTTTTGTTCTGTAGTACTTTGACGAATTCCGTGCTGCTTCTTACACGAGACTTAAGTTGGAAGAAATCAAAGAGGATTTGTGTCAATTTTATATTCATCAGCTATTCATGTAGGATTTGTGCCGATTTGAAGTATAATATTATAGTACTCTAGGATATATGGTTACTATAATGATGTATATATATAATTTTGGAACTATAATGATGTATATATATATAATTTTGGATATTATAATGGTATTATATTAGTATATATATAGTCCTACCTATGGTTGAAAATATATCTCGTCGAAAATATATTACAGGTCGAAAATATTACAGGTTGAAAATATATTAGAGGTCGAAAATATTACAGGTCGAACTGGGAGGCTGAAATTACAGGTTGCACTTTAAAATACCTCATTTAGCAACGACAGCACTTTTAAAAAACGCTCTTAAAGGGCCACCTACTAAAGTGCTTTATTACTAAAAGCGCTGCCTAAGATTAAAAAAAAGAAAATAAAATAAAATAAACGCAACCTACGAAAGCGCTTTTGGAAAAGCGCTATTATAGAGGGGGGCTACAAGAGCGCTTTTTCCAGAAAAAACGCTCTTATAGGGGGGTCTACCAGAGCGCTTTTTCTGGAAAAAGCGCTCTTATAGGGGGAGCTACCAGAGCGCTTTTCTAGAAAAAGCGCTCTTATAGGGGGGCTACCAGACCGCTTTTAAAAGCGCTTTCGTTACCTACGCCAGCGCTGGCTTTGGCAGCGCTTTAAAGCGCTCTAAAAGCCCAAAATAAGCGCTGTCGTTGGCCTTCCGTGTTGTAGTGGACCCTGCCATATAGGCGAGATTCGAGTTAACCCCTATTATTTTTTTTTTGAATTACCCCCTTAAAATATGAAAAGTTCTATGATTTATCCCTAGGACCCCTGTAAACTTATTTTTTTGATTTATCCCCCTGATTTTTCATTGTTTTTTACACGTTTAGGGATACCGTCACTACTAGAAAATTTGCTTTTAGTGACCGAAAAAGCTTAAAAATCGGTCACATTCTTTTTCATAAAATAAAATAAAATATTGTAATACCTAGGAATCAAACTTGTGACCTTCGTGTATTTTAATAACAACTTTCCACTACACCACTTAACAACTATTGTTATATTTTATATTTAAACATATATACATATAGTTTTTTATAAATATATTATATGTTAAAGCAATAAAAATATGAAAACTTTAGTAAAAATTTAAATTTCAAAGAGAATTAAAATCTTTAAAAAAAATGAAAAGGAAATAGAAAATTAATAAAGAGGATAAAAAAAGAAAAAGAAAACAAAAAATATTAGTGACCGAAATTTTGGTCTCTAATTTATATATAAAAATTAAATTGAATATCAAAATATTTTGTGTGACCGATTTAGTGACCACTTAAAATTGGCTCCTGAATATTAAATTTTGGTGGCTAATTCAGTTACTATAGTCACTGAAATTTCGGCCACAAAATCTGATTTATTTTAGTGACCGATTTAGTGACCTCTTAAAATTTGTTCATGAATATAAAATTTTGGTGGCTAATTCGGTCACTACAGTGACCAAAATTTTTCGGTCTCTAATTCGGTCACTAAAAGCGAATTTTCAAGTAGTGCGTAAAAATACAAGGGGTAACCCGAATCTCACCTATATAGCAGAGGATATACGTCTATTATCCCTAAAATATATAACCTAATCTACGTGTCATTTTGTCACCTTAATCTTAAATGATGTTAATATAGAAAAATACATTCACGTACAAATCTTAATTGAATGTAAATATAGAAAAAATAGATTAACGTACAAATTTCATTCCTATTATATGAATTCAAAGGAACCTTGCCTATTATATGAATTCAAAATCTTTGCCAACGGATACGTCTCTTGATATTTGGAAAGTAGTTAATTTTAAAACAAAATTCTTATTTTAACGACCTTACCTATTATATGAATTGATTATTATTTTTCAGCCAAAAGATTTTATGTTGAAAAACAAAAGATTTGTTTTTGCAGTGACAGTATTATTATTATATATATGAACTCTAACATAACTTTTATTATCACACACATCTTGCATTTATTTGTTACTCTTTTTCTTTAGCTATTTTTTGTAGTCTTCATATATTTTTCATCTTTCAATTTTTTCATTCCTAGAAAATATGGCAGTCTCTCAAGAAGACATTGCTTATGAGATATTTTCTTGGTTACCCGCAAAAATCATTTTTAAATTTAAATTAACTTGCAGTTCATTTTCTAAATTTCCAGAAGAATCTCCTTTCAAAACAAAGCAATCTTGTAATTTGTTAGGGATGAGTGATGCGTGTTTCTTCCTCCAACATGATCAAATAAGTCAAAGATATCTAAAAAGGATTGAGTTTCACCATTTACCTAAAGAGCAACAACTTTCTGGTGTTCCTAACAATGTTTTGACGTTCTTATCAAACTCAGCTTGTATTCTAGCTTCTAGTAATGGTTTGCTTCTTTGTCATACCATTAATGAAGATCCAATTGAATTGTTTATTTGCAATCCAATTACAAAGTCTTGCTTTTTCATTCCTTCTCCTGAGTCATTTAGAAAAACCCATAACTTTTCTACTCTTAATGTCATGTTAGATTGTTCTAACAGCTCTTCTTCTGATGACCATTTCATATTGCTTTTAGAAAACACAGAAGAATGGTCACCAACTAGTTATGCATGCAATATATATCATGGAAAAGAAGGCGTGTGGAAATCAATGGAAAACAACTTTTTAAGTGGTGGTAGGAATATGAAATTTGACATGCCGGTGTTTTACAATGGAGCCGTTCACTTCATCTCAGATTGTGCGGATTACTTTATGAGATCGAGTCCTTTTTATAAACCTTACATAATGTCTTATAATTTTGAAAAAGGAACTTCAACTATTCTTAAATTGCCGAGGGAAGCTATAAAAGGTTTTCACATCGAGTGTGACATGGGCATATTTAATTGGGGTAAATTGACAAGTTTCTATAGTTCTATTTGTTTAGTGAAATTAAGAAAGTCTGTTTTTTCCATTTGGGTTTTAAAAGATTACAAGTCATGTTCATGGAAAAAGATATTGAAGGTTAGAGTGAATGCATTGGGGTTAGAAGAGAAAGATGCTCATGTTACCGGATTTACTGTCATGAATGGCAATATTTTAGTTTTTTCAACGGAACAAAAGATTTATAGTTGTGGTTTGGATGAAGAAACATTCATGATTGTTGAAGAAATAGGCTCACACAATTGTAGATCCAATCCTCGTTTTCTTTCTTACTCAAACACTCTCCGTTCATGTGGGACTAATGATGAAACCATGCCTTGCTAGAAACAAATAATGTATGCTGCAAAGTTTAGTAGATTAGCAGTGTTTCTTGAGAAGTTGTAATATCGAAATTTCATTTAATAAAACTCAAAACATTAGTTATTAATTTTGAATTTATTATAGTTACTGTGTTTGATACAATCTCTTAATAATATAGTTATACGACTTGTCAATGCAAGAGTCAATAGGAATTTGAAGACCAACAGTACTGTGGCCAAATAAAAAAATAAAATGTCATTAAGCATTTCTAAAAGGAAGAATATGATCACAACAATAGTCATTAAGTTTGTATAAAATCTTCTACGTTAACATTTTGTTGATAATGTTTAAGGATGCACTGAACTAAAATCATGCCGAGCATGAAAGTTATTATGGAGAAGCACCGAGTCCGGGGTCCTTGGCTCAATCTTCAGAAAAAAAATCCAAATAACCATGTTTAAAAAATTATTTACACCGAAAACCATGTTTTCGGCAAAATTACGCATATGACCAGGTTTCAGAGGTGGCCTCCACGTAGGAGCCACCTTAGATGGCGCCAATGCCCATTTGTCCATAACATATGCGCCACCCAGGGTGGCTTCAATGTCCATTTTCCTCTTTTAAGCCACCTAGGGTGGCGCCAACATGCAAGTTCTTTTTTTTTTTGTTTTTTTTTTGTTTTTTTTTAATTATTTCTATATATATATTTATATTAATTATATTTTGTTTTTTGATTTTTTAAAAATTGTTTTAACATAATTTAAAAAACAATTAAATAAATAATGAAACACCACAACTCATTCATTCCAAACATTACAAATACGAGAAATGGAGAAACAACATTACAAATACGGTCATACAGTTCAAACATTACAAATACGGTAAAAAAAAGATAATTTTTAAAACATGCATATTATGCTATTCACGACCCCTCCGACCATGACCCCTCCGACCCGGAGCCGGACCATGACCCCTCTCACCGCCAGTTCCGCAATCTGGAACTGTTCGAATCCGGTTGGAAGGATCTCGACGACCCACTTCTCCACGACCCCCCCTATTCCTTGGTTGTTCTTGTTGTGTCTGGGTAGGTGGTCCTCGGATTAGCCCCTCCATGCGCTCATTGGACATGTATTCTTGTATGCTGCTGTCAAATAGTCGGGTCCCCATGCCCTCAAAGATTGGTCTTGGCGGTGGAGTTGCGTCATATGGCCGGTAAAACCCAGCGCTTGATTGACCTTGGAAAAATGGCATTGTTTGTTGGGGTGTGGTGTACCCATATTGTTGGTGTTGTGAAAATTGGGGTGTGGGGTATCCATGTTGTTGGTACTGTGACGATTGAGTGGTCATTTGCTCGTTTGGGTCGTAATCGTCATCTAGACCTTCGTCGGGGCTGGGTTGCCTATTGTAGTTGGAGGGGCCGGCGTCGCCGTGTTGTTGGGTGAAGCCCCATGATTGTTGCTGGATGGGTTGCCTAGTGGAGGTGGAGGGGCCGGCGTCGTAGTGTTGTTGGGTGAAGCCCCATGATTGTTGTTGGACAGGTAGCCTAGTGGAGGGGTCGGCGTCATGGAGTTGTTGGGTGAAGCCCCATGATTGTTGTTGGATGGGTTGACTTTGGTAGGGCGTTGTTGGTGTTGTTTGATATTCTTCATGGTAAGGTTGTTCGGATGTTTGGCGTTGTCGGCGTTGCTGGCGTTGTTGGCGTTGTTGGGGTGGTTGTTGGGGTGGTTGTTGTGCGTATTGTTGTTGGCGGGGGTCGTGTAGGTAGTAGGGGTCGGACACATACATATCGGGGGTTGTGACTGTTCTAAACCAAGCAACGTATTCCGCGGTTGGAAACATAGGGAGTTGGGCAACAGGGAATTGTAGCAGACGGCTGCGACGCTGCTTCCACAT
The DNA here is from genome assembly GCF_029867415.1 of Vicia villosa. NCBI lineage: Eukaryota > Viridiplantae > Streptophyta > Magnoliopsida > Fabales > Fabaceae > Vicia > Vicia villosa. The sequence goes on along the minus strand of NW_026705450.1, from coordinate 8,753 downwards.
CTCACAAAATTCAGGTGCGAATGTACGATAATCTGCGTGGTCCCATTGATTGTTAACTCTTTTAATATGCCAGCGATCCAAATCAGTGGGGGGATCCGGGATTGGTTGATGCATGCCAAACTGTAGTCTCACACGGTCAGATTGGTGCATCTCCACGATGTTGAACCTTATTATAGGTGTCACTGTAGTCCAAACTTCCCGGTCACTCTCGTTTGGCTCATGGTCTAGCAACAAGTATGGTCTCCAATTAAACTGCGTAGGAGAAAAAATAACATATTATTAAAAAAGATGATGGATTGTAATACATCTATATGATCATATAAAAGTTTAGGGGTAATACATCTTCAGCTCGGAGGTGATCAATTAGGTCCCGATACAAAATAACACTCCCCCTCGGATTCTTACTGTAATCCAATTTAGGACCACAGAACCTAACAAAAAAAGAGCAAAAATGTTATTTCAGATTTTTATGTAAAAGAGAGTTAGCGTTCAAGGGATAGCGTTGAAAAAGACGTACCTTGTTGCATAAGGGAACGTGTAGTTGTTCCTGCCTGCAGGGGATAGCGTCGGCAGTCTCCACCAACCCCATACTTGTAGGAGGAACGCACATCCATAGAAGGTGCACTTCTCGGCAACCGCGTTCTTACAAAGAGATTGGTATAACATCGCCAAAACGGCGGACCCCCAACTATATTTCCTAATCTTGCTAATACTATCAAATTTACTTAAATAAAAAAAGTTGACAGTGTTACTTGTCGACTCCGAGAATAAAAATTTACCAAACATCAGCATTATATAGACCTTAGTCATTAACCAAACATGCTCCTCGGTAGAGTTGTCCATCAAGACGAGTTCATCATAATAAGCTCTAAGGGAGGCCAGACTGATACCTTGGCCTCTTGAACCTTGAGTAGGCACAACTAGATCTCTTCCTAACACTCTCTCACACAGTGAATTAGCATGTTGAACAGATCCATTAACAGCCTTGCCATCAATGGGCAGACCAAGCAACATATAAACATCCTCTAGAGTAACAGTACACTCACCTATTGGAAGATGAAACGTGTGGGTTTCAGGCCTCCATCGCTCTTGTAAGGCAAGGATGAATTTTCTGTCTATGGTGTTGTTGTGCATTTTTATGATATGTCCGAAACCACATGCTTGTAGATTCAGAATAATCCTCTCGTCGGGTTCAACATAAGCGTGAGACCGTGTACGGAATCGGTCAACAACCTAAGAACCACAAATAAATCGATTAAACTGGATGTCATATACGCATAGATGTTTAGAAATAAATAAGTATGAACTTACAAATGTCGCCAAGTTTGCTCTAGTTCCTCTGTGTGTTTCATCCATGGTAAGAAGTTGTTGAGCCATTTTCAAGAACTCTTTAACTTTTCTGCGGATTTGAAAATGCAAAGTGGTTTTTTGAAGAAGAAGAAGAAGATATGTTGGTGAAAAGAAAGTATTCTATGAGAGTATTTATAGAGGGGTGGTGGTTGCTGATGTTTAGTGCATGATGGCCAAGTGGTGAGCATGCATGTGATACAGATATCAAAGTGATAAAGATGGGTTCACATGCATTCTGTGTTGAATTGACCATGCATTCCCGTGTTTTGTGCTGAATTGTCTAAGCATGCATGCATTAATTGTTTCTGGCAGAATAGACTAGGCCTGCATCCCGTGTTCGGTGCTGAATTGTCTAAGCATGCATGCATACAGTATTTTGATGCAGGTAGATCACATGCTGGCGGATTAGATTAGGGTTTTGGCAGTGGGGACCACTAGACAAAATTAGGGCAAAAAAAAAACAAAAAAAAAAGAAAATGCACTAATGCGCCACCCCAGGTGGCGCCATTCTGTTAAATTTTGGACTAATGCGCCACCCCAGGTGGCGCAAACATGCAACCCATTTTTTTTTCCAAAATTAGGGTTAGGGTTTTCTATGTTACTTTTTGTATTTTTAGGGTTTAGGGGTTTCTAGCCGTTGTTTCACCGAAAATAATTAGCATACAGTCTTCGCATGTGATTGTACAGTGTGCACTGCTCAGTATGGTTGTGTCTGGTCAAGTCGGCAAAGCTGCAGTTCACCAGTGTCAAGCACACCTCAAATCAACTCAGTACGTTTGTGACGATTCAGGCATTCATTTTCCATCAACTTTATTCGCATGTGATTGTACAGTATGCACTGCTCAGTGTGATGGAGTCTGGTCAAGTCGACTGTGCAGCAGTTCACCAGTGTCATAATGATCTCAACTCAACACAGTAAGTTTGTGATGATAAAAGCATACCTCTAATGTGGAAAATAACATAACTCATTACACATCTCATTTCACAACTGAAATAACACTTTTTACCCACTCAACAATGGCCCCTCCACAATACATTATCAACGCTCATGTTTTTGGCGAGACATATGACAACGAAGAAGTTGGTTTTCTGTTTAGAAACACCGAGGTTAAACGATTTTGTTTAAGCAGAAAAGCAAATTTCAGTTACTTCAAAGGGAGATTAGAGACGAAGCTTGCAATGGGTGGTGTATCCCAGATTTTTTACCAATATCGATTTCTTCGTGGGGACAACCCGGTCAAGTTTATCCAAGTTGAGATCAAAGACGATGAAGACATGCAGAATATGTTCGCCAATCATGAGTATTCTGGTTACGACTGCATAGAACTGTATGTTACTCTACCAGAAGTTGAACCCACACAAATGGTTGAGTCACAAGTCATTGATGCACTTGGAGACGAGCAAGCAGAGGTCGACGTTGTAGATGAAGAAGAAGAAGCACCGAAAATAGAAGTTGATAACTTGGTCAACGAGGAAAGTGAAGATGAACCGGAAGTTGTTGTACCACGAGATCAAGTGCATATGCCTCCAGCGCACATGAGGAACTTGAATTTTGATGGGGATGACGAACCATCGACTGATATTTTCTATGATCCATACACTCAAACAGATCAACGGTTAAAAGTAGGAGACAGATTTCGTTCTAAGGAGGCATGTATCATGGCCATAAAAAGATTTCATATGGCAAACAATGTTGATTTTAGAGTTGATCGCGCCAATGTCGAAAGGTACAAAATTTATTGTAGAAACACTGATTGTGGATTCAGGTTGCATGCATCATACAGGAAGAGAAGTGATTCATGGGTTATAGGATATATTTCCCAAGATCACACATGTGTTAACACAAATGTTTCACAAGATCACCGTAAGCTAAGTTATGACATTATTTGTCAAGAAATCTTGCCTCTAGTTGAAAAAGATCCACCGTTAAAGGTGAAAACGATAATCTCTCATATCGTTGCAACATACAACTACACTCCGTCTTATAGAAAGGCGTGGCTGGCGAAGACCAAAGCGATCGAAGTTGTGTATGGAAATTGGGAGGATTCGTACAAACGACTCCCACATTTCTTATATGCGCTTCAAATTTATACTCCTGGAACCGTTACTATTTTAGAGACCCTTCCGGCGCAATCTCCAGACGGAACGTCCCTTCAAGGAAATGTGATATTCCAATTCGAGGATTTTCATATTGCAAACCAATTCTTCAAATAGATGGAACTTGGTTGTACGGAAAATATAAAGGCACCATGTTGATGGTTGTGGCTCAAGACGGAAATATTAACATCTTTCCTGTTGCGTTCGCTCTTGTGGAAGGAGAAACTGCTAGAGGTTGGGGTTTCTTTCTCAGAAATCTTCGGACACACGTTGCCCCCCAACCTGGACTTTGCTTGATTTCAGACAGACATGCTGCCATCGAGAGTGCGTACAACAATCCAGCAAACGGGTGGCAAAACCCAACATCAACGCATGTTTACTGTATTCGACACATTGCACAAAATTTCATGCGGGAGATAAAGGACAGGGCTCTTCGGAAGACTCTTGTCAATGCCGGATATGCGTTGACTCAACCAACGTTCCAATATTATCGCCAAGAAATTGTAGCGGCAAATCCAGATGCAGGCAGATGGGTAGACAATCTTGCTAGAGAGAAATGGACCAGATCATACGACAACGGGAAGCGATGGGGGCACATGACTACGAATCTTGTGGAGTCTATGAACGGGGTGTTTAAGGGCATCAGACACCTTCCGGTTACTGCCTTGGTGGAAGCAACATACTATAGGATGGCTTCTCTTTTCGCAAGAAGAGGTGAGCGTTGGAATGCAGTTATAGAATCCGGACAATTATGGAGCGAAACATGCGTCAAATTCATGAAAGAGAAATCTGCCAAAGCCAACAGCCACATTGTGACATCTTTCAATCGATTCAACCGGACCTTCAGTGTTAAAGAAACAATTGACCATAACGAGGGCCTTCCGAGACAACAATACAGGGTTCTTATAGATGAAGGGTGGTGCGATTGTGGAAAGTTTCAAGCCTTTCGGATGCCATGCTCTCATGTAATTGCAGCATGTTCATATGCACATCAAGATCCGTTAGCACTTTTATCTCCCATTTACAAGGCGGATACCTTGCTCGGGGTGTACAACAACTCATTTCAAGTGATGGCAAAGGAGGATTATTGGCCTGCGTATGAAGGGGACGTGGTTTGGCATAATGATAACATGCGGAGAAAGAAAAGAGGTCGCCCGAACAGCACCCGGATCACAACCGAGATGGATCATGAGAAAATGGTACGAAAGTGTAGCATATGTCGTGAAGTCGGGCACAATAAAAATACCTGTCCTAACCGTGGATCAAATTCCACCAACAATTAGTTGTATGTCATTTGTATTTTGTATCTGTATTTTTATTGATAATGTTTTTGTATTTGTATTTGTATTAGTATTTGTATTTGTATTTGTATTTGTATTTGTATTTGTATTTCTATTGGTTATGTATTTGTATTATCCTTTATTAAATCAACTAGTTATGTCTTTGTCTCGTTGTGAAATTGTCTTCATGGCCCATGCTGCCACTCTTTATTTTGGACAGTCAAATACGCATGCTTTCGTCTAGTCCCATCAAGTCAGTCATTGATCAGTGTGTCTGCATTTATCATACATGTTAGGCGTGCTTGTAAACAGTACGCAACATCATTACTTTTTTCTACCCACTACTATTATAAATTAGTGGCTCCTATGGTTGAGTTTACACACAGATACACAAACTCCAAATACCAAACAATCACACAAACACAACCATGCCTCGCCGGACAACCATTAGGCCAGATGGATGTCACCGGACAACAGAGTTGCCGCCCCAGAGATCAACATGGCGTGCCGAACCTGAACCGGAGTATCGCAGAAGGACCGGACATGTCATATTCTCCGCCGTCAAACCTCCCATGCCGGTTACGTTTTGGAATATCTCTTCCGTCGAGCAACTCAAGAGGACTCTCCTGAGATTTTTAGAGGGGGAGTACGAAGCCGGCGAACAGATAAGAAGCATCAAGAGGCTTAAAATAAGGGTCGATGCTGTGACGGGAGCAACGATAACTTTCTGGGATAACGTGGAATACGACATTGATGCCATTCAAATGATGCATGGACCTAATGACATTGTTTTAACCGTGGTGATTTCTTAGATGTTTTACTTTATCTTTTTCTGTTGGTTATTTTCTATGTACCTTTTAATTAATGAATGAACTACTGTTTTCCGTGAACGCTCGAGTTAGGTGATTCACTGATCTTATCTGTTGCAATTTAATATATATATTTTTTTAATACTTTAAAATAATAACAATTTTATAAATAATAAAAAAAAATTTAAAAAAAAATAGTATAGAAACAATTAAAAAAAAAACAAAAAAAAAAAGAACATGCACATAGGCGCCACCCTAGGTGGCTTAAAAGAGAAAAATGTACATTGAAGCCACCCTGGGTGGCGCATAGGTTCAATTAAAATAGGCATTGGCGCCACCTGAGGTGGCTCCTACGTGGAGACCACCTCTGAAACCTGGTCATATGCGTAATTTTGCCGAAAACATGGTTTTTGGTGTAAATTATTTATTAAACGTGGTTATTTGGATTTTTTTTCCAATCTTCACTTGCTTTAAATTTAGCGTTAATTATGCTAGGGGTCCTTACAAAAACGCGACCCTCCACTTTTAGTCCCTGTAAAAATTTTCTTAGAAAAATGGTCCCTACAAAATTAGACGTCAGGATATATTGTCCCTCCCGTTAGTTTTCACTAACGGAGGGTGACGTGGCTTGCCAACTGTATGTTTTCATTTGACACGTTGGAGCCCCATTATAATTACGCAAGAAACCCTAATTGTCCCCTCTCATTGCCTCATTCTCCCTCTCACCCATTTATCGTCTTCTTCCTTCTTCATTGTTCCAACTAATATTCTTCTTCAAATAGAGGCAATTCGGTTTCAGCAGTACATTCAACAAGTGTGAGCAATCGTAGATGGAGAATGTGTGCCTGCAATGTTCGTATGACATCATATCGCTGCAAGAACGGCCGTAATCGAGGAAGACTTTTCTGGAGATGTCCCTTTTGGCAAAGCGATGAAACGTGCAACCTCTTCGAATGGGATGATGATATGGAACCAGGGCATAACATAATGGAGAGTTTAAATGAAGAATGGACAGATGATTCAACTAAGACAAGGGAGATGCAATCTGTTGAAGCCTTGAAGGAGTTATATGAGTCAGCAATGAAGAAGAATGTTGAATTGCATATCCAACAGAAGTCAGAGGGATTTTATGGAAAGATGAAGACAATTTGCTTAGCAATTTTGTTCATGGTTAATTTGTATTTGCTAATGAAATGTAAATGTTAAGGATCATGTGCAAGTTTAAGTTTTCCTAAACCTGTGTAATGTGTAATGTTTAATTTTAAGTTTTCTGTAATGTGTAATGTTCAATTTTAAGTTTCTGAAATTGAATGCAATGTTGTGAAATTGAATGCAATGTTCTATAAGACCTCTAACTTGACAGGTTCCATAGTGACCTATAATCATGTTGGCAATGTTACAATTTGTGTATGTGTTTACGGTGATTTCCGGTAAACAACCGCTAGTCTTCCAAACTATAATAAATATGATTTGGTTACTTGCAGGATCGACTAGATTGATCCTAGGACACATAGTCAAGAAGATTGTCATCAACGTTCATTCGGACCATATTCATTATTTGTCTTCTTCGATAAGCTTTGTTCGATTAAAGAACAAATAGTCTTGACAATCACTTTGTTATAAATGTGACTTCAATGAAAAGATAAGTAACATAACATAGAAAATTAAAAAGACTATTGAAACGTAAAGAATCTTAAACTGCAGAAATGTAAAAGACTTTGAAAGTAAATAGCATGAAAGTAATTCGAAAGTAAATGACGTTAAAGTAAAGATACAGAAATGTAAATGGCAAGAAGTAAACGAAATGCAGTAATTCTGGAAGATAAAAACAAACAAAAGATAATACACATGTATTAAAATGGTGGTGTCATACGTACATTTTCTCAGCGAACTCTTTCTCTTAACGCTTGATACTTGAGTAAATATGTGAGTGATTTGTACAAAATGAACACACGGAATCCTAACATTTAGACTCCTATTTATACTAGTTTCGACCTTAACGGTCCTATACTAATCCGCTGCCACGTTTCTCATAAGGACTTCTAGCGATGCCATCTGTTACTTGGACAGTTACGAAACCGTCTTCGAATTTCAAATCTTCCCGCCTGAGCCTGTCTTCGACGCGTGGCAGTGTATTAAACAAACACTACGAAAAAACACGCTAAGTAGTAATACTTGAATATATTTACAAATTTGTCTAAGTCCCCGAAGACACATACTTTTCACTAGCTTTCAGTATTCATTATCTTCATAGCGAACTTAGAAATCTTTACTCTCGAAGCATGGCCATCAGTAGCCATTCTTTTATTTTTAAGGGATGGCCATCAGTAACCATCTTTCCTTCGATCTTCTACTTCTTCGAAGGATAAATAATATAAAACGAAATCTTCAGCTAACAAATTGCCCCCAATAAATGCATGTTTCGAGAGTCAACAGAAATAGGCGTTTCTTGTTATTATAAGATTTCGTTCTTTATTGATCTTTGAGAGTTCCAAGACTGCTGACTAACGTCATAATCATAGATGACCCTGTTTCCGAAACGTCTTGTCATTTTCAAAGATGTCTTCTCATAACTTACATTCCCACGTTTTAACCTTACTTCTTGATCATTACTCCTACATACTAGGAGTGAAGCTAACTTTATTCGACCGCCGTTAAATTAAATCACCAGCCGCCACGTGTTCTTTGGATTTTACCCAAAAGATTTAAAAAAAAAAAGGTTTCCGTTAAACCTTTAAATACTTGGTCTTGCACTTCTACACAACCTTTTATTCCTATTTCCTCATCTTCTTCAAAAAATCCAAACATCTTCAATCTCTTCAAAATCTTGTTCTCTTAATCAGAAATTTCTCTATGGCTTCATCTTCAAATGTTCTTCAACCTGCTCTGAAGCTCCAATCAACAACACGATCTGGGGAACAAGAGCACGTTCAAAACCCTAACACCGAAGAAATACGCGCTATTTACGCTTCCCAGGTAATCATTCCCTTTGAACTTTCTGGAAAATCTCTCGCTTTTATGGGTCCATTACCAGGTGAAAATATCCCATCTCTGAATAAATTCTTCCCTGCTTATTACAAGACCAGACCATTAGTTAGCAAAATTAGGATAGATGAAGATGGCTGTTCTCCCTCAGGAAAATCTGCTAACATGGAAGAAACTCCAACTGTAACTCCTTTAGCTTTAGCGAAAATTAGGGTAAACTATATGACCAACT